>NW_025767337.1:0-639967 GCF_003918875.1 Haliotis rubra | reverse complement strand
AAAGAAAGTAAGGCTTCCATTCAGGATTTGTGTTCCACTACAGAGTAATGGACTGACCTCAGCATCGCTTCCTGTCATGCCCAGTAGATTGATTCACACAGGGAGTGAGACTGGGAACCAAGCTGTAAGTGTTGATGGGGTCAGAGACGCTCATAACTAAGTACTGTTTGTTTGTTGTGATGGCTGGATATGTACCTCCAGGTAAGGGTTGACTTCAACCGTTATGCGATTCTTTCTTTCTGAAGGGTGACAGCCACTTGATTGTGTTGTAGTAATTTTGCCAGACCTCACGGTATTAATATCCAGGCTGAGTTTGCTAAGTTATGGCATGACTGGGATTATCTCTGGTATAGAAAGACTTCACATCTCAGCGTTCCTATGATCTCGGTCATTACAACTGTATGTGTATCAAGCGTATCACTAGCGCGGTCACGTCAAGAGGCCTTTGCATAACTCTTGATCTCCTGCTAGCAGTGGACGTTGGATCGTAAGTTCCTGTAACATTATAAGGTGTGTAGCAGCTTTCAGGTCCAAACACACAGCCATACAGAAACGTCTATCTCACCTAGTTGTAGATAATCCACTGCTCTACCCAGCTTGTCCGAGTCCTGTCTGAACGTGATCCTGGCTTATTCTTCCTTCTCCTTCAAGTCTGTCTGTCCGACATCCTCTACATCACCAGCATCACATCCTGGTACATCTCATACACATCCATGTCACATTCAGATTGTAGAGTCTTCTGTCAATCAGTTCAGCTTCCGTTGTCGGTACATCTGGTACTGATATTTTCACAGACTCTAATGTCCGGCATTCAACTCTTCAATGTGCCTTTCTGAGATTTCTTTCAGTTCATCTAAAAGTTTATTTTCTTAAGAGTGATTGTCTCCTCGCCTTGATTCCGGGTGGACTCCTGATCTTAGATTCCATTTGCACATATCGATCTTTTCTTGCGATGACATCCGATTTAACTCGTATCGACTTTCTTTTCCATAAGGATTTGTTTCTTGAGTATATTTTCCTTCTCATTCTCAGCAGTTTGATTTTAAAGCAGGCAAATTCCGACTGGCATGACAACTGATTCACATTTTCTGTGAACAGATAATACAACAGGTTTTGACAGGTGAGTTTCTTTACAATCTCTTGCACAGGAACTTCACGCATTCATCCTTGTGTTCACTTCACATTACGACTTTTCGCTTCCGGGGATTTTTGACCTCGTCAGAAAAGGCCAATTACGTCATGATGACGAGTGGATGGCAAACGTTTGTGCATTTTAGCACATCGTCACATGGATCTGTCGTACACACCAACACCACATACAGATGTTAGAGTTGTCTCCCCTTCTTCTGCGTGACAATTGTAAAAGCAGTTTGTTGTACCTTTTTGGGAAGAAAAGAAACATTGAAAGAAATTCAGTATTGAATTGGCAAATTCGAAATTACCAAACGGAGGAGCCTATATAATGATATGAAATATTACTTTTCTTACCAATCTTCAAGAAACGTATACAACATGTCATGCGATCTATGGTGGATGCACCATTAAACATTGTAGGGTTTGTCGGGAGCAATATTAGATTGTAATATTACAGATCATGCATTTTGTCAGTAACTGCAACCTTCTTTCAGAAGTCCAGGAAATGGAACGAAGAGTGTAGTTGTACAGGTAAAACCTGACAATATATAATCTTTCCCAGAGTATCGTCGTTTCTAACATTAACTTTTATAAAATAATCCCTTCCAACAACTTAAAAGAAAAACAGATCCCAGTTCCTGTCTTATAAACATTGAAGGTAAGAATGAGACTGCAGCAGAAAGCTGTGATATGCTGTGATATGGAAAGTCTGTGTATTTGACGCGTGTTATGCTAACTTGGCGGTAGAGCAGAACATGCTTTACCCGTTTCGTTAACACCGTTTCCAACGATCAAGTAAGTCACGTGATATTCACGATAGTTTGCCCCAGGCGAACAGAACAGAATTCGACACTATGCGAACACTCTGAAAAGTAGTCCACGACGATCTTGTCCGTGGTGGGCTGTGAATTAACACCCAAACTCTCAACCTTTAGATCCCGGACCAAAGGAGTCTAAAAGTCCCTGGATGACAAAGCTGGGCTTGACGTCATCCGCCCATTCCTCCACTGGTCTGCCAGGCCTCAGACACTTTCGTCATCTTGCCGCAGAAGGGACAAAGCAGAGACTTGGCACTGATGGCTTCTGGTTTGGTTTTTGTGTAGTTGACGACACATTTCCGACAGAATGCGTGATAACACACAAGCGTGCATGGATTGTCAAACACCTCTGTGCATATGGTGCATGTGGTGAAATGCTCTTCCACTTCTGGACGTTGCCATCTACAAACAAGTATTTCAAAGAAATGCATTTATGATATCTACTGATGGTCAATAATGTCAATTCAAAATTGATATAGTATAAAATAAGTGAATACACGCTGCAAACATGGATAAAGTATAATTAATATAAAAGATCAGGTTTTAAGTTTTGAAAATCTATCGTATTTCAACGCTAAATTGCATTTAGCGTATGATTTTGAACACTTAGATCCAACTGTACTGAATTAAATCAACATTATCATATACGATATCAATAACTATTTTTATGTAATAAATTAGGATATGTTTTGATGAATACATCAATAAAACAAACATGAAAAATATTGTAATGGATGGTCAAAAAGTCCTCCTCATACTGTAACAGACGTATCGTCTCGCTGATAGTGCGCTGACCCACTTATGATCTCTCTCATTTGCACAAAAGTGCTAGAATTTTATCAACAAGCTTTGAGCCGAAAACACACAAGAAAAATATTTCAATGCATATGATTAATGCTCCTGGAAAAATGATTTATATATATACAGAGTTCATGGTTATATCTCTGGAGTCATTCTATCTATATGACAACAGACGTACGTGAGGTTAGAGAAGTGGATCAATTGTACATAACGATAGTAGTCAGAACAAGACACGCTGGGTGTACGACACGAATGTGAAGCTGAACCAACACAACGGCTGAATTAGTCGCCCAATATCACTACACAGACTGTCTACAAATCTCTCTGTAATGACGTGACTAAAGCATGTCATTGTTAGCGTTATAGTATACATAAAACCAAGAAAATATGGACTGCATATCACCTCACCTTCACTCCCTCGATTCACATGGGCGGTAAAGAGCGAGATTGAACCCTGTGATATATGGCTACAGATAACGAAAATAGCATATGTCGAAATAATCCACATCGGCAAAAATTGGGCGTAACAAGATATCAAAAAAGGATGTTTACTGGTAAATTCGGGCAAAACTACGAGCCGCTGCTGAAAACAATACATCAGACAAAAGGATGGCGATTGTGTCGACTCATGACCTGGCATGAAATGCACGTGCTGTCTACAGGCACAACGGGTCATCTCAAAGACATTTGATGCTTATTCTTGTGTGTTGAATGTTTCATCTATTGATTAACATCGTGTTGTTAGGGTGAACTTAGTTTAACAGAAATTTCACACATTCACATATTAACTGCATAAATTGTAGAAATAAATGTGAGAAAAAGGGGTGTTTTTCTATTTCCGACAGTACTTTAGTATATAACTTGAAGGTATATTTGATTAAATTAAAGTAAAAAGGAAATACTTGTGATTGAAGTGCCTTTGGCCTCTTGTACCTTTACAGTGTGACACAAACTCATTCTGTTTAAAAAATGTTATAAATAGGTATACATTGTTGATATACTCACATTTTTAATAAACATATCACTTCAGTGAACATATTTTTGGTTACTATTAACAAGTCCGCACACTTTGTGCCTGAGTTTGAGGCAAATGACTAACTTTGTACACTAAGTCATAACATCAATACGTAAAATGATTTTATCAGTATTTTTCGCTATTGTAGATGAAGGTAAACATGGAGTGAATGATTGTGTGTCAATCTTGCTATTATTAGCAAGAAAGAGGCTGTCTGCCTAAAGAGGGGTTACCATATTTTATCCAGTTTTAAATGGATACAATTTCAAATTATAAATCTACGTTTAAGTAAAGTTGTGAATTTTTGCGATCGTTATCAACGTGTGAGTAGGATATATTGGATTTGTATTACGTAGATTGACTGGGGATTCGGGATTCGAACCCGGGTCTACGGCGTGACGAACCAACGCTTTAACCACTAGGCTACCCCACCGCCCCGTATTACCTAGAGGACCTTCATATTTATGTAACTGTGTTGACTGGTGCAAGGGAAGTAACTCTTCAAAGCAAATGCGAACCAACCCGGACTCCGCACCGCCCCTTCCTTCTTATGTCACTAACTAACACAAATCTGTTTACAGGACACTTAGCAGCAAATTTCAGAAATAAACAATAGGCAATGCCATTCAGAAAGTGGTCAGATGAAACATGTTTTGTTTTTAGGATTACACTGACGCAGTAAAGAACATATTCTAGTACTTTTTGTGGGTTGAGTCCCATCCGAGATTCCAAGCCACACTCTCAGAATCAATCACCTTTAGAATCGTCAGTTCTCAAATTCATCGATCTTACCTACTCAGCCATCGCGGCTCCCACAGAAAACGAAGTTGGAGAACAGGTATTGTAGATGAAAGCATACACTGAGTGAATGATTGTGTGTCAATCTTGGTATTATCATAGCACCAACCGTTTCGCAACTAGGAACACCATGAAGGGGGGTCACACATTGTAAACATATATTTGGAATCGATCTCCGGTCTTCAACGTGGTGGGCGAACACTTAACCACAGGTCCACCCCTACCTCAAGTGGATGGGTGGTTTGATTGTCACCTAGTATACTGACAGTCAACAAAATATGTGTTAACCTTAGGACAAGACAATATTTTCTCTCTTGCTTGTGGCTATTATGAGGATAAGATTTTGTGACTCGGATTGTATCCCAAAGGATGGTTTTTCATGCTATCAGTCATTGGTTCAGGCTTGATGATCTACGGACCTCCCTGCTATTAATGGAGTGGCAATGCGCCCTGCTCAAAACAACACATAAAGTCATACCCATTTCCTGCTTTTCACTCAACAAGCTATATATACAAATATATAAGTTGTAAGCTTCTCTCGAGGGTAATACGATCTGATGTACGCCTTTTTCTGGCAGTGTCACCCGGTAGGCGAGGGATGACACTGCTTCAAAAAGGCGTACATCAGACCGTATAACCGAGGGAGACGTTTACAGCGTATTTATCGCACCGCCATGTTGAATGTACAAAATATCGTTTTATTTTATTCGAAAGATCGATAAGCTCGCTACTGACTATAGGACATGCAAACAAAATGGCGTCTGCCTCTCGACTGGATTTTTCAACCAGTTAAACATATCCTGACAAGCTTAAAACCGTTATAAAAATGGTTAATTATGTTTAGGTTGAGTGTGCAAAGACTCAATGTATAAAATAGTTTGAATAAAGCAGTGAAAGTCGGTAAAATAAATGTGTACATAGTTAACTCAAAAACAGCTAATCGAACGGTTTTCGAACTCCGGGCACTGCATGCGTCATATTATGACGTCATACGATTGTTAGCGATACAGTTTCTCGGCGGAGAGTCTGGCGGTTACCGTGGCAGCGGGTAATATTTTTTCCAGTTGTCACCCTCCTGGGAGGGGTGGCACGGAAACTTGTTAAGCGTCATTGACCAATGAAATTAAAGTATTTTACATGAAGGTAAGATAAATAAATGTAACTAAACGGACTCGTTGAATCACTACCATATGTATTATGTGATGCATACGGTAGTGATTCAACGAGTCCGTTTATTTTAAATAAGACTTAGTAGAGGAATGTACGTTTAGATATACACTGCAACCTACAATGAAAGGTGGTGAAAAATGTTAACACATGCTTATGCTTATATATGTTTATATTAATATCCGCAACTCTAGTACGTATCTATCACTGGGCATAGAGATTATTCTGACCCACAGTTCTATCATAAAGCAATGCACATACTCTCCGTTTCATGCTACATGTGTCACCTATCATATTGGAATGTCTGTAGACATTGTTAAACAGCGTTGTAGTGGTATTGCAATATTTCTGTTAAGATTCAGTTGAGGGTGATTACCATCGTTACTGGATCGTATGCTGGATACATGGTATTGTCTAACAAATCTATAATCGGTATCACGGCAAAGATTGGATTCCTGATGTACCGATGAGATGTAATTCTGTCAGAGTGAATTGCATGGTTCAGATGACTGAAACCACTCCTGGGCTCCTGCAGGCAATAAAGAAGTTGTTATCCATGCAAATGTTTAAATGGTGATGGAGTGAGGTAGAGCATCCCGTGTTTCCTTAAATAGTTGACAGGTCTTCACACTACAACGGTACCGGAACGTATATTTTTCACACGTACCCAAGTACCTCTGTGCATACTCAAATATATTTAGGTACGGCAAGTCTACATCCAACATATACTCAAGCAGGTGACTGGTCTGTTAAATGTACCAGTCTTTTATGATTGTGACAGTTGAAATTGCCCTATAACATTGGAATAACAGACTCTTCTCCGCCACTTGCTCTTTCCACATGTACTCAAGTATCTATTTTTTGAAGTGAAGAAATATCTGTGTCTACTAAAATATATCCAGGCACATCTCTGTATTTACAATTATACACAATACCTCTATATATACAAAGGTACCCAGGTATCCACAAAGGTGCCCTAGTACATAACGATTAAATGATTGGCTAGTCACGCCGAAGATCCGGGTTCGATTCCCCTAACAGGAACCATGTGTGATGTCAACTTCTGGTGTCCCCCGCAATGCTTGAAGTTTACTACAATCGGCGTGAAACATTACTCAATATACATACCTCTACAAACACAAAGATACCCTGGGAACCACTCCGTACAAATAAATGTACAGGTACCTCTATATAGACTATTAATGTTGATATGCGTTCATTAATATAGATTTGTTCTGTATTCACATAAACATTTTTAATTTTGATATTTTACAAATTCATTTCAATGACTGAAAGTACAGTTGTACTGGTAAATAATATCAGTCGTTAAAAACTCAATCTCTCTCTATTTGTTGGCTGCGTACACGTGTTGGTCAGGTGGTCGACATTCAGGGTATACACTCTACTGACTTGGAACAGCCTGCGTTATAGCAGAGTATCGGTAGATGCCTACGCCTCACTTCTGATCACCAGTTAGACACTGCAGTTTGTTAATCATCACATGGTCAGGTGGAATAGGGTTTGAGTATGAATCAGTTATCTATTCTGTGTTACTACATGTGAGAACTTTGATGTCACCTGAGCGTAAATTACAAACATACACATAGCCCCGTTCATCTGCACAAACACCGTACGGATTAGTGACGTCGTCACTTGCTGTAAGTAAGTTCCTAACAAACTGGCCTGACTCAGTCAGATGAACCACATTATTCTGAGAGTGGAAAGCAACCAGAATGTCACCTGTGTTGGTACTTGTGATGCCCAGAGGATCTACCTGTGATGTGTGTCCTGTCGGGGGGTAGGTGAACACAACGTCCCCTTCAGGTGTCAGGCACAAGACACGCTGGGAACCACAGTCGGACACAAGAATGTTTCCTGTTCTTGTGATGCAAAGAAGGTTAGGACTATTCAGGATCTTCGTTCCACTACAGAGTGGGCTGACTGACCTCAGCACGTTTCCTGTCATGTCCAGAATAACCACACAGGGGGGAGACAGGGAACCTGCTGCAAGTGTTGATGGGGTCAGAGACGTTATACCCAAGTACTGTTTGTTTGTTGTGATGGTTGACAGCATCACCAGGTCAGGGTTGACTTCAACCGTTATGATTGTTTTATTCATTACAGTGACAGCCACTTGATTGTGTTGTAACTTTGTCAGACCCCAGGGTTGACTATCCAGAGTGAGCTTGCTATGGCATGACTGATTATCTCTGGTATAGAAAGACTTCACACTCATGTTCCTATGATCTGTGGTTACAACTGTATGTGTATCATGTATCACTAGCGCTGTCACGTCAAGAGGCCTTACATCATGCTGATCTCCTGCTACAGTGACGTTGATCGTGTCTCGTAACACAGGTGTAGCCGCCAGGTCCAACACACCGTCATACAGAACGTCTATCTCACCCAGCTGTAGATCGTCCACTGCTCTACTCAGCTTGTCCGAGTCCTGTCTGAACGTGATCATGGCTATTCTCCCTTTCTCCTTCATGTCTGTGTATCCGACATCCTCTACATCACCAGCATCACATCCCTGGTACATCTCATACACATCCATGTCACACTCAGATTGTAGAGTCTTGTCAATCAGTCCAGCCTGTTGTCGGTACATCTGTACTGATATTTCCGCTGACTTAATGTCTGCATTCAACTGTTCAATGTGCTGATCTGAGATTTCTTTCAGTTGAAAGAAGAGTTGAAAGAGTGATTGTCTCCCTCGCCTTGATTCCAGTGGACTTGATCTTAGATTCCATTTGCACACATCGATCTTTCTCAGTGATGACATCCGATTTAACTGTATCGACTTTCTTTTCCATAAGGATTTGTTTCTTGAGTATATTTTCCTTCTCATTCAGCAGTTTGGATTTTAAAGCAGGAAATTCCGACTCAAGTGTGACAAATGACTCACATTTTCTTTGATAGATAATGCAGCAGGTTTGACAGGTGAGTTTCTTGCAATCTTTGCACAGGAACTTCACGCATTCATCCTTGTGTTCACTACACATGACTTTTCGCTTCCAGGGGATAGTGAGCTCGTCAGAAAGGTCAATTACGTCATGATGACGAGTGGACGGCAAACGTTTGTGCATTCTAGCACATCGGTCACACATGGATTCGTCACACACCGAACACCATACAGATGCAGGAGTTGTCTCCCCTTCTGCGTGACACCAGGTGCAGTTTGTTGTACCTTGGGAAGAAAAAGAAACATTGAAAGAAATTCAGTATTGAATTGGCAAATTCGAAATAACCAAAACGGAGGAGCTCATAAAGAGATGAAATATTACTTTTCTTACCAATCTTAAAGAAACGTATACAACATGTCATGATCTTTGGTGGATGCACCATTAAACATTGTAGGGTTTGTCGGGAGCAATATTAGATTGTAATATTACAGATCATGCATTTTGTCAGTCACTGCAACCTTCTTTCAGAAGTCCAGGAAATGGAACGAGGAGTGTAGTTGTACAGGTAGACTAACAACTAGTCTCTGAAATTAACATATTTTACTGAAAAAAGTTCAGAGTAAAAAAATAAAAATATAATGAAAAGGAGCCCAGAGACTTTCTTCATTTTCAGAAGCTGAGGAAATCTAGACTTGCCACATTTTCTAGACTTGTGTGGGCTTTCTTGGATATATTTGCTTCAGGGTCTGTACGACAGACTATTCTACAGGTAAAACCTGACGATAAATAATCTTTCCCATAGTATCGTCGTTTCTAACATTAACTTTTATAAAATAATCCCTTCCAACAACTTAAAAGAAAAACAGATCCCAGTTCCCGTTTATAACAAAGCTTGGCTTGACGTCATCCGCCCATTCCTCCACTGGTCTGTCAGGATCAGACACTTTCGTCATCTTGCTGCAGAATGGACACAGAAGAGATTTGGCACTGATGGCTTCGGGTTTGGTTTTGGTGTAGTTGACGACACATTTCCGACAGAATGTGTGATAACAGCCAAGTGTGCATGGCTTGTCAAACATCTCTGTGCATATGGTGCATGTGAGGAAATGTTTCTCCAGTTTCTGGGACGTTGCCATCTAGAAACAGACAAAGAAACGCATTTGTGATATCCACTGATGGTCAATGGTCAATTCAAAATTGGATATAGTATAAAATAAGTGAATACACGTTGCAACATGGATAAAGTATAATTAGCATGTCGTCACCTCACATTTACTTCCTCGATTCACTAGAACGGTGAAGATTGGACCCTGTGATCAATAGCTACAGACCGAGACAATGAAAAGGGTTTTGCAGCCTGGAATAAGCATCGCAAATGCAAATACATAACTTGCAGGTATATTTTTGTAATGTAAGAAGGAAACACTTGCAATGGAAGTGCCTTCGGCCCCTTGTACTTAAACAGTTTGAAACAAACTCATTCTGTTTTATTAGTGTTTTAAATGGGTACAGTGTTGATAAACCTACATTTACATATCACTTTAGTAAATACTTTTTGGGGTTACAATCAATGAAATCGATCCATACACTTTGTGCCTGAGCTTGAGGCACATGACTGACTTCAGTTTTTTCTACACTCATAACATCAATACGAAAAAATCAATATTCAGCCTATTCACGGCAGGGGATACCAGAAACTGGAACAACACATTAAATACCCATCTGGGTAATAGAACCCGCGTCTTCTTCGTGATAGCCCAACGATTTAACCACGAGACTACCCTGCTATCCTTGATGATACGAAGACCTCTTTTCTAACCTCTGGTTTTGTTTTGTTCTCTTAAAATGTGCACCTGTTAGGCTGTATGGTAGAGTAATGCAACTTTCACCGTCTTACTACTACTACTCAAACTGATAGCTTTGAATACACTGTATGCTGATGTCTATGATAAGATTTATGTATATGGCTACAATAACAAGTTGCTGTAAGATTGCAGCTGTAAGTGCTTGATTTGTGAGGCGTTTGATCGTAGTGAGTGTTGAATCCTGATAGCATTTGTGATTATGTTTAATCACTGAGTGATGACCTTTTAATGTCCCTACTCTAAAACGGAAGCAGAACAAGAATATCACTGTCGAATTAGGATCGGGTATGTATTATACTTTAGATAAATAAAAGGGGTACGAAATTCGAATCAATGATGACGCTGACTTGTACCATGTTGCAACTGTTATATGGTATGGTGTAAGGGAAGCAACTCTTACCGTCTTATTATATCATTAAACCCCTTATCCGAACCATAAACGCCTTCATACATCAGTCGATTTAACAATGATTTACAAGCTCTCATACAATCGTTTTACTATTTAGAGTGAAGTAAAAGGCAAGCTGACTGTAAAGACTGTACCTTGTCTTACATACGAAATCCATATACAGTTTCAGTATCTCTTCCGCGATTGTGAAATATAATGCATTTGTATTGCGTGGAGAAACGTCCTCTGCTCATGCAAGCCAAGTGAGTTCTATGATACAAAGGAAGCAAATCTTCCAACCAAATACCAATCAACCGCCACCCCACCCCTTCTTTCTTCTGTCAGTTACCAACATGGATCTGTTTGCAGGACAATTATAGAAGAATATTACAGAAACAGTATTTCAATATGCAATGTCATTTAGAAAGTAAGGATTAGGTATATATTATACATTCTATTAATAAAAGGTGAACGGAAATGTATCGAATCAATAATGCTGACCTGGAACATAAAGCGTACTGTTTCGCGGTATGGTGTAAGTTATGCCACCCAACCTGCTCTCAACACCATGAACGCCTTCAAATGCCAGTGTCGTTACTGATCTCGATTATTTCCCTGTTCTCAAATGGACGGGTTACTGCTTAATGAATATTTAAACAAGTGTCGTAGGCACTTTGATGGGGTATGGGTTTTATCATATATGGGGTATGGGTTTTTACATATATAGACATGTTTGTATATTCTCTGAGTTAAGTTGTGTTATCTAAATCTAAATCACAGTGCTGACAATATACATGAAATAATAGCAGCTTATTATCATGACCATCAGCACAGCCATGTACAGATCAGCTGCCTTCGTGCAATTAACCCTAATGAACCTTAGAGTATGGCCGGTTGGCCACGGAAGTTTAACATTGTGGATGAGGTGCATGCTGGATACTGCAGGTTGACCGATACATGTATCGTAATACGATACAGGGCAGCCTGACAGTCAGTAGTATATAGACAATGAATTCTTAATGTAACGGGACTTGACCCTCGGACAGCGGCTAGGCAGGTGGGCTGACGATCGCCTCTGTGATGCTGCCTGACCGTTGCGGCACTATCATGTACTGTAATTACATACTTAGCTGACGAATGTGAAGTGAAGTGTTGTGGACCCACTGATGGACAGGTATCCCCAGAAAACGATTGAACCAGCCCGGGATATAAGAAACAAGCTCACTCATCCGCCTTTACGAAATATAATGGATTTGTATTACTTAGAAGAACTTCCTATTTACACTGTGAAAGATGCAAGGGAAGTATCTCTTCCATGGAAATGCTACCCAACCCGGGCACTACTCCACCCTTTCCTTCTTATGTCAATAACTAACATAAATATGTTTACAGGACAGCTAGCAGAAAATTACAGAAGCGAAATATCAATACGCAATGCCATTTAGAAAGTGGTCAAATGTAACATTTGTTGTATTTGGGATTCCCTTACTCAGTAAAGAACATGGTTGAGTCCCGTCCGAGATTCCAAGCCACACTCTCAGAGTCGCCAGCTCTCAAAGTCATCGACCTTACCTACTCAGCCACCGCGGCTTCCACAACAACTGAACGTTGGCCACTAGGTATTCTAGATGAACACAGCTTTCGAGTGATTTCTTGTGTGCCAACCTTGCTAATACCATAGCTCCAACCGTTTCGCAACTAGGAACGCCATGACAGGGGTTCACACATTGTAAACATTTGGAATCGAACTCCGTTTTTCAACATGACGGGCGAACACTTAACCACACGGCTACCCCTACTTCAAGGGGTTGAGTGTTTTGATTGTGACATAGTATTGTCATTCAACAAAATATGTGTTAACCTCAGGACAATACATTCTTTTCTCTCTGTGTGATTCAGGGAAAACACGGTCTTTCAACATCTCTTGCTTGTTGCTGTTGTGAGGATCGGATTTTGTGACTGGGATTGTATCCCAAAGAAATGTTTTTCATGCGATCAATCATTGGTTCAATCTTGATTATTTACAGACCGCCCTGCTATACGTGGAGTGCCCATGCGTTCTGCGCAAAAGAAAAAAAATACCATATTCATGTTCCTGCTTTTCACTCAACGTTTAAATTTACACTGCAACCTACAACTGAAGGTGGTGGAAATATGTTAACACATGCTTATGCTTTTATGTGTTCATGTGAACATTTCTTAATTCTGGTAAGTATCTATCACTGGACATAGATATTATTCTAATCCAGAGTTTTATTATAAGACAATGCCCATATTATTCTCAGTAGTCTCATGCTACATATGTCACCTATCAGGGTGGTTACCATAGTTACCGTAACGGTATGCAGGATACATGGCATCGTCCTGACAAATCTATAATCGGTATCCCGGCAAACCAGATTGGATTCCTGATGTACGTGTATTTTACACATGTACCCAATTGCCTCTGTGTATACTCAAATATATTTAAGTACCGGCAAGTCTACATCCAACATATACTCAAGTAGGTTACTGGTCTGTTAAATGTGCCAGTCTTTTATGATTGTGACAGTTGAAATTGCACTATAACATTGGAATAACAGACTCTACACCGTCACTTGCTCTTTCCACATGTACTCAAGTATCTCTGTGTTGAAGTGAAGAAATCTGTGTGTCTACTCAAACATATCCATGTACATCTCTGTAATACACAAATGTACACAGTACCTCTATTTATACAAAGATACCCAGGTATACACTATGGCGCCCTGGTACATCGTGATTAAAGTTTTGGCTTGTCACGCCGAAGATCCTTGTTCGATTCCCATAACAGGAACCATGTGTGATGTCAACTTCTGGTGTCCCCAGCCATGCTTGAAGTTTACTACAATCGAAGTGAAAACTTACTCAATATACATACCGCTACAAACACAAAGATACCCTGGGAACCACTCCGTACAAATAAATGTACAGGTACCTCTATATACACTAGGGCACTCTGGTTTATCTTTGTACAGATATATCCCGAGTGCACGCGTGAAATGTATCGTTGTATGTCTCTGTATACACAGGGTATCCAAGTACCTCTGTGTTTACACGCACGTCTGAGGTATTGGAATATCCAAACGTACCCCTGTACCTCTCTGTATACCCAAAGGTACCAAGGTTCTTTGACGCGTTTAAAGGATGGGAACCGCAGGAATCAAGGCCATTCCATTCCTCGCTATGGAAACCATTTTTGAAGAGGCAGATCTGTTAAGAAACTTGGCTACCAATTTTTAAATAATGCAGAATTTGCTTACAAGGTTGACTAATGTGAATGTTACAACACCATGGCATGTTATAACACAGGGTATTAACTTGACAACTGTTTGGTATTAACAAGCCACCTCTAGCGGACGTTAAACCATATATAGGGATACTTGGAATATGTAAACATCTCAGGGTGTCAAAAACTTATTAACATCTCTCTCCCTCTCTCTCTCATTAATTAACATCTCTCTCTCTCTCTCTCTCTCTCTCTCTCTCTGACATCTCTCTCTCTCTCTCTCTCTCTCTCTCTCATTGACATCTCTCTCTCTCTCTCACATCTCTCTCTCTCTCTCTCTCTCTCTCTCCTCACTCTCTCTCTCTCTCTCTCTCTCTCTCTCTCTCTTATCACATGTCATCGGTTCCCAGTTGCGTAGATCGATGTTCATGGTGGTGATCACTGTATTGTCTGGTCCAGACACGATTATTTACAGACGCCGCCATATATTTTTCAAACCGAAGCGAGGGAAGTACGTTGCTAACCTTTGCTCGCTTCGCTAGCATATAGGAAGACTGGTCATTTTCTCTCTATTGCGCAACCTATTTGCGCTACAGTTTGCCTGTGCCAAAACGAAGGCGTTCACAAAGAGATGAAAGGCTACTCTTATTATTATTATTATTCAATAAACATATATAACATATATGACTGATTTGCCTTCAAATATTCTAGGGTAGGTTAGTTAGTATGTGATATTATCTATACTCAATAAGGGGCCGTGGGGTAGCCTAGTGGTTAAAGCATTCGCTCGTAAGGCCTGGGTTTCCGTTCGATTTCCTACATAGATACGATGTGTGGAGCCTATTTCCGGTGTTCCCCGGCGTGACATTGCAGGAATATTGCTAAAAACGGCGCAAAACCGTACTCAGTCAGTTAGAATCTTAGTATGTTCAAGTATATCCAGGTGATTGTAAGTACAAGTACTTTACACATGTACCAAAGAACCTCTGTACATGTGTCTGTTAAATGTGCCAGTCTTTTATGCCAGCGACAAATACTATTGTCATGTAACATTTAGTACAAACTATGCACCGCCACCAGTACTTCACACGTGTACTCAAGAATCTCTGTGTATACTCAAATATATCCAGCCACATCACTGTATACACAGATATACCAAGTGCCACTATTTACACAAAGGTATCCAGGTGCCTCCACATACAACTTGATATCTTTGTATACACTAAGGTGCACTGGTACATCTCTGTATAAAAGACTGACTGAGTTTAGTTTTACGCCGCTGTTAGCAATATTCCAGCAATATCATGGCGGGGGACACCAGAAATGGGCTTCACACATGTGCCCATGTGGGGAATCGAACCCGGGTCTTGGGCGTGACGAGCGAACGCAATATCCACTAGGCTACCCCACCACCCCCTGTATAAAAGAGGGCGGTGGAGTAGGAGAGTAGTGGAAGCTTTCGCTCGTCACGCCTAAGATTCGGCTTCGATTCCCTTCACTGTGTGAAAACTGACTTGGAACAGTATCTGTTATAGTAGCGTATGGGTTCATGTCTATGCTTCACTTATGATCCATGTGCACCAGTCAAACATTGCATTTTGTTAAGCATCACATTTACACGTGGAATACGCCTTTAGCATGAATCAATGGTTCTGTGTCGCTTCAATTGTTTGATGCTTTGATGTCACATGAGTAGTCATAACAAACATAAACACGGCCACTTCCATCTGTACAAACTCCGTACGGACGATCCACACCGTCACCTTCTGTAAGTAAGTTCCTGACAAACTGGCCTGACTCAGTCAGATGAACCACATTATTCTGAGAGTGCAGAGCAACCAGAATGTCACCTGTGCTGGTACTTGTGATCCCCAGAGGATGCACCTGTGTTGTGTGTTCTTTCGAGGGGTAGGTGAACACAACGTCCCCTTCTGTCGTCAGGCATAAGACACGCCGGAAACCAAAGTCGGACACAAGAATGTTACCTGTTCTCGTGGTGCAAAGAAAGAGAGGATTTTTCAGGATCTTCGTTCCACTACAGTGTGGGCTGACTGACCGCAGCACGTTTCCTGTCATGTCCAGAATATCCACACAGGGAGGAGACAGGGAACCTGCTGCAAGTGTTGATGGGGTCAGGGATGTTATACCCAAGTACTGTTTGTTTGTTGTGATGGTTGAGAGCATCACCAGGTCAGGGTTGACTTCAACCGTTATGATTGTTTCATTGTTTACAGTGACAGCCACTTGATTGTGTTGTATCTTTGTCAGACCCAACGGGTGGATGTGCAGACTGAGCTTGCTGTGGCATGACTGATTATCTCTGGTATAGAAAGACTTCACACACTTATTGGTTGGATCAATAGTTACAACTGTATGTGTATCATGTACCACTAGTGCTGTCACGTCACGAGACGTCGCTTTATTTCTATCTCCTGCTACAGTGACGCTGATCGTGTCTCGTAACACAGGTGTAGCCGCCAGGTCCAACACACCGTCACACAGAACGTCTATCTCACCCAGCTGTAGATCGTCAAGTGCTCTACTCAGCTTGTCCGAGTTCTGTCTGAACGTGATCCTGGCTATTCTTCCCTTCTCCAAGTCTGTGTGTCCGACATCCTCCACATCACCGGCATCACATCCCTGGTACATCTCATACACATCCATGTCACATTCAGATTGTAGAGTCTGGTCAATCAGTTCAGCCTGTTGTCGGTACATCTGTACTGATATTTCCGCTGACTTAATGTCTGCGTTCAACTGTTCAATGTGCCTATCTGAGATTTCTTTCAGTTCATCTAAAAGTTTATTTTCCTTCAGAGTGATTGTCTCCCTCGCCTTGATTCCGGTAGACTTGATATTCGATTCCATTTGCACATATCGATCTTTCTCAATGATGACATTTGATTTAACTGTATCGACTTTATTTTCCATAAGGATTTGTTTCTTTTTAAGATTTTCCTTCTCAATCAGCAGTTTGGATGTTAAAACAAGCAGTTCCGACTCAAGTGTGACAACTGACTCACATTTTCTGTGATAGATAATACAACAGGTTTGACAGGTGAGTTTCTTGCAATCTTTGCACAGGAATTTGACGCATTCCTCCTTGTGTTCATTACACATGACTTTTCGCCTCCGGGGGATACTGATCTCGCCAGAAAGGTCAAGGACGTCATGATGACGAGTGGAAGGCAAACGTTTGTGCATTCTGGCACATCGGTCACACATGGATTCGTCACACACCGAGCACCATACAGATGCAGGAGTTGTCTCCCCTTCTGCGTGACACCAGGTGCAGTTTGTTGTATCTTGTTGATAAAAGAACATAAACAGAAATTTAGTACTTAATTGGCATATTTTTAATTACCAAAACTAAGGAGTTCACAAAGAGATGAAAGGTTATTCTTATTACTAACATAAATAAATTCCTTCCGACATCAACGCCACCTCCCACCAGCAACATCTTAAGCGATAAAGATAAAGACACTTTTGGACCCTAAATATACTGGGAAAAAAGTAGTTAGGGATATATGTAAATTTTGAAATTACGAATAATGATCTATTTATTCATTGACACACTGATAAAATATCAATCATAAAAATACCAATATCCCTAACTTATTTTGTCCAGTATATGCTCCCAGCTCCATTTATAAGAATTGGAAGTACATTTATGACTGTAGCAGAAAATTGTGGGATGCCAAAGTGTGGCGTCTGTATTAGCGGTAGGACTGAGCATGCATTTCGTGAATACCTGCTGTCATCACTGCTCTCCAGTGATCAATTCAGTGATTCACATGATTACCACAGGTACTTTGCCCCTTAGTCCTAACACAATCTGACACACACCATTTACATGTACATACCGCATACAGTTTGGGGAATGTGGAATAAATCGCGGAAACCTTACCTCTAGATCCCGGACCAAACGAGTCCAACAGTCCCTGGATGACAACACTTGGCTGGACGGCATCCGCCCATTCCTCCACCGGTCTGTCAGGCTCAGACACTTTCGTCATCTTGCTGCAGAAGGGACAGAGAAGAGACTTGGCACTGATGGCTTCTGGCTTGGTTTTGGTGTAGTTGACGACACAATTCCGACAGAATGTGTGATAGCACACAAGTGTGCATGGCTTGTCAAACACCTCTGTGCATATGGTGCATGTGAGGAAATGTTCCTCCAGTTTCTGGGACGTTGCCATCTACAAATAAACAAAGAAACGCATTTATGATATCCACTGATGGTCAATGGTCAATTCAAAATTGGATATAGTATAAAATAAGTGAATACACGTTGCAACATGGATAAAGTATAATTAATATAAAAGATCAGGTTTTAAGTTTTAAAATCTATCGTATTTCAACACTAAATTGCATTTAGCGCATGATTTTGAACACTTAGATCCAACAGTACTGAATTAAATCAACAATATCATACGATATCAATAACTATTTTATGTAATAAATTAGGATATGTTTGATGAATACATCAATAAACAAAAACATGAAAAAATATTGTAGGGAATTGATGGTTAAAGTCCTCCTCATACTGTAACAGGTGTGTATCGTCTCGCTGATAGTGCGCTGACCCACTTATGATCTCTCATTTGCATAACGAAAGTAGAATTTTATCAGTAGCTTTGAGCGAAAACAGACAAGAAAATATTTGAATGCATATGATTAATTTTCTCAAAAATGAGTTCTATATATGCATGTAGGTATGATCGAGTTCATGGTTATATCACTGGAGTCATTCTATCTATATGACAATAGCCGTACGTGAGGTTAGAGAAGTGGATCAATTGTACATAACGATAGTAGACAAAACAAGACACGCTTGGTGTACGACACGAATGTGAAGCTGAACCAACACAACAGATGAATTAGTCGCCTAATATCACTACACAGACTCTCTACATATCTCTCTGTAATAATGTGACTAAAGCATGTCATTGTTAGTGTTATATTATACATAAAACCAAGAAGATATGGACTGCATATCACCTCACCTTCGCTTCCTCGATTCACATGGGCGGTGAAGAGTGAGATTGAACCCTGTGATATATGGCTACGCAATACGAAACGTGTTTTACAGCGTGGTATTGGCATCATACATACTAAAATATTGTCTGAAATAGAAAAAGTTGTTTTTAGACTGTTACTCTGTGTCCCTAAAATTTAGACACCTGCAAATAGCATATGTCGAAATAATCCACATCGGCAAAAACTCGACGTAAAAAGATAGCAATAAAAGCATGTTTACTCGTAAAATCGGGCAAAACTACGAGCCGCTGCTGAAAACAATACATCAGACAATAGATGGCGTTCGTGTCGACTCACCTGGCATGAAATGCACGTGCTGTCTACAGGCACAAGATATTTGATGCTTTTTCTTGTGTGTTGAATATGTTTCATCTATTGATTAACATCGTGTTGTTAGGCCGAACTTAGTTTAACAGAAATTTCACACATTCACATATTAACTACATAAATTGTAGATATAAATGTGAGAAAGAGGGGTTTTTTCTATTTCCGACAGTACTTTAGTATATAACTTGAAGGTATATTTTATTAAATTAAAGTAAAAAGGAAATACTTGTGATTGAAGTGCCTTCGGCCTAATGTACTTTTACAGTGTGACACAAACTCATTCTGTTTAAAAAATGTTATAAATAGGTATACATTGTTGATATACTCACATTTTTAATAAACATATCACTTCAGTGAACATATTTTTGGTTACTATTAACAAGCCCGCACACTTTGTGCCTGAGTTTGAGGCAAATGACTAACTCTAGTGTTTGTACACTAAGTCATAACATCAATACGTAAAATGATTTTATCAGTATTTTATCGGTATTGTAGATGAAGGCATACATGGAGTGAATGATTGTGTGTCAATCTTGCTATTATTAGCAATAAAGAGGCTGTCTGCCCAAAGAGGGGTTACCTTATTTTATCCAGTTTTAAATGGATACAATTTCAAATTATAAATCTACGTTTAGGTAAATTTGTGAATTTTGGCGATCGTTATCAACGTGTGAGTAGTATATATTAGATTTGTATTACGTAGACTGACTGACTGAGTTTGGTTTTAGGCTGCCTTTAGCAATATTCCAGCAACATCACGGCGGGGGACACCAGAAATAATCTTTACACACTGTACCCATGTGGGGATTCGAACTCGGGTCTTTGGCGTGACGAACCAACGCTTTAACCACTAGGCTACCCCACCGCCCCGTATTACGTAGAGGACCTTCATATTTATGTAACTGTGTTGACTGATGCAAGGGGAGTAACTCTTCCAAGCAAATGCTAACCAGCCCGGACTCCACACCGCCCCTTCCTTCTTATGTCAATAACTAACATAAATCTGTTTACAGGACAGTTGGCAGAAAATTACAGAAACAAACAAAGGCAATGCCATTTAGAAAGTGATCAGATGAAACATGTTTTGTTTTGGGGATTACACTGACTCAGTAAAGAACAGATTCTAGCATTTTCAAGGTTGAGTCCCATCCGAGATTCCAAGCCACACTCTCAGAATCAATCACCTTTAGAATCGCCAGTTCTTCATCGATCTTCATCGATCTTCCCTACTCAGCCACCGCGGCTCCCACAGAAAACGAAGTTGGAGAACTGGTATTGTAGATGAAAGCATACACTGAGTGAATGATTGTGTGTCAATCTTGGTATTATCATAGCTCCAACCGTTTCGCAACTAGGAACACCATGAAGGGGGGTCACACATTGTAAACATATATTTGGAATCGATCTCCGGTCTTCAACGTGGTGGGCCAACACTTAACCACAGGTCCACCCCTACCTCAAGTGGATGGGTGGTTTGATTGTCACCTAGTATACTGACAGTGAACAAAATATGTGTTAACCTTAGGACAATACAATATTTTCTCTCTGGCTTGTGGCTATGATGAGGATCGGATTTTGTGACTCGGATTGTGTCCCAAAGGATGGTTTTTCATGCTATCAGTCATTGGTTCAGGCTTGATGATCTACGGACCCCCCTGCTATTAATGGAGTGTCAATGCGCGCTGCTCAAAACAACACATAAATGTCATACTCATTTCCTGCTTTTCACCCAACAAGCTATATATACAAATATATAAGTTGTAAGCTTCTCTCGAGGGTAATACGATCTGATGTACGCCTTTTTAAAGCAGTGTCACCCGGTAGGCGAGGGATGACACTGCTTCAAAAAGGCGTACATCAGACCGTATAACCCGAGGGAGACGTTTACAGGGTAGTTATCTCACCGCCATGTTGAATGTACAAAATATCGTTTTATTTCATTCGAAAGATCGATAAGCTCGCTACTGACTATAGGGCATGCAAACAAAATGGCGTCTGCCTCTCGACTGGATTTTTCAACTAGGGAAACATATTCTGACAAGCTTAAAACCGCTATAAAAATGGTTAATTATGTTCAGGTTGAGTGTGCAAAATGACTCAATGTATAAAATTAGTTTGAATAAAGCAGTGAAAGTCGGTAAAATACATGTGTACATAGTTCACTCAAAAACAGCTAATCGAACGGTTTTCGAACTCCAGGCACTGCATGCGTCATATTATGACGTCATAAGATTGTTAGCGATACAGTTTCTCGCCGGAGAGTCTGGCGGTTACCGTGGCAGCGGGTAATATTTTTTCCAGTTGTCACCCTCCTGGGAGGGGTGGCACGGAAACTTGTTAAAGCGTCATTGACCAATGAAATTAAAGTATTTGACATGAAGGTAAGATAAATAAATCTAACTAAACGGACTCGTTGAATCACTACCATATGTATTATGTGATGCATATGGTAGTGATTCAACGAGTCCGTTTATTTTAAATAAGACTTAGTAGAGGAATGTACGTTTAGATATACACTGCAACCTACAACGGAAGGTGGTGAAAAATGTTAACACATGCTTATGTTTTTATATGTTTATATTAATATCCCGCAACTCTAGTACGTATCTATCACTGGACATAGAGATTATTCTGACCCACAGTTCTATCATAAAGCAATGCACATTTTTCCGTTTCATGCTACATGTGTCACCTATCATATTGCAATGTCTGTAGACATTGTTAAACAGCGTTGTACTGGTATTGCAATATTTCTGTTAAGATTCAGTTGAGGGTGATTACCATCGTTACTGGATCGTATGCTGGATACATGGTATCGTTCTAACAAATCTATAATCGGTATCACGGCAAAGATTGGATTCCTGATGTATCGATGAGATGTAATTCTGTCAGAGTGAATTGCATGGTTCAGATGTCTGTAACCACTCCTGGTCTCCTGCAGGCAATAAAGAAGTTGTTATCCATGCAAATGTTTAAATGGCGATGGAGTGAGGTAAAGCATACCGTGTTTCCTTAAATAGGTGACAGGTCTTCACACTACAACAGTACCGGAACGTATATTTTGCACACATACCCAAGTACCTCGTCTGTGCATACTCAAATATATTTAGGTACGGCAAGTCTACATCCAACATATACTCAAGTAGGTTACTGGTCTGTTACATGTGCCAGTCTTTTATGATTATGACAGTTGAAATTGCCCTATAACATTGGATAACAGACTCTACTCCGCCACTTGCTCTTTCCACATGTACTCAAGTATCTGTGTCTACTAAAATATATCCAGGTATATCTCTGTA
Organism: Haliotis rubra; assembly: GCF_003918875.1. Taxonomy (NCBI): domain Eukaryota; kingdom Metazoa; phylum Mollusca; class Gastropoda; order Lepetellida; family Haliotidae; genus Haliotis; species Haliotis rubra. The sequence continues at coordinate 617,162 of NW_025767337.1, read as the reverse complement.
TTTACAAATATACACAATACCTCTATATATACAAAGGTACCCAGGTATCCACTAAGGTGCCCTGGTACATAGTGATTAAAGAGTTCGCTAGTCACGCCGAAGATCCGGGTTCGGTTCCCCTAACGGGAACAATGTTCGATGTCAACTTCTGGTGTCCCCTGTCGTGCTAGTTTGCTACAATCGGGGTAAAACTTTATTCAGTACCCATACCTTTACAAACACAAAGGTACCCCGGGAACCACTCCGCACAATCAAATGTACAGGTACCTCCAAATGCGCGTGTGAAAACATAAACGTACCCTTGTACCCTCTCTCTCTCTCTCTCTCTCTCTCTCTCTCTCTCTCTCTCTCTCTCTCTCTCTCTCTCTCTCTCTCTCTCTCTCTCTCTCTCTCTCTCTCTCTCTCTCTCTCTCTCTCTCTCTCTCTCTCTCTCTCAAAATAAAGACATTAAAGCGGCCTAAAGAAATAAACTGAGTCGACTGTACACATTATACCTTTATTCAAGAATTAGCCAAATGTAGACACGAGTATTCAATTTCGTATGTGCGGAACGCCGCTCTCAGAATTATGCCTTGTCGCTTATATTTGTATATGTATGCTTCGAAATTTAATCCAAACTACTTTGATTAGCAACACAAATTGAAATGGTTAAAAAAACAAAAATCACCTGTTCAGTGAGTTGTGATTCGTCAAAATGAATCTTAATTGTATTGGGATCAAGTGTTTAACATGTTACCTTGGAATCGCAAAGAAGATATTTTTAAGAACTTATGTATAGTATAGGCATAAACTCGGCTCTCGTTCCATGCTTATGTAACCCTTCGCGGTTGCTATTGATTGTCTTATTCATTAAGCTATTCACTGCTCTCATATCCATGGTTATGAGAATGTGTGTTTGCTAATTATAATGTCACATTAATTAACTTTTAGTTGTTATTGGTAACAAATGTTTAAACGATTTGTACTCACACCTTGAACTTAGGCTATGAATTTTCACCTGTTTAGAGTGGGGAATTTCCTCCCCTTTGTTTGTTTTGCTTCCGTCCTTTGTGGTGGAAGACGGTGGAATTGATTAAATGATAAAGGTGTGGCGTGGCTTTTGCTAGTGAGCATTTTAGCACGAAACAAGCTCACTATAAAGAAGGCAACATATCTATTAACCTTAGAACAATGCATTGTTTTCTTATTGTGCTTTCTGGGAAAACAAAGTGTCCTTCAGCATCTCTTGCTGTAGGCTATTATGAGGACTGGATTTTGCGACTCGGACTGTATCCTGAGATGTCGCTCATGTTATCAATCATGGTTGTCCTGGTCTAGGCTCCATTATCAACAGGACGCTGGAACCTGGAACGTCAATACGTGAGGCTAAAAACAACAAACAATTGCCATGCTAATTTTCCTACTTTTCTCGCAAGTTGTTAGCGTTAATTCTTCACGTTATATATCGTGAGTGAGTGGATGAGTGAGTTTACTTGTATGCCGTAATATTCCACCAATATCACAGCTGTAGACACCAGAAATGGGCTTCACACATTGTACCCATGTGTGGAATCGAACCCATGACTTTGGCGTGACGATCGAACGTTTTGACCACTAGGCTACCCCACCGTCCCCATATATCATGAGATGCATATGCATAATACTGTATGATCGATAAGCATTATTATTTTATCATTAATACAATTAGTTTTTATTCATAGAATATATCGACATAAAGTTTGATTTAAACTTTTATAGTTGTGTTTCCTCAGAACAAAGCAACAAGGTAAATGTAATCGTTGGTTGTGGTATTCATTTTTTCAGGCATTATTTTTACATACCTGTCCTTTTCAACACATTTACATATAATGAAGTCATAAACATGTGGTCCATCAATAAAACACAGTGTCTCTTTTCAGCTGTAGCAGTGATGAGTGTCTCAATATCTTAATTCACAGGCTCTGTCCATATCACCACACTGAACATAAAATTGCTTATCAAACTGAATAGTGACATTTTATTCCATATGGACCGATCATTTTGGATCGCAAATTTTTAGATAAAAGTTTATTCAAAAAACACATTATCGAAATTTTAACAAAGATATCGTTGTTCAGTAGATGCCCTGCAAAATTTGATCTGTGGAAGAAAATTGCATGCGAAATATATGTATTGTGTAAATGTGAAAAAGCCTGTTCCCAACAAATATCCAGTAATTGGTCAGTGGTCGGTGTACTGATGCAATTTCCATAAGTTGATGATATGGTTTTTCATCATCATTCTATGATGAACTATCTGTTATACGTACAGCGTGTGAGTATGGTTTACGTCGCTTCCAGGAATAATACGGCGGGGGACATCAGAAATGGGCTTCAAACATTGTATTTATATGGGGAATCAAATCCGGGTCTTCAGCGTGATGAACTGACGCTTAAACCATTATGCCACCTGGAGCCCCTTATACGTACAGACCTGTCAGTGAAAACGTCAACCCAGTCTGCCTTCTTGGATTCAGTTATAAAAACTCTTTATAAATCTGATGTTCCAAAATCTCGCATGAAATTAAAATGAAGATCAAAGGCTGCTAAGGATAATCTGTCAACAAGTGACATATTAAGGCTTGGTTCTGGAGAAGGTTTTCCCTGTTATTTCCCTCATGCAGATGTCGCTAATGCGTAATTCCGACCTGTTTTCTGACTATCATTCTAGGACTATATACTGAAAAATATGTTTCCTTTTCACAAATGTTGTCCGTAAATCTATTATTAGAACGACGTCGCACAAAACAGTCTGTGATGTCATGAACAACGTATGACGTCATTTCAGTTCTTTGCAACGTTGCGTTCATGTCGCCATTGATCAATCTGCTGACAGTAAAAACGATGAACTAATTAAAGGAATTTGTTGATCAGCATAAGCAAAAATGGTAATACCCAGTGAAAATGTATCGAATATATATTCACTTATTCCTCATCTGGTTTCAGCCCATATTCTCCTTCATCACAACAGGTCGAGTGCCTCATATGAAGAATATCCTCAGAGATGATCTTCTGTCATATTTAAGTTGCATCACATGTTGGGCTTGTTGTGATCGTGTAAATCGTGCATCTCTTGAATCCTCCACTGAATACTCCACTTTAAGTAACAAAAAGAATTCTGGCATTGACCTGCAATACAATTACCTTTCTTTTCACACAAGTTGACGCGTAACGTTCTCAAGTGACGTGTAGCAACAGGAACGTGACAAAAGGGGTAACCACACGTTACCGAGTGAAATTGACTGTGTTATAAGGAAGGGACATCTCGTCTGAAGTGTACGGGGGAATTTCATTTTAGTTAATTCTTCACCATTTACGAATCTCTGTTGTCCCAAATAAACCCTTTAATCAGTTAAGCAATGTCGATGCTTCCAAATACTCAGAATGAGTGAAATAATGTGTATCGCCTAACGAGTATACAGTCAGGTCCGAATGCAAATAATAAAGACCACACTTTTTTGGTCGCTAACACACACAGTGTCATTTCTGAACGCCATTAAGGTACACCCAAATCGAATACATCTTTGTTGGGCCATTTGGTACATCACATTTCTATTTCCAATTCAATGAGGTAAAGAAATATCTCTCTCAGGATTGGTAGTGACAGGTCTTCAAGTGACATTCGCTGCACGATATTTACGCAACACAGATAAAGAATATTCCTTTTAAAGTAAGGGCCCGTCTGTGTCAAACACTACTTTGACTTTCATTCCTGCTGTGCAAGAGGCTCTGAAGACAAGTTAAATGGGAGCAGAACAGGAATATGACTGTAAAAATATTGCAGTGTGTGTACGAAAATGCACCGAATCACTAATGACACTAATCTGGACCATTAAGGTAATTGGTTCGCTGTATGGTGTAAGGGAAGCAACTCGTACCGTCTTATTATGCCATCCAACCTGCTATCGGTAACCTGAATGCCCCAAATGTCAAGCTCTTTAACTGATCTCGATTATTTCCGTATCCTCAATGGATGGGTTATTACTTAGTGAGTATTTAAGAAAGAAACAAGTTCACTATCTTGTCCAACTGATGAAATCCATACACATTTTCAGTTACTCCTCCACGTTTGTGAACTATAATACATTTGTCTTTCGTGGGGGACCTTCCTAGTACACGCAAACCTATTGTGTTGAATGGTGCAAGGGGAGCAACTCCTCTAAGCAAATTTAACCAACCCAAACGCCCCTACCTCCTCATGTCACTAACTAACATAAGTCTGTTTACAGGACAATTTGCAGAAAATTACAGAAACAAAATATCAATACGCAATGCCATTAAGAAAGCAGTCAAAATAACAAATGTTGTAGTTTGGATTACACTTTCTCAGTAAAGTACAGATTCTAATATTTTGTGGGTTGAGTCCCATCCGAGATTCCAAGCCACATTCTCAGAATCAAGAACCTAATCGCCAGCTCTCAAAGTCATCGATCTCACCTACTGAGCCACCGCGGCTTCTACAACAAATGGAAATTGGCCACCAGGTATTCTTGATAAAGACAGGTTTTGAGTGGTTGACTGTGTGTCAATCTTGCTATTACCATAGCTTCAGCCGTTTCACAACTAGGAACACCATGAAATGGTTAAACATTGTAAACATAGTTGGAATCGAACTCCAGTATTCAACGTGATGGGCAATGCTTATCCATATGGCCACCCCTACCTCAAGTGGTTGAGTGTTTTGATTGTGACATAGAATGTTGTCAGTCAGTAAAATATTATGTGTTTACCTCAGGACAATACATTGTTTTCTTTATGTTGGATTCTGGAAAAACACAGTTCTGCAGCATCTTGTGCTTGTGGCTATTATGAGGATCGGATTTTGTGACTCTGATTGTATCCCAAATGAATGTTTTTCATGCTATCAATCATTGGTCCAGGCTTGATTATCTACAGGCCGCCCTGCTATCAATGGAGTGTCAATGCGTGCGGCGCAAAAGAACAAACAATACCATACTCATTTCCTGCTTTTCACTCAACAAACTGTTTGTGTTAATTGTACACTTTAAATATATATCATGTGATGCATATGGTGGTGATTCAACGAGTCCGTTTGGTTTAAATAAGACTTAGTAGAGGAAAGCACGTTTAAATTTACATTGTAACCTACAACTGAAGGTGATGAACATATGTTACACATGCTTATGTTTTATGAGTTTATGTTAATATCGCTTAACTCACAGCGTTGTACTGGTATTGCAATATTTCTGTTAAGATTCAGTTGAGGGTGGTTACCATCGTTACCATAACGGTATGCTGGATACATGGCATTGTTCTGACAAATCTGTAATCGGTATCACGGCAAGCCAGATTGGATTCCTGATGTACCGATGAGATGTAATTCAGAGTGAACTGCATGGTTCATGCATGACTGAAAGCACTCCTGGGCCACCTCAGGCAATAAAGAAGTTGTTATCCATGCAAATGTTTGAGTGAGGTAGAGTGTGCCGTGTTTCCTCATATAGGTATCAGGTCTTCACTCCACAACAGCCCCGGAACGTATACTTTACACATGTACTAAAGTACCACTGATTATATTTAAATTAATTAGGTACCGGCAAGTCTACTTTACACATACATGTATACTCAAGTAGGTTACTGGTCTGTTAAATGTGCCAGTCTTGTATGATTGTGACACTTGAAATTGTCCTATAACATTGGAATAACAGAATTTACTCCGCCACTTGCTCTTTCCACATGTACTCAAGTATCTCTGTGTTGAAGTGAAGAAATATCTGTGTCTACTAAAATCATATCCAGGTACATCTCTGTATTTACAAATATACACAATACCTCTATATATACAAAGGTACCCAGGTATCCACAAAGGTGCCCTGGTACATAATGATTAAATGGTTGGCTAGTCACGCCGAAGATCCGGGTTCGATTCCCCTAACAGGAACAATGTGTGATGTCAACTTCTGGTGTCCCCGCAGTGCTTGAAGTTTGCTACAATCGGCGTGAAACATTACTCAATATACATACCTCTACAAACACAAAGATACCCTGGGAACCACTCCGTACAAATAAATGTACAGGTACCTCTATATACACTATTAATGTTGATATGCGTTGATTAATATAGATTTGTTCTGTGTTCACACATACATTTTTAATTTTGATATTTTACAAATTCATTTCAATGACTGAAAGTACAGTTGTACTGGTAAATAATATCAGTCGTTAATCTCTCTCTGTTTGTTGGCTGCGTACACGTGTTGGTCAGTTGGTCGACATTCAGGGTTTACACTCTACTGACTTGGAACAGCCTGCGTTATAGCAGAGTATGGGTAGATGCCAACGCCTCACTCTTGATCACCAGTCAAACACTGCAGTTTGTTAATCATCACATTATCATGTGGAATAGGGTTTGAGTATGAATCAGTTATCTATTCTGTGTTACTACATGTGAAAACTTTGATGTCACCTGAGCGTAAATTACAAACATACACGTGGCCCCATCCATCTGCACAAACACCGAGCGGATAATCGACACCGTCACTTGCTGTAAGTTCCTAACAAACTGGCCTGACTCAGTCAGATGAACCACATTATTCTGAGAGTATAGAGCAACCAGAATGTCACCTGTGTTGGTACTTGTGATGCCCAGAGGATGCACCTGTGTTGTGTGTCCTGTCGGGGGTAGGTGAACACAACGTCCCCTTCAGGTGTCAGGCACAAGACACGCTAGGAACCACAGTCGGACACAAGAATGTTTCCTGTTCTTGTGGTGCAAAGAAAGTACGGATTTTTCAGGATCTTCGTTCCACTACAGAGTGGGCTGACTGACCTCAGCACGTTTCCTGTCATGTCCAGAATATCCACACAGGGAGGAGACTTGGAACCTGCTGCAAGTGTTGATGGGGTCAGGGATGTTATACCCAAGTACTGTTTGTTTGTTGTGATGGTTGACAGCAGCACCAGGTCAGGGTTGACTTCAACCGTTATGATTCTTTTATTCTGAACGGTGACAGCCACTTGATTGTGTTGTAACTTTGTCAGACCCCACGGTTGACTATCCAGGCTGAGCTTGCTATGGCATGACTGATTATCTCTGGTATAGAAAGACTTCACACTCATGTTCCTATTATCTGTGGTTACAACTGTATGCGTATCATGTATCACTAGCGCTGTCACGTCACGAGGCCAGCCTTGATACCGATCTCCTGCTACAGTGACGTTCATCGTGTCTCGTAACACAGGTGTAGCCGCCAGGTCCAACACACCGTCATACAGAACGTCTATCTCACCCAGCTGTAGATCGTCCACTGCTCTACTCAGCTTGTCCGAGTCCTGTCTGAACGTGATCCTGGCTATTCTTCCCTTCTCCTTCAAGTCTGTGTGTCCGACATCCTCCACATCACCATCATCACATCCCTGGTACATCTCATACACATCCATGTCACACTCAGATTGTAGAGTCTGGTCAATCAGTTCAGCCTGTTGTCGGTACATCTGTACTGATATTTCCGCAGACTTAATGTCTGCGTTCAACTGTTCAATGTGCCTTTCTGGGATTTCTTTCAGTTCAACTAAAAGTTTATTTTCCTTAGAGAGTGATTGTTTCCCTCGCCTTCTTTCCAGAAGACTTGATCTTCGATTCCATTTGAACATATCGATCTTTCTCAGTGTTGACATTCGATTTAACTGTATCGACTTTCTTTTCAATAAGAGTTTGTTTCTGTCGTAGGTTTTCCTTCTCATTCAGCAGCTTCGGTTTTAAAGCAGGCAATTTCGACTCAAGTGTGACAACCGACTCACATTTTCTGTGATAGATATAACAATAGCTTTGACAGGTTACTTCTTTGCAATCTTTGCACAGGAATTTGACACACTCATCTTTGTGTTCAGTACACATGACTTTTCGCTTCCGGGCAATATTGACCTCGCCAGAAAGATCAATTACGTCATGATGGCGACTGGATTGGAAACGTTTGTGCATTCTAGGACATCGGTCACACAGGGATTCATCCAACACTGAGCACCATACAGATGCAAGACTTGTCTCCCCTTCAGCATGACAACAGGTACAGCTTGTTGTATCTTGGGAAAATCAAAACATTGAAAAGAAATTCAGTATTTATTTGGCATATTTTTCATAACCAAAAGGAAGGAGTTCATAAAGAGATGAAAAGTTACTCTTAGAATTATTCTCCAAGTAACATATAAAACATGTCATGATCTATGATTAATCCAACTATATGGCTGGTTGGATGGAATGGTACAGATCATGTATTTTATCAGTCACTTATAGTTGGTTTTTAGAAGATTCCAGACATCGAACGAAACGTTTTTGTTCAGGTAAAAAGTAATGTTTTCCAGGCCAGCATTAAGCAAATAATCCCTCAAAACCCCTTCCAACAATTTGAAAGACATTTGCAGACATTTAAGTTAAAGATTTGACGGTATCAGAAAGTTTTGGTATGCCAAAGTGTGTGGTCTGAATTTCGCGGGTATTTCGAGTAGAGCAGAGCATGCTTACCAGCTTGGTAAACACCCAGTGTCAACACTGATTTCCAGAATTCAATTCAGTGGTTCATAAAATTATTACAGATAATAAGTCCTTTAAACCAATAGGAATCTGACGGAAACCATTTATAAGTACTCCACAGACGATCCTGTTCACACCGCATATGCTAACGTCGGTGGGGATGTGAAATAAAACACCTAAACCTCACCTTTAGATCCCGGACCAAAGGAGTCCAACAGTCCCTGGATGACAAAACTTGGCTTGACGTCATCCGCCCATTCCTCCACTGGTCTGTCAGGCTCACACACTTTCGTCATCTTGCTGCAGAATGGACACAGAAGAGACTTGGCACTGATGGCTTCTGGTTTGGTTTTGGTGTAGTTGACGACACATTTCCGACAGAATGTGTGATAACACACAAGCGTGCATGGCTTGTCAAACACCTCTGTGCATATAGTGCATGTGAGGAAATGTGCCTCAAGTTTCTGGGACGTTGCCATCTACAAACCGAAAAAGATCACGCATTTGTGATATCCACTGATGGTCAATGGTCAATTCAAAATTGGAAAGAGTATAAATTAAGTGACTACACGTTGCAAGATGGATAAAGTATAATTAACATAAAAGAACGCGTTTAAAGTTTTGAAATCTATCGTATTTCATCATTAAATTGCATTCAGCGTATCCTTTTGACCACTTACATCCAACAATACTGAAATAAATCAATAATATCATACGGTCTATTCAAAATTGGAAAAGTATAAATTAAGTGAATACATGTTGCAGGATGGATGAAGCATAATTAACTTGAAACAACACGTTTCACGTATTGAGATCTATCGTATTTCATCATTAAGTTGTAGAGTGTTAACACGTAGATCCAACAATACTGACTAAAATCATCAATAGCATACAATATCAATTTTATGTAATACTTTGGATTTGTTTTATAAATACATCAATAAACGAAATCAAATTAGGAAATTGATGGCCAAAGTTCTCCTCATACTGTGACAGACGTATATCGTCACGCTGATAGTGCGCTGACCTACTTTGGGGTTCTCATTTGCATAACGAAAGTAGACTTTTATCAATACCTTTGTGCGAAATCAGTACATATGATTATTCTCTCAAAATGAGTTCTGTGTATAAATGGAGGTATGGTAGAGTAATGGCTTATATCTCTGGAGTCATTGTATCTATGTGACAAACCTCCTACGTGTGGTTATAGAAGTGGAGCAAGTGTACGTGAAAACAGTACACACGCCCGGGTGTATGACATGAATGTGACGCTGAACCAACATAACGGCTGAATTAGTAGCTTAATTTGAGTTCACGGACTCTCTATAAATCTCTGTGCAATAATGTGACTAATGCATGCCATTGCTATCATTGTATTTTACATAAAACCAAGTAGATATCGACTGCATGTAATCAGAGACCATATAATATAATTATTTATATGGTCTCTGATGTAATCTCACCTTTACTTCCTGGATTGACTAGGGTGGTGAAGAGGGAGATTGGACCCTGTGATAAATGGCTACAGACCGAGATAATGAATGAGGTTTCACAGCCTGGAATAAGCATCGCAAATGCAAGTACATAACTTGCAGGTATATTTTTGTAATGTTGGAAGGAAACACTTGCGATGGATGGACTCATTCTGTTTAATTAGTGTTATAAATAGGTGCATTGTTGATAAATAGAGAATCTCACCCAAGTGTCTTCTGATATCAATTATATCATCACGAGTTGATAAAGTTACAAATATCCGAGGCTTGCCGAGGATATTTTTACTTTATCAACGAGTGTTGATATATTTGATATCAGAAGACACGAAGGTGAGATTCTATTTATCATCCAAAATCACTCTTCATTAATTTTCAATGAAAAATGTACATCTCTGAACTTTTTACTGCCATTAGACTTGCAGTGCAGCGATGTCATAGCATTGTGACGTCATCAAGTACATGACGTCATAGCATTGTCAGGGCATTGTACAAAATCTACTGTCAAAACGATATCTCCTAGGAGATATCGTTTGATCTCACACAAGCGATATCTCCTGTGGAACACAGTTTTGGATGATAAACCTACATCTACACTAAGCATATCACTTTAGTAAACACTCTCGGGGGGTTACTATCAATAAATTCCATACATTCTGTGCCTGAGTTGAGGCAAATGACTGACTTCAGTTTTTCTACACTAACTCATAACATAAATGGGTAAATTCAATATTCAGCCAATTCACCAGAAACTGGCACAACACATTTTAACAAGCTGGGTAATCGAACCCGGATCTTCTTCATGATAACCCAAGTAGGCTACCCTGCTATTCCTGGTGATATGAAGGACCTTGTTCTAACCTCTTGTTTTGTTCTCTTAAAATGTGCACCTGTTGGGCTGTATGGTAGAGTAATGCAACTTCCCCCGTCTTACTAAGCTGATAACTTTCACTGCACTGCCTACTGATGTCTATAACTGACCAAGATCTATGTGGATGACTGCAATGACATTTTGGTGTTAGATTGCTGGTGTAATTGCTTCATTTCTGAGGAGAAGCCTGGCACCATTTGTGATTATGTTTAATCCCCGAGTGGAGATCTTTTAAATTTCTTTATGCTTAAGTGGGAGTAGAACAAAATTATTACTGCAAATATTATGGATTGGGTATCAATGATACTTGTTAAAAGGTGTACGAAAATCCATCGAATCAATAACGATATTAAATCTGGACCATGAAGGTAACCGTTTCGCGGTATGGTGTAAGGGAAGCAACTCTTACAGTCTTATTATGCCATCCAACCTGCTACTGGCAACCTGAATGCCCCCAAATGTCAATCGCCCTTACTGATCTCGGCTGTTTCCGTATACTTAAATACACGGGTTATTACTTAGTGAGCATTTTAGCACGAAACAAGCTCACTACAAAGAAAACATATTTTCCAAATCACGCAATCCATACTCATTTTCAGTAACTCCACATTTGAATTGGGGGAGGGGGGGACACTTCAATTCACAGGCAAGCCTATTAAGTTGAATGATGCAAGGGAAGCAACACCTCTAAGCAAATTGACCCAACCCGGACGCCCCACCATCCCTACCTCCTTATCCGTCTAACTAACATAAATCTGTCTACATAACTATCAGCATTTGTATCTTAATATCGAGTGCTAGCGTATATGATTTTGTTCTTGCTCTAAAAGCTATTTTTTTTTAAATTCCTTAAGAACAGAAAATTACAGACACAATATTTCAATACACGATCTCATTTAGGATGTGTTGTATGATGATTTCTCGGGTTAGGTCAGATTCTAGTATTTTGTGGAGTAACATCCGAGATTCAAGCCCTCACTTTCCGGGTGAATTACTTAACCATTAGCTCTCGAAATAAGCAATCTTACCTACGCGGCTTCAATGGATGTCGGACAAAAAGTGTAGGAAAATCGAATCAATAATATAACTGACCTGAACCATTCAGGTACATGGTTGGCGTTATGATGTAAGGGAGGCAACTCTTACCGCCTTATTATGCCAGGCAACCGTCTTTCTGCATAATAAACGTCTCTTTAACTGATCCCGATGATTTCCATGTCCTCAAATAGACGGAAACCCCGCATTCTCAGTAGAGTCGTTCATCTAATGACTGCGGCTTTCCCAAAATATTAGAGTCTACAGGTGGTCTAGATCACATAGTTTGTGATCATTACACAAACACAGATACTAAGTGAGTGAGTGTGTGTCAGTCTTGCCAACAGCATGGCGTGTTTCACAACAAGGAACAGTAGGAAAGGGTTTCACATATTGTAAACATATATTTAGAATCGAGCCTCGGTCTTCAGTGTGATGGACGAACACTTAACCACAGAGCCACCCTACTTTAAGTAGTTGAGAGTTTTGATAGTGACATAGTTTATTGTCAGTCAGCAAAATATGTGTTAACCTTAGGACAATACATTGTTTTACTTTTGTGGAATTCTGGGTAAAACGCTGTCCTTCGTCACCTATTGTAGCTGTATTGAGGATCAAATGTTGTGACTCGGATTGTATCCCAAAGACATGTCGCTCATGATATCAATCATTGGTTGTCCTGGTCTAGGCTTGATTATCTACAGGCCGCCCTGCTATACCTGGAGTGTCAAGGCGTGTGGTGCAAAACAGCAAACAATTGCCATGCTCATTTTCCTGCTTCCCTTGCAAGATGTTAGCGTCAATTGTTCACGTAATACATCAAACGTGAGTGAGTGAGTTTAGTTTTACGCCGCTTTTAGCAATTTCAAGGCAGGGGACACCGGAAATGGGTTTCCCACATTGTAGCCATGCGGGGAATCGAACCCATGACTTCGGCGTGACGAGCGAACGCTTTAACCACTAGGCTACACCTGTATATCATGAGGGAGTGAGTGAGTGAGTTTAGTTTTACGCCGCACTCAGCAATATTCCAGCTATATGGTGGCGGTTTGTATCTAATCGAGTCAGGACCAGACAATCCAGTGATCACGAGAATGAGTATCGATCTGCGCAATTGGGAACCGACGACATGTGTCAACCCAGTGAGCGAGCCTGACCACCAGATCCCATTAGTCGCCTCTTACGACAAGCATTGGTTACTGAAGATCAATTCTGACACGGACCTTCACGGGTCTATATATCATGAGATGTATATACATAATAAAGTATGATCAATAACAAAGTCTTATTATTTTAATATCAATGCAATAAGTTTTTATTCATGAAACATTTCGACATTATTAAACTTTTATAGTTGTGTTTCTTTGGAACAAAGCAACAAGGTAAATGTAATCGTTGGTTGTGGTATTCATTATTTCAGACTACATACTTGTCATTTTCAACACATTTATATATAATCAAGTCATAAGCAGGCGGTTCATCAATAAAACACGGCGTCTCTTTCCAGTTGTAGCACTATAATGTCTTAATTCACATGTCCTGTCGACATCATCATACTGAACATAAAATTGCTTAATATTAAAATGAGTAGTTACAATTCACTCCATATGGACCGATCATTTGGGATTGCAATATTTTAGATCAAGTTTATTCAAGAAAAGTCGCGTACGTAATTAATACCGAAGTGTTTACAAAAAATATCGTTGTTCAGTAGAACCCCTGCAAAATTTGATCTGCGGACAAAAATTGCAGCGAAAGATATGTATTTTGTAGGTGTGAAAAAAGCCTGTCCCAAACAGATATCCAGTAATTGGTCAGCGGTCGGTTACTGACGTAAGTTGTTGATATGTTTTTTATTATCATTCTGTGAAGAACTAACGGTTATACATACAGTGAGTGAGTGAGAATGGTTTACGCCGCTTCCAGAAATAATACGGCGGGGGACATCAGAACTGGGCTTCAAACATGGTACCAATGTGGGGAATCAACCCGAATTTTCAGCGTGACACGCTGAATCGAAAACTCCCAGGCTACCACACTGCCACTTTGAAAACGTCAACCCGTTAGTCAGGAACTACTTTGGAACGTCATCAGTTCACGTCTCACGTAGAATTCGTTAATCGGATCACCTAAAACCCTGGACGATCAGGTTGGATATACATTCGGCACGATACTGTCGGTGTTGTTGGAGTTTCGCTGGATTTGTGTTTTTATGTGTAATGAATGGGACAACTTTTTGTTCTTTGTATGTCCTAAAAACTGAATGTCAACCGTGAACGGAATACAATATTGACAACGAAATTTGATTCCAGTCCGCCGACTCCGCCATCGTGAACACTTGTTATCGTGTTTCAATAGTCAGTAGTCTATCCTGATGGAATCAGTTATAAAACATCTAAATAGGCTGATACATTTGATATTCCAAAATCTTAATTAGGATTTGAATGAAGGTCATAGGCTACTAAGAATAATCTGCCAACAAGTGAATTCATATTAATCCTTGGTGCTGGAGGAGGTTCGTTCCTGTTATTTCCCTAGGCCAGATGTCCGTAATGCGTACTTCCGTCTTGTTTGTTCTGTTTATCATTCTAGGAGTATATACTGGAAAATACGTTTCTTTTTTCACAGATGTTGTCCGACAACCTATTATCAAAACGACGTCACACAAAACAGTCTGTTGTGTAATGTACAATGGATGACGTCATTTCAATAATTGGCAACGTTACATGCGTGTTGCCATTGATCAATTTGCTGACAGTGAAAACGATGAAATAAATAAACGAATTTGTTGATCAGCATGAAGCAAAAATTGTAATACCCAGTGAAAATGTATCGAATATATTTTCACTTATTCCTCATCTGGTTTCAATCCAGTTTCTCTTTAATCACAACAGCTCGAGTGAATCATGTGAAGAATATCCTCAGAGCTTGGTCTTCCGTCATATATAACTTGTATTAAAATCACATATTGGGCTTGTTGTGATGTGTACATCTTGCATCACTTGAATTATCCGATGGATACTCAACGTTGAGTGACGAAAAGCATCTTGGCATTGGAACTCCATTCATCGATTCATCGATCACACAAAGGCTGTGCCAAAACAAATCATTTCACTTACAGTTCGTCTCCAGTTCTTTTCACAACCATGTGTTCATTCAGTTTATAATCTAACCTAATGTTTTTGCCATGGCGTACAAAACACGCTTTTGACTTGAAATACAATGATCAGTTTTTCGGTGGTGTTCTCACAATTGACGCTTAACGTTCCCGAGTGACGTGTACCAACAGGAACATGACATTAGGGGTAATCACACGTTACCGAGTGAAATCAGGCTTTGCTGTGTCATAAGGAAGGGGCATCGATCTCGTTTGAAGTGTAGGGTGGAATCTCATTTTAGTTAATTCTTCACCATTCACAAAATTTCTCTGCGTGAGATTTTTGACACCTTGTCCATCTTTTTGCCCCAAGTAAACCCTTTAATCAGTCAATCAAAATGAATGCCTAGGAATTCTCGGAATGAGTGAGATAATGTGCATCTCCTAACCAGCTGTACACAGTCAGTTCCAAATGTAAATAATATAGGCCGCACATGTTTGCGTGTATTTCACACACCATGGCAATTCTGAACGCCATTAAGGTACACCCAAATGGAGTACCATCTATGTTGGTCCATTTTGTGTGTCAAATGTCAATTTCCAATTCAATGGGGCCGGGTAAAGAAATATAGCTGAATCTCTCAAGATTGGTAGTGACAGGTCTTCACGTGACACTCGCTGCACAACATTCACACAACGCAGCGGAAGAGTCTTCCTGTTTAAGTACGGGCCCGTCTGTGTCAAACACTACTTTGACTTTCATTTAGGAGCGGTTCCTGCTGTGCAAGAGGCTCTGAAGACAAGTTCGAACTGCTTGATGACCTACGTCCTGAGAGACCCCGGAAGGAAGACACGCGCATGCCCGTACTGGTCGTGATGAGGTCATTATCAGCCCCCGATGATCCGCTCTGCAAAAACAAAGGAATGGAAGTAAAGAGAGGTAAAACTATGAGAGGGAAGGATGCTCGATGTAGACCTGGTTACCTTGCTGATTTAACCCCGGTAACTTGAGTTTTGGAACCCAAAGCATACATTAACCATACATTAACATACGAAAGCGACAAGTTGCAATCTTTTTCTTGGTTTAAAACTTCCCAACATTAATTTTATTGCCAGACATATTTTATTATTGTGGTGACGGCAACTTAACATTTTGTATGGCATAATTCTACATTGTGCACACGCCAGGGTCAAATGCTCTGAGGATAATGATTGAGAAATTTACAATAGCTTAGGCCGTGATACGGATCGTATCAATAAAAGTCTCAGCTTTGTTTTGCATATGCAATATAAAAATGCAAAACATCGTTTCATTAAACGTAAAGGTTCATCATACGACACGCGACGAGGTTTTATCGCGTTGTAAAATAATCGCAAGTCCTTTGAGTACGCTTCTATTTCATTAGAACCCGACCCGTGAAGATCCGGGTTAGTATTGGTTTTCAGCAATCCATGCTTGACTAAGAGTCGACTTATGGGATACGTCAGGCTGGTTGACATGGTTGACACATATGCCATCGTATCCCAGTTGTGTTCATAATGTCAACCACTCGATTATTGACAGAGGGTCGCCAAATAGCTGGAATATTGCTGAACAACGGACAATAAATCAAATAATCAACTGAATCCCGTCTATTGCACTGATAATTTCTCAGATTACAAGCATGGGTTGTAAAGTGTTCAAATGGGATCGTCGGTGTGGGTATTCCTTTCCGATAGCAAAGGCTGTACACATGCGATAAAAGGTTTTATACCACCCTGTAATGTGGTAATATTCCAAGATGGTAAATGAATATTCCAAGTTGGTAAATAAATATTCCAAGATTGTAAATGAATATTCCAAGTTGGTAAATAAATATTCCAAGATTGTAAATGAATATTCCAAGATGGTAAATGAATATTCCAAGATGGTAAATGAATATTCCAAGATGGTAAATGAATATTCCAATACTGTACATGAATATTCCAAGTTGGTAAATGAATATTCAAAGTTGGTAACTGAATATTCCAAGATGGTGCATGAATATTCCAAGTTGATAAATGAATATTCCAAGATGGTAAATGAATATTCCAAGATGGTACAGGACAAATGAAGAATTTATCCCAAGACTACACGCTACAACGAGTTCACTCACGTCATGTGGGTAATACATGAGCCCCACCCACTCAGAACATTGAAATCTGCAGAGTACAATCAATGAGATTCACTCGGCTAATTCCGCAACCCCATGCACCAGTGAAACTGTAATATCGCAATATTACATACTTTCATTTAAAAATCGATTTGATGCGCACATATTGCTGTCTATATATCACACATCACGTTGCATTTATTGCACACGGGCCAATGACCTTTATACCGACATAAATTATTCAATGTTCAATGTTATTGCTGTGTATCTGTGGAAATGTTGTTCCTGCAATTAAACGTTTATGCTGTTTTGATGGCGATCGCGATTTATAACCTTAAACCAGCATCAGGACTTTTAACGGTTGATACGTTACGTTAAGTAATCAATCATGTTGTGTATATTGTGCCCATTTCTCAAACCATACATCCAAACATACAGATACGTGACCAAACATTATCGTATGAGGCGACTAAATAGATGTAGATTGAATGCTAAGGAGTGAGTGAGTGAATCTTGTTTTACGCCGCCTTTAGCAATATTCCAGCAATATTACGGCGGGGGACACCAGAAATGGGCTTCACATTTAGTACCCATGTAGGGAATCGAACCCGGGTCTTCAGCGTGACGGGCGAACGCTTTACCTATTAGGCTACCTCACCGCCCGGATGGTAAGACTCAGTAACTTGCGTGTATCGCGATTGCATGGAACGTTGCGCATGATATCAGTGACTGGTTTGTTTGTAAATATTGCTCATTTACTGTATGTCGTCATATGCCTGCAGTACATTTGAGCGGGGCATTGAACAGCAAACATACACAAGGAGACATTACCTTTGAAAACTTGCGAACCTTTTCTTTACATGCACATCTGATGACTGACGAGACGAGGAGGATGAAGACTGTGACACAGATGACGATGATGAGGACCATGAGGATGGTGCTGGGGCCGCACCAGTCGCTGTAGTCGCCACAGTTGTTGAAGTTGTCACAGTGGAGGCTGGTGTTGATGCAACGTTTGTTGTCACATCTGAACTCGGTCGTGTCACATTTGCCTAAAAGAGTAGTAACAAACTAACTTTACAAAATAAACATTGAAACGTGTATTGTGTACATGTTTGTTGTTTATTGTCCAGCTTAACGATACCGAAGCTTCAAGATGAAGGCATGTAAAATACTCGGGTGTGGACCAGAGAACGCAAAACTGCTCGGGACTTGATGACATGCATCAACCAACTCCTGTAAGTCGCCGCTGAAGACCAATAGTAATGTATATTATTGTATCGCAACTACGAAACATACGAGCATGGTTCCTGGGCATAGACCCATTGTCGTGTCCCTCTCGCCGGACACACGCTCCTTGCCTGCTTCATCATACTACTAGTAGTTTACTACAACTACTAGTAGTTATAATTATTATGATGATAATCACGTCCTATGTTACAAGACAAACCACAGCTCACAAGGCGAAAAAGATAAATTAAGATGAGGACGTTTTCCAGGGATGACAGAAAACCAAAGAATTTGGGCTCAATGTCCCTGTCAGAAAAACTCCAGATTTGTCGCTGCAACACCCAGACCGGGGTTGAGGTGAGGTAAAATGGGGTTTAACGTCGCACTTAAGAATATTTCGCTCATATGACGATGTACATGCGTCCCGAGGTTGAGTGCAGTTTAAAATTTAAATAATCTGACAATGCACAAGGTTACAAAATTCAGGTTTGAAACAGGTACTTTTCTAGTGGATGGCGAACATCGTTAGTAAATATTGTTGCGACTGAACTATTTCGATTTGACGTCGTTTCGAGCAGAATTTTTTGTCATAAAATGGCGAGTAAACCTGACGTGAGGGACATCCATTAGTTATTCTGTACATGGTACAGACAAATCAAGGAAAACAATTAGGGATAATCAGAGATTCGAACCATGATCATAGAATCCTTCCACAAACATGTTTGCAATACTACTTACAGGATTATATTGTGAACGGTGGTAATCAGAAGGACTCCAACACACGAAAAGCGGATCCTTACACGCTGAAGCGACGTAACCTTGGATATCGAATTGTGTTTTGAATGATCGTGATTGGAAGGATTCGCAGACAGGACAAGAGGATCATTCACTGCCAAGCAACGTCATTTTATCTTTATCACTAAAAATATACTTTCAATGGCACCAACTAAAAATCTCACCAGTATGGAATGCAGTAAAAATGAGGTCAAATCCTCTGTATTCAACTGTTACGTCGCTGTGGAACACAAACGTGACGACATCGCCGGTGGTGACAAACGTTGCACGAGGAGTGAGAGACCCACATAATTTGTTTGTTATAGGAGTTTCTGAAACAAACAAGAGAATTTCCAAAAGTTACAACGTTTGGAAAAGAAACATGTACACACACACGCACGCACACACTGCTCTTCCGCACATATTGCAGTCATGTAATTACATAGCACCTTGTCCATAAACGTTGTCGCAAAATGTCACGTCCTGTTCTGAAGGGGCCTCTAGCATTGATTTTCTTATAAGATATAACGCTGAAATAACATCTTGCGTTAATCATGATTAGGTATAATAATGGTGGTTTTAAGTAAATTTGTCGAATTATTCTGTCTTAGCTTTATGATGAATAATGTCGCGTGTCATTCTATCCCTTCCCAATCCTGATAAATTTCCTTTTTACAGTTATAAAACATCATGTGGAGAAATCTGATAGGACTATGTAAGTGCAATGATACTGGACACTTGTGCCCTGCAGTCAGTCGTGATATTGAACGATATGTAGCATGGTTGCTACGAACAATAATATTTTGAACACTCATTGCGTCATTGTTTTTATTGGAAGATAAATAACAGCGACACAAATCAATTCCAAAGTCCATTGTACGGTGGAGTATGTCAAAACAGAGTATTACTCCCGACATACTGATGGGTCAAATTTATGGCATCCAGATGTCGTGCCAAAATATCCTTTTAAAAAGTTTACTGATGCCTTGAATGTCGTAACCCTGACTTAAAAGATTTCGCTGATTGAATTTGTTTAACCTGTCATTTGTTTTCAGTTGTTGGTAAGATTCGTTATTAAATTAAATTCTAAACCATATCAAAGTGGGCGATTGATCAAACCTTTTTTTTATCTGATAATGGACATGAATCTGTTATTTAGCTGATGCTGTCTATTAATCGTGGAGAAGGCGATGAAATGATGTCTCCTACATGTACTACAGCTACTGTGAAAAAAATATGTTAGTGAGTTTGGTTTGACGCCGCTTTTAGCAATATTCCAGCAATATCACGGCAGGGGGACACCAGAAATGGAGAAACATATGTCGCCATACTGAACATTGTCAAACAATGAATGATGTCACAATTCGTGATCGTGCAATCCTTAACAGGGATGATGATTAGAATTAACGGCCAGCAGAATGCGAAGTAATATATACAAATGATGGGTTTCTTTCTTGGAAAACTGAAAATTGAAAATACAGTAATTGAAATATTCATACTGCAATGGAATGTGCATTGAATTTAAAGAAGTGTCACAAACGGAAATTGTTCACTTCAACAACATGTGAAAACCTATTCTGGACTCAACCGGGGTGATAAAGCTGGAATTAAATGAAAAAGTAAAAATGAAAGTAAAACAAGGAACTTCAGACTCACTTGTATATTGCTCAACATATTTGTGATTATCCATAGAAGGACTCTTGTCATCCGGACCATCATAGAGGATCAAGTAATCAGACTCACAGCCCTCCGACATGAACCCTTCGAGATCCATGTCAAGAAACCTGACCATCAGGTGATGGTCAGCAGGTGTCCGGATGGACATCGTGCAAGCCATGTCCTTCCGGTATCGTTCATTCTCGTACGTGAGACGCAGCCTCCCTGCTGAGATTGGACGGTTCATCATATCTAGCACACTCATAGAGCACCATTCTGTCATGTAGTCTGAAATGGAGATAGCCGGGACGCGCTCAACGTTCCATCTGTTAATGCAACAAAAATATGTCTAGGCGCCAGCAAATGGTCACTGAAAGCCAGCTTAAGTCAATTAGCTCATACTGTCTGGCAGTCCATGTGTTATAAAAGTTTAGTCACTCCCGATTGACCTGTGCTTTTATGTGTATTCTGTTATCAATAAAACGCCAGACCCAATAAATTGGGGATGCAGTTCACGACCGTCTTCGAGAGAAAACAATTAAATCATCTGAAAAAAAGAACTGTTAGCATTTTGTTTTCGCAGCAATACGCAGAATTACTTTCCTTGTTCATGCTCGTAAATCACGTTCAACGTGGTGATATGACGCCATTTGGTTACACAATTCATAACAAAAACGTTTTGCTATTATTCCAAGAATAAAGATAGGATGCTTGACCTGACCTGTAACCTGCACCCGTTTGTGACAGTATCATTTATGAATCATTACAACTTTTCAATTCAAAGATAATATACTCATGCCAATAATGGTTGTCACCCCCTTCAATTTCTTTTATTGGAGAGGGCGGTGGGGTGTGGGGTGTGTGGGGTTGGGGTGGGAAGGGGGTGACAACCATTATTGGCATGAGTATATTAATGTTATACAAGCAAAGATCGACACTCATTTGTAACTTTCGTCTTACTTCCTAGGGACTGGCAAATATTTAATGTGAACATATTATTTCCCTTCCTTAAAGAATATATGATCCAGGACTCTTTGGATGTACAAAAGGAATTATGTGAAAACAATCAAAGAAAACAATTTAACATTGTATAACTAGACTGCAATAAATGCTCTCACTACGTCATGAAGAAATACGCAAATAGTTCCATGTCAAATGTGACGGGTCATCATAGTCATCCACCAATCCTTGTGTTTGGACAATGCAAGGCGAATACTATTCCATGATGTTTGCATCACGCACAGAGACATCAAAAGTCTTGAAAAGGCAATCCAGTGATCAACAGCATGCGCATCTATCTATGCAATTGGGATACGATGTGACCACCCGAGCGCGTACGACAAATATTGGTTGCTGAAGACCAATTCTAATCCGGATCTTCACGAGTTTCGTTACCGGGATAAACGCCTAAAGCGTTGTGCCATTATTCGATAACCATGGTTTCAATCCCAAATTTGTCAAGTTTGGATCACCTATATGTACACACAAATCTGTATTTCAGCGGTGCTCACGCCCACGCACAGGCACACACGCACACACACACACACGCACAGTTATAAAAGTGTTAATTCGATCCTTCAAATAATTTTGCAACCCCATCGATTATCTAGGGACCTCCGCAACCTAAATATTGAGCATGAACGCATCTGAAGTTTAAGCATGTGAATACTGCACAATATGATTCTCAATCTCGATTGCTAATCAACTGATGGCCAGAGTCCCATCGACACTACTCGATGGTTGAATTACATGGTTGCACCAACAAGCCATTAAGTTTATGAGAATGGACATATCTTCCCCATGAGGACAGTAACACACAAACTCAATATCGTAATGTCTGATGGAGCCGTATAGTTCTGCTGCGGTCGATGCAGTGACTGTGCATATGTGCTTCATATTAACCATATAATGAAACCTGCAGTTTGCAAAGACCCAGTATGTCAATATTCTTTGTATTTGCTCAGACAGATCTAGATTCACGCAAACTCTGTATGGGATTAAACAAGCAGTGAGCTGTTTACACTGTTTGATGTTCAAAGTTGTGAAGTGAGGCTCACTATATTGTGGCACACTGTGATTTGAGTGTTGAGCATGGATCGATACTTGCGTTCATTCTACCTTTGAAGGGCTTATAGATAAGTACCTTTTCTCTATGAGCAGCAAACGAAATGGTTAACAACACGTGTGTGCATACATACGCATGAGCATTAATTAAGCACCATCTGACCGCAAGGGCAATATTAACATTTTTGTCCAAACAGGTGATACCCTGTCATGAAATGCACATGCATGTCAAACACGTGCAAAATCTCAAAAAGCTATTGGTGGCAAGCTCACCGCATAGTTGCAGGATGAGCATTACAGTTTTCTGAACTGATTTAAAGCTTCTAGCATAACGACTTTCAGAATATTCACGTTATTGACATGCATGATGTAGGGACGTCGCTATTAATTTTAACTTTAACCACACTGATATTAGTCGACTTATGACGAAGCACGTGGCTACCAGTGAAGTATAACATCGTCCAAGACATGGAAGACCGAGGAAACACAATAACCGTGATGACTGCGTCCTTTCGATGTTTGACAAGACGCAATCCCATGTGAAACTGCACTCGCCACTGAGAGGGGATGCCCCACCTCTCCACCAGTGCCATCGGTAGGAGGCTGGGGCTGCTGGCCTGAGAGAACGTCGTCCGATCAGACGTCCCTTCCTCACAGATAGGCGCAGTCAGGGACATCTGTCTGTGGTGCAGACGACTTCAAGACATGGCGGTGAGTTCGTTGGCCTATCTTTCACACGTTACTGGCAGTCGTAGTCGCGTATGGAGACGTCGTAAAAAGCCATATCACCTAGAAATGATCCACAGAGCTGATCGATGATCGTATGATCGATCTCATTACAGTATCTGGTACACTTTATGGTCAACGTTAGGAACAGGCAATACTGGGTACCGCCGTACTTGCCACATTGTCATGCCCACCCCTTAGCCCGTCGTCCGATGTTCATGGTTGGCAACGGTAGATCTCACCTTTCTCGGAACGTTACCATGGACCGCAAGGAGCCCCGATATGAACCCGATTGAACATCTTGAACATCAGGTGCAAGATAGAGACCCTCCTATTCAATATCTGCAGGGATTGACAGCGGTACTCCATAAGAAATTTCAGAGGATTGCGACGTTGAGAATTCAAAGCATGGTCGAGGAGGAGACTGACAGATACTATCCGTGCAAGGGGTCGCCAGAAGTGTTTCACACAATCATAGCAATCATTATTTGAGAACTGTGTGACAATCAGATTGGTCGCGTCGCCATGGTGACCATACCTTCGGCAGCGTTGATATTCACGTCTAGTGAATTCCTCTCAGATCAGTAAATTGTTACCAAATTTAAATTTAAGTTTTGTCTTTGTACTAATCAGAGTAAAACATGTGACAATTACCATATAAATATGCGGAATGTGCCGCTGGTTTTCAAAGCACATACATTACTAAGTATAGGTTTCATACTTGTCATATATAAACAGGACTGCTTGGTTAATGCTCAAGTGTATATGTACTCTCACAGGTTTCTAGGTGAAAGGTGTCCCAGAACAACAGGACTGCACTGCACTTGGCCTCCAGTTGATTACATATCACTGAACGTGTTCCCTGCAAGACACACACAATTTCATGCATTCTTGGGACAACATTCGCAGACAACACAAGTACCATGCATTTGGATCCCCTATGTATGCAATACATACAAAAGCTTTTACATGGTGTTGGGGACATACCAAAACTGTAACAAAAGCCCAAATCAATAATGATTTTTCCATCCCTCCTATCATCGATTGAGGTGAAGCTGTTCAAACATGGATACAGCGTTTGGCAGAGAAATTAATTTTGTTGACCATATTCATGCTCTCGAATATAATTATATAGTTAGTAAGTAGTTGTTATATTGTTGCAATACGTTCACCTTTAAATACCACTACGTTAAAAGCCATCTGATTTTTAAATGTGCAGATCAATTTCAAGGGGATGTGGGTGGGAGTGGTAGAAATTTGTAAACCGGTTGCGCTCTTC
Organism: Haliotis rubra; assembly: GCF_003918875.1. Classification (NCBI taxonomy): domain Eukaryota; kingdom Metazoa; phylum Mollusca; class Gastropoda; order Lepetellida; family Haliotidae; genus Haliotis; species Haliotis rubra. The sequence continues at coordinate 592,300 of NW_025767337.1, read as the reverse complement.
AAGTCCAGAATGCATAAAGGGATCAATACATTACGCATTTTTTTACAAACCATGATCAATAGTTGACATTGTAATTGCCCCCACAACACGCTTCTAAATCTAATAAACAGTAAGACATATTCAACACTGCAAACCTTGTCACAAGAACAGCCTATTTATGTGAGAAGTATCTGTACGACCACGTCTCACTTAATGTATGATTCTTTACCGATAGTTCTCGTACCTCCATGAGCGCAACTGCTGAACAAACACTTCTGGGAATTGGGGACTCAACTGACTGTCTGTGAAATAGGACAAACAAGCCCACGGACATACATCTGATGTCTAGCGTTAAGGATCGATTAAACTAACTGGCTGTCAGCTTTGTTGAAATGGACATCCGGAATGTTATAATGGCTAGGCAATGTAGCGTTCCAATAGGATAAATGCGCCCGAAGCATTATGATCAGAAAATTGCATTGTCTAGAACCTAAATCTAACCAGATAAGATGACCATTACGCGTGCCTCTAGTAAGCTCCTATTGACCTGACAACGGGGCTTCAAGAAGATTGGCTGACTACGTTTTGTTTTACGCTGATTTGAGCATCATTTCAGTTATATTAGGACGTGTCATCTTGATATGGAAGGACAGCAAGTCTGGTGCTGTTGGTCCTGTCCGTCGACCACTTTAATTTGGTGAAACCAAGGAGCATAGAGTGCTGCTGTAATGATCTAAACTGTGATTCGAACCTACAACATACGATTTCTGGCAGGACTACCCGTTGTCCTGGTAGCACGTGAACATGGGCCCACTTTTGTGTGTTGCAGATAAATTCGTTCATTTTTCTTGCAGATTAAAATTAATCCTTCTTGCAATATTCGCAATCGTCATTGTCATCACTGTCACTAGTAATTACGCTTTATTATGTTAAAGGCTGCAGTAGAACTGTATCTTAAATGCATATCAAATTGACAATGTGTGATCCCTGTAACTTGAGTTATGCTATATTTTTATAGAATTACTGGGGGTTTTCAAAGGTAAATGCCTGTTAATGTTGCCCGCAATATTATAATTACTTCAAGATCACATTCAGAAAATCAGGTGAAAAGGTATTCTTGGGAAAAGGTCAATCAGATATGGAGGGGAAGACAATGAAGGATATTTTGTGTATTGACGTGATTACTAGTTTCAATATTTTGCATATCTTGTATGGTGCTCAAGTTATTTTATATCCCGATTTCAAAAGGATCGCCGTTTTTTGCTCATGAACTTTTTGTTTGCCAAGTTATGATGGTATTTAACCACCTTTTCTCGGCTGAACACTTGAATATGTGAGTCAGTATATTTCCGTTAGGTTAGCCTTGATATCAAACATACCCGTGACGATCCGGTTTAGAGTGAGTGAGTGAGTTAAAATTTATCGTCACATCGGCAATATTTCAGCCATATCGTGACGAGAACAATTAATTTTATACATAGTAATTAATGATAAATTGTAAAAAACCTGTCAACGAAGGACAGTAAAATAACTAGATTATAACAGATTCGAATTTAAAACTAGTAATTAGATCTAAAACAGTTTAACTATAGATGACAATACAATGTAAAAACAGGTTATATTTTGCTAACATCTGAAGGTAGATCACCCTACTAGGGACCATGGGGACTTACAGTACATTTGCCTCCTGCAGGGGCCCTAGCTGGATTTACATCATCCATTCAGCTGTTAGCAATCAAGCCGTATAGTAAAATTACAATTATTCTACGATTAAAAAAGTGGAGTTTTAATTTACTGGGAATGTTTCCGGACTTACGTACCCTCTCAGGAGGACAATAATTTTACAGTACTTTAACCCCCCCTCGAGGATACAGCCACTACCAATCTGAGTTATTAATTCAAACTTCCAATCATAAAAAAACTTACCTATATACAAATCAGTTAACAAATCTAATTCTTTTAAAAATGCAATAACTAAATGAGAATTGATATTATTAAAAAGATCCTTCATAGTTCGTGATTTAGAATAGCTATCCCTTGTGATGGAATATTCAACACAGTCAAGCAAGACATGCTTGACCGTGATTCTCTCATCACAAAGGATGCAGAACGGAGGATATTCACCTTTCAATAGGTATTCATGTGTATATCTGGTGTGACCAATACTACATCGTCGCATGATGACCTCTTCAAATCTGGACTGACAACTCAAGTAGGTGTAACCAATATAGACTTTTATTTCATGTAATTTATTAATACCCACTTGGGTGTCCCACTTCTTTGGCATCAGGTCACAGATATAAGATCTAACAGCAGCTTTGTAATCAGAGAAGTGGCGTCACAGATTTGTTCAGTGCTGCCTTGGCAGCAAGATCGGCCATTGTGTTCCCAGAAATGCCAACGTGGCTGGGTAACCAACAAAAGACGATGTCGCATTGGCCAGTAGCAAGCTCATTATACAATAAAATAATTTCTTATAAAAGTGGATGTTTACAAGAAAGGTTTTTAATAGCCCGAAGACACGAAAGAGAATCGGAAAATATTATGTATTGTTTATATTTACGGTGTTTATTAATATATTTAAGAGCTGTTAATATGGAATTAGCTTCTGCTTTGATCCGGTTTAGAACTGGTCTTCAGAAACCCATGCTTGTAGTAAGAGGCGACTAAAGAGACTGGGTGCTCATGCTCGCTGACCTGGCTGACACAAAACATCGTATCCCAATTGCGTAGATCGATGCTGATGATGTTGATCCCTAGATTCTCTGGCCCAAACACGCTTATTTATAGACCGCTCATATAGCTGGAATATTGCTGAGTGCGGCGTTGAACAACAAACCAAACCACATTAAAGACTTTCTTGTGTTAACTCCGGCATGAGTCAGAGTTAAGAGCAAACTACGGAATACCAGGGACTATCGAAACACTACTTACACGTAAGAAGAGGCAGGACAAAGTGGAGGTGGACGGAGAGAAGAAGGCAGCTGTGTAGAAACTTCATTGCACTTGTAACAACCGTGCTGACGTTAGTTGAGTCGTGGAGTGATTAACACAACTATCGTTCACGCTATATCGCCAGTTGGAAAACATACCTTGTCACAGAGGCTGATGTCGCTTCATTTCTTATTACCAATGTGCTATGTCAAAAAACAAACAAACTATGATCATATAGTGATATTATTGCCGGATCACATACCATCAACGATTGTGTCCTCACACTATGAACTGAAAAGTTATTGCAATGATGGTTTAATTTTCATCATTGGCTTGTGTGTTTCCAAACCTCACGCTATGAACAGTACATTTAAAATGAATTTCTTTGATCTCCATTGGTGCTAGTAGACGCTGTGAGCGGTAACATCTTTGGCAATATTTCATCAAAGGTGTTGTCTTAAAACCCCACACTCTGAATTGATGCTTATAGTGGTTGACACTTGTTCAGCACCGATGTTGTATTCAAACCTCTGACTCCGAGAAGTAATATATGTTATTGGTGGTTCAGTTTTACTCATCGAGTTTTCAAACCATACACTGTGGATGAGCTGTAGGATATGACGCTGGTGTACATGTGGCCATTGTCGAGGTAGTATCCAAATATTAGACGTTGTATCAGCTTCTGGTGAAAGGATTTCAAATGAAATATCATCAAACCCTTGTAATCTCTTGAGACAAAGCCCTGACGTTCCAGCTGTATGATTCAATCCTTATACGAGAAGTGACACCATGAACGTGTCCTATTCATCAAAACGAACTTTGTCAACATCCCTCATTACCTCAGAATCAGGAAATGTTTATGGTTCTAAAGTAGCTGCGTTGTTGCCGCACACTGGGAAAATAACCATTAACAATTCACTATTTCACATTCTGCCCCACGCTAAAATCGTTCTTGTCGATTTTGCACAGCATGTGCCAGACACCATTCGTGAAGAAACAACATTTCGTTTTTTTCCATCGCAAAAACCAGTGCAATACGATATTAGTCAGGAGATTTGATCCGCCATCGAATCAAGAACATAGATTTGGTGACATCCATTCCGGAGTGAAATTACCGTGGTCAAAATAACCAAACAAATTGTTTGTGCATCATGCTTCGGGGAATCAATACATGACCTCTTTAGGCAACCTTTATCATGCTGATCATTAATCATAAAAGTTCTCGTTCTCCTTTCTAGCTTATGTACACGTCACAGAAGCATTGTTCCTCACTTTCCTGACAGCCAGTGTATCTTGTAAGCTTTTCTCCAGCTTTTAACATGTCACTTGCCACACCTGAATTGGTGCACATTTGCACAGTGTTACCCAGGACATTGGCTAATGATCAGCGTGTGTCATTATATTCATTGCGTCAGTCGTTCCTTGGAGAGCACATTTGTGTGTAAGGTAGTGATCTGGAAATTACATTATCACTCTTCTAGCTCCGGTCTGTGATTCCGTTATTGACTCAGCTTGTAAATACTTCCGATGAACAAAATGGGTTGAAGACGCCTTGGAGCTGATGTCTGGAAGAGGCGACTTCAAGCAGGTTCCGTTAATTGTACCTTGTCACCAGTTCTCTGAAAACAAATTCATTTTGTACGGTTAATATCACTTTTCTAACGCGGAACTAGTGTCTTATATTCACTTTAACTTCGTTTGGTTACAAACGCTCTGAACAAACCCGACTTCATGAACCTCTTTTTAGGTGTAACATGTCACAAGCTTATCGAAGATACAATGATTTGTAAACGTTTATCACTTTAAAACTAGTGCATGATGTCTGTATTTACTTCTCGAAGTGAATGGTGAAGCCAAAGACAGAGCTCTACAGAACACAAGACACATGTTTTCTCGTTCTTTAATACCATATTAAGTTTACACGTTGTCCTGAAATTACGAGGAAGCAACGAACCCAATCATTGATATCTGTTGTTTTCGTTCCTAAAACAAGTCCAATTGTTCAGACTGTTGCATGCGTTATCTGAATTGAAACGGATGCTTCTGACAGGAAGATTAGGAAAAAAACTTTTACACATTTCAATCTTATCCTTTTATAAAACCAAACTGACAAAACATATCGTGTGAGCTTTCATCGATCTATCACAAGAGAATGCCTTTCTTTCTTTAAAAATTGATGATTCGTTTCATATTACCATGTCAATGTGATCTACCAGGCAATGTTCCAGTGGTAACAGCGGTCTTTGAAATCGACGGCCGCGGTGACCTGACAATAATACTCAGAACAAATGAATTTTGTATAGCTCATTATAAATGATTTCGGGGCCCTCTGACTTCCTGAGTCAGTGAGTAGATTTGCGTCTCAGCCATTTTAGAAAACATATAGTACGTGTCCATAGGCCAGAGAGAGAGAGCGAAAATTTGAAAATGATCGTGGAAAGGTTGGAAGAAAAAGGGGCTAAATGTACAATGAGGTCTTGGCAAGTATCCAGTGGTTGGGATTGTGAACCAGGGGACAATTATGTGAACATATGAACCAGTGGTTGTTAAAAACACACATTGTGCTAAGAAGGACACCTGTGATTCATCAGTGAAACATAGCGCGAAAATATATACACGGGGATGATGTTGTGGACAGACATATAAACAACTGGATAAAAGTGTGAACACATACAGCCGTAGATGCTAGTATAAACAAAGGATGACAATCACGGTTTTACAATATACCAAAACCATGATCTTGACCACCTGTGGTCAGAAACTGCGATGTCGGTGTGGGGTAATCATTGATTTTGTGTACTGGCGATTGGATGCGTCACTCTGAGAGTGTGGGTTCAAATACCAGATGGAACTCAAAAAGCTAAAAACCACTAGAATCTATTTTACCGAGAAAGTGTAATCCCAAACACATACGTTATAAGCAACTTAATTAAACAAATCTAATGTGCTATTTAACATTCAAAACCTACAGCTGACGCTGTCGTTTTTAAATGAAAATCCCTGGCATACTTTTAAGGCATGTTCAGCGTACTTACACAATGCGTGAGTTTGGTTTTGTGGAGCGTTTAGACAACATGCACCCAGAGAAGCGCCAAGCTGTTACACTTTCTATCAATTGGAAATCGAACCCATATCTCTGACGTGCCAATACATATATGTGCATATAATCGCATGGTGGAACCTTTCACGGATGGTAAATTCCGACCCTCCTCCTGCGTCTGACAGAAGAAAATCTTTATCACATATTGTTCTAGTGTTGATGTTATATATTCACAAACGGCATGTATTATTCATTGTTTCAAAATGCCATAGTCCTTGAGTCATATCTATCCTGTGTTAATGTTAAAATGTTTAGAATAGCACTGGCACGATTCAGATGTTATTCTCATCTGAACATCTTCTGTTGTTTGAAAGAGGCAGATATATGAATGTAAAAAGAGAAAATAGATTATGTACACTTTGTAATTTAAACGAAATAGAAATTGAATTACATTTCCTCCTAATATGTCCATTTTATGACCGGTTACGAACCAAATATATTAAAAGATATTACTGTGTCCATTCAAATGTGATAAAATAGTAGTGAAAAAACAGTTCTTCTACAAAATATTTCAATGTTCATTTACTATGCTATGATTACCCGATCTAAATTCCTCTCAAATGTAACATAACTTTATGTACTATAGGCCCGTGGCCTTTTCAGTGCAAATAAAGATTATTATTATTCACAAACGGCAGAACATATATTCTTCATCTTCAGTCTTTCTTCCCTCATTCCCGTACATCTTAACCCTATCAGTCTGCACATATCCCATTCTCAGCTAAAATAACTAGTTTGCTTCTGAGCACCAAACTCAATGCATTCTAATCTTAGCATGGTGGCATTTAACTGTGTATGCTATGTGACATCCATTGTGAGCTTTCAATATGTTTCCCTAACCTTGGAAGTCAAAATCATTTGTATATGATCATTAAAGAACTACTCTTCTTTGAAAATTATTTTATTTACGAAGTTAAACGCATGTATGTAGCAATTAAATGCAATTCTTATGTAACAAAAGCATTTGTTTTACTGAAGAATCTGTCACTTTGATGGCAGCGAGATGCTTTGAAGGATAAAGTATTTTTGGATACGTTTCGAAGGGTCTTTATTAAATTATACCGGTTCGTATGGCTTCCAAAGGCGCCTTGTTCCATATAGCAAATCAAATCAACGGTGGTGATGTATTTCAGAGCACTATAAATATAATGTGTCTGCTTGGTGTGTCAAACTGGAAGTTTTTAAATGAAATTACACGGCTGACATGTTCACAGAGAATGTAATGATGTCCTGGTGTTCAAACAGCTGTATTGGTGACGAAGGAAGCCAGCGCCATAAGCCCAGTAAAGAAATATAAACATTTTATTTCAATTAATTTTGAACAAAGTAAGTGACACAGAAGTTTGCAAATTCCAATGTGTGATCGGATAGCTCAAATTTACAAACCAGAATACTCAATTTTGGCAAAGAGGGTATGCACACTGCAAACATGTACACCACAAAAGTATCATTCGGTGGACCCATATCAAGGTTGGAGACATGGGAAATAGGCTTCACGTCGTGTACAGTTGTTTATGGAACGGTATCGCCCATGAAGAATGAACGCTAAGCAGTCTTACTGCATTAACAAATTTTATATGTCTAGATTGAAAGGATCCTGTCTAAAGAGGTTAAGTTCTTAGACTAAAGTTTTGATGCAGGAGAAGTACCCGCACGGGTGAAAAATATTTTCTGTGTCTGTACAGAGCAAACACAAACATTTGAGCCGGTGTGTGGCTCCCTTGTGACATAGGTAATCAATACAGGAACAGGTCCAATGTCCAATGTCTGCAATCAGAGAATCAGGCTCCACTAGCACCTATGTCTAATTGGCAAGTCTCTCGAAACAAAATCCAATTCATCGATCGCAACGCATTAGACTGTGCTTTCTGTCCGCGAGCTCGTCTCAAGAATGCATTTCCATTCATAATTTGCTCGTAGTTGCTGAAGCAACTCATGTCCAAGTTGATGTAGATAACACTGACCAGATTATTGCTCCATGTGACAGAAAGAACCATGTTTTAGATATACTTAGAAAACACCCTTTGCAGTTTGATCCGCTTCTTCAATTATGTATAAGGTTGTAAACGGTCGACGTGAATGTTCCACAGCGATAAAGCATCATGTCCCTGACGAAGACTCATGTTTAGTGTTATTTCGATGTATCGATTTCCGATACATTGCATTATTAACTAAGTTGGTACTTTCAAAAAGATAATATTTTGCTATCTGTTGTTGCTAACACAGAAAGACATAAACCGGAATTACTTGTCATGGCACTCTGAATATACAGAACTTACCATATCTTACGGATTCCTCAGGGCTTGACAAGACTCACTGACACAATCATCAAATGACTAATTAATGTGCACAGACCTGAGTCACTGAGAGCATTAGGACCTGCCAAGGTTTGCGTAAATCAACAAGACTTGCCAAAAACGCACTGGCATAAACAGGAATTTCCAAGACTTATTGAGATAGACACATCTTGCTATTGCCATTAACAGGACGTTTCAAGGTTCACTGACATAAGCATAACTAACTCTCCCTGAGAGGCATTGACCGACTGTCATAAACAGGATTTGAGTGGACTCACAGGTATAATTTGCTAAGACACACTTACATAGTCAAGACTTCCTAAGACTCATTCACATTATTATGGATGACTAGCCAATAGCCAAGACTCACTGACATAAAGACGACTTGCCAAGATTTACTGACATGCACATACCTTACCAAGAGTCATTGACGAAAACTGGACTTGCCAAGACTGCTCACTGCTCACTGTCATACCCAGGACCTGCCAAGACTCACTGACATACATAGGATTGGCTCGATGACATAAACACAACTTGCTAAGGACTCCCAGTTGTGAAATGCACTTGTGTAGGGTTCACTGACATAACAGGACTTAATCATTAATTGTCACTGTCATACCCATGACTTACCAACACACACTGACATAAACTGGACTTGCCGATGCTCCCTAACATAATCGACTTACAATGTAGCCGGTTTCCATGCAGGTGTGTCAACGCGCTACTTGATTCTACTTTTCCTCAGGCAGAAGCACAATTCAATTATTAAGTCCTAAATTAGCACACATATTGATTGTGTGCGATTACTGGGAGCACAGTTTGTTGGAGTACATAAGACATTACGGAATATGTGCATACTTGTTTGTTGCAATGTTCTGAGTTTGAAGTTTCTGTTTTGATTTATTTGGTTTTCCTGTTCATGATCTAGTTCTACAGATATTTAGTTTCGAAGAGAATTGAAATTTGAAAATCTCATAACACTAAAGGAGTATTGACGTAATTCAATAAAATATTTACAACATTTACTGAACCAATAACATTTACACACACGTACGATAAAGGACATGACATAAGTGGCAAAACATGTCTGAAAGCGCTTCCATCTTGCCAGCAAATTTCGCTTTCAAGCACGCTTGCCGTAATCATTTTGTCGATACATAATGACTGCTTAGGTAAAGGACGTTTCATGAAGACAGACATAGACTGATTGCCCCTGTCTAATAGTCTCATGTCCCAGTGATTACAAAGTAACAACCTAAACGTAGACAAATAGAGCTGGGCTTACCTAAAGTTATGTCAAGTTGACGCATCAACCTACTATATGAATTACTTGATGAAGATGAGCGTTGAAACATTTGAAGAAATTTCACATACATTACCTCTTCTTCCTGTCATGACAAGCTGTACCAGTGTGCCATCATCATGACATATCCACAGTATTAGCTCCAGAACACACTTCGCAATGGATACTAATCCCTTCACATGAAACAATCTGTCATATCCACCATAGCGCAAGCTCTCAACATCATCGATTCCACACAGCTGAGTTTCTCTTGTTGGTAATGATTGCAGAATTCTTCAGATGGTATTTATCCGTGTTCAAGGCATGATCAAATTTTCATGACTATTAAAACATCCAGGTCAGGTGCTGTACCTATAAAAGGTAGCAACTGTCCCACGGGACCGCGCTGTCGCACAGCATCCACTTGCCATACGCGACTACGCCTGGGAAAGCGTCGTATACAGCTCAACCGTTATGGTGCAGTCGTGGCTCTTCACTGTAAGATCAATAGTCAATGGTTCTTCTGGAGGAGTCGGCAGGATCCATGTTCACCGTCCCAGGCCAAATACTCGGTAATTAGTGACATCTACTTATTGATGGATTTGTTCAGGGAAGAGTGTGTCATGTCTCAAAGAGCTTCTGATGTCTTTATTACAGAAGGTGTCTTAATAAATTATGTGAATACGTCACCAACGAGATCAAGCATGTGCTTACAAACATGTATGTCGGGGATTGCCCCTATGATTGCTTGTTAGGGAGATTTGTTCGGAGCCCTGCATAAAGATCCCTCTATAATTTGGTAATTAAGCTCATCCTGAGCTGAGGCGCCATATGCCATCATTGTTTGTGTACGTCATGGGGTATCGATCCTTTACAAATAACTCTTGCTATTATGAATCCCATGTCAGAGAGAATTTATACCGAGGAACCTTCGGAATGGGTTTGCTCAGTTGCCTTACAATTATATATGACTATTCCAAGACACATTGCACTTCTTATTCCATTGAAATGCACAGGCGTCTTAGTGTTGATTCTCGTTGGGGTTCAGGTTGACCTGCATCAGTTCTTGTTTCCTTCCTTCTAAACTAGTGTCCAAAAGAAACGATACCACGTGTTGCAAAGATCACTAAATTAAAACAAAACAACATAGACATTTCAAATTGATATTTTTCATTAGATAAATGATTTTACGGCAAGTGTACAAAAAGTCAAGGCAATCAAAGATTTACAATCAGTAACACAGGGCTTTAAACGAAGTGTGGTGCCCAAAATTGAAATTTCATTTTAGCACAGTGGAGGAGGCGAGTGAGGGTAGTCTCAACGCCACTTTAGTACCGGGTATGTCCACCAGCAGCTGCGATACATGCCATGACACGCCTCAGAGCTGATGACGTCAAACGTCGGATGACGTTAGGGGTGATTCGCTGCCACTCATCCTGGAGACAATGTTCCACTTGTTGGAGGTTGGCTGGGGGCGCAGGGCGTTTTCTGATTTTCCGATTGAGGTGATCCCATATGTGCTCAATGGGATTCACATCCGGTGAACACGCTGGCCATGGCACAACCTGTATGTTGGCGTTGGCAATGAAGTTCTGGGTCAATCTTGCCGTATGAGGCCTAGCGTTATCGTGCTGGAACACGATTCCTCCTGGATGCTGTTGGGCGAATGGCTGCACGACTGGTCGTAGAACCTCATCCTGGTAACGCTGTGCATTCAGGTTCCCCCGAATAATGACGAGCCTCGTTTTCACATCACCGCAGATACCTCCCCAAACCATTACACCTCCGCCTCCAAATGCATGGACTTGCTGGATGCATTCGGCGCCAAACGTTCACGAACTCTTCGGTATACTCGCTGCCGACCATCGTTCTTGTAATGGCAAAACCGGCTTTCGTCCGAAAACAAGACACGTGCCCAGTTTCGACGTTGCCACCGCCGAACACGCCTGGCCCATATCAATCGGTTGACTCTGTATTGACGTGTCAGGTAGACTCCGCGGTAGGGGCGACGTGCACGGATACCATGTGCCTGCAGTCTCCTGTAGACGGTTTGTCGACTGATCCGGTGTCCCAGTCCTGTCGCCGCCGTTAACGTCGCAGGAACGAAGCGGTTACGTAGGTGAAGTAACCGGATGTGGTTGTCTTGAATAGGCGTGGTCACCCGGGGTCTCCCGCTTCTCGGCCTGTCTGTTGTTCGGCCTGTTTGACGCAACCGTCGCATTAACCTGGTAACGGTTATGCGCGCGCATCCAAACGTTCTTGCTACAGCGCCGTGTGATGCTCCCTGTCGGACCATTCCAACGGCTCTTTCTCTCTCGATCGCTGTCAACGTGCCATTTCTTTTGTGTGCTTTTTACTGCTGTGGGCACAACGCGTCGGACCAGCGGTTTTATACAGTTCATCTGCACGTGCATTTCGTGCTAACGTCATTTTGAGTATTCGTGCGATTGCTTCTTAAGTGAATACATGTTACCGTTTTTTTCGATCGAATACGTTTTGTTAGGAACGTGGGATACACAGAAATATGTTTTTTATCAAAAAAGTATCATTAATTTTAAAATATTGAAAAAAATATTTGGTATCGTTTCTTTTGGACATGAGTTTACTTTCTGCTCTTCAAAGCGACCTTAAACACATCCACCATCAGGTAATAGTTATTTCACTGTGGGGTTCTCAACATGGTCATTGTATGTCTTAGTGGGGTTATGGAGAGCTTTTCTAGCATGATGACTGTGGGCTCTATGGGATTTCATACCAGGCTGACTACTGTCTTTCGAGCAATGGTATTCATGGTCGTTTCTGCTCCGGCGTTTATGGCATTTCCTACCATGCTGTCAATGAACTTTCCTACCATGCTGACAATGGATATTCCTATCTTACGGACAATGGACTTTCCTACCATGCTGACAATGGACTCTCCTACCATACTGAAAATGAACTTTCCTACCATAGTGAAAATGAACTTTCCTACCATGCCGACAATTGGCTTTCCTACCATGCTGACAATGGATTTTCCTACTTTGGTGTTTATGGGCTTCCTACTGTGGTATTTATTGACTTTCCTACCATAGTATCTACGGTCTTTCGTACCATGGTGTTTATGGGCTTTCGTATCCGTGGTATTTATGGGCTTTCCTACCATGGTATTCATGGGTTTCCTTACTATGGTGTTTATGGGTCTTTCCAACAATTCTGGACCGCCTCCGTGGTGTAGTGGTTAGAGCGTCCGCCCGGAGAGCGGAAGGTCGCGGGTTCGATCCCAGACCGCGTCATACCAAAAGACGTTAAAATATGGTACCTGTTGGTTCCTGCCTGGCGCTCGGCATTAATGGGTACAAAAGGACTGGTCGACTTGGAGTCAGTATAATGTGTCTGAGTGGGGTATTCATGCTTCACTGCGGCTTGGTATCTCAGTGGGCTAGCACTATAAAACCAACTTCAGCTAGTACAAGCAGCCGCACATACGCATACACACGCGAAATATTCCCCAGCGCGACGTTAAACCCAATTTCATCTCACCTCACCTCCAACAATACTGACTATGGGGTTTTCTGACATGATAGCTATGAGCTTTTACTACCTTGGTGCCTGTGATCTTTACTACTAATATAACCACATATTTTCCTACCGCGTTGACTGTGGTATTTACTACAAATGTGACCATGGGTGTTTCTACTGTGGTGACCATGGGCTTCGATGCCATGATGACTATGGGTTTTCCTTCCATAGTGAATCTGGGCTTTCCTGTCGTGACTGTGATCTCTACATTCATTCTGAATGTGGGTGTTTCCCCTTGTCGGTATTCTGGCAATTATCACCGTTGGCTCTTCATCACAGCCACTGTGGATAAGGTGAGCCTACCCGCTGTAAAATGATGCTGAAAGCTGCAAATGCATCACCCCGCTCTCTGATGATCTAAACACAAGATGATTTATTGTGCGCATCGATAATAGAAGACATTACTAACATACAAATAAGGTTCTCTCAGATTACGTTCGGGAATGTCCACTTCCCTAAATATACTACACATTGAAAACTGTAACATTTACTTACGAATTGGTGTAATGTTGAAAAGCAACACCCTAATTTCAGCCAGTTTTACGAAATAGATTTCTGGTACTGTACAATTGTGTGATCACCAATATGGCAAATTAACGCCATTGGTTTAACTTTGGGTTATTTCATTAGTTGGAAGACACTTATTTTGAATATGATAAGGTAAGACGATACTTGTTGGGATTTATTAGAAATACACCTGAGAAATATCTTGCTGAAAGGGAAAAGGTACACGAGGCACTAATTCATGATGGGAGATAAACATGAAGCTCAGTCACTTGGTAAATAAATGTATACATATATGTAAATATATATATATATACAATGCCGTCCGGTAATTCCGCGCACCAAAGCACATCGATCGCAACAAGGCAACTGACGTCTCTTATTTGTTGTGGTTTACGTGACTAAACACGCTGGTATGCATCATATTTACCTAGAAATATAAGTTTTATTGACGATTATAAGATTATGCCATACGGTTGACCTTACCGGCGTTCTGACGCCTTCGATTGCTGTCTGGTAATTCTTCGCAGCAACTGATGCGCATAACATCCAGCTGGAGCTCCGAAGTATGGAAGCGTATTAGGCCAGATTATTTTCAAAAATCAATTCATCCATGTAAGGAGGAGTGTTCATATTAAATCAAATTATGAATAATGAAGAAAAAGGTTTGAAAGTCTGAAGAAAATGAATTTTCATAAAACTGTCAATTTATCCGTCAATTATTGTTATTTACTTACCTTCATTGATTAAAAGCCAGTCCCTTGTGAAATGTCTCGATTTCAAGCGTAAATGTGGTAGCAGACGATGTTTACCTTCGATACGAAAGTACGCCATTGCAGCTGGGCGGATTTACCGGACTCGCTTGTATATATATACCCCATACCCCGAGGGTCTGAGCTAGTATAAAAGCTAAACACTGCTATTGAAACATGCATATCGATTTCTGTGAATCTCGGTTTCCGTCCATATGTTAAGAAAACATTTCTTATTCATTATATCAAATGAAATATACACATGTGATACAAGAGATTATGGCAAAGGTATATTGTGATCGTTTTGATATGTGCTCGAGATTAAATGCCACATAACATTCGGATGATGGCGATTACTGATCATTAAGGGCTGTTCTATTCCCATTACGTCTGCTTGCCACAGACATGACCTTTAGCATGCATCGAATTGAGCAAAAATTACCCATTTGAGTGTGACCACTAAGAAGCATCTGTATATCGTGAATAATTTTTCATTACAAGCACGAACAAAATGATGATTACAAAATGTGAAACTATCTGTTAAATTATGATTAAATTTGAAATTGAAATTGCTATAGAGCAATCATACTTAAAGCATATGTCCATATTTGGTGTTTTATGTACGTGTTTGCATACGTAACTGTAACGTTGGAAATTGCCACTGATATTTGTACTTGATCAGATGACTGAAACGTCTGGGTAGTTCTACTTCATTCCGGCAGTGGGGCTCGTCGCGCCGAAGACCCGGGTTCGATTCCCTACATGGGTACAATGCGTGAAACCCATTTTTGGTGTCCCATTCCTGTAATATTGCTAAAAGCGGCGTAAAACTAAGCTCACTCACTCACTCACTCACTCTACTTCGTTTCATGCCATTATCTTTTCAACTCGCACCTGTTTGGTATATAACGGTCACGTTATGTCCAATTGGTTATCTAAATACAACTGTATAATAATTAGAAACATGCCGTGCCAAACGATTTGATAGAAGTTTTGCAGTTTCAAAGGAGGACAAAAATGATGTCAAAGAAGTTGATTTGTCAACTTTGTACACCACTATATCCCAATTGCATACTGGAATAAACGACCTTTGAATTGGAATCCCCGCTCTCACTCATTCTGGTTAGTGTATACATTATGTGTGATTATTGAACATTGGAACAATCTTTGACTACTTCTGTCAGCTGATTGCCCGTTATATGTATATTTGAATCATGAGGCATTTTGAATGTTGAACCATTGCAATGATAACATTGATGCTGTAGGTTAATTTGTACACATACGTACAAGCTAGTGGTGCTATAGTGCACGTCCTTTTGGAGGTAGTCAACTGCAACAGTCGAGTCAGTACATGTTGTATGTGTTTACAAAATGCATCGTACAATAAAAATACAGCACTGAGCCTGACTATGCCACAGCGCCCAACAGAATGTGTCATCAGAATATCTTTGTCATAATGGCTGACATAGTTTACCAAGTCGCAAATACGTCCATCTGTATCATTCGTTCTCCTCTCTCGCTCTGCACAATGGTGAGTAAAGGTATCCCCGTGTCCGTCACACAATCAAGAATTGTCTTTACGAAATATTCAACGAAATCAGACATTGGGCTGAGAAATAACGTAAAGGAACTCTACCATCATTCTTAGCAAGTGTAGCAATGAAAACAAACCACGAAGGCAGAGTACAGCAGTTTCTTTGTGACTGGGTTTCGTCTTTCGGGACGGTAGCTTTCGTTGTGAATTTGGTGTTATCATTATGCAACAGATACGTCATGTTTTACTTTTCTGAAATCTCAGCAACATTTGTGTATACATTGCCTAGATTAGGAAACTGTATAACACAAACATTACGTCAAACAAAGAATGAAACAGCTTCATGATATATGGTGTATTCGAGATTGACATTCAGCCGAAGGCTCATGCGCGGTAAATTGTTCTAGTTTTCTCCAATATTGCATATCTCATGGATTCGGTTTGTGAAATATAATGGTTCAATATTACATATACAAGTCTGACACAACACATTTTGCTGATGAGAAATAAAGTGCATTTTAAGCTGTTCCATCTTGATACAGACGAATATTTTAACGCACGGTTGTTTCTAAAATGACAATGAAACTAATGCCACAGCTTATATGTTATGGACATTAGGGCTATGTCGGCATTCTATCCTCTACATGACCAATCACATTTTACTGGAAAACATAATGTGAGATATTTATATTTTCCGCTCGGAAAATATTATCAGATACTTTCTTTTATGACAATTCAACGAACACCAACTTACAAATTACTGCAAACCTAAAAGGTTTACTTTTTATTTGATGACTATATCATTTCAAGCAACAACTAATGACATATTCCTGATATCTCATCTCGTTATTAAAGTCACAAGGCCACAGTTTCGACAATATTTTGGCCTATATTATATATACTGTAAGGCAAAGGAAACGACGTAATATTGGAAATGACATTTAAGTATCTAAGGAGTATTTGAACCTATTTTTTTAAATATACACAGGAAGTTTGAGGAAAACATGAATCGTTGTTGTATAGCCTGTACTGCCCAAGAAAGTATTGTTTGAGATTGAGGTATAAAAAAATATAACATAAATTATATGGTAGCTTCCCTGCCGGCTGATAGTAATATTATTGAGCGAAATGCATTATTTATTTATATATGTTTAAAGAAGTGTGGTGTGATATAGTGCCTTTATCATATTGTTTTCGAACGTGATGTGAATATTTCAAGAGCTCGGGGTAAAGGCAAGAAGGGGTCACAAAAGGGACAAGTGAGAAAGGGACAAATGTCTTGGTTCTGTTGACGGGGATTCGAACATTGCCTTCAGACAGTACTACCCCTGACGTTTAAGCGTCAGTGAATACTAAGCAGGAATAGAAATTGATATAGGTACAATTTAAAAAGCACATATAGTTAGATTCGAACTCCACGCGTGTAAAGCTGTGTTATTCATGCGACACTACCTTACTAAGATTGTAACTGAGAGTAACTTCCCTTGATAAAACAACTTGGCGAAGACATTCATGCTCGTCGACGTTCAATCAACCGACAAAGTTTGTATCTTTATTGTAATAACTATAAGTTTAAATAAGAATTAGGCGATGTTTGACAACTTGAGATAAATGATTTGAACCTGATAAAGTAATGTCACCGTCATCTTGCTGACTTGTTATACCGTCAAATAAAAATGATGAACAGATGAAATTACGTCTTGATTGTTCAAGTTGTTGTTGATTACCGTGTCGACATAAGGCCATAAGAATGACTCTCTTGTGATCACCTTTCTCGGTTCTCGCTTAATAACATAAACCTGGCAGCATTCTTTCCAATTCTTTCAAACATTTAAAAATTTGGCTGAGTTTCATTCTGAACTAAATACACCCTAAGCACATTCACCGCTCACTTGGTCTGTTGGTAATTTTGGTATTTGTCCAATATAACGTTACGTTCTTCGACAAATGGTTGAGCAGATCAGTAATTTTCTGTGTCGAACTCGTACGGCACGTTGACATCGTTGTGATCGTCCCGCGCTGGAGCTCACCACAAACGGAGATACCCTGGACGTGGGTTTTTCATGTTTTTAAGTCAATTTCGTAAATTATTGGTCTTGGGATGGAGTCAATATACATTTCTATAGACTGTCTTGTGATCACTGGGCCAAATAAAAACAGAGGACAATTCTCCAATTCATCCAAGAATCAAACCATTACTACATTTGTTACCCTTAGCCATTCAGTCTATCACAATTATATATATCACGGGGAAAGGGAAAAAGTGTGTCCCAATTAACTGAATACAGGCTACTGTCCGTGAAACTGATCAGCTCTGCTCACCACGACGTTCTTAAGCTTTCACATGACACGTCGTCATTGTATTGATGTTCACGAAACGTCTGTTGCAGTGATACTGGAGCATTTCAGAGAACTTCAGAGGTCCGATGAGGATGGAGCTTGTGGTTGTAGCACAACACCAGTCATCCCATCTTTTCTGTTTCATTTTGTAATTATAGCTAAATGTTTGATGCACCTTCTAGTCTTACTTTGATGAAAACATTTCTGTCAGCGTGTGAATGGGTTTGTTTTTACGCTACTTTGAACAGTATGTATGTTATATCAGTTTGTTTCACATTTACGGTCAAACTGGATACATGAATTATAACGTGTTAAAAATTTATGTTTGTGAATTTAATGGTTACGATCATTGAAAAGTCGAAGGTGAAGTTTGATAAAAAAAAACACCTAATGCAGGATATAAACTACATTCCTATTACAGAATATTTTATAAATATACTAAATTTCATTTCCATGGCAAATCAAACTTTAGATACAATGGGTGATAGACAGACATTTTGAGCATTCCCCTTTATATCAAGTATAACACAGAATCCTGTAATCAATATCATCAGCATCTGGTCATTTCTGAAATAATTGGTTTCTAAATTTGCTGTGAAAATAATTTCATTAGCATGTCGTTGCATCCGTCTCTGTCAGTCCTACCCCTGGCTTGTAATGCAATAATCGTGTATCTCGCGGCTAGACACTAACAATACAAACCCTTGCTATGGTGCTGCTCGTTGCAGCTTTGATGAAAACATGAATCCAGTCCCGCGTGCATTCAAACTGCACCATAACACAGAGCTCTCTAACTTTGAAGATCGGTTGCCTTGAATCGCAGATGAATGCAAGACAGTTGGCATTGACAAGTACTACTTCTGGGATCCTTAGAGTCAATATTCCTGATTTGAATTCAAAGGCTTGGTTCACTGCTTGTCTGCGTTCATGTAATCTGATCATGTAGAATATCAGACATGTGTTTGCAGATTGGGACCAAATGAAAATCAGAAACGTTTTTTTAGAAACATGTCATTTATCAAGTTATACAGTGCATGTTATCATTATGAGCAATATATTGGACCCATTCGCCACTGTAATAATAATAATAATAATGGTACCTCGTGATCTCTTGGCGCAGATCACGAGAGTGCCCGGGTTCTCCACCGGGAGCACAGCCCTTCTGACACTCTGGGTAATGCAGAAGGCTGCAGTGTTGGAGAGCCTTCATATTCTCCGGAAAGTTCTTGGTGGGTTCGACTAGGCAGCGTTTCCTGGGAGAATTCCCATTCACTGTCTGGGCTGCGTGTAGAGGGGGCAAGGGCCCTGAGCTGATGATGAGCCTCACGAACCTGACTGTGCCAGGATCACCCGAATTCTCTCTGCTGCATATTATCTTTAATCTGTAAAACATAATAATAATAATGAATTTACGGAGACTGTCCAACATCTTGTCATGGATGCCCTTCTTTGGCACAAACAGCATAACTTAAACGACATGATGGCTTGGCTCGTTGCTTTTACTATCGTCTCCGCCATTTGTCTTTGACTCCGAGGTCCATCCATGGTACGACCCTGAACATGTCCAGGGCGTCATGGAAAATGATGCTTTCAAACTTCTTTGGAATAAGCCCATAAACAGCCCCAGAAGAATTCCTGCCAACAAACCTGATCTTGTCCTTTTTGATAAAGCCAATAAATTTATTTATTTTCATATATTATATATATCCCTTTTGACAGCAACGTGATTGGCAAGATTGAGGAAAAGCATGATAAATATGCGGACCTCGCCTTTGAAACGTCTCGCTTGCCTCACAAGTACACTGTCGCCAGGCTCCCCATTGCTCTCGGTGCCCTTGGTTTGGTACCTCCTGATCACTTGGCGCAGATCAGGACAGTGCTGGGTTCTCCACCGGGAGCACAGCCCTTCTGACACTCTGGGTAATGCAGAAGGCTGCAGTGTTTGGGAGACTCCATATTCTCCGGAAAGGTCTTGGTGGGTTCGACTAGGCAGCGTTTCCTGGGAGAAGTCCCATTCGCTGTCTGGGCTGCGTGTAGAGGGGGCGAGGGCCCTGAGCTGATGATGAGCCGTACCAGCCTGACTGTGCCAGGATCACCCGAACCCTCTCTGCTGCATTTTCATCTTTAATCTGTAAAACATATAATAATTATGTAGCCACTTAAATAGCGCTGAACGCCTCGCCACTACGACATACTTTGATCTACCTAAAGTAGCTGTTTTATGACGTCATCCGTCCTTGTGTGGTGTCGCCAGGTTGAGAACAGCTCTGTATCACTTTCGTCTTTCCCCCAACATGAAACAGACACGTCTTGATATAAATTGAACTGTCAACTTCCTCTGAGATGTTCACAGTCCTCCTAATAATAAAAACCAACAGGAATAGGATATGACAAAGTAGTCATGGTTCACGCTGCCGTAACATATAGCCATGGACTAAACCTTTTTGGAAAATGCAGGTATTATACTGGCTATGTGCTATAATAATGTGGAAAAGGTATCAGTATTAGTTTATAAATATACAGACATAAATGAGGCCACAAATTGCCCTGGTGCTTTTGAAAAGATCTTGATTTAATTTAGTTACCAAATGTCATACATTTGCAACGTTTTATGATGACCCGTAGTATGTCATGAATGTATGATTTGAGATCAACTATGTTCATGATGCTAAAATGTAAATAACAACAAAGCAGTGAATATCAAGATGAGGCAATAAGGTCCGCAATTGCCTAAAGCCTGTCCCATCGCTGGCTCCTCTTGTACGTCTAATTTGTACCAATCATCTCTTACAGTATTCATGAGATCGCCCAATACTGAGAGATAAGCTGATTGATTTCGTGTTTACTGGTAATCGATAAGTAACTGCTTTCCATCGAGATGACACATGTCTGAACGTAGGCGATGTTGACACTAATCACATGTTGTACATCGCAGCAAATATTAACTGACTGGAATGGTCGAAGAAGAGCATAATATATTCTGATGGACTAACAGTTATTCAATATGTCATTTGGAGGTATTGTGATGAGGCAATGGCACTTTGCTCAATAAAACAGTGGGGGGAAATCCAATATGTCACATAAGGTAAATAACAGAAAAAGGCATTCAGTGTCGCTGTTCAAACTTTACCCATGCTATCCAAATGTGGTGCACAATGGTACACTTTCAGAAAATATTTCTTAACCATAATTTGAAAATGTATTGTTTATGTACATTTGTTCAGATTTATTAATTATATTCCAAGCACATGAGACAACCACATTTCCCTATGTGACGTTCCAAAATTTGTATATGTTATTGTATCTGTTATTGTTATTGCATTTGTTAAAAAAACTACTTTCCCCAAATATGTTATGTGGACAACTTCTTTCACGGACTCGTAAAGATCTAGCTTAGAATTCAGGAACCTATGCTTGTCGTAAGAGGCGTCTAACGGGATTGGGCGATCAGGCTCTCTGACGTGGCTGATGCATGTCATCGTACCCTAATTGCGCAGATCGATGCTCATCATATCAATCACTGGGTGGTCTGGTCCAGACACGATTATTTTCATACCGCTGAGTGTTGCGTTAACCAGCCAGCAAACAACCTAATGAAACGTTACAGAACATATATAACGTCCCGGTATGTGTATCACATATATTGTAAACACATCTAACTGAATCAGAAAGAAATGAAATAATCGGTAATAGGATGCACCAGCAAATCAACATTTGGTGTAATGTTTGTAAAAAGCGACCAACCCTTATATTGTAAAATAAGAAGCAACTTCGTATTGTCACTTAGTAAGGAATACTGGAGCTTCTATGTGTGAAAAATGATTTACGGACGAAGAATGGTTTATAAGACGAACATGTGGCTATTTCAAACCTTATTCGCGAAAGTTTAGAGCTCGAAAGCGGCTACACAGTAGTGACTGAAATAGTTACAGACCAACAAGTTGCAATCATGTGTTATGGTGGATATGATCTCCAACACCACGTGTCAACGCGTCATGCTCCTGGTCCTCAACCGGAATGAAGACACATTATTTACGAACTTCATAAGGAAAGAAGATACTTGTTGAGATATATCAGAAATTCACATGAGAAGTTTCTTGCCGAAGGCAAAATGTGCTCGAGTTATGTCGCATGACTTTGACATTTTGCTTTTTCTCGACAAATTATAGAAACATTTCTAATTTATCACAATTGATGAAACGCATGAATGTGACACCAAAGATCATGGTAAAATGTATTTGTGCACCTTAAGATTTGATCGAGATCACGTGACACTAACCATTTTTTGTGAGTTGGTGAAGTTCTATTCCTCTTGTTATGAGGCAGTGGTATACCTTGTGGTTCTACTGTTACATATTGTACTTGTAGATTGAGTCGGGGACAGTCGTGTGCAGTATTTAGACTTTGCCAGAAGTATCTCTATAAGGCTGAGAGGACATTTGTGCAGCAATTTTGTGAGGTATTATATACGGTAGGCTGGCTATTGCCTCTCATTTCAGATAACATCTCAAGATACCAGAATACCAGGATGATGTGTGATGATCATATATACACTGCCTAGGCCTAGTTGGAAGTTCGATTGATGTTGTTGAGACGTGAAAATTACCATCAGTGTCTTTCTGCTATAATCACTCCTAATGTGTTATATTACCTCTGCTGAACTGCACTGCAACACAAATTGTGTACGGTCATAGTGATACCTTTGTATTGATTTGTGTAGTTTAGACTCCAATTGTTATTTACAGCACATTTATTTGTTATTTACAGAACATTTATTTGTTATTTGTTTGATCATATTAATTTCTTTTACGGACTGATTCCGAATTACATGTCTAGTTTCAACCTGGCAATCAACACGTAACACTCTTTTGTATCAGAAATTCATTTGAACGTATTCTCTTAATGACGCGAGTACGTGTATTCCGATCTTCGAAAAAAACCTAAGATATATTAAAATGCAAATGCACAGAAAAGAAATGAAAATCGCTATCGTTATTAATATTTCAATTTGACAGCAACAAAATTATTGTAACTGTATGCGTTACTATCTACCCAATTATAACTGGTAAACATCATATTATAATCTAAGACTAAATTAAATAACTTATAACTAAGACATTAGAACATGTTTTTGTCGATGTTTTGTTAAAATATTCGCATATGTAATTGACTGAAAACAACATATACTCACACATATCTTAAAATATTACGGTGGAAGTTAATTTAGATAAATAACTAAAAAAATCCGGTGTTATGTTGAACACAGTCACAGACTAACTGAAGTCGGACGAATGCAGGTTGTTTAATGCTGCGCATGAAACTCACTTTAAAGTGCAATGTATCCTATTCTGCCAACGGCATTAATTATGATAAAGTGAGAATATTTATAACGCGCCTTTTTTCAGGCTAGATATCCTGCTCAAAGCGCACAATCTGATCATTATTACCCCGGATAACCCAAGCTGCCTGTTAGGCGCTAGAAGGTTAATAGTCTCACGACTTTTTTCACCGGGTACCCATTTCCTGCTGGGTGAACAGATGCAATTGTGAACAAACTCACTTGCGTAAGGTGAGACCACATGTATCACATGTGCTTCGTTGTGGGGCAGGACTCAAGTCCTAGAAACTCTCAGGAGTTAAGCTGCCAACACGGTCACCCATCCAAGGGCTATCCGAGCCCAACGTTGCTTAACTTCAACTTAATTTGTGACCTGAGCGCTATGCATAGGACCACGTGCCACCATCATTAACACAATGATCAGATAAAAGTGTCAATTTTAAAACACTTGAATTTGTACTGTCGAAAACTGGATAAAAAAACCACGTGCAGGCAACAGCTTTATATTTTACGGTTTGTCCAATAAATGCATTAATTAGATATCTCTTAGGTGGAATAGCATCAATCATGCTACTTCACACGATGCCATGACGTCATAATAGAATGACATTACTATTCTCACCCCTATTTCTCCAGAAATATACGGAACGGTTAAAGTGTCCCCTCATGTGTTCGATTCTCCACATGGGTACAATGTGTGAAGCCCATTTCTGGTGTCCCCCGTTATGATATTGCTGGAATATTGCTAAAAGCGGCGTAAAAACCATAATCAATCACACACTCACTATAAATATACTTACAGTCAGCAGGCCTCAGACTTTCATACTTTCATGGACGAGTGCTGTTTATAAAAGTTTCAGTATTTTCTTACAGCATACTGTTACAACATACTGTTTCTGAAATTAAAACGATCAACAATATAACACGTAACAACATGTGAGACGTTCATCATGTAGAACAAGAACGCCATTAATCTTGCTTTAAATGACATGGACTTCTGTATCCTTAAACATAACATCTATCTGTCACATTCTAAATTGAAAATCTGTTTTCATGTGATTAAAATTTTGATATATAGGTCAGACATGTTCCGGTTTCCTTTCCAATCAGATGCAAGTTAAAATATCATCGGCATCTGGTCAGTCCTGAAACGCTTGGTTGTGAACACGTGCTGTGAGAATGATTTCATTACCATGCCGTTTCTTTCATCTCTGTCAGCACCAGCCCATGCCTGTAAAACACTAAACATGAAACACACCGATAGTGAAGCCCACAGTTCAATAATAAGTGCGTGAGTTAAGAGTTATATTCACATCGGTAATATTTCACCCATTTAGTGACTAAAGCACGTCATACATTGATAATAAATCAAGTTATATTGTAAAATATGTCAACAAGGACAACAAAACAACTACATTATCACAGCAATAGAAATTAAAATTTGCATTTGATTATGAAAGTTACATTTATATAAACATTAATACAATACAAAGAAACGGACTGTAGATCACCAACAACTGAAGGTTGATCACCATACTAGGGACTATGGGGACTTACAGGAGTGAGATAGTTTAGTTTACTTTAAATATAGTTAGATAGTTAGGCGATATGGTGGGTAAAGCGTTTACTCGTCACGCTGAAGACCCGGGATCGATTACTCACATGAGTGCAATGTGTGAAGCCCATTTCTGGTGTTCCCAGCCGTGAAATTGCCGGAATATTGTTAAAGGCGGAGTAAAACCATACTCACTTTCTCCTGTATGTTGTTAGTGGTAATTGTCTATGAGATACATTCTATCGGGCATTACACAACGGTTGGCTGGTTTGTTGGTTTGTCGTGTAACGCCGCACTCAGCAATATTGCAGCTATATGGCGGTGGTCTGTAAATAATCAAGTATGGACCAGACAATCCAGTGATGAGCATCGATCTACGCAATTGAGATGCGATGACAATGTGTCAACCAAGTCAGCGAGCCTGACAACCCGATCCCGTTAGTCGCCCCTTCCGACAAGCATGGGTTACTGAACCACTTCTAACCCAGTTCTTTACGGGTTACACAACGGTAACAGAAGGACTCGTTAAGTTGCCGGTATAGAAACTATGTTATCTTTAAAGGAATTCTTGGAATTCACTGTTAGTGAAAGACATTCGTGATAGTCTCCATGGCTTCAATATTGTGGTAACACCTGGTGGAAAGGTATCAGTGTCAATTATTTTTAATTCACGTTACTGAAAGACGCAGCTTCTTAGATGTACCTCTTATCATTTTACTGCTTAATGTTTAACTATCTTGTCCAATTTTGTATTAATCTGTAAGATAGCATACGAGTAGCAATTCATTTTAAACTACTGAATGTCAAGGCTTCTAGAAAAATAAAATCATATTATATTGCAATTTTTCAAATATTTGCCGTTATACTCACCACCGAATATTTCTCGAATGTATTAGTTGAGAGTAATATGCTCGCCATCCAATATTTCTCAAATGTGTTAGCTGAGAATTTCTTCCTTCACTAGAAGTGAATTTTGAGATGGATATCCAGGCAAGTATATGTAATCAGCGTGGGCTCCATCATTCTGTGTGGTCCCTGCCCCGCGCTCGGCATTAATGGGTACAACAAGGACTGGTCGGCTCGGAGTCAGTATAATGTGTCTGAGTGGGGTATTCATGCTTCACTGCGGATTGGTATCTCAGTGGGCTAGCACTATAAAACCAGCTTCAGCTAGTACAAGCAGCCGCACATACACATACACACGCATGCACGTCGTCATATGAGCGAAATATTCTCAAGCACGACGTTAAACCCAATTCCACCACCACTCCATCATTCTGTCCAAATACGACACATGTATACAATGTACTTCTGAGGTTTTCAATCAATCAATTCCTTGCAAAATTCATGAGATACTTCCACATGTCCTCTACTGCTGACAGATAAACTGATTTGGTGGCGTTTACTGGCGATCAGCGAGATGTTGCATTAATTTCAATCTTGAGGCACATATGTGCAAGTAAGCGGTGATGATATAAATGTTGATCATATTTTGTCATTGAAAAAATATAAACTTGAATAAGAGACGCAGAGCGTACATATTGCATTGACCTTAACTGAAGTCGATGTGCATGAGTTGTGTTTGTGTAAATATGACATGAATGTAGTATCTGATATGTTCATGCGTCACACGTTTACTAAAGTTTGCCTCACTCGCCGAATTGTGAATATTTTCTGCGGGAAATACTAAATTACTATTAAGCCACAAATTATGTAACTTTTTCAAGGCATTTTTACTCGTTTTGCTCCTCCTTTCAAACACTCTTCTCAAATATCATGGATCCCTGGTGTATCTTCATAACAATCATATATGTAATTATACAACTCGACATTTAAAAAGAAAGAAAATATACAGCGTGCCCTAACGTATATCGGCTATGCAATTAAAACGAAGAATGATTATTGTAACTTTGCAGGATTTCTACATTGTAAACTGTTGTATAACATCCTTGCAAGAATTTCATATTGTCACATGCAATAATTTCATTTGTTTTGGACTGTGATGTACAACATGCAGATGAGAAAAAAATACTTAAAAAGAAAAAAACATCTCCATTGATGTTGTTCATGAAAACCAATCTACATTCATACTAAAAATATGAGGTGATGCTTTATAGTTGTTAAATGTCTATACGCTTGAGAGATGAATTTAATTTTTTAAATAAGATAAGTTAAACGATAACTTAGTACATACCAGTCCTATTTATGGTCTATATACGTGCAAGTGCATCTGG
Source organism: Haliotis rubra (assembly GCF_003918875.1). Classification (NCBI taxonomy): domain Eukaryota; kingdom Metazoa; phylum Mollusca; class Gastropoda; order Lepetellida; family Haliotidae; genus Haliotis; species Haliotis rubra. The sequence goes on along the minus strand of NW_025767337.1, from coordinate 564,893 downwards.
CAACTTACTGATGTCCAGAAGTGGTGTAAACGGTACTCAGTCAGAATGTACAGTGAGACCTCGGATATCCGGACACATTCATTTTTACGTAAATCGTCCGGATAATTGAATATCCGGATATCTGGATTTTTGGATTTCATACACCTCAAGGAAAATCTACCAGCTCATGTTCTGGTATGGACATTAGCTCTGACTTTTATTCATAATATTTTTCGTTTGCGAACTAAGGGACCAAGACAGTTCGATTATGTTGCAATATATCTAACAGCGACACGCACCGTTTTCTTAAATTTGATTCATCTGACCTTCATTGTCAAATTGCCAATTGTGAAATGGAACTGATTTGAATTGAGACCTTCAGTATGTCCCGTATTGTATGAAACGTAACTGACCATTGACTTACTATCTACAGACGTACACGTACAATCGATAATGAACACATCCTGAATCAAACAAGGGAGATAAGTCCGTAAAGGAATCGTTAGTAAGAAGGCCGGAATATCAGTATGAACGAAATGCTACTCTGTGAGAACTGTGCCATTGTCAGAATTAAGGTGACAAATGCGTTCTCTTATATATTCCCAGCACGTTTGCAAACACACAGGGGCATTCGTACACTGCTTTAAATGTTTGTCGTCATGCAGTTCTTAACGAAGATTAATTTACAGCTTTTGTACACGTCTTGTAGAAATTTGCATTTTTAACCAGCGAGTATGCCCTGAATCAACTCCCTGTTACCTTTCATAGAAATAACACAATGTATGTACGACCTACAGTAAACTACGTTTATGTCGAACACGCTTTTGACGAACTGACATATAACGAACTATATATATAATCACTGTTCGACAATGACCACTTGGCCACTGAAGTATGACGTTGTGGATGAGGCTGGCAGGATTCGATCCTAACGGTTAAATTGAGAATTCTTTGTGTTAGTCGGGACTTGCATCTTGGACAGTGGCTAGTTAGGTTACCGCCTCGCCAGTGCTTTAATACCATGTAGTTTTCATTTCGTATCACGAATAAAGGGTTGTGGTCTCAGTGAAGGACTTATATATTTGCAGATACAGTTAACGCAACTAAACAGCCCTGTATATATGTTTGAAACCCAGAAACACCAGTTTAATGCTGACAAACTTAAGATCATCTTCAGGAATGACGGATTAACAAGCTCTTGATGTATAGTCGTTGTACCTGTAATTTGTCAAGACTGTTTGTCCATGTTAATATGTGGATTGTACAGCGGTAAATTGAACCGATTAGTTTTACACTTGACAAGCTATAAAACTCGCAAGACGGTGAAAACAGAACCAGGTTATGCGTTACACAAAGACCCTCAATGGTCTAGGGGAGGCAATTCTGCAATAACGATATAGAAGCATCATAAAATCCCACGTTAGACCACCGTGTCAGTGGATTAGGTTTTGCTCTCGATACAAAGGAGTGTTGTTCGTCTTTTGCATGTTGGTTTACGATTTAGATATTACAAGAAGTTTTGTTTGAACAACCGAAATCGTTTTATGTCTCATATATCCGAATACGTAGAGAGCTGGAAATTACTGTTCCAGGTAATTAACATATGTTATTGTGTATACATATATCATAATTAGATGTTCGTGAACCTAAAAGTCAGTAACATAATCTGAGACATTTATATCAGATAACATGTACTCCGTATAGGTTTCTAATTATAGCAAAACCGGTTAATACTCCGCATTCAAATGTTCTTTTTACTGTATAGTTTAGGGATTTGGTTGTCAAAACAAGAGTAATGATTGCATCATCGCAACTGATTGATCATCGGAATAGATAGGGGAGCATCAGTGTCAGGCTTAGTGAAAACGTTTCAAACCCAACAAGAACACACGGAAGTACTATTTTTTAAAGAAGGACCAATTTTCACCTGTACCCCCGAGAAAAAATATAAAAATACTGTACGGAAAATATCAGTCAAGTTCATTACATACAGTGATGTAGATCAGATTGTTATCTTACACACCTCCATTTGTTTGTAAATATCGCATCCAAGACCACTACTGACATGAGATCGTGACTTCTTCCTGACATTTAATTAAGGACTATTAGAGTGAGAATGGTCTTACGCCATTTTAAAACAATATTCCAGCAATACCACGGCGAGGGACACCAGAATTGGGCTTCACAAATTGCACCCATGTGGGAAATCGAACCCAAATCTTCCGTGTGACGAGCGAACGGCTAAACCACGAGGCTAACTATCGCCCCCTCAGTGTCATGAAAGTCTACTAAATTTGTACAGAAGCAAAGAAAAAAAATTTCAACACTTTAATTACAACAAATTACAAACGCCATATAAAACATTTAATACCTATCTCAATATATCAAGCATATAATCCCATGTTTTAAGTCGAGGAGTGAAAACTGAAGTAGCATATATATACACGCATCAATCCTATACACAACCTGTTACATGCAGGCATATATTTCAGGGGGCACAATTTACATCGACACCGGTCGTTATTGCGTCAGGGTAAGTCCGGTTATGGTTCGCGGATCGGTTGTTCTCATTTTCATGTAATTCTCATGTGTATTGAGATATAATGCTTGAAGTATTGTTAATAAGTGTTCCAAGACTCGAATGATGTGTTTAAACATTCAAAATTATCATTAATTATCTAATTGATAGGTTTGTTGTTTCCCGGAAATGTCCGTTCTGTCCTAGTTTCGGTTTGATAAGAGCTCATAGCCATGCGTCGCCACGGATGTTGTAATCTGTAACCTATTTACACCAGCTATACACGGCTCGGTGGCCAAATGTGCTATAGCGATGCTTTATGTTTATGCACATGAATGTGTAGCTGTACACAAAGCCTGAGTGAGAGAGTTAAAATGTGACGTGGCATCGGCAATGTTCCAGCCATATATCTAGACCGTGTTTACAGTGGATACAACAATGCATAGTTACACAAAGTTACATTCCAAAGAAAGATTTCATGTACATTTCTTAACGTGAATATATTATCATTTTAACAATACTCTTTACAATACTGTAGATAATATTGTAACAGTATTATTAATTATATAATTTAAAAATGGGCTGTAACATGAGCCAATGCTGTTGTTTGTGTGCAGAGCTGCACGTATATATCCCTGTGGGTTATGAGTAACATCTTTGCGAGCAAGTACTGTAATTCCGATAATGTATGCTAATATAACATTAATGAACAGGAAATACAACAAGGTTTAAGCGATGTATATGAAACACCCCTCACATTTCACTTCATGTAATACTGCGGATTACGATTCAAACACCGTGATGTTGAACTGTATTTCGTTCGATACTTCGTTCGCTTTCATACTGTATATTTATTTAAATGTGTGTGATGTTTATGGATAAAACTGCACAATGTGCAGAATGCAGAATGCTGCAAAAAATCAAAGCTACAAACAGTTACGATGTGCCCGTTCTTTCATATTAGTTTGAAAACACGAAAATCAGAATACTGACTCACTCTCACAAAGAACCGTCCGGGTTAAAATTGGCCTTCAGTAACCCATGCTTGTCGTAAGAGGCGACTAACGGGATCGGGTGGTCGGGCTCGCTGACTTGGTTGACACATGTCATCGGTTCTCCACTGCGCAGATCGATGTTCATGCTGTTGATCACTGGATTGTCCGGTCCAGAGTCGATTATATACAAACAACCGTCATGTCGCTGTATGTTGCTTGAGTGCGGCGGTAATACAAAAATACATAATGTTTAGGAGTGGAGACGAATGGGGTGTGTTCATATTCTGGAACTGTCCTTGTATACATGTATATGTGATAAAGTAACTCTGAAATCCGCCATTGGATCAACTTGGATCAACATATAACGTCACTGTTTAAAGTTCTGATTCTAATGCAGATGGCGGCGGCTGCAGTCAAACTGACTGACGAGTTCTTGCGATGCACCATTTGCACCGAGGTCCTACAGGAGCCATGCACACTTGTCTGTTATCACACATTCTGTCGGAAATGTGTCGTCAACTACACCAAAACTAAACCCGAAGCCATCAGTGCCAAGTCTCTTCTGTGTCCATTCTGCAGCAAGATGACGAAAGTGTCTGAGCCTGACAAACCAGTGGAGGAATGGGCGGATGACGTCAAGCCAAGCTTTGTCATCCAGGGACTGTTGGACTCCTTTGGTCCAGGATCTAAAGGTGAGGATGTATCGGCTCATCATAGATCATCGGCACTGAGAAATAATGTCCTGTGCTACGAGACTAGATGACGTATTTGATAGTGAATTAGAGAAGTCGAACAAAATATTAAAAAAAATGCAATGGAACCGGATATTACATTGGCAATTGCACACTTTTCTAATTATTATCTGCTCATCTTTCCGTAAAACCTGTTATCATCTTCATTCAATATATAGTGAGTTATTGTGTATCCAGAATCGTACGATGGACCCTACTTTAGTATATTTTTTTAAATAGAGATTTCTATTTTATTATTGATGTTTAATAAACCATTGGCCTGCTTGTCGCGAACGGCGTTAATACTGACTTTGTTTTTCATATATCGTACAAAAAATGCCTAAAGGCTAATCGACGTTTTGTATCAAAACGTTTTGGTCGGTCGGCTAAAACGGACATAATGAACGCATTTTCATTTTTTCATTTGCCATTCATTATTTACTGGCGGTCTTCAGGCAGATAAAATATTATCACACCAACATATTCCACCAAGAATAGTTCTCAGTACTTGTGATCAGGTAACGCTAACTTTCGTGTCTCAATTACGAAGATCGATTCTTCTAATGCGAACCTGTCAGCTGTCTGGTCCAGACTCGGTTGTAGTGAGACATGGTGTTTTTCCTTGTTTTCAGACATGACGAACTGCCAGTATTGTAAAGAAATAGGGAAGGCAACTCCAGCTGTTTCCTGGTGCTCCGTTTGTGATGACGCAGTCTGTGAAGAATGTGCAGCAATGCACAAACGAATTCCAGCAACACGGAACCATGAAGTTATCATTTTTACAGGAGATACAAAAACCTTGCAAAAGCGAAAGGTAATGTGCGAAGAGCACAAAAATGAATGTATTGAGTTTGTTTGCAAAGACTGCAAAAAGCTGATTTGTCAGAAGTGCTGCATAGTCTACCACAGGAAATGTTCATCTGTTGTCACAATTGAATCAGAGCTTACCGAGATGAAGACAAAACTGATGACAAAAAGGAAGTCGTTGCTTACAGACGAACAAATGAGGAAGGACCGAGTCAGAGAACAGAAACTAAGACTCACTGAGGTCAGTGAATCATCGTCAGAACTGGAGTCACTGATTCGGTCGTCCTGTGACATGGCCAGAGAAAAGATTAAACAGAAGGAGAACACACTCATAAACAAACTGAAAGAAGCTACAGAAATTCACCTTGGACAGCTAAAAGCTGACATCAAGGCGGGAGAAATGTCAATCCAGATGTACCACCAGGAGGTCGAGCTGATAGACAAGGGTCTGGGGACTGAATGTCAGGTGGACATGTACCGATTTTGTCAGTGGTTTGAGGAGGAACGTCAAGAAGAGGCTGTAGTCAACGAGACTGTGGACAAAATCATTTATGAACAGGATATGGACAAGCTTGTCAATGTTCTAGACAATCTACCACTGGGAGACATTGAGGTTGTGTATAAGGGTAATGAGATGCATGGTGATGGTGTGTTTGATGTGAAGGGAACGCCTGTCTTACATAATACAATAAACATTAGGTTACCATCTGACAACTCCTCGTCCACGCCCTTGGATGTAATGGTGATGGTGGTCAACAATACGCATACACTGGTGGTCATAGATGATGGGAATGGAAATCTGAAGTCCTTCTACACTCGGAATAATAAAGCATGTCAAAGTAACATTGATGTTGGAAGTCGGCCATGCAATATAGCGAAATTGTCAAACAATCAGGTGATTGTATCTATTAGCAATGAACGAAAGCTTGTAACGGTTGGCGTCACTCCAGACCTTGTGCATCTCTCAACGATCAACACAAGCAAACATTATTATGGTTTGACTGCTCTGACATCGTCAACACTAGCGGCCGGGTCTCTGTCCCTCCGTGTGTGGATATTATTGATGCGGCGGGGAACGTTCTGAGGTCGTTTATGCCGATTGTAGATAGGGTACCACTGGTCAAAAGACCCTATTACCTCTGTACGTCGAGGAAAGGGAACATCCTTGTGTCTGACGAAGGAACCAGGCGTATATTGTGTTTGACACCTGAAGGAGATGTCCTGTTCAAACTCCACCATACAGGAAATGAAATCATTCAAGACCCTCTTGGTATCACAAGCACGAACTCTGGTGACATCCTGGTTGCGGATTGCTTAGGGCACAGGATAATACATTTGACTGAGTCGGGAGATTTTGTGAGAAACATACTGACATCAAAGGAGGGTATAAACTATCCCCGTGGAATTTGTGTAGATGAACGTGGTCGCCTTTACATATGTTACCTCCAAGAAGGCACGATCAAGGTGTTCTCCAGTATACAATGACAATTACCACATCATGAATCAGAAATATAAAGTGTGTTTCTGTGATCACAAGGTTTAGTTAGAAACACCGTACAGGTAGAATCAGATTGAAGTAGATTAATTTTTTTCTAAGACACGCATGGTTTGTGACATAATTTCAAGAGTTAAACCCCAGATGTAGATTTTAAACATTACTTCATGTCTTTCGTTATGTGGACATCTCGATTGTCAGATGGACTTTGGTGTCACTGCAGAGCCTTGGCAGACTTATACAGAAAGATATGCGCATGGTGACGGGATGTTTAGTCTGTGCTATACATTGGCCAAATTATTCATCACGGGCTGTGAAAAGAATACAACACAAAATCAAAACAAACAAGAAACCAACCTGAGTGGATATAATATATTGGTGTCCCTCGCCGTGAAAAATCTGAATCCTGAATTTTAAGTTGTTTAAAACGCTTAAATACAAAAGCTTTGCATTTTGTTACACACAGTCGACATTTCAAAACACAATTATGAATAGACCAATAAATTGTAGATTGAAATGTTCATTGAAACAAATTCTTATGACAAAAATGTTATTCAGACTGTTCTATCAACATCAGCAGAAATATTGTGCTGCTGGCTGATATCAAGCCGTAGAGGCTGGGAAGCATTCTGCACGTACACACTGTTTCAGATGTTTGTGGCAAATGTTCCAACTGTATTACACTCTTTATGAATTATGGGTGAGTGGGTGAGCTTAGTTTTGCGCCGCTTTTAGCAATATTCCAGAAATATCACGGCGTCGGACACAAGACATGGGTTTCATACATTGTACCCATGTGGGAATCGAAACCAGGTCTTCGGCATGGCGAACGGACGCTTGAACCACTAGGCTACCCCACCGCCCACTCAAAATGAAGCATGACCTGCAATTAAACTCAAATATTCAATTATTAATTCACCTCAAGTTTTGCCAAGTCAGGTGATGAAGTAAGAATATTTGTAAAAACGTCGTGTTTCTCATAGTAATGAGGGCGGTGGGTTAGCCAAGTAGTTAAAACGTTCGTTCGTCACGTCGAAGGCCCATGTTCGATTCCCTACATGGGTACAATTTGTTAAGCCCATTTATCGTGTCCGCCGCCGTGATATTGCTGTAATATTGCTCAAAGCAGAGTAATACCACACTCACTCACTCACTCATAAAAATGAAGTTGACATCTATACATTCTTGAGATCACCTTTTATGTGTATCACGTTTTATGTATTTTTAAATGCCGTTCAAAGACTTTGTTTCTTGATAGTTTCATTATAACATCAGTATGCTTACCAATAACGGATATCTAGTCGCCCAAAGCGAAATCCCCTGAGGAGGCGCTAATCCATCGCTAGCGCCTACTTTTGTTTAGATCAGATTTAAGAGATTAACATTGTATGTTGCTCGTCCAATGATATTAAAAAGAGAGAACTATGCCATGACGATACATGGTCCTTTGAACTGAGAGACACATTTTGCCAGCTTCATTCTTGGTCAATAAAACACAAACCGCCTTAGACGTTACACGGTTGGTGTGTCATTATAGTAGCTGCAAGGAATAGATGAGAAAAAGACATTTGCAATTATGTGGTGTCAATGTACTACATGTGACCTTTCTCGAACGTAGTGATGTGGCGTGGTGTGTTCATCTTCCTGTGTTTTGAGGGAACAGGGGCAGCGTTCTTTGGAGACAGAGTGCAAGCAATCAAAGGTAGTATTTTTGTAACATGACTTTTTTTTCATACGTGGATGGATTCACACGTTTTATTGATGTCGATGAACATAACATTGTATATCTGTAAAGGATATGGGCTATAGATCGCCAACTCCAAAGCTAGAACACCACACTGGGGACCATGGGGCCTTGCAGAACTTTTTCTATCTACATGGTACACCGACTGTATTGATAACATCACACTACTGACAATTATTAGAGAGTTAAGAAAACTTTAAAAACAGACAATCATATTACGATTAAAATCACGTAAGATGAAAAATACTTTGAATGAATTGAGACATACCCGAGTAAAGAAATATTATTTCCTATCTAACAATTAACAGTGTTGATATTGGATTTTATCGCATAGGTACATGTGAGACACAAACGTGTATAGAAAGCCCCATATGATTGAAAACAGCTTGATGTATGTTGTTCAAAATGTCAACCAAAGGTAAGTGTCACTGGCAGGTTCTTGCCCCGTCGTAACTGTCTATCCCTCTCATCCAATATATGTTCTAAGGGTGAGAGGTATTGAGACACAGAAGGATATAGCAGTACACCAGTGTTATATTGCCTCCAAGAGTCTCTTACAAGACGTTAAAGTAGTGGGCTGCCATTATCCTGCAGCAAAGTTCCGTTCCGTTGCTGCATTTGCATTAAGGGTACAAACCGAATTTGAAAGATAACGTCGCCTTCGGGTACATGTACGCCATTCAAATCGGTTGTGTGCTCATATATGTTTCGATGTCACACAAATCATTACACTTACACTCCGAAATTGCTGACATCGAGCATCGCAATCGTCGCTGTTCTTCTTGGCCCCTGGATACCAGAACACAACAATCAGAGCTGTCCCGATGAAACCTTGATTCATCTGTGAACAACATATTGTCAAGGACTTGCACCAATGAAGAGGAAGGACAATGACGTCGGGTGTGGGATGCTTTACTCCCTCAAACGGATGTGAACGGTCCTGCCACTAACTGGTCTCAACGAGGACCTGCCAGAGCTGTTAATGTGCCAGTTTGGTACCAATTCCTCAGAGGCACGAACCAAACAAGGCTGTCCTGTTGACATCCTTGGGAATTCGTATTGTACCTTTAATATTCGCAGCAGGCCTACGATGTTGTAGAAGTTGAAAACTTGTCATCACGTAAGATTCATTCTCTTTTGAAATATGTTTTTATAAGTCCCAATTAACTAAGCAAACTTTGTGTGATGTTCACAATAAAACATTCTCGTGTTTTAGAAAACACACAGACATAGCACCTGTGCGGCATGCTTTAACGCATAAATTGTGAATCGCGACATTGAAGTAAAATGTCTTTATGAAGATGAATTAAAAGATACAATAATCAAGTTCGATTAACAAATATATTTTTATTGAACACTGTACGAAGCACAGCTTCTTTATTCCATTAGTAGCTGGCTTCAAACTTGCTTCTCGCCCATATCTGTCTCTTCCCATGTATCTGTAACTGTAACTGTAACTGTAAATGTATCCGCTTTTTAACGCTATAGCTGCACACATATTTGAATGTGTCAATACGGATATGTACCAGCATATGCACGTGGCTGTATGCATCTGCTGACGAATGTACCTTTCAGTTAGTTATCCATTATGTCGACATTCCGTGTAATACCATTTTTCTTAAGCGAGTTTTTTACTCTCCAACATAAATTGATAGAAACTGCCTACAGTTTGATGACTCTCAGCTTTCCGCGAGTCAGGCAAGGTCTAATAACGCTGTGATAAGGTATTAGCATTGTGTCGTCATAACTGTAAACCATTATGACGTCATACGTCTAGCGGTATTACACTAGTGTAATATTGCCGTAAAAGTATTACACTGCAGTATCTTCCGCATGCAAGTAATAATTCAAAATACATACTACGAGTACCTTCGTGGGACACACCTTTTCAGAACTCTCATGGCTAACTACGAGGGGACCAAACAACTTGTCCAAAGACATGCCAGAGGAACTCCACCTAATGCTCCATACTCTGCAGGAGTCTATGGATCTGACGATGACCCTTAGTCCAGTCAACACAGTCAACATGCCCGTGTACACCATCCACAACGTTGAAGGCGTCTTTACATCGACTTATAGTGAGCCGGTAAACGAGGTGAGGTTACAAATTACAATAGTGATGTGGGGTATAACTGCAATTCGAATAATCTTCAAGGGGCATTAAACACGACACATGTTGCTCAACGATTACAATGAAAGATTGAGCAAGTATGGTTTTATGCCGCTTTTAGGAATATTCCACCAATGTCACGGACGATAGAAACAGGCTTCATAAATTTTTCCCATGTGGGAATCGAACCCGGGGTTTTGGTGAGACGATGAAACACATCAACCTCTAGTCTAGCCCACCGTCCTTAATAATGCAACATGAAACGTGTCAATATTGATCAGTCAGATTTATGGGGTGGAGTTAGGGTTTAGAGACTCCCTCAAGAATGCCCCTATAAAAGACGGACATCGGACAGAAAGCCAATACAGGCTTATGAAAATCTGGACTTCTGAGCTTAACGTTGCAAAAAGGTCAAAGCCACAAAACGTTATCCTGGGCCCATCCTTTCATATCAATTAGTTTGGGGTTGAAAAAATAAATTCAGAGTATTGACACACTGTCAACAAAGAACCATGTCGGACAATACATGCCACCGCCCTCGCTCTTCCCTCAGTCGTTTGTACGTATCGATTATAATAGGAGGTCGTGGCTGGATCAACGTGAAGCTCTGTATAATGAAATGTTGACGTAGTGTTTTCGTAAAATGGAGCATGCTCAATGGTCAACATTTGTGAAAAGTAAACACAAAAGATGGATCAACTGGAATATTGCTCGACATGAAGGGAAAGTTGACTATAGGAAAGTTAAAATCATCAAAAGTATACCCTTGACAGTTGAGTCAAGGTTTCATCTGGACAGCCATATTCTTGTATATAAGCTTATGGAGAGGTTGTTTCGTTTTGTTGTGTTTTAACACGCTCAGTGTGTATACATAAATCACAATATGAAATCCAAGTTGAGGTTGGTAAATCTGTGGAGGGATTTGGGTATTTGAGGGTTATTGAACGACTTTTCCTGGGGATCTCGTCATCAGAATTACTTCATAATGCTATTCTTCTTGGCCCCTGGATACCAGACCACAACAATCAGAGCATAATGCTTAGAATTAGAACGACGGATAAAATTAGGATTCATAATAAGCTAGGTGATATAGCTTGTCAGATTTATGAAATTCCGTACCACATTATTATGCATGCTTTTAGAAAAAGTTAAAGTTACAGCAATACCGAAATATACTCAATACCTCTCCATGTCAAGTCATCTCCTTCCATCTCCATCTTTAAATCAAGCCTCAAAACATTCTTGTTCAACCACAACTAAATCTTATAATACTTCTTCCTGTATATAGTGTACATATTTACTATTGCGCAAAGAGCATGCCCTTGAGGTGTGGAGTTACTACTGCGCTCTACAAATGTCCATATTATTATTATTAATATGTAGCTCTGCTTAAGAATCAAGGTTTAATATATTCCCCAACGTGTGTACAGTGAGGTAAAATATGCAGTTGGGGTATAAATCAAGTTTGATTCAAAATTGTCCGTGCATCCTCATTTTCATTATGGGGCGGAGGGGTAGTCCAGTGGTTAAATCGTTCGATTCCCCACATGGGTAGAATGTGTGAAGACCATTCCTGGTGTCCCCCGACGTGATATTGCTGGAATATTGCAAAAAGCGTCGTAAAACCAAACTCACTCACTCAGGCACCTACGCACAAAATTAAGGTGGGATTAAAATACCTGATAAATTAAACCACTCATTTTCATTGTAACATGCAACATGCTGTGACGTGTAGTAGTGTTCCATGTAAAGATTTCTCCGCATCAAAATGCATATGCCTTTCCCTACTTGCATATTCATCTTTTCAGCATTGTGGGTTATATCGAAACAAAAAATACTCTGGAGCTTTTGTGTGTAGACAAGATGAGGATGGTCAGTTCGACATTGTAAGTATTCACCAAACTTTATGTATTCTTAGTCCAGTATTACACACAGATCTGGTTCCTAGTATGGTGATCTACCTTCAGTTGTTGGCGATCTATAGCTCGTCTTATATACTGTATTGTCTTCTTTAATTGGAATGTTTTAGCTTTGCTCGCTAGTTTTATATTCATAGCTGTGATTCTCTAGTATTTTTACTGTCCATCGTCGACAGATTTTAATCTTCAAAATGTTTTCACTTTTTATCGTATAAATTGTTTTCGTCACGATATGGCTGAGATATTGCCGATGTGACGTTAAATATTAACTCACTCACTCACTCACTCACACACAGATCTACGGGTAAGTTTTGATAATGCCCCTTAAAATGTCTTTATGTTTTATAGTAACGCTTCCTGAACGTTTCTGTTTGTGCAGACAGGTACCTTATACCTACTATGTTTTCAGTGCTTGAAGTGTCTAAAGTAACAATCAGAAAGTAGGAAAAGACCAACAGTTTGTAAACATGAGACATGTAAAATGAGACAATGTTATTATCAAGTTCTTTTTCAACGATTTCACTGATAATTACCACGTTTTGTGATACAAACGGAAAAACCAAGTCAGTCTTCCTTTATGTACAATGTCAAGGATATATTGAGTTCTTCTTCTCACAGATGGGCACAATGCTAATTCATGGAAAAAAAGTACTGCTTGTGGCCTGCAGATACGAACACCGCTAACAAAACACACTTTCACGTTCTGAGACACGTGGAAGAATCCCACGAACGCACAACGGATTACCTCATCAGAAATACTTCTACAACACGCAGGGGTAAAAGTCATATAATTTATGTTGCGAGTGTACTAACGTTATCCCTGTTCTTTTTTACGAATATTAGACACAGCAGTTATTGCTGGCCCTGTTGTCCTGACTGACTGACTGAGTTTGGTTTTACGTCGCTTTTAGCAATATTCCAGCAACATCACGGCGGGGGGACACCAGAAATGGGCTTCACACATTGTACCCATGTGGGGATTCGAACCCGGGTCTTCGGCGTGTCGAGCCAACGCTTTAACCACTGGGCTACCCCAACGCCCCTTGGCCCTGTTGTACATGCAGATGCAAAAATATTTTAAATAGAAATCATGAGGCATTGCTGTGAATGAGTGTGATTTTACGCTGAGTAGCAATATACAGTCGAGCACCGTTGTGTCGAACTCTGATAATTCGATATCTCAATATAGCATCAACGTGCCAGCAAAATCCTTCATAATTTATCATTATTCAAGCTCTTTTAACTCGATACGAATGCCTCGATATTTCGGATATCTGGATATAATTCCATGGTCCCAACAAGCAAAATTACCCTTTTAACTCAATATTTGCAAAGAAACTCGATATTCATCTACCATTCATGGGCAAGTATCCCTCTGAACTGAAGTTGTTTCCACACGTTGGCACACGGTGCGGCATGAATCAAAGGGATGCGGTAGCGTAAATATACATGAAATCTACTTTTTGTTTTGTTTTCTTTCATAGTGATATGTGATGACATGCCCTGATCGGATGTCTCGAAGTTCGGATAACTCGATATGTTTTCTTGATCCTATGAATATCGAGACAATGGTGCTCGACTATACCAGCAATGTCACAACAGGTTTTACCAGAAATATGGTTTACGTATTATAACAACGTGAACCTGAGCCCACGAGGCGATAAGCTTATAATTTTACAATCAAACTTAACCATGTTGTACAATAATACCGATACCATCAAACTATGTTATTCTTACAAGCATTGTTATTAATAATACATTTTTACGATTGAAAAGCATTTTCACATAACATTTACAAATTCGCATTTATTGGATAAGGCACTAGCATTAGTAGCTTAGCTTCACTATCTATACCTCCATGAATGACTCTGACCATGTTAAATATACAGCGTTAGTCACACTCTGCCTGAAGGGGCTATTACTCGGTTTACTGAGACGCTAAACCTTGATTCGTTTTATTTACCTCTAAATAGGCCTGTGGCCATAATATTCGGAATCACTGAATCCAAGGTCACAGGATTTGTATTTTTAATTTCACTTGTGTTGTTGTGTGCTATGATGACACAATGCCAATTAGAAAGTGGTCAAATCTAACATATGTATTATTTGGGATTACACTTTCTTAGTAAAGTACATATTCTAGTACTTTTTGGGTTGAGTCCAATCCAAGATTAGAACCCACACCCTCAGAGTCAACCCTCAACCCCAAAAGTACAAGACTAGCTTTCGGGCGTGGGAGCCGTACCAATTTACGCTTATCAGAGGGGTACACATAGTCCACAGTCTAGACTACCAGTTGTCCGACTTCCATTTTGTGGTAGTTGCGATGGCTGAGCGGGTTAGGCGGCTGACTTTGACTGCTGGCGATTAGGTGCCTGATCTCTCAGAAAGTGTGGGTTCGAATCCCGGATGGGACTCAACCCAAAAAGGAATAGAATCTGTACTTTACATAGAAAGTGTAATCCCAAATATAGCATATGTTAGACAAGAAGTCGGAAACTAAATATTGGCTCCCTGCCATCTTGAATGCCGATGAAATCATTAACTCAGTCATCTCTCTCTCTCTCTCTCTCTCTCTCTCTCTCTCTCTCTCTCTCTCTCTCTCCCTCCCTCTCTCTCTCTCTCTCTGCCTCTCTCATAATCAGGCTCATTACTTTCAGAAATGCGTGCCCCGCTCCCTCTGATGACACAGACCTACACCGTGGAACTCGTGATTTATACCGACTACAAAGATTACACAAAGTAAGGTATATGGACGCATGTAAAAAAGTAAAAAGAGATAATATATAGCAATCGATACTATAATCACGTTACGAAACAATCCAAGCAAACGTGCTTTATCGTGCAATTATGTTTAATAAATTATCTGATTTTGCGTTACATAATCCACCATATTGCGTCATTTTCATTATTTCGTGACACCTTCCCTTTAGTATCATTGCTCTATAGCTGATCTTTAACGAGTCTATTTCCCTATAATGGGAAGAAACTAGCTCTCTCCTCACACTTTAATCGTAACATGATTTTTATTCTAATGATATAAGTACAAACTAAGACATAGGAACACATGCTTGTCGTGAGAGGCGACTAACGGGATCGGGTGGTCATGCTCGCTGACTTGGTTGACACATGTCATCGTATCCCAATTGCATAGATTGATGCTCATGGTGTTGATCACTGAATTGTCTGGTCCAGGCTCAATTATTTACAGACTGCCGCCATATAGCTGTAATATTGCTGAGTGTGGCGCAAAAATTAAACTCAATACAAAATAGGAATATGGAAACATGTAAACATTGGACTAACGAATATTGTTCCGTTTAGATCTATTTGTCATAAAAAGACATACAATAAATACAAATGAATGTTCAGGCAAGTAAGAACATTGTATTTATCTACATACACCTACATGTCTATATTTGATCACCCAGAAATAATATTTGAAACTGACACCAGTTTAGTTGTACAATATTTGACATTTACAAGCTTAACACATACATGTTATCGTTATGCTTCTATTCTAGCTTCCAACAACGGTTTGGTTTAACGTCCATATCGGCAACGGCTGAAATGATGTCTCTGTGGTACTCGTCGATTGCCGAATTTGTAAGATATTGTTCCACAGTGTTAAATTACAATGTTCAATGTTCTTTTAAAATGTTTGTGTCTCCTGACAAGGGTGTGGAATTTGTTTCCGAATCAGAAAATATAACTGATTTAACTATTTACCAAACTTTGCAGAAATATCAAACATACCATGAAGCGGTGCCTGTTGCTATTCAGGGTGTTTTAGAATTTCTGTTTTATTTCGTTTCCCATTACAACTTGTTTGATTTTCATAGTACTGTGTCTGTTCGGACCAGATCTTTAAAGCTATCAGCTATTCTTTCATGAAGACCAGTATGTCAACTGATGAATATTGATACTTTAGGATCATTAGAATTTATATTTTTTTCGTTTCCATGGCAACAAATTTGGCTTTTACTTATGTTGGTGTGACTCACACTTAAAACGTTCCTAATTTCAACCCCATGGTCTTCTTTGGATAGCTCAATCACTAGTCTTATCTTCGAACAGAACGATTAGAGGGGAACCCTTTAATCAAGTTGGACCTTGAGTAACAATCAGATAACTTGCTCTTCCAACTTTGGGGGGCCGGGGCATTTTTCATCTTCCGATGACTCTTGTTTCCGTAATCGAGCAGATGTTGGACATTCATGACGTGTGTCTTGAGTTATATCTATATATTTACTGAGACATAGATTATGGAATATGCACTGGCAACAACTGAACCCACAAAAGTAAAAGAATGCTAAGAACTACTTTCTTTTAAAGGTCCGTCAACGATTACATATTACGATTTTGAATATACCATTTTATCATGTTTCCAACCAATAATATTGCTGCACACATTATTTTCAGTTCTGCCACATAACTTTGGCAGTAGATTAATACCCTCTTAATGAGACCATGACCAACTCAAAATGAGATGCTTGCCCTCACAGAGTAATGCCCGCCGTGATGTTGCTGGAATATTGCTAAAAGCGGCGTAAAACCAAACTCAGTCAGTAAGTCAGTCACAGAGTTATGAGGAAGCACGCCATAACCAGCAATTAAGACGAGCTCAATTTTCAACAAAATATATTCGATACTAGATCTTGACATTCCCTTCTTTGTAATGACGGTACATGTCGTTTAGAAATCACTAACACATTCTTCAATACGGTGTTTGATTTAAGATTTGAGAGAGCATATTTGTCTATTTCCAGATAACTTTGACGTATGGCACAATCGTGGAGGAAGATCCAGATTTAAACGTCATTGTCAAGACTATAGGACTTGTCATCGCGACGGTATGTTATTGTTTCAGTTAGTATTTTGCGAATTCCATCTCAGATCCAGTTTGTAAGGATCTTAGTTTTTTTATTGAGTTTAGTTTTTACGCCACACTCAGCAATCTTACTGCCATATGGCGGCGGTATGTAAATAATCGAGTCTGGACCAGACATTCCAGTGATCAACAGCATGAGCATCGATCTGCGCAATTGGAAACCGATGACATGTGTCAACCAAGCCAGCGAGCCTGACCACCCGATTCCGTTAGTCGCCTCTTACGACAAGGTTAATTCTAGCCCGGAACTTCACGGGTCGCCTGCAAAAATACGCCCCTAAGCCTGTAACTTAACCTCCCTTGTGCCACGAAATGTATTTATCCCTTTTCAGTCGTGGATTGAGATGTCACAAACTAAGTGTTGAAAACTAAAATAATTAGACTGCTCCAACAGAGCCTTTTTCATATATTTTTGTTTTTTTCACTTATTTATGAAATGTTTAGAAGATGATACATAATAACAGAGAAGATATCACTTACATCAGCCACAGTCATATGTAAAATGTAAAATCCTTCCTTTAGCTCAACTCCTTTGTGAGTGTTCCATTGAATGCGACCCTTCGTATTGTGTGATTCAGTATATTCAGTGATTCAGTACATTCAGTACATAATGGAACTTTTATAGGGCATTTAGAAGTGGAATGCATAAGAAAAGCAAGATTTATAGATGTCAACTTCCTTATTGTGAATAACACAACGTTTCTTAGTGTATGCTTTCACCTTCATCACCTTCACCATTTGCTTATGATGTATCTGTCATCGAGACGTGCTGCATTGAAACTATCACAAATCCAGATACCTCTTTTAGACTTGAGTATATACTAGCCACATAAAGAAACTGTGCATTGTCAAAATATTATCCCAGTTGATAAGTCCGATAACAATGTCAAAGGTACATATAATCTTTAATGGAGGGATCATGAGACCATAACAAGTCAGGAGAATTTCAATTGAAAAGTCAATCACAATGACGTCACGAGTCCACAAGCGGGACAGGGGTCAAACGACCATGTCACAAGCTCAATAACGGGTATGTCCACCATCGGCATTGAGAACAGCACTGCATCGAAGACGCAGAGAGCCTATCAAACACGCCAGATTCTCTCAAGTTCTGTTGCAAGATCAAGGACGTTATCTGGCGGATGAGGAAGACGGCGTAGACGTCGATCCATCTCGTCCCAAACATGCTCTATCGGGGAGAGATCCGGTGAATTTGCAGGCCAAGGCAGTAAGTCAACGTTGTGGTGTTGCAAGAAATCCATAGCAACCCTTGCCGTATGAGGGCGGGCATTGTCCTGTTGGAATGTTAACCCAGGGCCATGACGTTGCAGAAAAGGAATTGCCACAGGTCAAAGAATCTGATCCCTGTAGCCCACACCAATTAAGTTGACCTGAACAATCACCAAAGGAGTTCTTTGACGTGCTTTTATTCCACCCCAAATCATCACAGAACCACCACCAAAGCGATTCCTCTCCAAGACTCCCACGCGTCTATAGGCACGTTGACGTCCATCACTCTGGGAAATGTTAAACCTGGACTCACCTGTAAAAACAATATTTCTCCACCAAAACAAGGGTCTGCAGACATGATTTCGGCACCACATTCGGCGAGCTTGTCGATGACTTTTTGTCAGGATAGGGCGTATGGCGGGACGTCGTGGTCTGATCCCGTGATGACGTAAACGTTGTCGAACTGTGTTGGGGTGGATACTGGCGAAGTCCTGGGAAGGTTCGGGCAGTCATCACTGCAGTCTGAAACCTGTGGCGAAGAAGGGTCACCCTTATAAATGTCCTGTCTTGGCGTTGTTACACGTTGGACGTCCAGAACGTGGCCGATCGATGACGTCATTTGTGTTCTGTTAGCGTCTCACCAGTGCAGAAATGGTGTTCCAGTGGAAATGTGCAGCCACTTGTCGTTGAGACATTCCCCAACGGACCATCCCAATGGCCTCATGACGTAGTGCAGACAAGAGCCTTCGCATGCTATGCGTTTCAATAGCCGTTTAATTTTTTGAACGATCGCAAGGGCAGGGGTTGAGCTTTCCAAAGTGACAGTATTGTGTGGCATTCATTTGCTCTGTTTCTCTTTCCCGGAATACACGTGCAACAACGTAAACGTTTAAACTCGTACCTCAGCTGAAAGGTACCTCAAAATGACTCCTGCAATGAGGTCACCGAAGCAAAGCTGAACCATTCCTGAGTATGAAAAGTAAGAAGATCCAAACCAGATTTACACAACATTTCGTCCATGTTCGGGGTCCGGCTCCTCAACTACGTCAAGCTTCAGTGGAGGCTACACGCTGTTACAAACACAACTGAAAATAGCAACTTAACCTCTAACATGATGACAATCATTAGGTATATCTATATATATTCTTTTTGCGTTATCCACTAAGGAAGATATTATGCTATCTAAACCAATAAGACATGGTCATCAATATCACGATTCCTGTATTTTAACTCCGCCACGACATTCATCTCCTAAAAACACTTACCAAATTGTAACCCGGTTTCCGTTTCGAACTCCATCAAGGCATCTATGTGCTAAAACACCTGCCATATTTGGTTTCTCTATCTATAACGGTTTCTGAGAAAATCTCTTCCCATGGGAATAACGTGCACTAAGTCAAGAAACACATAACAAGGGCCGTCACTCAGCAACAAATTGTAAAACGGTTTCCGTTTTCGAACTCCATCAATGCACTCATGTCTTAACAACAGCTACTAAATTTGGTTTCTGTATCTATAACGGGTTCCGAGAAAATCTGTCCCCGTCATCTCGGATGGACAGACGGAGCTCAAACCTATATCCCCCTCACTTCGAGGCTGGGGATAATAATGTATACTTTCGTTAATGTCATTTAAATTTGAACAATACTTGTTTCCAACTTGTAAAAAAACTCATTTTAAATTTTCAACTATCATGTATGTCATAAATTGTAAATGTATAACAGCGTGTTGATAAAACGTGGAAGTGTCTTGGACTTATAAACAAACCTCGACGAAAACGCTTATATTTACCTACTGGTACACCAAGTATGTTTTGCACAAAGGTCCAAGTGCGAAATACAAGCTGGGGGAGAAATATGTAGGTTACACCCAGACAGGTTTGACCTTATTGGCATGTATTTGTCGTATTACTTGAATTAACTATATTGAAATAACTATATTTCACTTGAATTAACTATATTTCACATTAATTAACTATATTTCACTTTGTCAGTCTCCATAGTTTTTTGCAATATATGCAATCAGTATTTCACTTAAAAGTGCACATGTGCCAATATGATACAGTCAGTAGTCTGTTGCGCCTCCTTGAACAGTATTTCAGTTATATCACCGCATGATACGGAACTAAATTCAGAAAATTATAGAACATTGAAATGTATACCAAGTCAAAGATGTTTATTGTACAAAAGGCCTCCGGCCCATATACATTGGAGTTATACATATACATTATACATATGGTGCAATAAGTAGTAATTAGTGATCCAAACAGCAAATCATGTACAAGTAGTGAAATACGATGGACATACAACACTTTTTATCAGATTGTTACGTTTAATAAGAGCATAATTGATATAGTACGACAGCTTTATTATTACATGCTGGTCAGTTGATGAAAGAAGTAGTTTAAATGCTAATGTAGGTGGCTTACGTAGATAATATTCAGCTATATATTTCGTACGCAAATCTTTATACAAAGGACATACAAGCACAAAATGGATTTCCCATCTATATTACACAATGGGCACATTCTCTTGCATCGTTCAATATAAAAACGTCTTCCTTCGTTTACCATTATGTTGATCAAACCTAACCTAAAACGTATAAATGGATATCTTAATTTCTTTGATGTTAAAAACGATAGATATTTCTCCGGCTGGAGTATTGATTTGTATATTCTATAAGAGTCGTACCGTGAACTATTATGTATTACTGAATGTCATTCTTGATTAAACATATTTAGACTTCCTTCTCGAAACTGAGTTAAAAACAAACTTGCATCACCAACTGACTGACTTAACCATACAAAACCATAACCATGTGAAAACAGAAGATTTCTTACATAAGATGCCCACGTCACTTTACCAATGTTGTCCAAATGAACAAGCATGTTATAAGCCTTTTTGGGTAATCTATGTTCTTGCATACACAATATCTTAAACCAGAATTTTATTCATCGAATATGAGCATTTATATACAGGGGATACCTCCCACATTCACCGTACACCATACCATTCGGTGTAGAAGGTCCTCCATTTAAAAATGTCTTACAGGCCATCCGATATGTATTTTTTCTATGCATTCATATCTCTGGAATCCCCAAATCTCGGATCCATACAAAATAATAAGCTGAATTTGACAATCAAATAGTTTAAAGTAAATACTGGGCGTCAACACAACGATTTTACACAAGGCAGATAAAAGACTTATCAATGCTTTCTTAGCTTTCAATGATAATTCAGTAACAGATGTTTTCCAGTTCATAGCAGATGTAAACTTAATACCAAGATAAGTGTAATGATCAGAGACAATTACAGGTTGGTCATTAAAGGACCACCTTTCTTTAGAGGACCACGGGCATGGTGTTCACAAATCTAGAAACAGGTCGATTCTTTATTTCGAACCAATCGCCAAAGGTTTCTGAGCACATAAATATGTTCACCTAATGGGACATTGTAGTGTGAACATTTATTAAATGATTCCGATTCAAGTGGTTTCACGTTCCTTCGTTACGTTATCCGGATTCGATTTCTCATGAGTTATAGAAGAAAATGTTTATGTCCCTGTTGTTAAATGAGGCGTAAAATAGTACTCAACTCAACCCTCACCAACATCTATGATCATGGTACTTTCACAGATTCCTAATGCGTCTCCGTGGGCGGACAACAATATACGCGTTGACGGAACGCTTGAGACCTGTGATGCAATAGATGACTTCGTACTCTTTAGTGCATTGCTGATCAGACAGGGTTCCGTTCCATCGGGTGATCACTCAATGGCCTTTTCAGGGTAAGCACAATAGTCCCGTTTCCTTGACTGCTCTCGAGTCAATTTTATTTTTCATTTCGTGATTTTGCCTCTGAGGTAACTAAGTATTTTTGGATGAAGAATAGAATGTTGTGTTTGCTTTTCATTATAAAAGTTGAAACGGCAGAAGTTATGATACTTAAAGTATTTATGGAACCGAATCATAACTTGCTTATTTCACTATTTTTCCAGACACCTATTGCCTTTCCTGTAGAATAATTTTAGTGGTAGTTTCTCAAGTAATACAAGGTAGGGACCCACTGTGGTTCTATACTGGGGTCGTTCCTATTTCCAGTTTACATAAATTATAAGTCACAAACAGGTAGAAGGTAATCGCGAATGTATTTATGAATAGGTATTTGGCCATTGAACGGGTAGAAAGTCTTAAACGCGCAGGTGTCGCTGTACCAGAGACGATACGAAAACAACATGCACATATACTAAGCAGCAAAAGAAACGTCAGTTTGGAATTTTCCTTCGCAGAAACGGGTAACTGTAAACTCATTTCATGTTTTGATTGTATATTTTTGACAACATCTCCAACTTTACCTGAGCGAAGACATTCTTTCCCAAAACGCAACCTGACCTCGGTGATGGTACGGTGTACTCCATGTTTTACAGGCAACGCATGCTGCACATGCTGTTCACAAGGACCAGCCCTATAAAATGCACCCCCAAACCTGGTTGAAACATTCACATTACAACGTCAGCAGGATGCCGCGACTCACGACAGCTCAGAGGAACCAGGCGCTAGGAAGACTTGAAGCTGGCCACACTGCACAAGCCGGCATCACAGCGGTGCGCTACATCGACCAAGCACTCAGACCCCATGCCATACCACATTTCGCACGTCACCGGAATAACATTTTCAAGCCCGGGCCCATACTGCCAGAGCTACACGGGACTTCCTACAGCAGAATCACTTCCAGGTCAACGTTCGGACCATCTTCAGGATGCAGCGACTTTTCCGCGCCACCAACACCACAAATGATCGCCTCCGTACTGGCAGACCAAGGGTGACCACAAGAGAACAAGACCGCCATGTTGTGCAACAGCATGTACAGAATCCCTTCGTGCAGGCTTCCGAAACAGCACGCCAGACAGTGGGGAACAAACGGAAGACCGATCAGTACTGATACAGTACGCCTACGTTTTAACAGCGGGAACCTCCATCGCCATAGACCTAACCGTGGACCTATCCTCACCCTCGTCATCGGCGTGAACGTCTACAGTTTGCCCTACAACACCAAAACTGGCGATACAGGCAATGGAGAACTGTTCTGTTCACAGATGGGAGTCGGTACTGCGTATCAACTGCAGATGACAGAACAAGAATATGGCGACGACGTGGTCAGCGTTACTCAGATCAATGTGCTATGGAAAGAGACTCATGGGGAGGTGCGAGCATCATGGTATGGGGTGGAATAGGCCTGAACCAGAGAGAGGAGCCGGCATCACAGCGGTGCGCTACATCGACCAAGCACTCAGACCCCATGCCATACCACATTTCGCACGTCACCGGAATAACATTTTCCAGCCCGGGCCCATACTGCCAGAGCTACACGGGACTTCCTACAGCAGAACGGTGTCAACATTATGCAGTGGCCATCCCCTAATCCTGATCTGAACCCAATTGAACATCTTTGGGATGAAATTCAGAGGAGACTGATGTGATACCAAGGCCAAACACTGCCGATTTATTGCGCCCTTCTCAGAGTGTGGTTCCAGGTGCCAATGACCTTCATCAATCGATTGGTGCACCCCATGCATAGACTCTGTGCTGCAGTTATTGCCGCTCGTGGTGATCATACTAGGTACTGCAGTCAAGAGTCTGAATGGACTGCAAACGTTAACGTAGTGTCTTGAAATTGTGAATGAGTTATTCATTGATGTGTCAAGATATTGTACACAAACAATGTTTTTGATCCGCTTATTATGTCCATTTCTGTAATGATTTGATTACAGTGCCTATCTAATTTTGAATTCCAACTGACGTGTTTTTTTGCTGCTGAGTATACTTCAATTATTGATTGTTCAACATAAGAAAATGGTTTAAATATATATTCAATAGTTACTGTCTTAATACAATATGCTTTATAAGACCTATTCCTAAATACCCACCCGAAGTAAGGGGGAAGCATTCTTATTATGTGAAAATTGAAAAATACTGCATCTGTATCTGCTAGATGTTGATAGAATGGTTGTTGGTGTGACTACAAGAAGCGTGGGCTGGCTACTGCTACAGCAGCAACAGTTACCATATAGCACAACAGTACACAAAAATATTACGAGGGCTCCTCATACCTAAATCAGTTTTGTAATTGTATAATATTCTGATGCTTACAAATTAGACAAACATAACATAACGTTTTTTGCCATAACACGTACGTTTCAAAAGTCACGAGTTATAGATTCATTTAGGAAAAGTTTGCATACTTTTTCTAGAGCTTTTATTATAACAACCCTGTATCAAAGTGTTATAAGGTCCCCATAGCATTTCAGGTACAGAATACGAGGATTAATATTATAGGTACATAGACATAGGTGTAGCATTCACGTTGCAGATGGTAAAAGACCTAAGTATGTTAACTAAGAGGTATTGATCAAGGTACATCGTAACAAATAATAATCTGTGCAGTTTTCGTCTATCACATTTATAGGCGTGTGGATATTATGTCAAGCTGTATAAAGATTGGTTCATTAATGAAGTCAGTGAAAAAAAATGTTCGTGTGGTCACGATTTGGCTATTTATTTTGTGTTTGTCAACTGATGGTTTACTATAATATTTTATTTGTCCTCAAAGTAATTTTAAAACACTGAGATAATCTGGTTGTTATACTGTCCTCCAACGACAGGATTTTATACTGTTGAAATGTATTTGTCATTGATGCATATTGTCCACGATATGACTGAAATACTGCCGATGTGACGACAAATCTAAACTCACTCACTGATCCTGGATATCCGTTCCAGGATTGTTTGGATGCTTGATCATAGCTTCTGCTAGGTGAATACTAAATTATCATTGACTTTGTTGCCATTACCACCTCTACTTTATTGTGTACTGCCATTGAAAGAATTTGTACTTCCGCTCCGAATTTCGTACAGCTATGGTAATTCTTTTGCAGTGAAGTGTATTGGTTTGTTAACATAGTTAATTTCATAATACAGTTGTTAATATCTTTGGTATTTGTAGGTTTCACACTAATAGAAGCGACAAAACCCTTTCCACATTCATAAGAAATCCCTGCCCAAAGCAGAGTCGATTATACAATTGTGACTATATCATGAACATATAATTGTTTCAGCAGTATTACAGCTGTATGATGCTGTTTGTAAACAAATCGGGTCTAAACCAGACAATCCAGTGATTGTCACCATGCGATACGATGACAGAGCATGTGTTTATGAATCACAATGAAATAGTGATGATACCAGGTGCTCGCGAAAAGGTGAGCGTATCCTGCCCCACCGGTGGCACCCGTCATAAACATATGCCAATTCTAGTCATTTGTTCACTTGAAATAATTCGGGAACGTATGTTATAAGTCAAAATAGGGAATTGACATCATTTTTGTCACTGATGCATTAAATTTGGAAATGTCCTCCATATGTCTACCATAAAACTTCTTGAAAGCTTTACTGAGGCCTTGAATGTGGTAACCTTAGTCAAACGAACTAAATTCATATACGTACAAGTTTCTGGATCAACTAATTGCTTCCAACACTGACAACAACATACAAATGCAACTTTATGATGCTAGTGTTACTGTGAGAACCATTCACACATCCACACATTTGAAGTTTGAGAACGTGTGTAAATTAGTAAACCGTGCAATGACACAATTAATTCTGACCATGATACTTCAGGTCAGTAACCATGTATGAAATTCTTCAAAGGCATTTAGAAGTTGGTGTAGTAATACAAGACCATGTATGATGTTTATTCTGTAGACTTGTCCTGTGGGATCGGTTTGCTGGCACGTCCATCGTAGGTAAGTAAGATCACAGATCTGTTTTCTCCACTATACATGGCGTATGCATACACTTCTTGCTAAGCCAGGGTGCAAAAGTAATACATACAAGAAATAACATTAAGCTTAGGTTTGTATCTTGAGAAAACTGCTTATAATTTAATTGCAAATTTATTATGTACATGCATTTTCATCGAAAAAAGATGTACTTCAAGGACAGTTACTGTACAAATACTCGTTTCACGGACAATGGCACACGGTACATACACAACAAGATTGCCTGTATCTTGCGATTAATATACTCTGTCAGTATAAGATGACTCTACATTTGCCAGCTGGAGCTGTCATCTGTACCATGATGTGAATGTACATCGACCTCCTTTTCTTTGTACCATGCGATGGATCCGCTATCGTTTTGTTAAGCTGTACCTTGTATCACGCATATAAAAAAACAACTGAAAGAATAGTGCAAGTGATACCGTGGCATTTAATTAGGTAACCAAATAATTTGATTTGTGTTTATAATAAATGAATGAATGAATGAATGAATGGATGGAAGGGTGGATGGACGAACGAATGGTTGGGTGGGTGAGCGAGCGAGCGAGCGAGCGAGTGAGTGAGTGAGTGAATGGGTGAATGGGTCCTACTAATAGTCTATTTTATTAAGTCCCGACTAGCTGATAACAGGTACGCAGTATTGCTCTGTACGATGAAACTGAGCCCGTATTCTATTCAGCAGTTTTGTTATTAATGATTATTTACTTGTGGCATTATTATTGTCGGCATATTTGTTAAAACAAACTGACCTGTTTGTTTTTCCTTTGCGTTTACGAAAGTATTTGGTAAGGATGTGCGCTGTTTCGCTTAAATGCAGTGAATATCCACACCAGATTTTATGTTTATACGCATACACACGAAAAGTATACATACACGTTCATTCTTTTAAAATCGCAAACATACATTGAAGTAAATAAATGCATAATGAGTCAGATTAGATTTGTCTCTCCGTATATTAGAGACCACAATTTCAGAAACGACTTTGATATGCATGCGTTCATCCTTTAAGGTCTCGCCTTCGTTGACGCTCTGTGTACAGACTATTCTGTTTCCCTTAATGAGAACCAGTTGGCCGGCTTCGAGTCCCAGATTGCAGGTCATGAGCTCGGACACAGGTATGACTTACCCTCCGTCGTTTTTGTTTTGAGGAGTAAATGTTTTACGGGACGAACGAGTATATCGTATTAAAAGTCATGTGTCAATACAAAACTGAAAATAATAAAAGTAGGCTTTAAAAGTGGAATGGTAAAATACGTGGTAAAATATCATAGTTTCCTGCTTGTATAAATAAAACACCATTCGTCTCAGATCACTGTCATATTAACTCATTCTGTCAACTAAAATATGTTTTACAACCATTCATTCCCTTTGATGGTGCACTTATTTCCTTATAATGTCGGGTGGTGAGTAAGTAACAAGTTTATTTGCTAGCATTGTTAATTAAGCTCATTTCCTGCTATGCACCTGAAACAAAGTTGCTGCCAATATATTTCGAAATTTAAAAGGGTAACTTTTCGAATGGTCTCATGGTTGTCAGTTGACAGTAAGGAACAGGTAATCCTTGCAGGAAGAACACATTTCTGATCTAACCATCCCCAACGTAGCAAACTATTACGGCTGTCACAGCTGTTGACACTTGATCCGGTCTAGTAAAGTCATATTAGGCGGTCGCGCAATTTGGATTGATTGATTGAGTTTAGTTTTACGCCGCTGGTATCAGTATTCCATCAATACCACGCCGGGGGACACCATAAATGGGCTTCACACATTGTACCCATCTTGGGAATCGAATCCGGGTCTTCTGCGTGACGAGCGGGCACTTTAACAACGAGGCTTCCCCACCGCCCCCCCGCAATTTGGAACCGGAACTGGTTCTTGAATATACGCTTGTCATCTGGTAAAGGAAGTAAGCTGGGCCCCGTCTCGCATATTACAGGTTGTGGCGCGCAAAGGGAGCCGAAAACCAGATTAGTTCCGGAAGTAGCGACTCGCGAGATCATACAGGCACTATAGCCCCTTTAACGAAGATTCTCTGTTATTATTTTAAGATGAAACCCATTTGTTTACAAAGATAGGTTCTGATACTAAAAACGAGAGACCGACACTGGCTATAAATATGGCATTTTTGTAACTGCTATTATTCGATGACAATGGTTATATGATTTCCATTCCATTCGTTTGGCTTTTGTGCCATATAGTATGGCCGACCATCTGGAGGAATACCTTAGACATTATCAAAGCCAATGTGGTATTTATCTGTTGCCAAAAGACATAAAAGATATAACCTGGTCTATATATGGTGCCTCACCTGAGGCAAGTGAATTTGTTTTAAATTGCCTTTGTTCACCCAGCAGAAAATGGGTACCGGGTTGGAAAGTCATTTGACAATAACCTTCTGGCGCCTAACAGGCAGCTTGGGTTATCGGTGGTAATAATCTTGAGCTGCTTGTGCGCGCTTTGAACATGCCCCTTTGTAATTTGTGGTGTGGAGTATTGCGCGGTATAAGTACACTATTTGAGGCATTCTAGAAGTTGTAAGTAATAGGAATGACAAGTCTTTATGGATGATCAACTTCTTTATTGTACACTAGCGACCTTTCGGTATTGATACTTATACTTATAACGTTTTCAAGCATTATGCTTGAAAAGAGTATAAGTATCTATAACGAAACGTCTCTGGTGTACAATAAAGAAGTTGGTGATCCATAAAGACCTGGCATTCCAAGTACATACGCTATTAACAGAATAGTCTTTGATATAATGAGAAATCTCTATCTTCATTTCAGCATTGGAGCTCTCCACGATAGCGAAGAGGGGTGTTCAGATGCGAATTTCTTTATTATGACCGCATTTCTTGTCACGCCCGATGCCATACCCGATTCCTTGCTTGGCCAATCTAGTTCGTTTTTCACCATGCAGTATTGCCAAGTTCAACACAACTCTACAGTATGTCTCCTTTCAGCCATTTGTTTTCTTTTCTTCAGGAGTTACTGTTGTTGATAAGGATAACAATGTCATGTGATACTGAGACATGTTGAAGTGCAACGTTATAGTAAAATGCATTTTCATCATCTGCATAGCCTACTGTGCCACATAATCTTGATCTCAACGAGATATCCTCTCTAGAAACACTCCATACTTTCGAAGCGAATATACCGCATTTCAAACCTTAGAAAGTGCTTTCTATAAAACAAAATTGAGTACAAAATGTTTAAAGTCCTTCACACAACTATTGAAAAGTTTGGTTGTCAGTATTTCCATGTTCTTTCAAGGTCTGCAAATGGTGCTTGTTCCTTCCACTTTGTAATGCAATAGAAAAAGGCATAAGAAGGCATTATAATGGTTTCGGATGTATGGCATCTGATTTTAGGACTGCAGCGTGCACTCGTCAAGATTCAAACCTACCCACCATAGACCGAGGACCATCTGGGCAGCTCTTTGATGCCGATGCACAATGCCGGTTTATTGTGGGTTTAACTTCAAGGTTTTGCAGGGTAAATAAATTTTTATCTGATATTTTTTTTTATATGGAATAGATTGTTTCTTCCGGAAAAGGGTATATTTATGTCATTTACACTAAGATAAAATCTTGATTAGGAAGAGATTTGAAGTTCAAGTTTATCTAAGTTTAAATTAGACATAACCGTGGTTAATTTAACATTTCACAATACTCTTGATACCGTGACACATTCACCCTTAAAACTGTTAACCAATATGTTTTAATCAAACATGACGTCATTATTTAGAAACCGGATCTTGGGGTTCAAACACAAGAATCAAGCAACAAATGAAGATTTTTTCAATACCCTTATTCGTTATCATTGGGCACAGAACCTCCATTTCATGATCCTGATAGGGTCCATGCAGGTAGCAAAAGCACTGAAAGTCCCATGGTCCTTTGCATGGCTATTTACCGACAGTTGCTGGCGATCTATAGTCTGATTTTATGTTGTGTTGTTGACAACTGACTTAGCATTTTAAACTGATCTCATACTAGTTTTAATTAATCTGTGATAATCTAGTTGTTATACTGTCCTTTGCTGACAGTATTTTACAAAAAGTATTACTATATTTATTCTCAGCATAAAACTGTTTGTCTCACAAAATGGCTGGAATAATACCGATGTGACGTAAAATCATAACTCACCCCCTCACTCCATTTCATGCTGACAGCACATGGGTACAATGTGTGAAGCCCATTTCTGGTGTCCCTCGCTGTGATATTGCTGGAAAATTGCTAAAAGCGGCGTAAAACCATACCCACTCACTCATGCTGACAGAGGCATGTAGTCATGTATACGGTGTAATGCACGGTGACAAAATGTGTACACAACAAGTACTACTGAGGTTTGCAACAACTGAATACACTTTATGCCACCTTCACGTCATACTTGTTGGTCCCTGTCGGGCGCTCGGCATTAATGGGTACAACAAGGACTGGTCGGCTCGGAGTCAGTATAATGTGTCGGAGTGAGGTATTCATGCTTAACTGCGGCATGGTATCTCAGTGAGCTAGCACTATAGAACCAGATTAAGCCTGGGCTAGTAGAGTGAGTGATTGAGTTTAGTTTTACGCTGCACTCAGCAATATTCCAGCTATATGGCGGCGGTCTGTAAATAATCGAGTCTGGACCAGACAATCCAGTGATCAACAACGTGATCATCTCTGGGCTAGTAGAAGCAGCCACACATACATACGCTTGTACGTCGTCATATGAGCGAAATATTCTCACGTACGACGTTAAAGCCCATTTCCCCTCAAATTCACGTCAAAGACGTCGGAGTATTAGGCAGATTCATGCTTGAAACTGCGTCCGGCTGCAAAGGCATCAGCAAAGGTGTGATCATCAGGGCATGGAATCAATACCAGACGTTAGGATGAGCTACAAAGTACTCCGTTACCTGATTTAAAGTTTCGGTTGACATAATGATTTGAATTTTGATATTTTTGTGCTATGATGCCTCATAACAATCTGAAGGTGTCTTAAGCAATAACACAAACGTGAAATGAAAGCTGTGCATCATGTAACTATTGATTCACAATGATATTTGATACCGAATAAATTCTCGTCTTCTTGTCTTTTGACATAAACCTCATCAACATAAGTAAAATATAGATGCAAATCGATTTCGCCAGGCACATCGCGTCAATTAGATATAAAAGGCTTCTGTGTGCAGTGGATATAAGATACCACTGAACAACAGCACCAATCTTTCCCAATGTCTGATCAAATATGAGGGCACAAGATGTATTAATGCTGTCGTCCTGTACAGGAAATTGAAAACATAAATAATATGCTATTCTAAAACGAAAGGAAACATTATAAAAACTGTAGTGTGCAATAATTCCCACGACTGTAGTGATAATAAATAACGGGTTTTTAGCCATCTGTAGTTACCCGATTTTCAACACTGATTTAGCATCGTATTAAGGATAGGCAAATAACTACACATAGCTACCTCGATCATGATTGACTTTTTAGGAGGAAACAGCACAGATCGAGAACTGTTTTGACAGCATCTGCATCTCTCTCCGGTGTATTAATCCTGCAGTTCCATCACAGTGTTTGGAGATCTTTCCATTTCCGAGGACCTCCTGTGGCAATGGAAAGGTAACATTTGTTGAGAATTATCTCCTGAAACTGAATTTGTTGTTGACGTTATCACAGTGGACACAGGTAAAACCGTTGGAGTACAGTGTAATTATGCTCATATTAAACGGTCAAAGGAAGCGTGCAAATGTTAAAGCAAAAAGAAGAATGCCTTAAATTTGATCATGAATGTATTGTTCAAGATTTCCTCATACTTTTTTTTGACAGTGGTGTGAAGCTGGGCGTTGTGTAGCAAACACTGAGGCTCCGGCTACTGTTGGTAAGACATGTGATTGCTTGTACAGAGATAGAGGTTCCCCTTTGTACGTACAGAGATAGAGGTTCCCCTATGTACGCATACCCTGTAAAGTAAAGTTCGGATATTAAGAAACGGACAACAATTAAGATGACATAAATCAGGTATGTTGCTTTTCCAAAAGTATTGGACGTCAATTGATATTTCTAAACGTTCTCATCTATATTTTGTGCTGTAAGATAGTTTGATATCGTGGGTGTGTGGGTACTTTCAGAAGTGATTTACGGGAAAGAAAGAAAGAAAGAAATATGATTGACAAAGTAGTGACAATTCTGATAGGTAGATCGTTTTGGCACGGTCTCTTGCAATTCATTTGACACAGTTCGTATTGTTCAAATATGTCATCATGCTGTAGTGTTGGGTTTGAACTTGAGGTAAGATTGATATATGTCTTTTTATTCTTTAATCTGTAAATCAAGTCTCTTTATCTGACAAATCGACTCATTCCAAATTTGGAGAAACTTGTATCGCAGAAAATGAGTGTATCCTGACCTCAGATTAAAGTATCATAATGAATGGGTTATCAAAATGTCAATATGTTAATATTCACTCAGACATTGAACAGTGGTAATGTCATACATGTTTATGCAAATTAATAACGGAGACTATCAAATCATTTAATCTCTCACTGTATCAAACAGAAATGTTATCTATTGTACTAGCCTCAAAATACCGACATAAAGTCTCATGTCTCACACATTGAACTCATAAAATTAAACTCATATGACAAATTAATATATACTACAAACAAAAAGTATGGGAACACCCTAAACTTTGATAGTCATACACCAACTTAAACTTGGGGAGGTCATTTATACTCTAAGGTAAATGCAACTTTTTGTGTGCTTAATGGGCACTTTAAACGACATGATGGACAAGCAGTGAAGCAACTGATTCAATACTCGTTGAGTTTGAGTGAAATGAAATTTGTTTGTAGTATATAATACACTCAGAAGGTGTAATATATCTTGATATTCAAGTTAACTAGGCTCAGCTGTCGGGTCCCTATACTCCATACTTATAAGTGATATGCTGCAGTTCTGTCGTTACATTAGTAAAGGTTATTGTTGTCGGTGGTAATTTGTATTTATATCAGTTTATGAACTCACATCTTCCGATTTTTCTCCGGCGCGCTTCGACACCTGTTTAAAGTGACATATCTTCACACGAGACACTTGTTTTGATACTTTCAAAATCTGAAGTAAGACCCTCCTTGAATGTAAGGCCGTAAACAGTTATTTCAAAACATTGGATACAAGAAATATGGAATAAGCGAAACTATCTAAGTGAGTGAATTTAGTTTAACGCCGCACCAAGCAATATTACAGCCATATGGCGTCGGTCTGTGAATAATTGAGTCTGGACCAGACAACCCAGTGATCAACAGCATGAACATCGATCTACGCAATTAGGATACGATGACTTGTGTCAACCAAGTCAGCAAGCCTAATAACCCGATCCCGTTAGTCGCCTCTAACGACAAGCATGGGTAACTGAAGATCAATTCTAACCCGGATCTTCACGGGTCTGAAACTATGCAGAGTTACATTGTACAATGCATGGTCTGGCCTATTTGAATTTGCTGATCTAATTGAAGACTACGTTTAGATTATTTAGCGTTCTGACTGAACATTAAGGTAAACAGGCATTGACGTGGAAGGATTGATGGCTTCAGTAGTCTGTGACATATATTCACTGATGATTCTGTAATATCAGAGTGAGTGAGTAAGTTTGGATTTACGCCGCTTTTAGAAATATTCCAGCAATATCACGGCGGGGGACACCATAAATGGGCTTCACACATTGTACCCATGTGGCGAATCGAACCCGGGTCGTCGGCGTGACGAGCAAACGCTTTAACCACTTGGCTACCCCACAGCCCCTGTAATATCAGACACCTCTTAACTGCAGTTGATCGCATTCTGTACAAATACATATTGCCTTTTAACCTCACCCTCCATCGATACTTGTCATCGTTATACTCATATCCTATTATGTCAGCATTATGCGAAGTAGTTTCCAAATTGTGCTTGCCAGTCGGGCTAGCTATGTCTGAAAATTACTAGCCCACAAAATAATTCACTAGCCCGAAATTTGAATGTACACACGGGTTTCATCATTAAGCTGCTAATATGATGAATATTTTCATCAGGCCATAATCCAGCATGATTTAAAAGTGTATTATAAATCAACAAGACGGAGAGTGTGATATATTTACAAAATGACCCCATGAAAATTAACTAGCCAGTCGGGCCGCTGACTGTGGAGATTTAGACTGGATTTTTACTAGCGGGCCAGTGTTTATTTCGCACAAATGAAAATCACCCTAGTATGATTATTCGTTACAGTATCGGCATGTTGTCATGTGATTATTGTAGGTACCAACATCATGTGGCTTGTTTCATATGTTCATGTACTTTCTTCTCTTGAATGAGAAAACTACTGACATAGGCTTTTGACGGTTTTTTCATTTTTAAATAACAATGTGTGTCACAACTAAAGTAATTCATTTGTAAAGTAATTTCTAAAATATGTACGTCATTTCAGAAAGGTTCACCAGATAACAGAGCCAACTTAGTTTAGAATTAGATTGAGTAAGTCTGTAAGTCAATAAAATGATAACAGTAGGAACGCGTTGCAACACACCTATGTATCAAACAACAATAACATTGTTTTTACAGGAATCAATTGTGTAATAATCCCCAATGTGTTCATAGCTACGTATTGATTTACGAGAAACTCAGTTATTAGAATAGACACAAAGCTAATATGGATATAATTTCATAAGATTCGGATACCCAGTGTAATCTTTAGCATTACATAATGTGTATCTGAACATTTTCAGAGGGATGTCCTCAAGGAGATGATCCAACTGCTGCTTGTGACGCCGCTCAGTGTCCTAACTACAGGCCTGACGTAAAGAGTATTCTGTGTTGCAACACCTGTAATGAACCATATATTTGCCCAACAACTACAACCACCACCCCGACACCGTTTGGTGTGTCCAAATGTAGGCGAAAGTTTGGACGATAATTACGTGTAAATGATCATAGTGACTTTGCTTATTCCTGAGGTAGAATTGGCCAATTATACAAAGAAACGTTTCATAGATTTTCACGTTGACTTGACAATGGTGTGGCTGTACAATAAAGAAATTTAAAATCAAACATGTTTTCTGTTCCATGAAGAGCTGGTCCATTTGCGGTATAAAATAACATACACAGACAGGAAGTGGTGTGAGGTGTAGGGTATCACTGACCAAGTGATGAATGTAGACATATATGTTGAATCTATAATTTAAATCTACCCGGATTCCCGAAATGCTCAACACAAAGTACCCAGGAACACTGTCAGAAGAAAATCAGGCAATCCTAGACAGCTAACTGATTACATGAGGTCTCTACTCGGCAAGAAGGAAGACCCGACATTACCACATCATGACAACAAGGAAAGGTTTGGGAAACAGTTTGAGTGAATTCTTCATCAACAAGATTGACATTATCAAGAAGAGCATTGCCTCTACACCAGTTACTGGCCAGAAGTTGTTCCACGTGAACTCCGGAATATTGCCCATTGGGTGTATTAGAGCTATTCAGCAGAGCAGACATTGCGAAGATCATCATGTCATTAAAGAAAAGTATGTGTATTTTAGATCCTGTGCCGAATAAGTTTCTGATGGAACACCTGGACATCATTCTTCCAGTGATCACAAACATACTAAAGTACTGTCGGAAATAAGAAGCGCTTTGAGCATATCCCTGTGACGTGGAAAGGCGCTATATAAATGGCCTATTATTATTATTATCAATAGAAAAAAAACTGTATTTTCTCATTTATCTCTACAATTTATGTAGTTGATATGTGCAAGTGTGAAATATCTCTTAAACTAAGTTCGGCCTAACTACAGTCTCAAATGTAGGGACACAAGAAACGTAGAAAATGGACTTTACTGAGGAGAGATTAGTGCAGAAATGAGCAATGCGATTTTTCTCTAAGTCCAAAACGAAGTATTTGGAACAGACCAAGGCTGTATGCAAAATAGTGTGCGACGATATTGTATTATAAAGGACACATTTTAAGTGACAAATTTGAAATTAGACGCAGCTTCATTTTAAACGATAGCTGGCGTAAAAAATAATAACTTTCTTGCTGAAACTATTAAGGATGTACCTACCATGGAGTCTCACTGTCACTATAAAAAGAAACAGATAGGAGGGTTCGTCTCAAAAGCAAAACCTGGACGTGTGTCGCAGACGATCGTTGGGGTCGGGCTTGGGGATAGAGATATCAGCTAAGATACGATAATCCTT
Source organism: Haliotis rubra (assembly GCF_003918875.1). NCBI lineage: Eukaryota > Metazoa > Mollusca > Gastropoda > Lepetellida > Haliotidae > Haliotis > Haliotis rubra. The sequence continues at coordinate 528,421 of NW_025767337.1, read as the reverse complement.
TAGGGCAATAATACTGGGGAAGTATACGGCATGTCATAACACTTTAATATCCAGTCCTGTCGATCTTCGCGATCGGGTGGTCATGCCACCTATATATTTTGAGACATTTAATACGATGCGTTTCTATGGTTATCAGGTATCAAACTCTTTTACGTATCTCAACATAAACTTTATGAAAGAAAGACACTTTAGCTGTTAATCAATAGATGAGGCATAGTCAACACATGAAAAAGCACAAAATATCTTTGAGATGACCCCTTGGGCGCCTGTAGGCAGCACATGCATTTCATGCCAGGTGAGTCGACGGTCCGTCGTCATACCTGGCTGAGCGACCTAATTGCCATCTATAGTCTGATCTATTGTTTTTAGCAGCTATTCGTATTTTTTCTAAGTTTTACCCGATGTTACGAATAAACATACTTTTCTGGATATCCTATTACGCATCCCACTGAATGCCAAGTTGGGCCGAAGTGGGTTATTTTGACATATGCTATTTGCAGCTGTGTAAATTTTAGGGATACAGAGTAAGAGCCTAAAAACAGTTTTTGTCTATTTCCGACAGTACTTTAGTGAACTCATGTCTCATTGCCGGGATCTTTCCTGATGCACTCAAACAGGCGTCCACTGTTGGAGGAAGAACAATCTTGACAAGGATTACATGAAACATTACAGACCTGTGTCAAATCTCGCATTCTTGCCCAAGATCATTGAAAAGGCTATCAACATTGGAAAATAACAATCTTCTGTACAAACATCAGTCGGCATATCGTGAAAACCACATCACGGAGACAGCATTGCTACGGGCTGTAAGTGATCTGAGACATTTAGTAGGCAATAGAAACATTCCCTCCTTTGTGCTGTTAGATTTGTCAGAAGCGTTTGACACTGTAAGTCACTACATGCTTCTCATAATACGCAGGCTGAATATGCGAGTTGAGGGCACTGCTCTCAACCTTCTTGGGTCATACCTGAACAGTAGGCACCAGAAAGTCCTCACTAACAATGTGCAGTCCTCATGAACTAAAGTCGGGTGTCCCACAAGGATCTGTACTAGGTTTATTAGACCTTTTGTAAATGAAGGACGAAAATTTTCCATTGCAAAATCATAAGCAACTGATATTTAGCTTATGTCGTGTGTCCAATAACGATTCCAATAAAGTGTTATTCTAGACACTACAATACATACGCAACGTACACATGTAGTCTGGACGAAACCGTGATTTTTGTCAAAACGAATATTGCATTTAGAGAGGAGCGCAGTAAATCTTTTAGCTACGACGTATGGTTGGGATATATGAGTACTTGACATCGTGACCACTGTGGCTTTTATGACATTTTGTCGACAGTAATTTTAAATATCTTTGTCTAATATTTTCAGTAGGTACAATTTTTTCCCTGGCTCAGAAAACTTTGTAGCAACAAGGTCAAAAGGCAATTGGTTCTTTATATAAAATATTTAATATCAATGCATATATTACTCCTGATGTACAATATCAGTTATTTCAATCAGTTGTTTGCCCCATTCTTTCTTATGGCTGTGAGGTTTGGGGTTTTATGGAAGCCGATGCCATTGAAAGGATACATTTAAAATTTATGAAACATATTCTATATGTGAAAATGTCAACTCCGTCATCATTGCTATATGGAGAACTGGGTACATATCCTCTGAAAGTTTTAAGGTTTATCGCTGGATCAATAGCCTGGCGCCTTAGCCAGCTCGCCCACCGCGACATATACATGTATTCCCAAATGTGGAAACACCAGTTGTCAACTTAAAGTTTTAAGGCTTGTACGTATTATCAAATATTGGATTAAGATTTTGAGAAGTAACCCAAATAGATATATTGCTTTGATATATAATTCATTATTGAAAAGTTTGAATGCAAATCCCAATACTGAAAATTGGGCAAGTTTGTTGAGAGATACCCTTTTTAGGTTCGGTTTTGGCTATGTGTGGGTTGCTCAGTTTGTTCCCAATAGCGATGCTTTTGTGAAAGGATTTACACAGAGGGTTAGAGATATTAGTATTATTATTAGATATTTATATAGCGCACATATCCAGACAACTAGTGCATGCTCAAGGCGCTGGTATTTTTTCCCCTCGATAATTGGATGTAAATCTCAACGGCACATCGTATTATCAATCTCAACTCCCTGGGGAGTACATAACTCTTGCAGCCACTTGGCGCACCGAGTTATTGCGGCTTTCTCATCCTAACGAGGTACCCATTCACAGCTGGGTGGACTGGGACACATAGACACAGTACTTTGTCCAAGTTCACTGCACGTTGCTGTACCTGCAACTAGGTGTTTGCACGTATTCATGTGGCCACCATCTGGTCATATGGGTTCTTTTAGTGCACAGGGTTGTGTCAACACTGAAAGAGTCTGCACACAAAGCTGACTCCAAGGTTTTTACACCCGGTCACAGGTGGGCTCGATCCCGACACCTCAACCTCAGCCTGGATCAATAAGCTGGCGCCTTAGCCAGCTCGCCCACCGCGATATATACATGTATTCCCAAATGTGGAAACACCAGTTGTCAGCTCTAAGTGAAACCAGATTGTATCTTTATATTAAGGAAACTCTTTGCTTCGAGAAATATTTATCTAATATTGACGTTAAAAAGTACAGAATTGCCACGACACGTTTTTGTCTCCGTTCTCCCATGTTTATGATTGAGAAAGGTAGATGGAGTGTACCAAAATACCATTTATTGAATTGATTATGTTATGAATGAAAGAAATAAACATGAATACTTATAAGCGTTTACTATATATACCCTTGCTCTTGGACAGTGTCATAATCATTGCATATTAATAACAATTTATACTGTGTATAATCCCGCCATGTGCTGAAGATCAATATATTGTCAATGACATGTAGTATTTTGGTTTTTGACCTATTAAATCTTGTCTTGTCTTGCTAATATTTCTTTGCAAAAAACAAATGACGTGGTGTATTGTGAATGATGTCCATACCTCCTCTATATGAAGGCTATGAGTCTTTCTGCCAAGTCTCAGCTAAAATTGTCCAAAATGGTTAAAGATGGGATACAATTGATATGTTATGCTTATATATTGAGATATGTCTGACTGTACCATCTGCATCGTATTCGTTCCGCATTATGTTCACTGATTTGACTTAACTCGGATGTTGCAAACGAACCATCATTCATTAAGAGTTGTTTTTTTAAATGTTGTAGTAAATATAATTTGTCAATAATGAAAAGTACAAACAAAGCTAACTATGTAGAAATAAAATATCGCAAAGCTTAGAATCAGGTTGCTATGTCGTGATGTGAACGATGTATATATATTATATATACATATGTTTAAGTAGGTCGAGTGATGTAAGTAAGTCGTATGAATATGTCTCACAGTAATGGTAACCTCAAATCCACCATCTGTTATTTTTGATCGACACATCTGCTGTTCGCACACCATGTGTAGTCATTGATTACGTATGTCATTGATTTTTATGATACATACGAGTTCTTTGTTTCATAGCACGACGGATTTAGCAGCTCCAAAGGTTTCAGGCACAACTAAACGTAAGTAAAGCTGTCATTTCAATTTTAGTAAACGCATATAAATGTTTACGCAACTTTTCTCAAATTGTCGTTATGTTTATTCCACTCTACCTTCTATGAGGCGATTCTGCGTTTGCAACAGCGAGGAAACATCTAACTGCTTTTTTCGCAGAATACAGTTCGGACTGATGTTAAGTTTCATCTAAACCTAAAGTAAACTATTAAGAAACACAACTGAAAATACATGTTACATTTATGCGATGTCTCCCGATTGGAGCTAGCACGATATCCCCATCACAAGAAATAGTTGTAAAGTCGCGATAAAGTAACAAATGGCTGGTAGTTGACACGCTGTCGGTGATGTTACAGGCGTTTTATATACCAACGGACAAAAGTAACTGTGCACAACATATAATTGCATAAATAAACTCTGTGCACGATGAACATTTTGCATGCATTTTGACACCTAAAGTTCACATACCTGTTATTGAAAATTATTGAAGAAGGGTCGATTATTCTCCAGCCTCTGAATGTTGTGGAAAACACATTAATTTTAACCTAAACCGCGCTCCGTGGGTATGCTGGAGACTGGAATGGCCCTAAAATGAAGTGGCCAGACATTTTGGTATCCATCGAAACACGATATCATCTCTATGGAGACATTTTCAACATTATAGGAACACGAGAGATTTGCCTCAGACCAGCCGTCCACCCGTCCACATTTGGCTGACCTATCTAAGGAATAGATTCCGGACTGCCAGTTTGACTGATCGGACCATTCCTTGCTTACGTCCAATAAGTTCTAGGACTGACTGAGGAAGCACAACAGGTCCGATGGCCTGCATTACGTCCAAATATGTTCCGACGTCACCGACAGACACGTCGACGTCTTGTCTGGTGCAGACAGCATAGATCTACGGTACAGGAGACAAGATTGCGATGGTGTTTTGTTCACTGACGCGTCGAGATTTCATTCAGACAACTCAGATGGCAGAGCAAGGGTGTATGCTGCGTTGTTCAACGTCGACAGTTTGGTGGCGGAAGCATTGCGGTATGGGGGCATCACATTTCATGTCATTGTCGATGGCTATCTGACAGGTCTGCATTACAAGGATGAGATCAATGGGCCCCATGTGTAGCCGTTCATTCAAGGAGAGAGACGTTACTTCGCGCTTCAACAAGAAGGTCGCTAGTGTTGTGACAGATTTCCTGAGACAGCATAGCATTCGGGTTCTCCCCTGGGCACTTGTTACTCCGAATCTGTCAGGTATCGAGCACGATTGGGATGAAATGGATTGACGTCAGCTGAATTGAGACAGCTGAAAGCGTTGATTCAGACATGGAACAACATTCCCCAAGCTTTCTTCAATGGATCATCGTCATCTATTCGCCGTTATTGTCAAGCCTTTATACAGATTTCGGTATTATCCTGTCGATAAATAAACAGTGATTAAGAAAACTCCGCAAATCATGTAAAATCAAATTTTGCATTTACAAATGCCATGACATCAAATAAAGCACAGTTACTTTATTCCAGTAGTATATTTACATATAAAATTATAGACTATGCAAAATAGTAGGAAAACAGTGGTAATCATCAAGACATATTTTTCTGATCCATGTCATATTGGCACATGGAAATGATGTGAACATATCTGTTGGGGAGTAGCCCTATGTCATACAGAAATATGTATTAGCTTCTCTTGTAAACAAAGCCGGGAATAACAACCAGGTGCACGAATATCGTCTACCAATCTGCCGATGAAGAGAAATTTGATCTGATGAAACTATTACTTCATCAGAAGACACATATTCTAATTTCGAGTCATTCACTTTAAAAGTAACAATGACAACAATAATATTTCATAAATTCGTGCTTTGATTGGTGTGGAGGCTCTTTGTAACAGAACTGAAAAGTGAACCAGAAGGCTTGCTGTTTACTCCCCATTGTCACTCACTTACCACTCCTGGCCGTCGATTGTGTAATGTACTTAATGAGACTGTCCAACACCTTACATGTGAATAACAGCACAAAACGTGGTGAAAACAGGTATATGTTATATTCGAGCCATCTGTCAACGTTGGTTTCCGAGCTCATCATCGAAACATCAAGCAGTAAGTAAAGGAACGATATGAGCCCGTTTCCTGGATGAGACGTCTGTAAATGTCTCTCACATAGCCAGCAGTCAGTGGGTACCCAGTAGGGAATGTAAAGAGTCTGCGAGAAAGTTACCAATGTGAATATTTGAAGACAAATTGTTCCCTACACTGGCTGCGCTTGTCAGGGTTATCTCTCTCGCTGTAACCTCGTCTTTCTAGGCATATCAAGGGATAACACGCTGAAATGAACAGGAAGGCCTGTTTGCGTGGGTGAAACATATATTAATTCATGTTTTGACTGCCTAATCGTTTATTATCATGGACAATGGCCGAGCTCATGTTTGGCTGGGCAGAAACACTGCATATGCACAACGGAATATCCTGAAGCAAGTACCGTTTGGCAAGGGTTCATTGATGGTGTGTGGGGTGCCTCTAACATGACTGTAAACCTGACCCTGTGACGACCAGACACTCGAAATAGCCATTCGTACATAACTGTACCACATGTCGATGACAATCTTCTGGACAGAATGCCAGTATTCATGGACGACAATTCTAGGCCACATCGTGGACGTGCCTTTGGTGATTCCTTACTTGAAAAGGTGGCAGCAAATTTACCTTGGCCCGCAGGATTCGAGATCTCAAATGGGACGAGCATGTTTGGTGCAGTATTGATCACAGAATACGCCAGAAACATCTCCCGGCACAAAATCGTGATGTACTGGAGAAAGTACTCCAACAAGAAATTGAACTTCTGATACAGTCAGTGAGAAGGAGTGAGTGAGTGAGTGAGTTATTATTTAACATCACATCGGCAATATTGCAGCCATATCGTGACGAGAACATTTGACATGGAAATAGAATATATATAGATATTATAAAAAACCTGCCGACGAAGGACAGTAAAACAACTAGATTATCACAATTTGAAGTAAAACTAGCGTAGATAGTTAAAACAAATAGCACTAATTGGACAATACAATATAAAAAAAGTTGCTAGAGATCAGTGAGAAGGAGGGTCAGGGTTGATATTAAAGTTGGTGGAGGCAAGGCCCGATAATGACATTGTGGTCTGTTTTGGATACTCTTGTAATTTCTTGAGGATAGGGCAGATTTTGAAACTGACCACACTTGTTAACGTCATACGATACGATAATTATTAGCATTAGAAAGTGAATAAAGCTTATTGTCATGTTTGCTCCTGTGAGTTGACCACAGCTTTTCGACCGTATTGCATTGAAATTTGCCATTCAATTATTCCCAGACGGCCAGTCTATCCAGGTAGTAAATTGAGGTTAGGGTGTGGTCTTTTGATACCGTTAATAATAACACGTATTGATACAATGAAAGAATTGGGGTGTTGCGATACCTTTTTCATGTGTATAGTTGTTTATTGTGTATTGTAATTTGAGTCAGTTTAACTGCAGATTGATTTCGCTTTTTAATTTAGAACCGAGCGCTTCAGAGAATAGAATCGACTGCGTTCATGCTTGGTAACATCAGATTAGAGAGATGAGTTCAAGGAGGGCGTATATGTTCGTCATACGTTGTCGAGGTCTTAATTCTGCCTCCTTGTGTTTATATGATATAACATGAGGATATGATCATCTGGTGTCTATCTACAATATGTCTTCTTTCTCAAACATTAGTGATGTGGCGTGGTGTCTTCATCCTCCTGTGTTTAGGGGAAACACGGGCAGCGTTCTTTGGAGACAGAATACAAGCACTGAAAGGTAGTCTTTTTTAAAACGATTTTTGCATACATCATATTCTATTCACGCATCATCACTGTTGTCGACGAAAATAACAGTGTTTCTGAAAGGACATATCTAAACATGAAGGTTGTGAAATCTTTAATGCCAATCATGTGAACACATTAAAACAGCAGATTTGAAACGGATACAAAATCTCATCATATCCCTACTGACATCGCACTAAAACTTGTGATGTTGTTATGTGGAGCTAAATGGGTTTGCAAAAAATTATTTTTTTGTAAAATGTCTAGTCCGTTAAACAGCCACTGATAACGAAAACATTATCGTGTTCTGTCCACGTGGACGAGTATGATCAAAGACGCAAACATCCCATCTGTGCGCTGTGCTTTGACATGCACGTATTCATTCTGAATCCAGCCTTAAAATCAAAATATTTATATGAATATGAATGGAAAGATGCAATAAAATATTCAGATTAAATCTTTATTGCATACTCGTGTGCATGTATCATTATAACTGCGACTGTTCCCATATCTGTAACTGAAAATATATCAATCTGCTTTTGAACACCATAGATGTATATACGTATATGAATGTGTCAATATGTCGCTCCAGAACTCTCATGGTTGACAACAATGCCAGTTAAATCAGACACGACATTGCCAAAGAATGGGTCAAAAGACATGCCAGGGGAGGTCCACCTGATGCTCCATACACTGCAGGAGTCTATGGAACTGACGATGACTCTCAGCCCTGTCAACACAGTCAACATGCCCGTGTACACCATCCACAATAATGACGGCGTCTATACATCGACTTATAATGTGCCGGCAAACGAGGTGAGTGTATATTGCTGTTATCAATAATAAAGTAGGGGTATTATTGCAAATTAGTTGATTCGGGGGATTATTGCAATTCGATGTATCAACAAGAGATAGTAAACACGTGCTGCTCAGCCGCTTTTATTATCTAATTTAAATATGCTGCTGGACTCCATCGTTTTGCAAAGGTCAGACAAGATCCTTCCCAAGATAGGGAAGACTGATCTTAACTTGACATGAACGTATGCTTTCGTATTTGACTGGTCCTATGCAAAGGATAAGAATTAGGGACCTTATGAGCTGCCAGTATTAAGGTTCCTCAAAACTCCAGCCCAACTATGACGACAATTACAGATCCAACAGAAAGCCAACACCTGCAGTTGACATAGCTAACTCATTGGATCAGTCTCCCCGGAACACAAAACATCAGATGACAAAATTTTCAGTGGGATTTCAGTCCATCCATGCAATTGACTCGCTCAAAAATAATTCAGCACCCTTCTATTTCTTTAAATGATTCAGCCTGATTGTTATAACTATTTTGTTCTGCTTTCAACTGCTAAACAAGTAAATTAAGTTCCAAGAACTTCTTGTAAAGTCAAAGCTTTACATTAATAAAAGTACATGTCGAGACCATGAATGTAAATGATGGTATTGCAACAGACAACAAGCTTAGAGGACAAAACACTAAATAACATTATATTTCCTTTTTACTCAGCAATGAAATATATAACTTGAGAATTGACATGTATTTCTTATATCAAAGTATACTGGTTGGCTTTTCTACAAGTATGTTTAACCACAGGGGCGTGTAACGCGTAGAAACAGCGTTAGAAAGACATATAGGTACATAGACCCTACCCTAGTACTATATAAAAGGAAAGGGATGTAACGACGGAACCACCCCTTCCTCAATCAAAGTTTGATTTCACCACGTCAACTATTTTGTAATCGAAAGCGAGATGGTTTCCCTACAAAATGAGCTATAAATGGTCACAATCGGATCATTATTTCAAAAGTTAGACACCACGACTCGCCAAAAACAGCCACCTCCGCAATTCCAAGCCAAAATCATGGATCACCCAAGACAGCGAAAACTCACCTTTTAAATTCGTTTGCTAATTCCAGCCACGTTGACAGCACCTATGTAGGGCTAGATTCGATCGGCAGCGGCATTCCACGGGTCTAAAAACTTATTGCAATATCTACAAATCATTTCCTCGACAGTAAGCAGGCACTTTCTCCAAAACCATTGGCAATCATACTCACTTGTCGGCCATAGATGGCCTCGACATTCAAGTGATCTGAGCAGATCCGCAGAAACTGAATTAGGCCATCCGATTGGTGGAAAATGTAATATTTAACCTCTAAAATTAGTTTTACCAATTTACTGCTCAGGTCATTTAAACGTAATGTCAGTAATGTCCTGTCGAAAGTTGCAAAATCTTTCTCAAGCAGTATTTTGTTAACAGAGCAGAAGGGAGTGACTTTCCCTCTCTTGCCTGGTCAAACCTAACAAGTATCAGATGTTCTTCATTCTACATGGAGTCAGGTGTGGTTAAAAAACAAGTTTTCCGTCTACAAACGTGTTGTACCTGAAACCCAATTAAATTGTGCCCTGGCTGTGTATGAGTTTTCACTTTTACACAACTATATTCTCTTTAACAAATATATAAATTCTTTTTCCATCACAAGGGATAACTATTTCAATGTGAAAACGATGAAGGATCTTTTTAATAATGTACATGTTCATTAAATTACTCTTATTTTAAGAGAAAATGATTTAATTCATAAATGTTGATTCATATGTTTTGTAGATAGATGTATTTTAATGATTGGTAGTATATATTAGTAGCTTAGATTGTTAGTAGCTGTATCCTCAAAGGCGGTTAAAGTATTGTAAAATTATTGTCCTCCTGAAGTCCCAAAGCATTTAAAGTACATTTAAACTTACCCTCTTTATAATCGTAGAATGTGTGTTCTTTTAATGTATGGCTAGATTTGTCTAAATTGCTGACAGCTGAAGGATGGTGAAAATCCAGCTATGGCCCATGCAGGAAGCAAATGTACTGTAAGTCCTCATGGTCCCTAGTATGGCGAACTCCTTCAGTTGTTGGCACTCTATAGCCCCATAATATATTGTACTGTTAAATGTAGAAATAGTGTTTTATGGTTATATGCTAGTTTTATGTATACATCTGTGATAGAATAGCCTTTTTACTGTCCTTCGCAGACAGGTAAGTGTATAAGTTAGTTTCATGTACAACTTTCATAGTCACGATACTGCTGAAATGCTGCAGATGTGACTTTACATTTTAACTCACTCACTCAAATAAATAAATTCAAAATGGTGTTATTCACAAAAAGAAGTTGATCATGACATCCATAAAATTTTGCCTTTCTTATGTATTCCACTTCTAAATGCTCTTTAATAGGATTTAAATACATAACGTCAATATCAGTTTTAATATACTATCCATTACTATTTTTTCATGGCGTATATGAGTGGGTTATGGCTTTGGAGCAGAGGGTATCGTTATGATAACCAGATGATCGAAGCGTATCATGTCTATTATTTCCTACCTCAGTTAATATGTGTGCATTACTAAAATAATTCCCTGTTAAAGCCAAAGCAATACAAATATGCAACTCTCCTTTGTTCAAAAAACAAAACAATGTTAATATCTATATCGATCTGTACACTGAGGGGGTAAACCAGACAGTTGGGGAAATTAATCGATATTGATTCGATATTGTCCGTCAGCCTTGTTTCCATTAGTAACGTTCAACTTGCTAAAAGGAGAAGTAGTTTCCCATTCAACAGTTTATGAAGATCAATATGTACATGTAGGACGCATTTCCTTCTGCGCGCATGTTCATATTTAAATTATATTTCGTTATCCCTTCAGCCGCTGGCAATTGTAGTCAAATTTAGCCATAATTTAAAATCACAATGTTTAAAATATTCGTTAAGCTTAATTTACTTTGAATGTTTTGCGACTTACGTACCCCCACATTTACAGTTTCTGAGCAGCAAAGCGTACATGCTTTTCCCTACTTGCATATTCATCTTTTCAGCATTGTGGATTGTACCGAAACAAAAAATACTCTGGAACTTTTGTGTGTAAAGAGGATGAAAATGGTCAGTTTGACATTGTAAGTATTTCATCAAACATGGTGTATTCATATCAGTCCTACACTCACACACATCCACAAACAGGCTAGAATGATAATAATGTCTAATGTGATAGCTATCGATGATCCCATAATTATTATAATGAGAACTGACCTTTTTCTTTATGTACTACGAGAACGTTTCCTAAATGTTTCTATTTGAACAGAATACTCAGAGTAGTTATACCTACTATGTTTTCAGTGCTCGAAGTGTGTAAATGTCATACAGGGTCGATAGTTTGTAGGCAAAAATGAAATTCATTTATCACCACGGTTTTTCAAAGAGTTCCAATTAATTACAAAGCTTTTGGAAAGAAACGAAAATACAAAACCAGTAAATTTATATCAAGTAAGTTCTTCTTTCTCAATTACCTAACAGATGGGCACAATGCTAATTCATGGACAAATGTACCGCTTGTGGCCTGCAGATACGAAGACAGCTAACAAAGCACACTTTCACGCCTTTAGACACGTAGCAGAACCCGAGGGACGAGCAATGGATTACCGCATCAGAAATACTTCTACAATACGCAGTGGTAAAAAAATAATATGTAACGAGTGGAGAAACGTTATGTGTATATTCTATGTATAATGGTTATTTCTGATTGTGCTATAGGGTGCAACATTGTGATGCATGACATGTGTAAGATATTGATCTACATGTCGGTGGTCATCTGACCAAAATTTGCATACTCGTTGAAAGTCAAGCAAAGTGAACGACTGAGCAATCTTAGTCACATGTCCTTGTTATTCTGTTAAACTACATGTATTTAGTTTAGTGACGATACAAGGTGTTTGTGAAAAATTGTGCCTGTCCCACTCTCAACGGTGCTACCCATCATAAACACTTAAAAAAGGCAAGCCAGTTGATCTCCTGAAAAAAATGCGAAAAGTTAACAGGGAATTGATTCGAACATCATTTTGTCACTGATGCGTCAGGTTTGGAAACATGTGTCCCACCTTGTCATGTCGTTATTAGACGTTTCCAAAGCTTAATAAGCCCTGGAGTATAATCACTTTTTAAGCATCTCCAGAGCAAGAGCCATGTGAAGCTTCGTAAAATCTCGGTGGAAATAGCATTACTGTTTGAATTTAAAAAGTGTATTCAATGTAAACACGAAATGCCAGAGTGCGCAAATATTGCAGGACATAACGAAAAGGTTGTTTGTTGGTTAGTAGAATCATCCCTCTCATACGGCCTCGTGGTGAGTGTTTTGTCACTCTAAATGTTTATGTCTAAATCTAAATACAAACAAGAGGCCGTCTTACTCTACTCCTTTGTCTCTTGTACAGGTAGGTAAATATTATAACTGGAAGGGTATTAGATATTGGACAGTTTTCAAATGTTATCCGATTATTCTTTCGTCACACCGAAGCCAATCCTTCCTTTAATCCATTTGAGTGAAATGTCTGATATCCAGAATATTACCAAAGCAAGGTAAAGGCAGCACTAACTCATTTGTATTGAATATTTTTCAGAACTCATGCAACTATAACATTTGAGTGTACATAATTGAAATCTATTTTGGTAACACACCCCCCACCCCGAAAGTTACCAAAGTACTACTAAAGCAAATTAAAACAGTACTAACTCGGCCCCTAGTAACTGTAGTAAATATTAGTAGTAAATTTTAGGATTCGCCTCAAGGAACATGTACATGCAATTAACCGATATGCGGGCTAAGTCTTGGTGAGAGGGTCCTATAAACGAGAACTTAGTTGCTGTCTCTTAGCGGGACACTAAAAACGTATACAGAAATATAACTATCTTCCGAAGAGGCAAGCATGCATAAAGAAGAAAGGAACAATGATTTGGAGAACAAAGGGCGCAGTTTATTACAAACACAGGTAGGGGCGGCAACCCCTCGCCAAGACAATCCCAAATGTTGCTTACCCTAAAGCTTTAAATTAGTGAGAACAAATGAGTGGAAGGGGAGCCCACATACACACGCATTTATCTCTGCCAATGCTCCTAACCCTTAAAGAGCCCCTCAAGGAAGCCGCCAGCTATCCTTAGCAATATGACAGTTAGAGTAATTGAGTGCAAGGGGAGCCCACATAGACACAAAATACTCTCGGCCCCAACCCCCGTATACGGCGGTCACATCGATAGCGAAGTGGTTGTATGAAACCCTTCCCTGGAAATATTTGTATACACGGGGACCACAGTGATGCAATAATACTTATATTTGCAATGGCAATAAAAGCATTTGCCGAGAGGCTGCCGCCAGAATACAACTGCACCAAGCAGTACAAATACGACCGCGATAACCGGGAAGTTACATATTATGAAATTAAGAATAGTATAGTAGCTACTTTAACACGAAATGCCCGTATCCGCAACGGACAGACAGCCCCAGTGCTGATGAAAGACTGAATTGCAAGGTCGACAACACCTTGCCAGTGGAGACGGTCACTCTGATTCACAGATCGTCACTTCCTGAAATACTCGAACTCGGTTCATTAATCAACATATATAAATCCCATTAATATACCGAGAGCAAGGAACATGGGTGGGAAATGGTTGTTGCCGTGATGAGAGCGCGGCCAGAAAGGGCGCGTTTACCGCTTGCAGGGGATTTTATAGGCTAACGTCACGTCACGTACGACGGTTAGCTGCACCGAGAGTTACCTCCCCTAGACCGTTCTCTCGGATAATAATGGGATTGATCAATCATTATGATATATTGCTAAATTAATTTATCTTCCGAAGAGGCAAGCATGCATAAAGAAGAAACGAACAATGATTTGGAGAACAAAGGGCGCAGTTTATTACAAACACAGGTAGGGGCTTCAACCCCTCGACAAGACAATCGCAAATGTTGCTTACCCTAAAGCTTTAAATTAGTGAGAACAAATGAGTGGAAGGGGAGCCCACATACACACGCATTTATCTCTACCAATGCCCTTAACCCTTAAAGAGCCCCTCAAGGAAGCCGCCAGCTATCCTTAGCAATATGACAGTGAGAGTAATTGAGTGCAAGGGGAGCCCACATAGACACAAAATACTCTCGGCCCAAACCCCGGTATACAGCGATTTGCTATCGAAGGCGGCCACATCGATAGCGAAGTGGTTGTATGAAACCCTTCCCTGGAAGTAATTGCATACACGGGGACCACAGTGATACAATAATACTTATATTTGCAATAGCAATAAAAGCATTTGCCGAGAGGCTGCCGCCACAAATCGAGTACCTACGAGATAACGCCCAAAATGCTACTTATTGTATTTAATCAAATATATGAAATAGAGTTTCCTGAATTGCATGAAGGAACACTGCCGTTCCTACGTCCGACAGATGCACATTATCTTGCCAATACAGTCCGGGGTCTCCAGGGACTATATCATGCTTGACTACTTTACCGCCTAGTTGAGAAAAGATAATCAGATATTGGGGAGTTAGGACGTACTTCCAAGTACGAGGAAATAGCAGCAACAGGGCAAATTTGAGCGTTGTCATTTTGATGAATGGGTAAGCGTCCGTCAGGTACTTGACTTCTGTTTCTCATACCCTGAATCATCTTTTTTACCAAGAAATTGTCTGTTGTATGTGCACAAGTTGTAGCTTATGTGATCTGCTGATTGCCGCCACATGTTGTGAAAGCGTGGAATGCAGCTCGTCCTTGTAGGGACATGTAACCTATATATCTAAACACATGCTCCGCTGGGACAGGCCAGGAATGACCGAGCTTGCACTGACCTCTAAAGTTTTCAAATGAGGAAATACCTTGGGCATAAGCACGTTTAGTGCTATCTAACAATGACGAGTCTAACAATCTGAAAGCTTTTGCTTCAAATGCCGCCATATCATTTGGTGCCAGTCGGCGAAATTGCTGGAATTTAGAGCGACATAGACAGTCATCCACGCTATTGAATTTACGTGGGATATAACGACCTTTTATCAACAAATTAAGTTGCATACATCGCAATGTAAACCACCTGACGAGGACCATCACCCGGGGAAAGTAATGTTTAGAATAGCCACGACACCTTGGTTATCCGAATTGAAAATGACGTACGTCGGTTAGCTGCACCGAGAGTTACCTCCCCTAGACCGTGCTCTCGGATAATAATGGGATTTATCAATCATTATGATATATTGCTAAATTCATTTATATTAACGAAACGAAATCACGTTTTAACAACAAGGCTATATGCTGTGATTGGTATAATGATTGGATGACCTTAAGACTTAGTGGTAGAAGGTAAATACAATTACATCGAGATATATATTATTCATCATAGCAAATATATTACAAACATAATTTATTTCACTAAGTATACGTATATCTTCATGCATACACATTTCAGAAAGATCTGCCCCCATACCTCCGATGACACAGACCTACACACTGGAACTTGTGATGTACACCGATAGCCAAGATTACTTAAAGTAAGATATATAGGTGTATTTCAGAAAGTTGGCATAATTATCCATAAACTCTAGCATCAAGTTACAGAATATTGCTTGCAATCCCTTTCTATATGCATCTGCCCTTAGTTTCGCCTAAACATCCAAGCTACTAACTTCGACAACTTAAAGCGTCACCGTTTTCGCAACCTTAATTGCAATACATATCTTTCATTCCACTTTTACTAGTTTCGTTGCACTATCGATAAATTTTCCTGGTATATTTTCCTTATACAGGAAGGGGACTGGTAAATTGAGATGATGTTCTTGTAAGTTGATTGCAATGATCAATATATTGTTTAAACAGTTTTTCCTCACAGTTGAATAGTAACATGAATTTTCCAACATGAATGAGTAAAAGTTGGGTCATATAAATAGGCTGATTACTATATTTCTGTATATATAATTTTGTTCAAAAGTATACAAAATGATTATTCAGACAAGCATACATTGCATTTACCTGCATTTACCCACATGTATATCTTTGATCATTAGGAAATGATTTTTGATTAGAATACAAAAGTAGAACCAATATTCTGGTTTCATGTTTAACTTTTTCAAGATGAATATGCAAACTTATCGTTATCTTTATGTTCCACCTTTCAGCGACATTTTGGTTTAACGACCCTTACACAGACGGCTAATATGATGTCTCTTTGGTATTCGACGATTGCCGAATTTGTAAGATATGTTCACACGATATTACGGTGTAGGGTTGAGCACTCTGTCATTAACCAGGATATCTAAAGCCCGGACATTTTCTTCCGAAAGATTCCCCACATCAATACCGAGTAGAATCAGTGAATATTTATGCACACAAATTTCCTGTCCATTATCCGGAGCTCTCTAGTTAAGTCGCTGGCATGTACATGCAATGAGATGGGAGATGAACGACGCATCGTCCGTAATCATGATCGCAAAAACCGTTCAACGTTCAGTTAGCAGACATAAGGAACTGATTCTGAAGTGGTTCTTTCAGCTATTTATGGACTTCGGGCATTTTTTCCTTTTCTATTGAAACAACCTATACTGCCAGACCAGAACTCAACAGCCGTCAAATACCTTTCTACAAAACATGGCAGATATATCAAACGGACACAGAAATGATGTCTTTTGCTATTTCTTGCATTTCTATTTTTTCCTGCTTTAATGGAAACGCAGAATTGTAAGAAAATTCAGTTTTCAATGTTCACATTTTGGACATGTTAAAGTATTAATAAGGGATTGAAGTGCAATTTAAATAAATGCTATTTAAAAAGCAATTGCCTTTTTCCATTGCAACAAGTTTGAATGATTTTGATTCCACAGTACCTGTAATTAAAAATTTACTGACACATTCCACACTGTCCTCTGAGTGATTTGTCATTTCTCATTTGAAAGGGCGTTTTTGTCTGATCTATTTCCAGATAACTTTGACATATGACACCATCGTGGAAGATGATCAAGGCTTAAACATCACTGTCAAGACTATTTTACTTGTCATCGCAACGGTATGTTATTGTTCCTGCTTGGTATTTTGCTATAATGTTTTTTGCAATTTTGTTCGTAATAAAGCTTCACAGGAATAGTAGTAAATAAGAATAACTCCATCGTGGTTTACGTCCGTGCATTCGCATGTTGTACTTTGACACTTCTTCGAAAACAGACTAAAAGATATAATTTAACCTCTTTTGTCCCATAAGACTATGCATGTATACCCCTTTTCAATTGTATATTTCATTTTCGAATATAAGGATTAAAAATTGTAACCATCATTCCCCCCGCCCATATATATAGAGAGAGATAGATATATATATCAAAAGATAGATAGATGCATTATTGTATGTATAAATCTATCGACTTGGTAAACTTTATATTACTAAGTACATGTATGTAATTTAATAAGGTGTTATACATAAAATAAGCAGTAGCATGTGCAAATATAATTTATGAAAACGTTTCAATTCACAAACTACATAAATGTTAATCTTCAGCACAGGTCCAAGTAAGGCGGGCAAAGTGTAAGATACATGCGAATTACAAACAAAAGTTAGCGCCCTTTTACTTTTGTCCTTTAAAAATGTTCAATGTCAATTATAGTTGTTGTTCTATACGAGTTTTATTTTCAAACAAAAATACCGGCTAGAAACAAACACTAACAACTGTGTGATGCAAGATGATTGTCAGAATTAATGGTCAACAGTGATTTCTCGACCTTCTTGAAACCGTCTAAATCCAGAATGACACCCCATGCGCGTGTATGAGGCTACTGCGTTGTACACGTGCATCCCATGCGTTGTCTCTGGGCGTGGTGATGGTGGTGCGTTTGTAATATGTCTGTCTTTGAAAGTTTGTTAACTCTCATACTTCCTGTCCAAATGAAACGTTCAAGTTCCCCTAATTTTTATAGAGTACAGTACTCACCTTAACTCACTTACCCCGATAATCACGGTCCCTTTACAGTCTCCAGAACAGTCTCCATGGGCGACCAACAATGTACGTGCTGACGGAACGCTCTTCGTCGAAAACGCTCTTGAAGACTTCGCAAACTTTAGTGCATTGCTGATCACCATCGGTCTCATTCCATCGGGCGATCACGCTATGGCATTTACCGGGTAGGCACAATCATACTGTTTCCTTTGACTGTTCTTGGTCAATAAGGTTTTGTTGTGTTTTCTACTTCGAGACTTTACCCCTGAAGTACCTAGTTACCAAGAAGTGTGAAATGTTTTATTTGCTTTTCGTCATAAATGCTGAAACGGAATTCGATATGATACTTAAACTATTTATAAAACAAAACCATATCTCACCTCGTTCATTACTCCCCATACACTTTCTCGGCTTTGCGAAAGAGTAATAAATCAGTTTATAAATTCAGCAAAGGTAGGGGCATATACTGGGGCTCTCAATATTCCCAGTTTACATAATTGATAAGACTGATATTTTTCTACGTTACTCGTTAATCATTCATATATAGTCACTTCGTCTGCTTATTATATGTACATTTAATTGGAGAACGCCCAATGAAGACGTACATCCACTAACAACTTGTCCAATCCAACCTTACTCAGACAAATTATATGTTATTTAGTCACAAGTAGGTTGAACGTTATCCAACAGTCTTGGTGCTGACAGTGCCATTGAACAGGCAGAATATCAGAAACACCTAGGTGTCGCTATACCTCATAATACCCACACATTTCAACCCACCAGAAAAAATGGTTTCAGCTACATGGAGGATCACATAAAATGTTGACACTTTCTGTCTGCTAAAATGTGTCTAACATTTGTAATACTAGATACTCACTTCACGTATGGATAACCGTTCTTCCTATTTTGAAAAAAGACAAAGATAAATCAATTTGCATTAAATCTGCTGGATGATGCTAGAATTGTCTCAGGTTTATCCATAACGATCTGTTACAAAAGATAAAGGAATTTAATAAAATTACAACAGCGCACTAAGTAATAAAGAACGACCACCCCTTATCCCTCAATCATTTGAGAACAAACAGGAAATCACTTGCTTGAAATTAGATAAACATAACATAAATGTTCCTTTTGCAGGGTGTAGTGGTTAGATCGTCCGCCCGGAGAGCAGAAGGTCACGCGTTCGATCCCCGACCGCGTCATACCAAAAGACGTTAAAATATGGTACTTGTTTGTCCTTGTCTGGCGCGCTCCATTAATAGGTAGAACAAGGACCGTTCGGTTCGGAGTCAGTAAAAAGTGTCTGAGTGGGGGATTTATGCTTCACTGCGGCATGGTATCTCAGTGGGCTAGCACTATAAAACCAGCTTAAACCTTGGATCGTGTAAGACCCGCAAATGACATTTTGAATGTTCACATTTACCATTAATTTCAACATAAAACATGATGTTATTATCATCATAAAATCAACATGGATTCCATTCATTTTGTCGGATTTTTATGAGTCAAAGGACCATGCAGGTAAAAAAACTCATGTTTGACCACCGTGGTCACCACGAGAAGTTTAATTGCAAAAATACAGGGGGTGCTTGATTACGTTTTTTGTATATAGATGTAGGAGACGAAGCAGTGCCCCTAGCAGTAGAATCTGATCAAGTTTGAAGTCCTTAAAAGGAAGTTCAAAATGTGCTGGACAATGACGTAGCTGCACCAAGTCCAAGTGAGACTTGAAACTGGTGAATGCGGTTTCTAAAACTTACTCGATCAAAGTTCCAAGAATGGACGACTTTTCTGACAGAATCAGTATAGCCCTGTACGTCAGTAAATTCGACCTAATAGAAGGGTATTGGCAGATTCCGTTGACAGGCTTTTGTGATTCCAGACAATAACATAATCAACTGCCTTTCATAAAATTGAAAACAATATCAATAAGCTACACTGTACCTTGACTTTGCAGGAATTAAGGGCACATACAACATTATCGCTGAAGCATTACCATATGTTATTTGTGTGTTATCAGCTTTGAATGTATTTTGCATATCATGTATAATGTTTACTCTTTTTCACTGTGATGAGCAGAATATTTAGTCTGATGATCAAGAGAGGTTGTAATTATTTATAAGTTTTTACAAACTTTCATTCTGTCCTTGGAAAGGGACCGTGAAGGTCCGGGTTAGAATGAGCCTTCAGTAAACCATGCTTGTTGTGGTCAGGCTCGCTGGCTTGGTTGACACATGTCATCTATTACCATTTGCGCAGATCGATGCTTATGCTATTCATCTCTGGATTGTCTGGCCCAGACTCGTTTATATACAGAGCGCCACCATATAGCTGGAATATTGCTGAGAGTGCCGTAAAACTAAACTCACTCACTCACTCACTCTTTAGAAAGGACATTGGTGTCTGTTACAGCTACAAAAAGAACTGGAGTTACGAATCAGGAATTTTCTAGAACAACATAAATGTATCTGGTGGAATCTTACCACTGAGTTAGTGAGTTTAGTTTTATGCCGCTTTTAGCAATATTCCAGCAATATCGACATTCTCTCTTTATTTTTGTGTATGTAGGCCATCCGCCCGTAGTAGAGTTATTTCATACAGCCAACAAACGGCTTGTATGCAGCTCATTTGCTTAAAATATATACATAGCTAGATTTCGTGGCACAGTGGAATTGTCTGCAGACAGCAATATCACGACGGGGAACACCAGAAAGGAGCTTAAGACATTGTACCCATGTAGGGAATCAAACTTGGGTCTTTGGCACCTTTACTTTAACTATTAAGCTACTCCACCTCCCAGAATCTTACCAGCAAGTTGCAAAATGTTCTACGAGAGATACATTCTAGGGGACAAGGAAAGAGCGCATCTGTCATCCCACATTACAACAAGACAAAGGGGTTTGAGCAGATTGTAAATTTCACAATTGATATCCACCAAAGGCCTGTTTCGAAGGCTTGACCACTGTTACTGCTTGGTAAATATAATTAGACCCCCGACCAATATTGATATTCCAAGGAACTCCGTGCGTCTATCCTTACAAAACAAGTAACTTGAAAAGATTGTTTTGAGGACAGCGTTGAGCACAATGCGATTATGAAATAATAATGACCTAAGATCTCAGTATCCAATGATACTGATCATGATGACACCTGTTGATAAGTTTGTACACAATGAGTAATATTTATGCTGTAGGCGTGACCTGTGGTCGTCTGTTGCTGGGTCGGCCGTCGTGGGTAAGTAAATGCAAACTGATTAAAGATTTATCCTCCCCACAATACTTGACATATGCATACATATCTAGCTGAGGCGACATCCAAGAGTAATGTAAAAACAATACATCTTAATACACTTAATTTCGTACCTTGAAATCAAGCCACAAAACAACTTCTCTGCATATTGAATTGTTATATATATGTTCATTAAAAGTGACGACAAATGTATGTCTATAGTAAAGTGAAACGTATAATCGAGAAGCATATTTTCTTACGGCATGAAAGAATAGCTTCCCTATACATTCTTGGTGCGTCCCTTACGCAATATATCTGACACATTAACGAACAGTGAACAGTTTAGGAAACTGGAAGGTGTGTAGCATCTATAACACCATTGCGATCACGTCTTCGCTGGCCGAATAGGTTGCAGAGATGCCTATCCCAAATTCATTGTACATTTATGACATTTCAATAAACATCTTAAACCAATAATGAACTGAGAGAAAACAATAAGGGATCACATGAAAGCACAAGTGTTCCTTTATTTTTTTCGAAGGTTTTTCACAAGCTTTGTATCGCATAGCCAGCACCTTTTCCATTGTTTTCAATTGGTTAATAACCTATTCACCTCGCTACCTACTACTGTCCCCCCTTTCATTTCTGACCCCCAATACCTTATTTGTCAGACTGTGAGGTGAATTCCAGGAATCCCAGAAATTCTCAACCCCCGACCATCTATGACTCGTATAATACCAAGAACTGGTATCAAGATCACCGGGCACGTTGCTCAATATTGATAGCCCATGCCAGCTGATTCCTTCTATCTAGATTCCTTCTACCTAAGCTACGATCATGAATCACCTCATCGTGCCCCTCCAAGCTCTAACGACGTACTTTCTTGTTTATTAGCCCCGCTACTGATTTCCTACCTTACAAATATTATCAATCACGTCCTTACTTAAAGATATTATTAAATCCTGTCATAATTTGCCTCCCATTACACTCTTAATCACCTGTTATTAATAATCTCGATTTCATATCTATTGTTACGATAAGTATCATAATCTCATGGTAGAAATATAACCCAAAATTCAGATGCATGGAACTCTGTGGTGATTAATTGTGAAAGTAAAAGCAAACCTTACTCTTTCAGTGTCTAACAGGTACCATTAACACAGACACACATTTATTTCCACTACCTGCGTGTGGAACAAGTTAATGTACAACAAAACACCTCTGCGTACTAACTTGAAAGTAACAACACAATGACACAAATTATTCCGTTTCAGCTCTCAACATGAGCTAAACATTTCAACAGTCTAACCACATCGAACATATTACTTACTCAAAATGAAAGTTGATATCATGAGAAAAACTAAAGTATGGACTTATATATATGTCCATTTACTGTATACTGAAACAAATTGTGAAAAAATGTCCCAAAAATAAGAACACTTCGGCGTACTTACTTCGTACATTGATTAAAAGATTATCCAATTACATCTTCCGTTCACAAACTCTTTTACTACAACAATTAGTGCTTTGCAGTCTCACACCTGAGAATGATAAAGAGGATAAATGTTGAAAGCATGTAAAACTGATCAATTACATTTTGAATCACCGAAGGATGACTTGTTGACGCTGTCGGGTTCCCTGCCGTTCTTCAAGTTGCCAATGTCAGTTTCATTGTTGTCGTTGTCTATTTCGATATCACCCTCAAAGTCAGCTTTCTTTCTTATTGTTCTTTCACATGCGATGATGACACTGAATATTGTTGAACAGTTATGCGAAGCCCAAAACTGAGACAGGGAAATTTCATCTTCCAAATTCCAAATAATCTTTTTACCAGCCCACATGCTTTACGTTGTGCCTGGTTGTAGCGTCTTTCGGCATCAGTTCTGGGATTGGTCACTTGAGTCATGAGATAAGGTAGGCACTGATAACCAGGGTCCTCTGAGAGATCGCCATCAATCTCTCTAGTTTCAAAACCTTCATTAATTCTGTTTTCCTTTAAAATACGGGAATCATGGCCATTGCCCGGCCATGGTGCAACAATGTTTGTTCTGAGGGGTATGCTGTCACAGATTACCTGGATGTTAATGAAAGAAAAGCCTTTCCAGTTTATAAAACGATGAACATCAGCACCTGCTTGTGTAGATATTGGTATGTGAGTACAATCAGTTGCTTCTATCACATTAGGGAACCCAGCTACGAGTGCAAATCCTCCAAGTACTCTCCTTACCCCAATATTACAGGGAAACTGAATGAAGCTTGTACGAAGCATAGCAATGGCTTTACTCAGTCTTTTGACAATGGCACTGACAGTTGGCTGACTGACATGAAGTAGATCACCTACAGTCGTTTGGAAGGTACCAGTTGCATAAAATCGTAATGCAATGAAGCAGATACAGATTTACTTCGCTTAGTGAATGGCTGTATGGTATCCGCCAATAGATCTATTAGGAATCGAGCATTTACTTTATTGAAACGAAATCGCATGTGAAATTCAAACTCATCATAACAATCAAATGGATCTGTACGGTCACGAAAGGTGCGCTCCCGTCGCAATGCTCTACGGAGTGCCCAGATGCGACGCAAACCCGCAATATGTTGTCTTTGCGTTTTCATATACTGGCAGTGATTAGGACAGTAGGCGATACTTAAGTTTACGTCTCGGCACAAAGTCTACAATGTCGTGACTTAAACACACTCTGCCATAAAAATCATATGGCTGGGGGACGAACCAGGTCATCTGCATCAAATCTAGCACCAACGTCACGAATACACAGACTGTACACACAAAGCACTGACTCTGCAAGATATATGATGCCCCGTGTAGATAGGCGTCCGGTTCCTCGTATGTCGATTTTCGTTAAGTTGCTGCTGCAAGACAAGCTTGTAACAAGTTCAGCCTAAATGTAATAGTCACCTATAAGTGAAAACGTTTTCAACTTTTTGAAACGTTTTAAGAATCTTAGAGCAGATCATGAATGTGCGGATTCTGACAAACAATGAAACATAAATCTCTGAGCTCTATAAACAGAGACAATGTTCAGGGTGTACATATAACACTACGCATTAGAGCAAAATACTTGCAGCTCAAATTTACAGACATGTAAATGATTTGTCATGATCTCAGATAATTTCAGAAGTTGATTAATTCTCTTTAATTGCTGCAGCCTCCTGGTTCAAGCGCATGACCTCCATTTTTTAATTCATGTTCTCCTTTCATATATTGAAGCTTTATGCTATGCTCTTCCTTAGCGAGCTAAGGTTTCACATTTTCTGATTCGTGCTCATAAGACTTATGCGCCTGTACCCTTTTCTTCTTAGATGTTGGTTGGTCATAGGAGTAACATAGGTTATAGTAGGAATGCTGCTTCAGGTTGATGGAGTTGGTGATGCAGTATCTTCGTGACGAGAGATTGTCCCTGGTGAGGTAGAATAGTATGGCGCATATTGGCTCAACATGTGTTTCTTGAGTGGACTGGTCTGGTATAGCACAGGAAGCCCTGTAAAATTGTGATGCAAATGAAACTTTCTGCCTGACAAATTGTGTTATGCCTTTAACATTTGTTATTAACATACAGTGAACAGGTACTCTGTAGAATATACTTAATGTTGACATTTTGTACACTATAATTATGGAGTGAAGCGAAATGGAGTTGATATACGACGACCTCGTTCAGGTCACATTTTCACGGTATTACATTCTATGGAATACATAATCTACTAACATGCTTAGTTTGCGCTTCGACATTTTCAGCATCGTCATTATATGGGTTAGTATAGATAGTTGCTCAAATTGGTGTCTTCGTCTTTTTGGCGTGTAAAAACATGGGCCGTTTTTTGTTTTCTCCTCCGTGCAAAAGGGGTGGACATATGCAACAATGGGTTCGGGTGTTTACACAAGAACCCTAAACCCAGAGGAAGCGACATACATATGTACACAATATTTCACTTCCACTTCCACTGTCCTTCTTAATAATTAAAATATATACAAAGTATCATCTAACATACTGATTTAATTTCCTTGCCAACCAACTCCTTCAATCGTCCATGCCAACCTTCAAGGTTCTTGATACTTGTACTGTAGCTGTGCGTTCGCCATGTCTCAGAAATCGAGTAATGATGACTCCTGTACCGGCATATTTATATCACACTGTTGATATTGTTGTTTTATGTGATTGATATGAATTTACAATTCTTATGATAACCAATCAGTTGTAAATGACAGTTCGGCAAAAACTGTTCACGAAATCAGTGTCAACATGAACGACCCATGCACTGTGTTCACGTAGAAATTAGTACAAATTTAGTCGCCACCCTTACGCTAATCCCCCCGTTAATACCTTACATAAACATTACTGTAATAACACTAAACATGAAAGGGTACCGTGTTTCGCCTTCATGCGAAAAGCTAAAACTAAAAATTCGCCTTCCTGCGAATGAACCGCTCAAATTGCTGACATCCTTCGGAAGGGAACCTCCGCCAGTTTTCTTTAGTTCTTTTTCATAATCCCTAACTTCCTTTTCAACTAATAATTTTAATCTTTACCACAAAGCTTTCAGCTTATCTGTGCTATGCATGACTCCATATCGAGCATGGTAAGCAAGTCAAACCCTACCCCATGTCTCTTGCTTTGACTTAAAAGAGCTGGCATCACACCGTTTCCCATCAATAACACGGATATTTTCCTCTAAGGGGAAGAGCTGTTGCTCACTTGTCCAGGTATTCACTTTGTTTTGATCACCCATTTCACCTTTACATGCGATCCTACCTGCTGAATAACACATATGTTATGTGAACCGGAACACGCGTGCAACTAAAATGAGCATACGTGGGTTGAAATTTCGAAATTATTTTCACAAAGAAACGAACAAGGTTATATCTTCAAATTCCCGACCTGGTCTAAACGAACGTTTAGCAAGTCTAGTTTTCTGTAATACAGTTTAACTTAGACCAAAGGTCCTGGTTTTCGTAGATCTGGTCTCCCCTTAAACCTGGTTCAAATTAAACTTCCGTAGTGTAAACTAGACCAGGTTTAAGACCAAACCGAGTTTTACTAAACCAACACTCTCAGTTTAAGTTAAATGGTATTATGAAGACCAAGTTTTCGTAAACCAAGTTTATAAACCTGGTTTAGGAGTCCAAAAATTGTGAAAAAACATCACTTCCGGCAACAGCACGTTGTTCAAATTGATGTCAAGACATATAGTGAGTTAACACTTTAAAATGACTGAGGTGATGCTGGACTGTCCCGCGATACAATACAGCAAAAAGGAAAACTAGGGGGACTGTTGAAAGATTGTTTGGTATTTGGAAAATACGTTTTCCATGTCTGTCATTTGGTTTAAGAGTTAGACTTGACACTATCTTCTCTGTCTTAATCGCGTGTGCTGTTCTTCATAACATTGCCGTTTTGAGGAATGACCCTGACTTTGACAATGACGATGGACAAGACAATGACAATGAGCCTTCACAATGCGGAGAGCATGTGGATGTAGCTGTCTTACGCCGTCGTGGAGTAAGACAGAGAGAGGCAGTTATTGCTCAGCGTTTTGCTTAAGCTAAATGGTTTGACCTGCTGTGTGCATTTTCACCCTGTTTAAATCAAAGGTATGAACCACGTGCATCCATTGACAATTACACAAGACACCGACAAGGGACCCACGAGGTGTTGTAACCTTGCGTAGATTATTTCACTTGCTTTTGCACATCAAACATTGCTTTCGTTTTGTTAATGTTACAGGAAAAACAGTTTGTTGAAGTTCATCAATGATTAAAAGTGTGAAATGATAAACGTCTGACGTGTTCATATGATTTTTATTTGATAGAGGTACTGAATAAAGTGTTCAAGTGTTATTGTGTTTATTTGTTTTTTGGTTGAAAGGTATGGCCCTTGTAAAATTATGTATCTTACAAAGCAAAACAACCTCTCCAAACTAATTTATCTAAAAGTCATGTGAAGAACTGTAGGTAGGTATTGATAAAATCATTCAATTTACTTCCGTTCATCGCACATGGTTCTGATTACAAATACATACTTTATATGTCATTGTTTTGGAAGTCATTCAATTATTTGTCCTTTCCCGTCTCAGTGATATAAAAATAAGGTGAGGTTCAAGTAGGCTACTTTGAAATGTTTCC
The DNA here is from genome assembly GCF_003918875.1 of Haliotis rubra. Classification (NCBI taxonomy): domain Eukaryota; kingdom Metazoa; phylum Mollusca; class Gastropoda; order Lepetellida; family Haliotidae; genus Haliotis; species Haliotis rubra. The sequence continues at coordinate 500,894 of NW_025767337.1, read as the reverse complement.
TGGCAATAGATGAAAATATTAATGTCTAGTTTAATACTTATTTATGTACAAAGTTTATCGACTAAAATGATAGACAATAGATAATATACATATATGAATAAAGAGCAAAACTTATATTAACATTAAGAGCGTTAAACTCATGCTAAACTACCCCTCTGGCAAGTTTCCATTGTTCACCTTAAACCAAGGGGTTCAGACTAGGTTTTGGTGACAATTGTTTCGATAATACCGGTTTGGTTTAAACTGCCTAGTTAGATGTAGTTTAGTGCTAAACAACCTCTAATCCATGTACGATCATACGGCCCTTTGAGTTTAATGAAATCTGTGGAATATAGTTAACTATGTCGTTTCTCAGTTCCCCGTACCTTTCGAGCGTCATTAAGAGACACGTACTTTTCGAGCAGATCTGCTGCTGTAACAACCTGCAGTTATATTAAATCATAACTCATGTGGGGTCTTGAGAGAGTGAAGTGAATTTGAATTCAAGTCTGAAAATAAATGTACATCGTTGTGTAATAATCTTTCCATAACTAAACATATATAGTACTTTTTGTGGTAAAAAATGATCATATTTGTCAATTACAAAAAGATTAGACATAAAATGTACTTGATAATTTAAATATTGTATCTGTTCGCTTTAACAAACCTAGTCTAAAACGTTCTTAGCTCCGACGAATTAATAAGAGTCGAATATTCGAACATTTGGGGGCAAGAAAACGCACTTAAATTCTCCAACAAGGATTGAATATTTACCATGTTGACATCTTTCAAGGAGAGGAAGTCCCCGATTCTAATATCAAAGACAGAGATGGCATTATATTGCTAAAATAGCTGAGTGTGACAAAGGTAAAGATCAGGTCATGATATCTTTTGAACTCACAAGTATGTATTACCAAACGATACTCTAGCGTCACTGGCCACAGAAAGTAAACATACAATACATTTTTTGGTAAGTGATACAAATCATACTGTTACGTTTTAACTTTCATTTTCGGAACATTAGTTGTTGAAATTTGGTGACCTTCAGGTACTGCATAAATGCTGTGTCTTGTGTCCCAGTGCATAAAGTAGACATTTCGCAGTCCTTTAAAAGAATCCTTGTGGAAGATAAAATCATTTTCTGTGACGCGAGAGGTAAGAATCAACCGGGATACCAATGCACATGCGACACGACCTTGCAAACTACAGGAAAACATTTAAAAGAAAACACTTTACAGTCCACAGGACACGATACATTCGCAAAAATATTTTGAATAGATACTATACTTAAGGGAATCGTCGAGTGAGTGAGTGAGTTAATATTAAACGTCACATCGGCAATATCTCAGCCATATCATGACGAAAACAATTTATACAATATAAAGAGAGAATATGTTGAAGCTTAAAACCTGTCGACGATGGACAGTAGAAATACTAGAGAATCACAGACATGAATAAAACTAGCGAGCAAAGCTTAAACATTTCAATTAAGAGGACAATACAGTATAAAACACGGGCTATAGATCGCCAACACTTGGAGGTAGATCACCATACTAGGAACCATGGGGACTTACATTACTTTTGCTACCTGCATGGACCCTAGCTGGATTTACACCATCCCTTCAGCCGTTGGCGATTGTAAGAAAATGTAGCCGGCAGTTAAAAGAACAAAGATACTACGTTTAAAATATGGTACATTTACATTTTACATTGGAAGTTTTGGGACTTACGTACCCTCTCAGGAGGACAATCATTTTACAGTACTTTATGCCACTTTGAGGGGGGAATCGGCGAAATACAATAAGCCCTCCACTAATTTTTATCTAGCTTGAAGACTGTATAAGAGTGTAACCGCACGCTTGAGATGTGGAAGATTTGGAAATGTTTGACTTGGCAGTGGTTGGAGATGTTTCTTATGTTCGAAACACTTGAGTCATCTTATAGGTATATGGTTTTGCAGGATGGGCATACTACATACTTCACAGACGTATCCGCGATGTTCTTTTTTCTCAGTACGTACACTGACTATGGAACAGGTTTGCCAACATTGGTAGAGCATGAACAGTCTACCGCAAATAGTGGACAAGTCTTCGGGCCAATGTCAGGACAGTGATACAAGTATCTCCAATATTGTAGAAAACACTGTTAGGAAAACAGTAACTCACTGAAATATTGAATTCATGTCGGAATAGAACCCGTTCATATATATACCCTTGAAATTCGGCATGATACATAACTATCTAAGTTGTGTAAGAATTTGACTGCTTAAAAACTTACGTACGTTTTTCCGCTTAAGGAAATTTCCAAACCAAGTAAACGAACGAAATGTGGTGGCGTGTGGTTCTGTGCATAGAGGTGAGGTCACAATCAATTGAAGTTAAGCAACGTTGAGAGTCCTTGGATGGGTGACCCTGTGTTGCAGCGTGACTCCTGACAGTTTTTAGGACTTCAGTCCTGCCCCACAATGAAGCACGTGTGATACATGTGGTCTCACTTTATTCAAGTGACTTGGTTCAAAATTGCCTCTGTTCACCCAACCGAAAAATGGGTACCCGGTGAAATAAGTCGTGAGACTATTAATCTTCTACCGCCTAACAGGCAGCTTGGGTTATCCGGGGTAATACTGATAAGATTGTGCGCTTTGAAAATGATATCTAACCTGGAAAAGGCGCGTTATTAATATTCTCATTATTATTATGTTTTTACAGATTAAGATGAAAATGCAGCAGAGAGGGTTCGGGTGATCCTGGCACAGTCAGGCTGGTAAGGCTCATCATCAGCTCAGGAGCCTTGCCCCCTCTACACGCAGCCCGGACAACGAATGGGACTTCTCCCAGGACGCGCTGCCTAGTCGAACCCACCAAGAACATTTCGGAGAATATGAAGTCTCCCCAACACTGCAGCCTTCTACATTACCGCAGAGTGTCAGTAGGGCTGTGCTCCTGGTGGAGAACCCGGGCACTCTCCTGATCTGAGCCAAGAGATCAGGAGGTTCCAAACCAAGGTCACCGAGAACAATGGGGAGCCTGACGACAGTGTATTTTGGATGCAAGCGAGACATTTCAAAAGCGAGGTCCACATACTTAGCATGCCAATCACATTGCTGTCAAAAGTGACAGACATATTATTATTATGTTTACAGATTAAGATGAAAATGCAGCAGAGAGGGTTAGGATGATCCTTGCTGGTATGGCTCATCATCAGTTCAGGACCCTTTCATGCTTGAAAATACCTGAAAATCCGGTCAATGCATACATGAAAGAGTTGCTTTTGAATAAAAAAATATACGATGAGCGTTTGTTTCAATGGCATAGCATTGTATGAAATATATGTCCGAAGTTAGGAAATATCTGGAAACATAACCGAATCCGGTCAGTGTTTGCGTTTGACAATTTTTATGGATAACAACTTCTTTATTATGAGAGTGCGACGTTTCGATACAGATTCCTGCACCGTTGTCAAGGCGGACAACCGTACAAGAATCTGTAAAGATTGTCAATTTTGCACTTCCCAGCTTCTAAATTAATGTATTACGATAATGTATTTAATACATTTATACATTTATCAAATACATTCTAGGATTGTTGTATAAACTGCATTGAACACACACACACACACACACATATATATTTATATATATATATATATATATATATAAATACATAGAAAATATATATAAACTGGGTACCATACTTTGTATGGCCAACAACATACCTATGACCACTTAAATAGAAACATAACCAACATACTTGTAAACAAACACACATATGATAAAAACACAAACTTGCTACTCATTCTCAAAGACAGAAATAGGAAAGTGAAAAGATGAGAAGGTGACAGTTCTGGTTGAATCACATTTTGGTTTCACCTGTGTTGATTATTTATGATGGCACTATGACTGATTAAGTACTACATATAAGACGAAGTACACAATAGTAAAACCATACAAAATACATAACTAACCTCTAAGAATCTCTGGTTTACTCAGTATGCAGTGGCTTTTGTGCTGTGCTGGTCAAGTGCTGAACATTAATAAACAACACAAGCCACGTCAGGGGTAAACTGTCTTAAACAGAAGAGTGACACAAGGTATACAACCTTACCCCACAGTTTCCAAAAGTCAGTTAAATACTAAAACCTGCGTTTCAAATGTATAGATTCCCACACATGCAATTTTGATATTCGTACTAGTTTTTTTACTTCTGTTGATAACGCAAAGTTTAAAGGTATAGCTTTAACTGTAAAAAGTAGGTTTTTAAGATGTGAGTTGTTTATCTAAGTGACCTTTATACAGCTTATCTTTTCCATCTTTTAACTATTTTTCTTTCTTATCATTTATCTACCATTGTGTATGTTGTATACATGTACTATGTCTTAACAGTGTCTCATAAGCCAAATAATACCTGGTTGTTAAACATATCCTAGTACTCTTATGTAATGTTTATTTTCACGTACATTTTACCTTGTGACACTTAAATAAAATACTTAAGTCAATACGGTAATATAAACATAGAATTAAAGAAGACATAACCAGGAGCTAAGTAGATATCATAGGCTATACAAGTTTATTTTATTCTGTACATCACAGTAAAAGTTAATGCACTATTTCATTACATTAAATATGTACAAATATGTAAACTACAGACATAGATACAACACTGTCCCACAGACCAAACATGATTCTCCATGAAAGAACAAACACATTTTTCTATTACCTTGAGATATACACATTCATTTCAGGTCTCGCCTACGTTGGTGCTCTGTGTACGTCTTTTTCTGCTTCCGTAATTGAGAACGGATTCGTCGGCTATGAAGGAAACATTGCAGCACATGAGCTTGGTCACAGGTATGGACATAGTACCTATCACTTTTGTTTAAATGTTGCCGTTTTACACGGAAGGGGAAAGGGTTAGAAAGGGTCTAAAGTATTATAGTAAAATGGAACATGTACAGATGTAATAATAACAGACATGTGGTAAAATTCTATACTTCCTGCATGTACAAGCATAGATGCATACGTGTCCAATCACCATTATTTTACTCTGTCTACTGAGACAACTGTTTATTCCCTGTGATGGTGCAATTGTTTCCTTATAATTGCCAGGTGCTAGTGTATTTGTTTCGGGTTATATAAAGCTCCAATCGTGGCTGCTACAATTGTGAGCATCAATGCACATGTCAAGAGAGACACTGGATATCCTTGATTATTAACTAACGGATAAATGTGAAAATTCATTCCAGTGCTGTTGAATATCCCATCTCCAGGACATGCACCGTTAAATCATGGGTAATCGTTATGTACATTTCAGCATCGGAGCTTTCCACGATAGCCAGGAAGGATGTAATGACACGGATCTATATGTTATGGCTGCATTTGTTCAACAACCCAGCCTGATACCCGCTTCGTTGCGGGAAAATGCCTTTCGTTTCTCACCATGCAGTATTGCCAAGTTCAACACATCTCTACAGTATGTCTACTTTCAACCACCTGTTCTAATTTCTTAAGGAGTCAAATTTATATTGTGAACCTGTCACTTGTTGACATTGTGTTGATAATGATACCTTCGTCATGTGATCTTGATACATATAGCTGCTCATCATCTTTTAAAATGTTTATTGAATATTGAGTCATGTTAATGATGGCAAATATTCCTGCTGGAGTTACAGTTTGATATGGAATCTCTGGAAAGGGACTTAACAGACACGTTGGACAGCAACTGAAACTTTCTTAAGTGTGGCAAGTGATTGTACAAATTATAAAGATAAATGTAACTGGACATTGCGGGCATCTTAAGGCAGATGTAGCAAAGGACTCTTGAAACTAAGGAAATGGAACTATATAAGGGTGACATAAACAGTAGCACACTGAAAGAGGCCCTCAAGAAAGAAATCCCATTTCGACACCTTAAAAAGTTGATTATTTAGAACTCTCTGTGGAGTTACTGAAAGTCTTGACGACGTAAGGATGTCCTGAAAATATTGTGTAAAATGTGTGTTTTGGATGTGTCATTGTTACCAAAACGGCAAATGTTGATTTTTCTTCCACAATTGAAACACTCAAATAATGCATGGTACTTTGTCATAATTGTTTCGACCCGTGAAGGTCCGGTCTGAGAATTGGTCATCAGTAGCCCATGCTTGTCGTAAGAGGCAAATAACGGGATATGGTGGTCAGGCTCGCTGACTTGGCTGGCACATGTCTTCGTTTCCCAATTGCGTAGGTCAATGCTCATGGTGTTGATCACTGGATTGTCTGGTCCATACTCGATTATTTACAGACCGTCGCCATATAGCTGGAATGTTGCTGAGTGAGGAGTTAAACAATAACTGACCAACCAACCATAATTGTTTCGTGTTAATCGCATCTGCTTTTAGGTCTGCTTCATGTACACATCAGGATTCCAATTCTTCTGCCCTTGATCGTGGGCCGGCTGGGCAGTTGTTTAACGCCGATTTACAGTGTCGGGTGCTCTTTGGTCCAAGTTCAAGATTCTGCAGGGTAAATCGTTCTATCTGATATGGATTATAAGGATTTGTTACGTGATGGTATAGATTGCTTTAACCTTAGTGAGTGAGTGAGTTCTGCAGTTATTCGCGACTGGCTTTAACCTGAGAAGTGAGTGAGCGTTTAAGATTTACAGTCAAACAACCTTATAACAGTTATGAATATAAAACTAGTATGTAAATCTAAAATAGTTTACCTAAGGAAGACAACACAATGTAAAAACAGGCTAAAGACTGCCAACACAGCTGAAGGCAGATCACCATACTGGGGACCGTGGGGTGAGTGAGTGAGTTAATATTTAACGAAACTTATTAAGTGAACAATACAATATAAAACCATGCTATAGATCACCAACAGCTGAAGGTAGATCACCATACTGAGGACCATGGGGACTTACAGTACATTTGCTTCCTGCAAAGGACCCCTGCTGTATTTACATCATCCCTTCAACTGTACAGAAATTTAGAGAATCTAGCAATATTTAATACAACACAAATTCTATGATTAAAACTCTTGTAATGGGAAAACTGCATTGACTGCTGTGGTCTTACGTACCCTCTCCGGAGGACAAGAATTTTACGATACTTTAACCCCCTTTGACGATACACTATCGCAGTTGCTAATTTATACTATCATTTATAAAATACCATTTATATATTTACAAAACATATTGTTCAAAATTTATCTAATAATTACATTTCCTTTAAAAAACAATTATTCAATGATATTGACCTGAGAAGGATGTTTTAGTATACACTAAGATCCTGATTAGGAGGATGTTTAACGTGGAAATTTAATTTAGTGCTGAATGAGGCAGAATTGTAGACTGCAATTCATTTATTTTCAAAAGACAAGTGCGTTATCTAAAGTGATCTGTGTAAACAAGTCAGATTTTGTTGAGGATTAACTTTTGGTGATAATTCAAAACCAAATGACAGCAATAGCCTCGATCACAATGATAGGGTATATAACCCCGATTGGATGGAATAAGACTTGACTCCTGCCCGGTCAAATCGAGATACTGTACATACTTCACATTATGTTGTGTTGAAGTGCTGCGCAGACAAGGCGATTTCAGGTTCCAACGTAGTCAAACTACGACATAGACTCCTGTCAAACACTCTGACCGAGCTGTAGATATTCCACACGAGACATCTTGTCCTGCCGGCAACTTCGCAAGAACAAGACATTGCTATAATTTAGTTGAGCAATATTGCATTTGCGCCCATCAAGACTCTGATGGGTGTTGTGCTTGCATGGAGGTTCAGATTGACTATTGGTCACTTCTGTGCTGGCATTGAATAACACTGTTTCGCGTCCTACAGTGATCCTTAAGCAAACTACTATACTTAATTAAACAAAACCCAGAGAGGCGACATTTCTTAACAAATTACTCCCTCTCCTGATATAATTTTTCAGTCGACATAATGTTTGGGATCTGGATATTTTGTTCTTTCTTGCCTCTAAACACGTTTGAGATGTGTCAAACAACCACGCGATAATCAAATGAAAGCATTGCATCTTACAGTCATTGATACAGATTGACATTGGATATTGAATAAATGCTCACCATCTTGTCTTGTGATATCAAATACTACAGTCAGTGAAATGGGGATGCAAATATACCCTTCAAAAAGTAGGGAAACTTCATTTTTAATTTCCGATTGAAAAAATAGGAGATATATCGGAGTCAATCAATGTTGATATGATAATAATGAATGTTTTGAAAGTGAGTCACCATTTGCACTTCCTTATGACCATAGTTGTTTGTACAGTAACCGCTCTTGAAATGATTGGTGTATGACGTGAAATTTGCATGTGTACGATTTTTATTCAGTAATGTGTCAAGCACAAAGGGTGAGACATTCATTCAGACAACGAGGCATACTGCGTATGAGTCTCCGATTTACCAATTTGGGGAGTCTGTTCCACAACAAAGGGTGTCAATATGTCCCATTAGTACTGCCCTGTGACCCTTCCTTGCACAACATGTAGAGGGGTTCGATCAGTCATAGTGATACCACACCATACCATAAATGACCCACCTCCAAATGGATCGTGTGGTCTCACGTTGATGTTGGCGTGGCGTTCATAATAAGATGTCTGTCTTTGAAAGGTTTGTTAACGCTTATACTTCCTATCCAAATTGAAGTTCAGGTTCCCCTACAACATTTTGAAGAGTATACTTCAACGCGACGTATGAAAGGTTACAGCCATCACAAAGCTAATGGCTGCATGTGGGGGAAAAATACTGAACACCTTGCTAAACAAATCTTAAGGATACAAGATTTGTTAATGTTGTCTTTCTGTAAACATAATTGTACACATATATAAACAAATCCATGCAAATTCAATCAAAACATTATTATAACCACGACTTTCCCTAACGCCAACCACTGCAATATCAAGTAAAGGTTACCCGTTTGCGTCAGCCCATTGTCTCGCACTAACCCAAGTGTAGACCTTAAAGTAAACATAGAAAAATGAACTAAACGCCAAAAGAAAGTGTCCCATGACGAAAATTGTTATGGGAAGAAATAACCCAATGTTTTGAATGAAAATCCATATGTAATGGAAGGATCGATGGCTTCCACAATATTTACAATGCTTTACAAAAGTAAACAAAGCAAACTTATTTAATTTACAGAGAAAAAAATCACATGGGGATCAAATGTCTGTTTCAAATTCGTTATCGAGTTCAATGTACACTCCAGGATGCTCGTGGGGTCAGTATCCCGTGTGTCCTCCTCGAGAGTTAATGCACCTACAAACACGACGTCTCACTTACGTTGTGAGACGTCTGATGACGTCGTTGGGAATGGTCTGCCATTCCTGTGATAACGGTCTTCCTTTGGGGTCGTGACCTTTGGTCCGCTAGTTCTTGGCCTATCCAAGGTCGTGCCTGTCTGTTGAAAACGTTCCATTAATCTGTTGATAGTTTTAAGGTGGCATCCAAACGTCCTTGCAACGTGGGCGTGAGACGCGCCCATCTTGATCATGTCTATTACTCTCTATTCTCTCTGTTCGCGGCTTAGCCTGGGCATTATAAATATGTTTTCCTGTCACCTAAGCTCAATGGGGTTGCATTCACAATAATGTGGTTTCTCAATATGAATTTTGTGCATTTGGATATGGAAGGCATGCATTTCTGTCTTGTTCACAAAGTGCACGAAATTATCAATTGTTGGCAATTTTTTATTCGACCCACTTTTTTATGCTTTTGGGTGCATAGAAAACATTCAATTTCGTTTGTGGAATCACTTCCCCCAAAACATAATTTCAATATTTAATTTCTATGTGTATTTAGTTTAGCTACTTATAGCCATCTCAGTACTGATTGTTTGTTTGTTGTAGCGGGAAACATCACAGCTCTAGAATTGTTTTGACAACATGTGTACCGCTCTCCTTTGTGTCCATCCTACAATTCCGTCACAGTGCGTGGAAACCTTTCCTATGGTGAGGACCTCCTGTGGCAGTGGAAAGGTAATATTCGCTTAGAATGTCACCTCGCTTGATACTGATATTTTCTGTGGCTTTAGGGGACTGAAAACATCGCCTGATGCAGTATAGTATGTTTATAAGTACATGAATTTGAACTACGCTTTCATGTGTTTACGCTAATGGAGCAATGCTTTGTTTCTGATGATGAATGTATCGTTTAAGATTTCCTCATACTTTTGTTTGACAGTGGTGTGAAGCTGGGCGTTGTGTAGCAAACGGTGAGGCTCCGACTACTGTTGGTAAGATATGTGATTGCTTGTACAGAGAAGAGGTAGAGAGCCATGGCAATTATACGTATCTGTACAGTCGACGCTTTAAAGTAACATTCGGATAATGGGAAAACGAACAAAATGTAGTAATAGAAAAGCAGACGTGTTTGGCCCCCTTAAACATATACATGTACTACAAACAAAAAGTATGGGAACACCTTAAAATGTAGCACCATGTTTGATTCAAACACAACAGCCTAGTGAAGACAGGCCTTCCATGCAGCTTGTGGCAATATGTGAATCAAACATGGTGCTGGTATGTTTCAGCACTCTTTTTACTTTGTTTTGACATTGTTTCATTTCACTCAAACTCAGCTCACACAGTTGCTTCACTGCATGTTCCAACATGCCTTTTAAGGTGCCCATTAAGCACACACAAAGTTACTGAATGAGGAATCGTGTATCACGTATTATACCTGGGCATGACAACATAATGAGTTGTTACACAAGATTATTTAACAATGTTTTTTTGAACATTTTCAGAGGGTTGTCCTCAAGGAGATGATCCAACTGCTGCTTGTGGCGCCGCTCAGTGTCCTAACTACAGCCCTGACGTAAAGAGTATTCTGTGTTGCAGCACCTGTAATGAACCATATATTTGCCCAATACCTACCCCTACCACCACCCCGACCCCCGACAGAAAGTCCAAATGTAGTTGGTGGCATAGACGATAATGAAACGAAATTATTTGAAAAGGCACTGATATACAGGCTTCTCAAAGTGGAATTGGTCTATTGAAGAAACTTTAACAGTTTTCATGGTTTATCTCGTCAAACTGACGAATTGGTGTAATGTAGATAAAGACAATAAAGACATGTAAAATGACACGTGTTTTCGCTTACAGGAGCAAGTGCATGTCAGAGTAATACTATGATGAAAATCTTTTCAGGGTTCAACACGATTCTGAATAAACAAATGTATACAGGCTCGTTTCAAGATTTTCGACAGTGATTCCGGGTATCCAGGTTCTCTTTTTTTTATCCCCCGCCGCGCGATTAGGATCCGTCCGTCCGTACGTACGAATTGGAATATTTTAAGATCCGTTGACTAGATGCTTTTCATATTTGGTACCTAGGTTCATCACAGTTTAAGAAAGGTCCAGTCAGGTTTGGTGACCTTGACCTTCATTCAAGGTCACAAGGGGACTTTAATGGTTTACTCTTGCCAGCGAGATATCTCAAAAACCGTTAGCTCATATTCAACACCAAGCTTTATCTAGGGAAGGCGCAGGGCCCCGTTGATTTTAGTGACCTTCACGTAATTTTCAAGGTCATGGCGACACTTTGACGATTTCAGCATATTAACCTGCATGTTATGCTTGTCAGCGAGATACCTCAATAACCATTCCTTGGATTTTTTTTCATATTTGACACCAAGCTTTATCTAGGGAAGGCACAAAGCTCAGTCGATATTGGTGACCTTCACTTAATTTTCAAGGTCATGGCGACACAGATTTCAGCATATTAACCTGCATGTTATGCTTGTCAGCGAGATACATCAATAACTATTCACTGGATGTGTTGGACATTGGGACCCCGCAATAATAGGCCGTAATTTCAAATCATTCGCAGGTTTAACTTAACATAGGGGGATGATAGACTTTTACACCAAGAGCTTATAACCGCACTTTTATGAATTTTAGGGATTGCTCAATTACTTTATCACGGGCTATATTTTTACCAACTTTAGGTGTAAAGTTACTTTTGTTCTTAGCGAACAACACATCTTCAATTTCTGTATCAATTTAAAAATGATAAAAAAAGCCGTAACTTTCTGCAAAATTCAAGGATATCTGTCTAGTTCATGTACATCTTGTTTTGCAGGATTAGGGGTGAATTTCATATCTTTCAATAACACTGTGATCTCCTCATCCTTTAGGTCTACAGAGGATAGAGATAGCTTTAAGCTCTATTGTCTGCTCCCCTGTGCCGAGGGAGGCTCGTTGTCACTAACAAAGAATCACTGTCTTCAAATGTTGCATGTTTCTCTCTCAGGAGTCGCTGTTTTTCAGGTTCTCCTGTGATGGATTTTATCTGGAATCGAGTATTATTCTCTTTTCCGCATATATCCACTGTAGATAAGTATCCGCTATGTTGGCATTTTTCACATGTCCCCAATAGGCCCGTCTCCTGTAATTGGGAATTCCACAGTCGTAGAATAGATTGCCTGATCTCCGCTGCTGTCTTATCAAGGCGTTGTTTGGCTGAGTCCTCAATCAGATTCGCTTGTAGGGTTGCTTCGTTTGCAGAAACTATGTCTTGGACTCCTCTCTGTAAGTATTCCACCGTCTCGTAAAGAGCACTTGGACATGGTACCTCTAATGCACGTGGGAAGGAATTGTCCCTGTCCCGTGCGAGATCTCGGATGCTCATTGTGTCCATCACAGTGGCAATATGTGTCAGTTTGTCACTAAATGAAGGGTAGCAAAAGTTTGTCACTAAATGATGGGTAGCAAAGGTACTGTAAGTCCCCATGGTCCCTAGTATGGTGATCTACCTCGGTTGTTGGCGAGCTATAGCCCATATTTATACTGTCTTGTCCTAATTCGACGTCCAATTTGAGAGAGATATGCTAGTTTTGTTCTTAATACTGTGATATTCTAGTTGGTTTTACTGCCTTTCGTAGACAGTGTTTTTATGGTTCATTTGAAACTTGCTTTAGTCACGATATGGCTGAAATATTGCCGATGTGACTGTAAATTTTAACTCATTCACTCATTGATGTCAGACTCTTCAGAAGTTCTTCTTCAAATTGCTTCTTTTCTGTACTTTTGGGGGTCGGTGTTTACATATCCATGCACACACATATATATCCCTGCATTCGTCAACATATGTATAAATCATATAAATAGCATCCGTCCATCATCAAAGGGGTGCAAATGGTGATCGAAATGAGGCAGTCTAACATATTAAGCATTGGCAGATTTATCCAAATGTATCGTCTTTGTTTGTATTACGATCTGAGCTGTCACGAGCCATAATCTTATCCATAACTGATATCAATGCCCAAAGCGAAGACCCCAGAGCACAAAAGCAAACCTTCATTTGCACCTGCGTATCTTAACGTCAGATTAAGTATTGTCCCAATAGTGCTATTAGTTTTAAACTTTCCACGCTAGTTTTAATTGTAATTGTGATATTCTAGTTGTTTTACTGTCCTTCGTCGACAGGTTTTTATATTATGCATATATTCCACTTCAAAATCAAATATGTTCTCGTCACGATATGGCTGCAATATTGGCGATGTGCCGTTAAATAATAACTCACTCACTCACTTACGTCAGATTAAAGAGATAATCACAATGAGAGCTTGCAAGTAAAAGGTCGAGGTCTACATTCTGCTTTCTTCTTTTTTACAATGTAACTTGGTGAGTGGAGGTAATATCATTCTGCGTAGCGATAGAAAAAAAATTCGGTCTTAAATTGCAGGATCACGAAAGCGTCTTTTCGTGACAGTTGCAGTTTAGAGACTGGTGTACAGTTTTAATTATTCTATTTGATGAGTGGTATTAATAACATTGCAATGTAAGACCATGGTTTGTGAGACCGTTAAGGACCACACTTGCTACTTCATGACATGACTTATCCCAAATATCAGGAAAGATACCAATAAGTGGAGGAAGGCGTATTGTTTGTTTTAGGGTTTGACTTTTGTTTTATTGCGACACATTCACTTACATAAGGAAGCGTGAAACACATCAATCACGTGATCACCTAAACAGGAAAAAGCACAAACAAATTCCCAGTTTAATCCAATGAGAGTATGTTGCGACTCCCAAATCAGCATCGCGAGCATGCCATAGGTGGGCGTCATATGGACGATCCGTTGCAGCCATTGCACAAACACTCTGTTGTTGTCGTCAGACAATACATGCACTGATGATTCGTGAGCCACAGACAGGCAATGTTCCAGATCGTCCTCGTGTGGAATCGCATTGACGTTACGTCACATCTGCAACGATTTTGTGACTACAAAATCCATCACTAGCACTAGCAGACAGTTGTTCAGAGGTAGAGAGTCACCACAGACCATCAGGAATCGACTCGCACTTCCTTCTGTAACACCGGTACGGATGTCCTTCCAATTACCAAAACTTGCACTCATTCAAACCCATTTGGGATGAGGTGGGAAGACGAGTTCGGCACCAGATGAAGCATTCCTAAACAATACAAGAACTTGGGCAAGCCCTCGTTGAAAAATGTCCACTCCTCATCTTATGTATTGCTATCTATATGTCAGTAGTATGTAAAATATCCATTCTCATAATAATGCGAATACTGCTTCCACAGAATTTTACAAGTATCGAGTTTTTAATTTGGTTGAGTATTTGCGCTCCAAAGAGTATCGAGTCACGACTGACACTATTAGAGAACTATGCCATGAAGAAGCACATACCTTGGTCTTGACTGAGTAACACGTTTTACTTAACTTTGATCTTCGTTCTTGAGCAATAAACAAAGACTGCCTGAGACGTTAAACGGTTGGCGTATCATGATGAAATAGCTGCAGGGAACAGATGAAAAAAATTACATCTGATTTGCGACCATCTGTTGTCTATCAGCGAAATGTCATCTTTCTCGAACATCAGTGATGTGGCGTGGTATCTTCATCCTCCTGTCTTTAGGAGGAACACGGGCAGCGTTCTTTGGAGACAGAATACAAGCAATCTCAGGTACGTATTGTCAAAATTAAATGTTTTCATGCGCGTATCTTATTCGTAAACCACTTCCTAAATGCTGACGATGAACATACCAGTGTATATAAAATACCATATTTCGTTTACAGGTGATCATTGGTGCAGCCTAGTTTAAACACCAACCACAGGAAATAATAGATTTCAAAACAGATGCAAAATCACATATATAATGCCTCTGGTGACATCCAACATCACATCGTGGTGTAAATTCACGTTAAATGTAAATGTGGTATAAGGTGTATTTGATTCCAGTAATCTATGCTGAAAGTATTCAATTGAAAACAGAGATTACGCGTTTCTGAATCCAGGATATACACCTCTGAAAAACAATAACAGAAGTAACGTTGTGCCATTTCGTCTTTTCTAGCTAATGAATCCATCTAACTTGGTGACCTTTTAATGATTGAATTGCACTTTCCTGAACTCTATTCATTCATATCGACATGATCATAAAGAAATGGAAAAGAAAATATGCAATTGAAACCAGAGATTACGCGTTTCTGAATCCAGGATATACACCTCTGAAAAACAATCACAGAAGTAACGTTGTGTCATTTGTGAACAAATCGTCTTTTCTACACTAATGAATCCATCAAACTTGGTGACCTCGTAGTAACTGAATTGCACTTTCCTGGACTCTGTTCATATCAATATGGCGATAAAGAAAATATTCACTTAAAACCAGTGATTACCTATCTGAATCCAGGACATCAGCCTCACAGAAATAATCATAGAAATAACGCTGTGTTATTCGTTAACAAATCGTCTTTTCTGTAACGCTAATGAATTCTCCAAACTTTGTGACCTTTTAATGATTGGATTGCACTTTCCCGAACTCTACGTCCATGCAGGAAGCAAATGTACTGTAAGTCCTCATGGTCCCTAGTATGGTGATCTACCTTCAGTTGTTGGCAATCTATAGCCGGTTTTTATATTGTATTGTCATTTAAAAGTAACATATTTTAGATTTAATTACTAGTCTTAAATTTATCCCTGTGATAATCTAGTTGTTTTACTGTCCTTCGACGACAGGTGTTGTATAATGTAATTGTGTTTATTGTTAATTTATAACTTTTTAATTCACAATATGGCTGAAATATTAACGATGTGACTATAAATTTGAACTCACTCACACTCCTAAACTCTACATTAATGAATAAGACGATAAAGAAATGAAGAAGTTGACACAGCTCTCAATCAGAGTTGGAAAAATACACAAACAGTTAACTAAATCTGCTATTGATAAATATGCTCTCAGTCAGAGTTGGAAAAATACACAAACAGTTAACTAAAACTGCTATTGATAAATATATGTAATTAATGCATGAGCAAATCCCCTAAAGCCCTAGGTACAAACACACTTATATTTATGTGCCAGTAACTACTATATCTTAACTTAGCAGTTTCTATAAGTGACTGTATGTGTGTGTATATATATATATATATATATATATATACACACACACACAAGATAATGTTTGTATACACACTCATATACAGATATGACAGTAAATGCAACTGGCACCGAAAAGCTGAAACTACTTCAATCGGCCAAGATGTTTTGCAACAACATTTGACCCCACGTCTGTTTGCCACTGCTACGTAAACAAACGAGCATGGATGACATCCTTAATTTTCCGGGATTGTCTTAGTGAACTTTGACCGACAAATGAGAATGCAGACACGTCACGTGATCCTGATGTTGGATAATGCCCCTCACATGCTACTTGTCAGTTAACTAATGTTACGTGTCACTTTGTGCCGCCTAATACAACTTCACAACATTCAGCCGGGGTCATCAAAAACTTCAAACTCATGTTCTATTTAAAGCCAAACTCGTTTCAGAGTTACCACCGTGCTGTTGTGACGTGTGCATGTTATTAAGGTATTTTGCAAACTGAGCTGGATATGTGAAAAACGTTGTTTCGTAGATGAGGGCATTCAAATAGGGTTGTTGGTTTATAAGGTTTCAACCCGAACGTGCTTCATGTGGAATATTCATAGCACTTTCCAGCGAACTACTAAGAATTCGTGCCATTCACTTCGTAAATCGTTACATAATAAAGCAGTGTATGAGAATATTGCAATATCTGATGTTTATTGACATTTGAAATACAGTATACACCCGCAGCTAATTGAGTTCATTTTCTGCAATTTGTTCATTCAGTATATCTTTCCAATTGTGGATACCGCTTTTCAGAGCTCTCATGGTTGACTACAATACCGCTTACAACAGACACGAGAGGATCAAACAACGGGTCAAAAGACATGCCAGAGGAACTCCATTTGATGCTCCATACACTGCAGGAGTCTATGGAACTGACGATGACCCTCAGCCCAGTCAACACAGTCAACATGCCCGTGTACACCATCCATAACATTGACGGCATCTTTACATCCACAAAAAGTGAGGCAGTAAACGAGGTGAGTCAAGATTCTGTATGACGATGATAACCACGACAAATGCACTGCATTAAACAAGACACGTGCTTTAAAACGATATGGTCATGCTTGCAAGTTACCCGTTTCCCTATTGTTCTTGGTGCCACAGATTTGGTACCTTCCAATCTCTTGACTGACATCTGACACTGGGAGAGTACCGGGATTATTGCCAGGAACACTTTCATAATTAAGAAGGATGCAGTGTTATGTGGTCTACATGTTTTTTTCCGACTAGCAGCAATTCTTGAGAGATGTCCAATTCGCCATCTGGGCTGTGTGTAAATGGGACATAGACGGACTTTGCCGGAACAGATTCTATCGAGTTGGACACTAACGTGATTAACAGGGTTCAGGTAAACCTTGAACACAGCGTTATGCAACATGGCACCAAGCTCTTGAACATTTTGGAGTTGACGTCTCTTCTTCCAAGAGCATTTCATGCGTGTTCGATGGGATTGAGGTCAAGTGATCTCGATATCCACTTCATGACGTCAGTTAGCCAACAGCAGGTGCACTTTTGCCCAGCTTAGACGTTCATTACAGTCTACCTGTGTTAGAATCGACCAAACATAAGGACATCGGGCACGAAGATGGGCAGCGTGCAAGCGGTTTCGTATGGTCTTGACAGTTAAGCGACCACTACACAGTGCGTTACGGATTTTCTTCTTATCACCAGACCAAATCTTACTCAGATTTTCACGAGTCTATGGCATATTTATTTTTCATAATCAAATTATGATTCTCGTTTCGCCTGTGTTATTTCTTACCCAATAATTCAGTGCGCTTTACAAGAATAATGCCATGTTCAAGTCAAAGAAAATAAATTCAAAATGCAACTCCACCTTTCTTTATATTCAGATTGATATTTATTTTGTACACTGAGAGGCACAACAAGCAGCTGTTGATTTCATTGAAAAGTTCAGCCTGCTAAGACGAGTAGTGTTCAATTACCATTTTCTGAGCTTCAATATGTTCGTGTAGACAGCTTTTCCCAATGATTCCATCTTCATTTTTTTCAGAATTGTGGGTTATACAGATGCATAGACTATTCTGGAGCTTTTGTGTGTAGACAAGATGAGGATGGCCAGTTTGACATTGTAAGTATTCAATCAAACATTATGTATTCATATCAGTCCGACCCGTGAAGGTCCGGGTTAGAATATTGATCTTCAGTAACCCATGCTTGTCGTAAGAGGCGACTAACGGGATCGGGTGGTCAGACTCGCTGACTTGGTTGACACATGTCATCGGTTCTCAATTGCGCACATCGATGCTCATGCTGTTGATCACTGGATTGTCTGGTCCAGACTCGATTATTTACAGACCGCCGCCATATAGCTGGAATATTGCTGAGTTCGCCGTAAAACTAAACTCACTCACTCACTCATATCAGTCCAGTTCAGTATGTCATATACCTGATATGTTGTGTTTGTTGCAAGAAATGGAAACATCAGTTAAGTGAGTTCGGATTTTTAGTTACATAGACATTATTTCAGCAATATCGTGACTATAACAAGTTATACATTGAGAGGAAATAAAGTTTCATAATTAAAGATGTCGGCAAACAAGTAAGCATATATCTTTAAAAATAGAACCCAGTTTATGACAATGCAATACACAAACGGGCTATTGATTGCCAACATTTGTTTGTTGTACCCTAGGCTCATACTTCCCTTGATTATCTGGGTTAGAATTAATCTTCAGTAGCCCATGCTTGTCGTAAGAGACGACTAACGGGATCGGGTGGTCAGGCTTGCTGACTTGGTTGACACATGTCATCTTATCCCAATTGCGTACATCGATGCTCATGTTGTTGATCACTGGACTGTCTGGTCCAGACTCGATTATTTACAGACCACCGCCATATAGCTGGAATATTGCTTAGAGCGACGTAAAACTAAACTCACTCACTCACTAAGCTCAAACTCCTGCTTGACACTTTATTAAAATACCATTTCACGTAAAACTGGTAATAAGAACAAAGTGATAATGCTTTAGCAAACATGATCAGTCCGTTCACCAACCCTGTTGCTAATTATGATCAACCTATGCTTCAGAGAATATAGAACTTAATAGGACAGTGTATTCCAATGTGTCATATCACAAGGCTACGCCAGCCCTACCACATGTTAAGGATGTACTGAGTCCTTCCTTTTTCCGACAGATGGGCACAATACTAATTCGTGGACATAGGTACCGCTTGTGGCCTGCAGAAACAAACACAGCTTACAAAGCGCACATCCATATTTTGAGACAAGTAGCAGAACCCGAAGGACAAGCAACGGATTTCCTCTCCATAAATACTTCTACAATACAAAGTGGTAAATGTCACACATATATAACGAGAAACTATATACATGTTATGAATGTAAGGTCGACATATAATGGTCATTTTAAAACATGAAAGATATAAATATATATATTCATTGGAAATCATTATTAGCTTAGCAATATATCTACATGTGAAGATCCGGGTTAGAATTGGTCTTCATCAACCCATGCTTGTTGTAAGAAGCGACTAACAGGGTCCAGTGGTCAGGCTCGCTGACTTGGTTCACACATGTCATCGTATCCCAATTGCGTAGATCGCTGCTCATGCGGTTGATGGTTGGTGTATTTCTGGTCTAGACCTATTGTATAGACTGACTGACTGAGTTTAGTTTTACGCCGCTTTTAGCAATATTCCAGCAATATCACGGCGGGGGACACCAGAAATGGGCTTAACACATTGTGCCCATGTGGGGAATCGAACCCGGGTCTTCGGCGTGACGAGCCAACGCTTTAACCACTAGGCTACCCCACCGCCCCCTATTGTATAGAGGCTGCCGCCATATAGCTGTACTATTGCAGAGAGAGGCGTTAAACAAAAACAAAACAAAACAAACAAACAAACAAGCAAAGCAATAAACCAGTAAAACCACGACAGGTTTTACCGGACATATAGTTCAATGATATATCCATGTAATGAACCTGCGCCACGATGTGAAAAACGAATGCTTTTATACCACTCTAACAAATTGCCCATTAACATGGGACACTATATAGATTCTTAAATGTGTTGTGAATACATATTAACTAATATTAATAATTGATCTTTCCGAATTCTTTGGACATAATACTGCCAACGAAATAACATTTATAGGAGAATGCACTGAAAGCAATAATATTACTATTTAAACCCTATTCTGATCATGATAAGATACCGTGTTAATCACACTCTGCCTGAAGGGGTTAAAACTCGGTTCACGAGAGGTTGAACGTAAACTTGCCTTCCACACCTAAAAATACGCCTGAAGCCAAGATAGTCAGGATCATTGAACCATAGATTTGTAACCTCGGAAATATTTATGCACTAAATCCGTAGCACCTTGTTAAAACAGCACAACAGCTTCTAATGAGGACGATCTCTGCCAAAGGGCACATGTCACCTACACACGCAACCAGTTTTGTGAGAATCCGTCGGACGCATACTCGCGACTTTGAGATTGGAAGCCCGACAACTAACGGACAGATCTACGTCCAAACTGTTACACGACATGCAAATGTCTCTAGTCATGCTTTACACGTTATTTAAAATGAGCGGAAAGGGTGAAATAGGTCAAGGGAATTTACCAAGGTTTACGGGTTAACGATGTGTCCCATGACCTTTCGGACACTTACGAATGACTCCGATGAAATTGTCGCACATTCGTACGACTGTGTAATCTAAAAGATATCGACTGGTGTGGCATGAGAAGATACGGTGCGAAATGTACAACGTCTAACGTCGAAGTCACGGATATGTATGATTGACATGGTATTCAACAATTTGTCGGTTGGTTGGTTGTTTGTTTAACGCCGCAAACAGCAATATTCCAGTTATATGTTTATGTAAATAAACAGAATGAGCATCGATCTACACAAACGGGATAAGGTGACACGTGAAAACAATGCCAGCGAGCCTGACCACCAGACATGCACGGGTTTCTGAAGCCCAATTCTAACCCGAATCTTCAGGGGGTACTATATTCGTCGGGCATATTTGAGAGAACAGAAGGGCATGGAACACACATAACGGGGATCGTTGTCGCTAACGAGGAATCGTGACTGTGGACGTCTCTAGGGTAAGTGGGCTCTCGAATCATTATTACTGAACAAACGTAGCTGATGAAGAGGGATTTGAACAGTGAAAGATACGAGACAGTTTCCGGTAGCGGAGTTATTCAACACTTCATTATTTCATCCTGTTCTCTGAAATAGTTTTGTCTGGGTGGAAAATACAATAGCAAATGTTGAATTATTGCAAACATCCAACAAACAACTTCCTCTCCCGTCCTTAAAATTGGTTGAGGAAGGGCTACGTCCCGGTTATAGCTCTGCAAACCTCTAGCCCGTTTTTATCACCAAACCTTAGCCTTGACAAACCTAAAAGACTTACGATGAAGATGTCCCATATTCGACAAGCTGGCAACCATTGGGAGTGCGCACGTCAATATAATACACATAAACTGGATTCCTGAGCATAATAATGGCAATTTTAAGAATGAATAAAATACAAAAATATTAGTTCCCATTTTCAATCCTTTCTGAATTAACGTGAGACCGAAATATATTTCATATATATGATATAACAGTGCTTTGTATAGACTAGTGCTTGCTAGAAAAGACTTTACGATGAAGATGTCCCATATTCGACAAGCTGGCAACCATTGGGAGTGCGCACGTCAATATAATACACATAAACTGGATTCCTGAGCATAATAATGGCAATTTTAAGAATGAATAAAATACAAAAATATTAGTTCCCATTTTCAATCCTTTCTGAATTAACGTGAGACCGAAATATATTTCATATATATGATATAACAGTGCTTTGTATAGACTAGTGCTTGCTAGAAAATATGTCGCAGATTATATTCAGTGAACATATATTGAAAACCCTCAACACGACAGGACGTATTCAGTAACACTACATGCACACTCGATGAAATAAGCATTGTTATGCCATTGTCTTTCGCAACTAAATGTCACAATTGCGTAATTGGGTATTATGGCTTGTTTGTAAAGTTTGACATGGATTCTAAAGGAAGACCGAAAATCTTGTACTGTTACCCTCCCTTGCTTCAAGAACGATATGTTAGCCTGCTGATTCATAGAAGCAACCAAACCCTTCCATATTCGTTAGAAAAACGAACCAGAAAAGAGCCTACAGCACGATGCTGTATATCATGGGTTAAAGGGCACTATTAAATAATTACTATAACCTGGTGTTCCCGAAAAGGTGCGCATATCCCGCACACAGGTACCGCCGTCATAAACTGGTGCAAAGGATAGTCAGTTGATCACCTGGAAGGAAAGGTAAACATAAACATATGGGAAAATACTGGACATCACTGATGTTACTGTCAGTGAATATGATGCATCTAGATTAAAACTGTCCTCACAATGTTATGTCTACCATATAACATTATTGAAACTTTACTGTGGCTTTCAGTGTAACAAACTTGATCACACTACCCTCGAGACTGTATCTCAAAACTGCAATACGTCCAGCTTGAGCTGCAGGAATACTGTTGGACATAAAGGAAAAGAAAAAAGTGCCTCACATCCTTACAGAGAGTTCCTTGTCACTCTGAATGTTTAATTTGCAATGAATGAAAAAGGAGCGTAAAATTCGAATTGGCAATTTCATGGTTATTTCAGATCATCGGTCATGAGGTCATTACACCGAAGTCGTGTCTTTTCCGGTTAGGTGTAAAATGTGCTGAGCCTATTTATGGTGTTTCGCAGCGATATGCCAGAACATTGCCAAAGCAGGGTTAAAACCAAAACTAACTTGTTTGTGCATCAAGGAATTCCTCCCTAAATATGTGTGAAGCTGATAATTGCATAGATTTGTATGTGCATATATGCAAACACAACTTGGGTATAAGTGTGTTCATTTCATGAGGGTCATAGAACCACGATGAACTGAACTGGACACAAAGAATATAATGTGCGTAAAAAACATATCCAAGTTCTCGTTTTAACTACAGTTTCTATTCACTGTAATTCACTGATACAAATGACGTTTACGACTGAGTGGTTGAAGGGGAAATACAATTACACGAATATACATTTTACAATTCAGTTTTCTTGCACATGAGTTTCAGAAATAACTGCTCCGCTGACAGAGACCTACACACTGGAACTTGTGATGTACACCGACAGCCAAGATTACACAAAGTAAAGTATATGGGGCAATTTAAGAACGTAGGAGTGAGTGAATAAACATTTTACGTCACACCAGCAGTATTTCAGCCACATCGTGACGACAAATATACTGAGAGAAAAAAATAAAGGATCACAGGAAAATTCAAGCGTTCCTTTAATATTTTCCAGTTTTCATCACCAACTTTGAATAGCGCTGTAGTGCTGAAAACTGGAAAATAATAAAGGAACGCTTGAATTTTACTGTGATCCTTTATTTTTCTCTCTCAGTATAGTTATGCACTAAGAATAAATATATTTATACATTTTTGAAAACCTGTCAGCGAAGGACAGTATAACGACTAGATTATCACAATGAATTAAAACTAGTTTGAGTTCAGTGTAAAATGCTAAATCATTTCAAAACAACACAATATTTAAATCAGGCTATAGATCGCCAGCAACTGAAGGTAGATCACCATACTAGGGACATGGGGACTTACATTATTTTTGCTACCTGCATGGGCTCTAGCTGGATTTACATCATCACTTCAGCTGTTGGCGAATTTTCAGCAATATAACCATATATTTAAACTACAAACATTCTACAATTCTGGCAATGATCAACATACATTGACTGATGTGATCTTAAGTACTCTCTTCGGATGACAATTATAAGAATGTAGGAAGAGAATGTCGGCGTTATTTTCTTCTCTTTCGTGCCAGATTCATCATCGTGTCATTGCACTATCGCCAATGTATTGCGAGACCGGTTAGCGATATAGTTAAGGAACCTATTAAGTGTGAAATATGTTATTCTGAATTTTGCGGATGATCTATGACACATCATATACTGTCCAAACATATTCCTTTCTCACAGTGAATTTTTCCTGATGCTAAAGTGCCCATTGAGCCATATGCACGTGGAATAAATAATATTATGGATAAGGCTGACAACTCTTGTTCTTTGTACGTTATCAAGAAGAAGAAGAAGAAGGAAGACATATCATACGTTAATGTTCATGCAAGTATACAATGTAAGTACTGCGTAAATCTAAGGAAAGTAACATTTGATTAGAACCAGTACACAGGTATATGGTTTGACAATTGCCATACATATCGTTATCCTTCTGTTCCAGCTTCCAACAACGGTTTGGTTTATCGACCGAAGCGGAAACGAGAAATTTGATGTCTCTTTGGTATTCGTCTGTTACCGAATTTGTAAGATATGTGTACACATCCTTACGATGGGATTGCCCGGGAAATACACTGACTTTTATATGTTTTGCAGTATTTGGTTGAGCCTTAACGTGTAAAATAGAGTATTTAAACCCAGCAATTTTATTTCAAAATATTTCCCCACATCAGTAGGGAGAAAAAGTTGGAAATGTAATGCAACAAATTTCATAGTAATTTTCCTAAGCTATCTAGTATATGAATTTAGACAAGTGTTGAACATTCATGACGTCCCTCCTGAGCTATATAAAGTAACAGTTACAAGAACGACAGAAACAGCTTCGATGACAATTGAATCCTGATTGGTAGAATTCAACTAATTGCTTTCTGATATTGGTAAATCAACGATTATATACATTCATAGTGGATATCCCATTCTTTAAATCCTCTTATGCTGAACGCCATATTTTGCCAACTATTGAATTGCGTTTTTAACAATAATATGCGTTTTACAAAAAGTTGTGGCACTGATGTCAACTCTGGGAAACCTGCTGTCATACAGTTGTAAGGAAACACTGCTAACATATGTAATCATTCGAGGAACTCCTTTTTTCAATATGTGTTTGATACTTGATAATGACATCCCCTCTCTCAGGGGCTGCTCTGCCATGACAGTGCCTGCAATTTAAAAGTCACTAACTCATTTCACACTACTCTCTGTCGTGAAGGGTTTGATTACGGATTTGAACGAACAACTTTGTCTAATCTATTTCCAGATAACTTTGACATATAGCACAGTTGTCCAGGATGATCCAGATATAAACATCATTGTCAAGACAATAGGACTTGTCGTCGCTACGGTATGTATAGTTTCTTGTAGGCATTTAAATATTTGGATTTGTTGGTTTGTAATATGCCATGACACGAATGTAGTAACACCATATTTTAAACGTGTCGAATGGATGTTGTGCCTCCTGTGAAGATATTGTAAAACATTTCACTTAATCCTCTTTCTAGCAGGGGAACATATATTCCTTTTCCGTTGATGTTGACAAACAGGTGCCCGAATTTATAACCACTAACACGCACACATCTTAGCTTAATCATAGTTTGTACGGTGCCACGGATTACAATTTCTGATGAAATTTGTAAAGTGTTTACCACTTTTCTTCTCCTATTCTACAAAATTTGACCGCCTTACAGTGTCCTCTTTAAAGATAAATTCAGTTCATGTATTATTAGTTTTAACGTTAAAATAATTATAAACTTAACTCCAGTTGCATAAGCTTGAGTTACATGCGCTTCAAAAGAAAACGTTGTATGTCTATCATTAGGATACGTGTACCATTTTACCTGACATCGGGTATTGAAACAATTGCTCTTGCAAGAATCAACTTATCATTATCGGTTGGTTCCCTTTTACATGTACGGGGAATACAAAGCATAAGCATGACTTAGAGTACCTCGACCGATAGCTGGGCAGTGCATGTCGATTTAAGATTTAGTGATTTTTTTTTAGTGTTTGTTGACGAAGTTGAATTTTATGCAATTTTGTTTACACTGTGGAAAGTGAAGGATTAATGCCAAATGACAAGTTTGTTCTGTGTATAGCTTTATGGCCAAGAGTGAGTGAGTTTAGTTTTACGCCGCTTTTAGCAATATTCCAGCAATATTGGCTTCACACATTGTACCCATGTGGGTAATCGAACCCGGGTCTTCGGCATGACGAGCGAACGCTTTAACCCTTGACCTACCCCATCGCCCCCATGGTGAGTGAGTGAGTGAGTTAAAATTTAAAGTCACATCGGGAATATCTCAGCCATATCGTGACTAAAACTAGTTCTAAATTCATAATATATATAACCCTGTCAACGAAGGACAGTTAAAATCACAAAATGAGTTAAAACTAGCTAGCATATATCTTTAAAAGTAGAAAACTATTTTTGGACAATACAATGTAAAAATGGGCTAGTAATCGCCAACAACTGAAGGTATATCACCATACTGGGGACCATGCATGGGGACTTACAGTGCCTTTGCTACCTGCATGGACCCTAGCTTGATTTACACAATCTCTTCAGCCATTGACGTTTATGTTGAGATTTAGCCATACATTAAAATGACAAAAATACTACGATTAAATACCTGGTAGACTTAAATTTACTTGAAATGTTTTAGGACTTGCGTACCTTCTCAGGAGGACAATATTTTTACGCTACGTCAACCCCCTTCGAAGGTACAGCCACTCACAAATTCAGTTTCTCATTTAAATCACCAAAACTAAAAATGCATGTATGTACAAAACATATGAATCACCGCCCCCATGGCCAAGAGCACATACAACATAATAAAATATGCGCATACAAGCGTAGATTTCGATGCATAATTAGGTTTGTAGGTTTCTCTTAATGAATATAGCCAGGTTTTTAACATGTCTCACATTTTGTGATGGCAAGAGTGAGCATAACTTGTTAATAAAAAGAAGTGTGTGGTAGGAAGGAGGTATAAGTTGCTCCCTCAAATCCTTATAGCATGGACACACTAATATCAGAAAAAAGAAAGAAAGTAAGATTGTTTATGGATAACAACTTCTTTTATTATATATGATGCGACGTTTTGGTATGGATTCTTATACATTCTTATGCTTGACAACGGTATAAGAATCCATACCAAAACGGCGCATCATATATAATAAAAGAAGTTGTTATCCATAAACAATCTTACTTTCTTATTAGTCACCAACTTCTAAATGCCAATCAAACAGAGCATTAATAGCAGGTGGAACTCATACTTGTATAATATTCATGTTACATTTGGAACAAATAAGTTGATTACATTCAATGTCAGTATCATATCTCAATTTACTCACATATAACTTATTAGACACGTACTTTACAATACATATGGAGAAATCTTTTGTGGCAGAACAATTCTATTATATATTTCTCTGAATCTAACACATATTTATAGTTATATGGTATACAATATATATGGTTTGGGAACAACATGATTAGCACAGTACGACACTTAGCGGTATACCACCCAGAACACGGACAAGTTGTACCAATTAAGATTTGATGGCGTGTTTGGCCTCACTAAAATACATATTTAGTTCCAATTCCTAAATAAATAGTTGAATAAACTAAGACGTTAAAATGTTTAATAACTAAGAAATCAGTTTACTATATCGTGTGTTTATGCCAGTTCTGCTCAGATAATACATTTTGTCCAGCGCAGTTGCAAACTGTGCCTGTTCATTACAAAGGACAATGCTGATATTTTCCTTGACAGAAGTAAGCGGGGAAATCGTGGTTACTGGTGTATCGATATAACTTGTGCCTTCAGGTGTCATTGGATCTACATCAAATCTGCTTTTACACAGATTCTGAATTAATGTAACACAAGCGACAGCATCCTTTCAAGAAAAGGAAAGTGGGGTCTATCGTACAATTGCAACTATATCATTAAACATATGTTATAAATCAGCTATTATTGTCCTCCTGAGAGGGTACGTAAGTCCCAAAACATTCCCAGTAAATTAAAACTCCACTTTTTTAATCGTAAAATAAACGTAATTTTAATATTTGGCTAGTTTTGTCTCAATTGCTAACAGCTGAAGGGATGATGTAAATCCAGCTAGGGCCCATGCAGGAAGCAAATATACTGTAAGTCCCCATGGTCCCTAGTATGGTGATCTACCTTCAGTTCTTGGCGATCTATAGCCTGTTTTTATATTGTCTTGTCATTAATATTAAAGTATTTTAGATTTAATTACTAGTTTTAAATGTATATCTGTGATAATCTAGTTGTTTTACTGTCCTTTGCAGGTAAGTACATTTGCTAACTTTCCTTTTATTCATGTATATATTAGCAACACGATATGGCTGAAATACTGCCGATGTGACTTTAAATTTTAACTCACTCACTATGAATCACTTGCATATAGTGACGACGTACCAGCTGTTCGCGAAAAAGTGAGCGTATCCTACCCAAACGGTGACACCCGTCACAGACACATGCATCTACCATGATGCGTTTTGAAATCTATACAGAGGATTTATATGTTGTCACCACGATCAATCTACTTTCAAGCAAGAATCATTTCGTGCTCTTTAAAATCTTTGGAGAAATATGTTGCTGAATTGTACAGCGAAACTTGTGAAATATAAGCACCAAAGACTGAGACTGAGGTACAATCTCTCGACATAAAAGGAAAACTAGTAATTGGAAGATAACGTGTTATAAATGATAACAAATATATGCAGATCACGCAAATGGATTACTTTGAAAACATTCATATGACTTTTGTTGGAAGTATTAGATTAGAACTTGCCAACTAATTCCAGGCTCTGTTATTGGTTTAATGTTGCATTAGTCTAGTTTAATTTATATTGCATATTTCTATGTGGCTTTGTACTTTGTTTTCTATATGTTTTGTATGGAGAAGTAACTAGTAATGAACTTGAGACAGCAAATGCGACTATGTGAAAGAGACGTTCAGTTTGGCGCCTCTTAGTACAATGTGTCAGTTATGTCACTGCATATTAGCTTGGTATGGGAGAAAACTCCGCAGCTTATGGGTGTCTATGACGTGTACCGCCAAGGCAGCACATAAGGGCATGGTGCTCACGAACCTAAAAACTTAATAAGGACGAATAATTTTTTCAACCCGTGAAGACTTGGGTTAGAATTGATCTTCAGTAACCTATGCTTGTTGTAAGAGCGACTAACGGAATCGGCTAATCAGGTTCGCTGACTTGGTTGACACATGTCATCGTAACCCAATTGCGTAGATCGATGCTCATGTTGTTGACAGTGGAGTATCTGGTCCAGATTCGATTATGTACAGACCACCGCCATATAGCTGCAATACTGCTGAGTGCAGCGTTAAACAACAAAACAGTTAACCAATGTTTTCGAACGTACGATCATTCATTTCTGACACCTTCTTAGGAGACAATTCTACGCATGGAAATGGGTGAGTGAGTATTCATGAAATGTTTGCGATTCACTTGATAGAAGTATTCATACGTAGCATCGATGATCCGGATTTGATTATTCTTATTATGAGTATGGAAGACTATTTTTGTGTCCCATTTGTTAATTGAGGCGTAAAATTGTAACCACTTAATCTCTTACACACTTTGATGATCATGTTCCTTTTACAGGCTCCAAATCAGTCTCCATGGGCGGAAAACAATATACGCGCTGATGGAACGCTCAACGCTGAAAATGCATTACAAGCCTTCAGAACCTTCAGTGCATCGCTGATCACACAGAATTTTGTTCCATCGGGGGATCACTCAATGGCCTTTTCAGGGTAGGCACTACCCTACAGTTTCCGTGCCTCATCTTGGGTCCAATTTTATTTTCATTTCGTGGTCCCTAATAAGGGGAAGTATTTTCGGATGAAAAGGGAATGTTTTGCTTGCTCTTGATGAAAAATGCTGAAGTGGCATATGATATTATAATGAGGAAACTAAGGACTGAACCATAACTCAATTACTTCACTATTTCTACATATATGAGGCTTTGCCAAGGCAATTTATCAATTAACACATTCAATTAGGGTTCTGTACTGTTCCTATTTCTAGTTAAGGTAAATGATATGATTGATATATTACCAGGCTCGTCGATACATTAACAGTTCTTCAAGTGACAAGTGACAACTTTATTTTTGCATTTGAGCCCTCATGGCCCATAGTGTTAAGGTACAGAAATCAGACAGTGCGCAAGACTACTTAACATGGTAAATTTCTTTTGAGGAACAGTGATATCCTCTTTGTAAGAACAGACTTTGTTGTTGACATTAATGAGACACATTTATCATGGGATGGATTGTTATAATAATATGGTGGTATAAACAGTTCTCTACTGGTCTTATAATGAGGACATAAGAGAAGGAAATGAAATTCATCTCCAACAGATCCTGCATTACACTTCGAGCATAACAGTTGGTTATGATCTTTCAAACGTTTAAAACGTAGCAACTGGACGTTTAATTTATGCGATGCACAACGAAATTTACTGTATACTCTTAAGAGATCCTGAAACAGCTCTAATACATACTTCTCAACTACCAAAAGAGTTTTAACATTACCATAATTATTCAAAAGGATAACGTTGAATTCTTGGAATGCCAATTTTCATATTCAATATCTTTACATCTCTGTGTAAACATAGACAGGAAAATCTTGAGATTACCACATTCTTGGCTATTCCAAACATAAACAAAACCAGTTTCAAAGAGTAACTTACGCATACCTGAAACCCAACAAAGTTTACCTTGTTCATCGAACAACATTTCTTATCATGCCCTGGGATACCTCGACCTGTCCATATGAAGTAATAGCTAATAAAACGACTGTAGTAATGTACACATACACAACTTCTACCTACATCTCCTGAACTGGCATTACAAGAAGTACGCCTAGAAACACGAAGAGATCTCTTGAACAAGTCACAATCTACCTTTTCTATCGACGACCTAAAAGTATATCCCCAAATCTCCGAACCATATAACAAAATAGGCATTATTTTAGAGTGAAAAATACTTTGGATAATATGAAAAGTTAGCGTTGAAAACAATTTCAGTAACCTATAAACTGGAAAGCTTGTATTTCTAAGCTAAAGTTTCTCATGCTTTGACCAAACTAATCTGGAAGAAAATACAAGTTCAAGATAGTTAGTTCAACTCGAGAATAAAGCCATCTTTCCACACTCCTTAGAATTCCGCCATTTCTAAATAGATTTACATTATTCATGTCCAAATTTACCGCCAATCCCCATTTGCCGCAGTAATTTTCCAGAAAGTCTCTTTCTTTTGTAAACCTATAACTGTGTCATCAATCAAAGTAAGATCATCTGCAAACAACAATAGTAAAAGTTCCTGTAACTGGTCATGAACAAATAGACCCCTCAAACCACTCTGTGTAAATTCTGATACTAATTCCTTAATGAATAAAATAAACAAAACCAGACTTAACATGCAACCCGGTCTTACACCACACGATGTATAAAAATATTTGACCTGCTATTATTTGTTTTAACACAGGTTTTAACCTTAGAATGCATATCACTGTTTCCACTGTTATACATCGTGTAATGCCACTGAAATTGTACTACCGCTCTATTTTGTACGACCATTCCTTTGTAATTCCTTTGTGAGGTGAGGTGAAATTGGGTTTAACGTCGTGCTTGAGAATATTTCTCTCATATGACGACGTGGATGCGTGTGTATGTGTATGTGCAGCTGCTTGTACTAGCCCAGACTTCAGCTGATTTATAGCTGGCGGTCGTAATTCCTTAGTGGTATTGTGTATTGGTTTGTAAACTTATGTAATTTAAGAATAAAATTGCTAATTGCTGTTTGTTTCATTTACCTATTTCGACGCAAAGGGGGTGTAAGTGCATTTAGTTGTCGAAACGCTCAAAGCAGAATATAAAGAACACAATGTACCTTGTGTCTTTGACAGAATGCCTCCGTTCATCATGAAATAAGGTTCTATGACAAATGATTTTGTACAAAATTTCCATCTTTATTTAAGTTTGAATGTTTAATATACGTGATTTTCTGAATTAATCATGGACATCGATCCTTAACACATTTGACAACAACCTGCAACAAAAGCTGATATTATGATGTCTGTGATATTTTGAGGATCATAGATCTTCTTAACGTGTGACAGTTTTGGTACTAACTTTTCTTGGGATCAAAGTGCGAAGTACAATACGCGTTTAATGAAACATTACTTGAATAAACAAAGACATTTAAGATCTCATTAGTTATAAATTCTGATGCTGATAATTCATTTTAGTAATATAAGCATGTGTATTGATTATTTCTGCAGACGGGACATGTGGACATCGTCAGGTGGGACGTTCAATCTTGGTAAGTGAATGCAATTTCAGTTGTTGTTTTTTCAAGGCCAGTTGACACATAATATGCTACATATATATTTACATATAAATACACACATACGCATCAAAGGAATTCTCCTCGTATACGATACACATTGTATAAGTATTTTCCAAATATGAAAATATGATCATTACAATTCATGAAATTTCTTAAACCATTAATAATTCTGCTGTGAAACTAAGCTGTACATCATCACAAATGAGTAAGCGAGTTAAAATTTATCGTCAAATTGGCAATATTTCAGCCATATCGTTACGAGGACAATTAATTTTATACATAGTAATTAATGGAAAGTTGTAAAAACCTGTCAACGAAGTAAAATAACTAGATTATCACAGATTCGAATTTAAAACTAGTAATTAGATCTAAAACAGTTTAACTATAGATGACAGTACAATATAAAAACAGGCTATATATTGCCAAGAACTGAAGGTAGATCACCATACAAGGGACCGTACATCATCACGAAGAAATTGAAATTTGGGCAATGATATATAATATTGAACTGAATGCGAAATGTTTAAATATCCATTCTCCCCACAATACCTGAAATGGTTTGCGTTGCCTTGAACGAAATAGAAATTAGACCACTCCCATTATATCTATACTGTTTTGCAATAACCTGAAAATAGGTTGCGCTCGGGATGCAAGGGGGTATTCCTCTGATGAAGCTGTTTCCATATTGTTCTAGAGTGAGTCAGTGAGTATAGTTTTATCCCGCACTCAGCTATATTCCAGCTATATGGCGGCGGTCTGTAAATAATCGAGTCTGGACAAGACAATCCAGTGATCAACAGCATGAGCGTCGATCTGCGCAAGTGGGAACCGATGACAAGTCAGCGAGCCTGACCGCCCGATCCCGTTAGTCGCCTCTTACGACAAGCATGGGTTACTGAAGATCAATATTCTAACCCGGACCTTCACGGGTATATTGTTTTAGAGTTACTGTTTATATATATATATGGTGGATACATAAACATTATGTGTCATTATTCGTCCATTGCTTTAAAATTGACTTTCAAATGTGTTGTTTGTTGTGGGTTTTTTGCATTTATGGTGGCATACACGTTTTGCCAAATCTGCAAGTATTCACTAGTTTGTAAAAAATATTTACTCAAAGTATGCACACCGAATGTTTCGTACATGAGGACACCGTTGAGGTTTATTCTGAACTGGTTCAGCGAGTGAGTTTAGTTTCACGCCGTTTTTAGCAATATTCAAGCAATATAACGGCGAGGGACGTCAGAAATGGGCTTCACACAATGTGCCCATGTGGGGAAGCGAACCCGGTCTTTGACGTGACGAGCGAACGCGTTAACCACTAGGCTGCCCCGCCACCCAATTCTGAACTGGATTTTGAGTTATATTCGAACTAACTTTCCGCGTATAGGAGACCATAATTGCAGAAAGGACAAGGCACATATTTCTATTTCGGTGAGTTTTGTACATTCATTTCAGGTATCGCCTTCGTTCGTGTTCTGTGTAGTAGCTTTTCTGTTTCCGTAAATGAGAACCTATTCGTTGGCTGGGAAGGAAAGATTTCAGGACATGAGCTGGGACACAGGTATGATTGATTCAGTACTGTCACCTGTTCTTACGGGTACGTGTATTCTATTATATATTTGGTATTTCTGGAACTCCTAGTATTCAATTACAATAGGTATTTGATTTCTTTGTCTTTATGTATTGTAAAAAATGACCTCGTCTTGGAAGACATATTTTTGTGTAGCCATTTTTTATCAGATAGCAGGAGTTCGTTAGACATTGTGGAAATTGCCTCTTAAAGAAGAGGTCGATGTCGTATTTATATTTTGCCAAATATATTTTTCCTGGTCAACCTATCACATTTTGATGCATGGACTATCATAATTCATATACAAAATTACAGAGTTATTTTAATTGCTAAACATTGGACCACAGCTTTCAAGTGACAAAAAGGGGCGGTGGGGTTGTCTAGTGGCTAAAGCGTTGGCTCGTCACGCCGAAGACCCGGGTTCGAATCCCCATATGGGTACAATGAGTGAAGCCCATTTCTGGTGTCCCCCTCCGTGATATTGCTGGAATATTGCTAAAAGCGGCGTAAAACCAAACTCAGTCAGTCAGTCAAGTGACAAAAGTGCCTTTGCACATGAAAATGTCATCCTTGTCGTGACAAAATACACAAAACACATTCACATGACATTAAAATTTAAGATTTGATGATGCTTGTTCTATTGACAAAATATTACTGAAGGTCAGAATGCACCTTTGACAATTCTTGAATTCTAACTCTGTGAGATCACTGTTAGAAGTGATATATTTCAGCAAAATGACAAGATGGTACCACACCCGAACGTGCAAAATTAGGTTTGTGGTATCTTTAGAAGTCTTTATATTCATTTCAGCATTGGGGCTTTACACGACAGCGATGAAGGATGTATGGACACCGATTTCTTTGTTATGGCCGCATTCGTTGTCAGACCCAACCAGATAATGCCTTCGTTGCGGGATAACCTGTTCCGTTTCTCATCCTGCAGTATTGCCAAGTTCAAAACAACTTTACCGTATGTCTACTTCCAACCATCAACAATCAACAGCGCCTTTTCACATTAATACATCTAGCAATGGACCATAACATCAAGTCGTATTTTGATAATCGGTCTGATAATAATGGCAAATAGTCTTGTATCGCTGAAGTTACATCTTGATGTGGAATCTTGAAGGAAATTAAC
Source organism: Haliotis rubra (assembly GCF_003918875.1). NCBI lineage: Eukaryota > Metazoa > Mollusca > Gastropoda > Lepetellida > Haliotidae > Haliotis > Haliotis rubra. Next base: position 465,526 of record NW_025767337.1, on the reverse strand, counting down.
ATGCGCGTGTTACTACAAGTTTAAAATTTAAATTTATAAGTAATTTAAAAGAGGTGTAACACCTGATGTGTGATTGAGTAGAATAGCTTGACATTCTCGACATAAACTTGTGTAGAGGTAAAGCACATGACACTATTTTGAATAAATTTTTGAAGATAGCATAGGAGATATTACACTGGAAGAGATAGCTTTCTTTAGAAACATCCATACTTTCGAAAACGAAAAACTACATTTCAAAACCCAGGGAAGGTGATTTGTTTTTTAAATATCTGAACTTATACTATTCTTGGAAGATTTAAGAGGTGAGGACTATCTGGTAAATGTATGTGTCCCTTCACACATTTTGGCAATGTCAGTACTTCCCATTGTTTCCAGACCTGCAAATGTTGTTTCTTTCTTACAGTGCGCGATTCCACAAAAATGCACATGATGTCGTCATAATAATTACATGATGGTCTCGAACGTAATCTCATCTGATTTTAGGTCTGCTGCATGTACTCGACAAGATTCAAACTTACCCCCATTAAACCGTGGACCAGGTGGGCAGCTGTTTAACGCCGATTCCCAGTGTCAGTTGATCCTCGGTCCAAATTCAAGGTTTTGCAGGGTATGTCTAGTCCGACATGCATATATAAATTCTTTACATGATGGTTTACATTTCTTTACATGAGTGAGTGAGTGAGTGAGTTATTACTTAACCTCACATCGGCAATATTTCAGCCACATCGTGACGATAACATATGTGACATTGAAATGGAATAGATGTATATTATAAAAACCTGTCGACGAAGGACAGTAAAACAACAAGAATATCACAATTACAACTAAAACCAGTGTGGAAAATTAAAACTAATAACACTATTTGGACAATACAATATAATAACTGGCTATAGATCGCCAACAACTGAAGGTCGATCACCAAACTAGGGACCATGGTTCTTTACATGAGGGTACATTTGTGTCATCTAAACAAAGATAGATTCCAGGTTAGAAGGAGGTTTGAAATTTGTAACCTCCAAATAAAGCATGACTGAAGTTCAATTAAAAATCAGTTTTAGAAATATATACCCTTAATATATATTAATATACACAGTTACTGTGACACAAGTACCGTTGTATTCCTTGGTTATTCAGACAATGAATGGGTAGGAAGTGTAACAATTGATTGGTTGTAAGCAATATTCCAGCTATATGGCGGTACTATGTAAATATTCGAGTCCAGATAATCCAGTGATCAACAGCATGAGCATTGTACTACGCAATTGGGATACGATGACATGTGTCAACCAAGTCGGCGAAGATGGCCACCCGATCCCGTTAGTGTTAAAATAAAACGTCGTCACTATAAACAAGTTTGCTGAGCATCAAGCCTTCGTGATAAATAATCAACAACTAATCAAGATGGAAATATTCTACTAACAAAATCATTGGGTATAGAATCACAATTTCATGATGAACGGACAGAGGAATGCAGTCATTGACACAAGGTACTTCAATTTCTGCTTTGGGTGGTTCCACAACTGAGCGCGGGAAAGGTAGAGCTGAAACAACCGATCCCCACCTCCTCCACCTGGCCGGACAATGAAATTATTCCTTGATTTGTTGACGTTCTGTTTTGGTACTCTTCTTTTGACAGATGATCAAACTGACCATTGGTTAATTGATTAATGACCTCCCTATGATCCACAACACATTCCGAGTACTGTTCTTTCTTACGGCGTTTGCATTTTAATGTCTCATAACAATCTTAAGAATTCTCAAGCACAAACGCGATCACCAAATGAAAGCTTTGATTTCTTTGCAGGGGGCAACATCACAGCGCGAGAATTGTTTTGACAGCATTTGTTCCTCTCTCCTGTGTGTCGATCCTGCAATGCCATCACAATGTAGGGAAATCTTTCCTTTACCGAAGACCTCCTGTGGTAGTGGAAAGGTAATGTTTGCTTAGAATGACATTTTACTTGATACTGATATATGTGCTGACATATTAATACCGACAAAAAAGATACTCTGATGGAGTGAAGTGTTTTTATGGACTTATAAAACGTTAAAAGGATGTATGCATATGTTAAGGCTAAAGGAGTATTGATGTAAATCTGATGTAAATGTATTGTTCAAGATTTCTTCATACTTATATTTGACAGTGGTGTGTAGCTGGACGTTGTGAAGCAAACGCGGAGGCTCCGACAACTGTTGGTAAGACATGTGATTGCTTGTACAGAAATTATGGATCAACCCGAGATCCACCAAAAGTACAGATACATGTACAATGAAACATTGTAAACTAAACGTATGGATAATGATTAGAAGGGCAAATAACGGATGATAGGATAGCAAATGTTTTGGATGTTTTAACTTGATCGTTAAACCAGACGTCTGCTGCTATGCACAATCTGTTGGACGTCACATTATCGGAACTGATTCGATGCTGGGTTTCTTTTTCAACTTTTGCACATGTTCAGTTATACATATCTATGCAGCATGTTTCTATTCATTGCGTGGTAAGACCGGTTGATATCATGGATGGGCACAAAATACGGGAAACAACATTCAATTTGTCAAATTAGTGACATGCCGGACACTTAGATCTTATTGGCTTAGCAATTCGTATTGTACTCTTTCTTTTATACCTGTTCAGTTGTTATGTATCTATTCTTTGTGTGGTAAGAAAAGATGATTTGATGGGTGTATACACAACTGAGGTATTGGAAGCGAAGTTCGTGAAACAGCATAGTCAAATAAGTGGTAATCCGGATAGATAGATCTTTATGGCACAAATCCTTGATATGAAACAGTTCGTACTGAACAAGTATATCTGGATATTTGTACAGTTTTTGGACTTTGGTAAAGTTGATGTATCCTCTTATGCTTTAGACATCAAATCTTTCTCTGACAAATCGACTAATTTTACGTAATAGTGTTTCTTTGAATTATACAGAATTTGAAAGGCATGCTTGATTATCAGGAAGATATCAACAACACCGACCGCAATTAATGGTTGACAGATGATTACGTCCACATATCTCCAATCTGTTCGTGGTATACTGACCTTAGATAATAGTATGTTAAGGAATGGAATTGCCAACTTTTGAATTTGTTGATAGCAACTCTGATATAGAATAGTGATCATGTTATTCATGTTCAATACATTTGCTACATAAATACAACACTTAAAGATGCACTCAACAAGTATGTCGACTCATCTCAAAAGTAATATTACACTTTCTCTGATAATTGTTCAAACAAAACATCTGTGGTTTGTGCATTTTGTGTAAATAATTATTCCTTCCACAATACCCAAATTAAAATATTACACCTGATGTACCATAGACTTCCAGTCTCTCAATTACCGAAATAGATTTGCAAAAGAATACCCAGTCTTGACTATCCCCAGAAACAAATTCCGTTGGGGGTAATGGGGGAAAATAGCTGTGAAAATCAGTGATGACACCATGTGTTCACATGTCTCTCAAATTGGACTCAAGTGAAAATCATTGCTGAATGCTGAATGTTTAGTCGTCTTATTCGCCATTCATGTTTATGAAATTCAGCTATTATGTTCACTGGACATCACACTGTTTCTCGTGATATGCAGTGGGTCCGAACTGAGAAGTGGTTGAGATTATTGTTAATCCAACACCTTGAGCTTAGCTGTCGAAAACTGCAACGTCTCGAAACTGGTCAAAAGCGCGTAGAAATTCATCGTAATGATTTTGAGACTTTCATCTGAGACTTGAGTTGGCTTCTCATTTAAAACATGACATAATAAGTTGATTCAAAACATTATTTGCAATTAAAATGGAATAAAGCGTAACCATTATATACATTGCGTGATTTTGCCTGTATGTATTTCCTTGGCTGATCTGAATGCTGCACATATTTTGTTCTGATATTTAGTATTATAATTAAACAAGCATTGCTAAATAAACATGCTTTTGAATGTATTTTAATTAATGATATATGTAAGGATTGACAGTCTTATTAGTTTGTGGTTATTTTCGGTAAAACATATTCACTGCTGATTCTGTAACATATATTTCAAAACTGTAGCGAATCGCCTTTTGCAGAAATACATTTACTATCCTCTCCCTCCCATGATATTTGTCAATGTTATAGTCAAATCGTACCACGGGAATCAATATCGTGTTGTAATGTATTGTACCAAGTGGCATCTGATTTTTGTCATCGTCATTTTATTTGTTTGTCAGCTCAAAGTTAATTTCATAATTGATATGAGAATGTGAGTATAGAAACATGTGTCACAGTTGGTGTAGTTCATTTCTTGGGAATTCTTCTTCGACAAGTTCTTGGAGTTGCGCTGTAGAGTTGCGAAGGATCTTCAGCTAAATCAGTACAATGAAATGTGTATGGAAGACTCCAGAATTAGAGTTGAGTAGGTTATTCTACTAAATTTAAATCAGTACAATACTATTTGTATGAATGCATTTTCATTAATAACGTAACAAGCATGAATTGTGTAATGATACCTGGTGTATTTTTACTAAAGGGAAGTTCATAAATGTACTGTGGATGTTGTAAGAAAGAAATACTGACATCCGCAGTAAAATATGTAAGCACCACCTAATATTTGAAACGTTATTGACATTTGGAAAGGCAAATTTTGAAAACAGCGAAATGTCATAGAAAAGAACGACAACATTGCATAAAGAAGTATGTTATGAGAAAACCAAACCATTACGCTGATGGTGGCTCATATGCGTTTGTCACGTGGTATTAAAAAAACAACATATCTGTGAGAAGAGAAAACAAAGCAGAACGACTTGAACTGTCAGTGCAAAACAAGGTTGAAAAAAGGACAAACAGGGCTCTAGAAGGTATAGTATGACCAGAAATTATTGAGAATTTTAGGAATATGTTTAATTGGATTTCTAGTATAAACAACCTTGGCCAGCTATCAAGTGCTTGGTTTCATTCAAGAGAGACAACTCCGTTAATCCTTTTCATTAGATTTGTGAAGAGTTATCCCCGTTTGTTTACTTGCTAGCAGATGACATTTTCAGTGATCCTCAGTATGGATGATTTAGAGAAGAGGAAGTTGATTTTAGAGTATTATAACAAGGACATCAGATCAGCTAAAGTGATTTCAAGTAGAACAGGCATCCCTTTGTCCACTGTTTATCGTGTTTTGAAAAATATTGCAAATGGATATGGCATTGGGCACCAGGGAGGCGAAGGTAAGCCCAGAAAATTGACTGTCGATGACAGGAGGCGGCTTGGTGTTCTTCTTTCTAAAAACAAACGAAGGAGTTTAGAAAACTTAAGGCTGGATATGATTGATAGAGGAACTGTGGCTGTCTGTAAGGAGACAATTAGAACTGAGCTGCATGCAATGGGTTGGCAGAAATGTCGAGGAATTCCATCAAATCATGAAACCTGAACAAAAGGAGCGAAGGTTGAACTGGTGCTTACAGCATATAAATTTTAACTGGGACAATGTGATTTTCTCAGATGTAAGTTCTCTGTGGCTGTTTCCTAATACACTGAAATTCTGGACTAAACAACTGAAAAACCTTTGTATCAGCGCCCAAAGTACAGTCCGAAATTTAACGTGTGGGGTGGTATATTTGTGTTAGGGGCAACGCCCCTCTGTGTATTTGAAGGGAATATGAACAGTGAGCGGTACACAGATATTCTCGTGGGACATTTACTTCCATCTGCTCACGTGTTCTATGGAAATGTTTGGATTTTCCAGCAGGACAACGACCCAAAACTTCGTTCAAAGCATTCACAGGCCTGGTTTCGGACCCAAAATATGACATTGGCCAAACTATAGCCCTGACAAAAATCCAATAAAAAATGTTTGGGGACTTATGAAGGAAAGTGTCAATAAGAAAAATCTGACAAATATTGCTGAAATGAAAGAAGAGGTGGTCCGATATTGGGACAGCATGGACCACGACTTTCGAACTTCTTTGATCAGTAGTATGCCCCGCCGCATTGAAGCCTGCATTGCTGCCCATGGTGGCTTGACAAAATACTAACTGTTTACTTGTCTTTGAATCTGGAGTTATGTTCTGCTAATATTCATATTTAATACGTGAGTAATGAGTGAAAAATATTTAAAATAATTACAGTCTTTAATTCTCAATAATTTCTGGATGTGCTGTACCTATCACAATCAGGCTGTCCTAGAAGTGGGGGCGACGGGGTAGCCTAGTAATTAAAGTGCTCACTCCCGGGTTCGATTCCCTACATGGGTACAATGTGTGAAGCCCATTCCTGGTGCCCCTGGCGTGATACTGTTGGAATATTGCTAAAAGCAGCGTAAAAACCAAACTCACTCCTAGCGATATTCCAGCTATATGGCAGCGGTCTGTAAATAGTCAAATCTGGACCAGACAATCCGGTGATCAACAGCATGAGTATCGATCTACGCAATTGTGATACGATGACATGTGTCAACCAAGAACAACCAAACAGTCATTAAGGTGTGTAGGATCCGATTGCATTGAACATTGCCTACACCTTGCCCTTCATGCTGTGAATGAACCCCTGATAGTTTCTAGGACTTCCGTCCTGCCCCACAACAATGCACACGTTACACATGTGGTTTCACCTAAGGAAAGTGAATTTGTTCAAATTTGCCTGTTCACCCAGCAGAAAATGGGTACCAGGTGGGACAAGCCACATGACTATGAACCTTCAGCGCCTCACGGTCAGTTTGGGTTACAAGTGGCCTTATTAATTATTAACTTCTTGTTGTGGTACTAACGTCTATTCTTGGTGTGAAGCAGATCTGCGGCAGTCTGAACTGGTGAATTTCTTCGAGGAATTTTACGTCTAAAAATGTCCCACAGATGATCAATGGGGTTGAGTGAGTGAGTTTTACGACGCTTTTAGCAATATTCCTGCAATATCACGGCGTGGGACACCAGAAATATACTTCACACAATGTACTCATGTGGGGAATCGAACCTGGCCCCGATTTCTCGAAACAAACTTAAGTCTGAGTTTTAACTTAAGTTCGAATTTTTACTCAAATTTGAGAAAATGCATTTCCCATGTTGAACTGAAATCAATATTAAACTCAACCATAGTTGGCAATTTGAGTTTGGTGGACAGATTACTTAAGTTGTTTGGGCTTTTTTTATTTTAAAAATGCAGTTGAGTTAAAAATTCAGTTGTTTCATATTGTCAAACTCAGTTTGAAATCTGAGTAAAAACTTAAGTTTGTTTCGAGAAATTGGGGCCAGGATTTTCGGCATGACGAACGAACGCTTTAACGACTAGGCTACCCAGCCGCTGCCAATGGGGTTGAGATGAGGACTGCAAAGTGTTGAGTCCATGTGCTCACCTGCTGAAGAAACTCGACTACCGCCTTGTTTGTCATCCAAGTACACAGGGCGATGCCTTTATGCATTTGGGATTGAAATGTATACGACTGTAACATCAGTTAGATATATTTCTATTATAAAATACCATCAATCTAACACAATATTCACATATGATTTAGGTGGCGCTGAACATGAAATCAGTGACCAATACTATCGCCGTGAATAGATGCAAAATTGCTTATGCGGCGTTAAACAATGTTCTCTCACTTACTTTTTGTGCTAAGAACAAAATTATTATTTATAAAAATGAATTAATGGCCACATTAGTGTAACATTTCGCACATTTGCACATTTTCAGAGGGATGCCCTCAAGGAGATGATCCAATTGCTGGTTGTCAAGCTGCTCAGTGTCCCAACTACAGCCCTCTCGTGAAGGGTGTTCTGTGTTGCGCCACCTGTAATGAAGCATATATTTGCCCATTCACAACAACTTCCACCCCTACCACTACAATTACAACACTCACTACCACCAATCCAACATCCACAACTACTACAACCCAAACCACTACTACAATCCCAACCACTACAACCACCACCACAACTACTTCCACCCCAACCACTACAACCACCACCACAACTACTACAACCTCAACCACTGTCTCAACCACGACGACAACTTTAACGACAATGCAATCAACCACGACAACAGCCACTATTACAACTACCACAGCCTGTTCAACGACGATTATCGCTTCCCCAACACCTACTGTCACACCTCCAGACATATCATACCGGCGATCCAGATGTAAGCGGCAGTTTGGTCGATAATAAGCTATCAATAAAGTCCTCAACTGTATTCTTCTAATGGTGGAATTGACGTATTATACGAAGAATCTTTGCAAGTTTACATAGATTTTCTCGTCGACCCAACGATGTTGTAATGTGAATCCATAATAAAGCAATTTGAGGTAATGCATGTATTCTGTTCCGTGATGGGCTTCTCCAGACCAAAATGTCCTAAAATGTGGCCATGCACATATTGCTAAAAACGGAAAATAAATCATTCTTGGGAAGTAATGGGTCATGTGGTTTAAAACTTTATTGTTTACACACACAATGTAATACACGACCGCATTATATGATGTTGCTTTATTGCTTATTATCTTAACATAATAAAACAAGAATGATGATAATATATGGGTATTATTCTGTGAAAGGCGACGTTTCGACATAGATTCTAATGTCATTGTGAAGCAAGTGATGCCCATCTAAAGATGCCCATCAAAGAACTAATAATACAAGTTATTTTATAAATCTGACGACCCATTCGGCAAACAAATTCTGTAATGCCATAATTTAAGTTCTGCATGTCAATGCTTCCGGATTATTCCGTAAAGCATCTCTGAAGAAACTCGAGTGTCAAGAGCAAATATGCCAAGAAGACGTTTCATGTTTATCCCCGCCATTGTCTGATCTTGAAGAAAATGACATGCGAAGAAATGTGACATTGTGTAATATTAACTGGTTTGCCTGTCTGGTTCTGGAAGAGGCTTAATGCAGGACCTTCTGATTTACGTATCCATAAAACTTTGCACAAATATCTGCTATTGTAATCAGATAGCAGGACATAGTGACCGTGATTCTTTCATCACGAGGGATATAGTTGGTTGCTTTGTTGTTAAACGCCGCACTCAGCAATATTCCAGCTATATGGCGGTCTAATCGAGTCTGGACCAGACAATCCAGCAATCAACAGCATGAGCAACTAGGATACGATGATGCGCGTCAAGCAAGACAGCGAGCCTGACCACTCGATCCCGTTAGTCGCCCCTTACCAGAAGCATGGATTGCTGAAGACCAATCCTAACTCGGATCTTCACGGGTCACCAGGGATATAGAATGGATAGGTATTCACGTGCATATCTGCGTTGGCCAATACGGCATCAAGTGTGGATTGACAAGCCAAGTAGATGTCACCAATAATTTATCTTATGTAACTTGTTATATCTACTTTTATCCCATTTCTTTTGTACTAGATCTCGGAGATAGGATCATTGTGTTCCTGACATGGCTGGGTAACCTATAGAAGACGTCTTGTTGGCCAGTATCAAGATCATTAAATAATGCATAAACTTCAAGCAAAGGTGATCCACTGATTGTTGATTGCGCGAAGATAGTCTGAAAAAATTACGAATTGTCAGCAGTTTGATGTTCGATGTGGTAACAAGTCTTGATTTGGAACATGTTCAGTTTCAGTTTGTCCATGATTAGTCTGTCTGCCATTCAAATGAGGCTGTCTTTTCATAACAGGCATCAGATTCATTTTGGTGAAAGAATTGTATTCTTAGCATCAAAACAGCTAATGCTCTGAGTACATATCAGTTTATGTATTTCTATCTCCCTCTCCCACATTGTCAATCTTTTGATGGTGATAAATGTTGACCAGAACAGTTGATTCATTTTAAATTGTGCAGTCTACAGACACAGCAAGGATATGTGAATGTATTGTGCGAGTATCTGTGCGTGCATTTATCCCATGATACTTGCATATCCCAACGTACTTAGGATATGAGTGAGTTAATATTTATCGTCACATCGGCAATATTTCAGCCATATCGTGGCGAGAACAATTTATAATTGTATTAAAAATCTATAAAGTTAGAAATTAAAAACCTGTTGACGAAGAACAGTAAAACTACTAGTGTATCACAGATATCCATTTAAAACTAGTAACTAAATCTAAAATATTCCAACTATAAATGACAATACAATATAAAAACAGGCTATAGATTGCCAACGACTGAAGGTAGATCAACATACTAGGGACCATGGACTTGGGATATGCAATTCAACTTCAGAGATCCCCAAAACCTCCGTTAATTGATGACAGTGAAGATTCCCCACATGGGTACAATGTGTGAAGCCCATTATGGCTCATTTCTGGTGTCCCCCGCCGTGATATTGCTGGAATATTACTAAAAACGGCGTAAAACCAAACTCACTATTTCTATTTTGAATACATGAAACTCGTGAAGATCCGGGTTGAAATGGGTCTTCAGCAACCGATGCTTGCGATAAGAGGCGACTAACTGGATCGGGTGGAAAGTATCGGTGTCTTAGTTGACCAATGTCATCGTAACCCAGTTGTGCAGATCGATGCTGATGCTCTTGTCCACTGGATTTTCTGGTCTAGACTGGGTTATTTACAGACAGCCCTCATATAGCGGGATTATTGCTGAGTGCAGCTTTAAACAAAAAAAACATACCCAAATGCTTTCATTGATTTTGGTGCATTTGAAAACACAAAGTGGTAGAACTCTGAAACAATCGTTTATCATGTGCGACACTTTGATCTCTCAAATCAGCAGTGACTATCCTCTAAAAGATGATGCCAATTTCTAACAACACCAATACTGATTCCAGCCACTGTATCAGTTAATAGCAGGTTGTCTTTTTGCCACATTCTTTGAGAAGGTATTATACGCTTAATATAAGTCTTAACGTTTCCTGCTATACACTACACTCCTCTTGACATACCAAACCCTCTTGGTGACAATTTGACTATTATGTGTCAAGATCTACTTCAGTGATGGAAATACTGAAAGAAGCCTCTCAAGCTGTCCCATCAAACTTATTCATGAGTAAATATGATATTATGAAAAGAAACGCATAACCCAGAAATCTGTTGCGAAAATGTATTTTCAAACATGTATAACTCATCCATAAATAGACTTTAGGAAATGATTTTTTGCATCAGTTTAGAAGAAGGAAATGTCTATGCAACCAAGTGGATAATTTAATATAACGGAGACGTTGAGCGCCATGGTGACGACGTAGGCCTGACGTCGGACCTCCTGGCTCTCAGTCCAATCTCTCTCAACCTGTTCCGTACTATTTGATCGGATATCCTCCGAAGTCCAGGTACCCTGGCTGCTGTGCTCTCACCCGTGGCAGTACGATCACGCAAGTCTAGTACCCGGATGTACCGATCTTGGGATACAATGTTGACTCGACGTCTGCCTGTACGGGGAGGGTCATTTGTTATGCCTGTTTGCTTGTAAAGAGTTGTAATCCGTGATATCGTGCTCAGACTAACATTCAGACGCCTGGCAACAGAAGGTTGGTAATCTCCAGCATGTTTTCTTTCAATGGCGATGTTCCGTGTCGCAGCGTCAAAACATGGCGCAGTGATTTTACCTCGAAACTCCCTAAAAACAAATGCTGATTTCCGAAAGTAATCTGGATTTTTATAGCCAGACAGTGCATGCTCTTTGCTGCACAATTTCAACTGGAAGGTGATTTCTGTAGCGTTGTGGTGATGCCGTTTTAATCCCTGTAAGAAATCTCATCAAAATCAACATTTTCAGGTAAAGTCAATTGTTTACTTGTGCAATTGTGCAAAATCATGTTATCGACACTTTTGCTACATATTTTGACGATTGTTTGAACACAATAGGTAATTAATAGATTTTGTAATCCTTTTTGGGGGATAGTATAGTATCCGTCAACATAGAAATGTGCCTCGCCGCTTATGGTCATTGTTTAATGTTTACTGAAAGCTACATCCAAATTAAGGCAACAGCGCAATACACATACTTCAGCAATGAACTCCGAACTCCAAAACGTCCATTTTGGCATTACCCACGGCATCACATAAGCGAAAGGACCGCCTCCGTGGTGTAGTGGTTAGAGCGTCCGCCCGGAGAGCGGAAGGTCGCGGGTTCGATCCCCGACCGCGACATACCAAAGACGTTAACATATGGTACTTATGTGTATAATGTGTCTGAGTGGGGTATTCATGCTTCACTGCGGCATGGTATCTCAGTGGGCTAGCACTATAAAACCAGCTTAAGTCTAGGCCAGTACAAGCAGCCGCACATGCACATACACACGCATGCACATCGTCATATGAGCGAAATATTCTCAAGCACGACGTAAAACCCAATTTCACTTCACCTCACATAAGCGAAATTTACTGTAAAACAAAAGTGTTTTATGATTAACTGACAACTAAATCATCAGTGCACCCACAAAATACACCTAAATACAATCATAATCATAATGACGATCACCATCACGATTACCATCACGATCACTGAATCACGCCATCGAAAGATGTTGATATTTGGAAAGATGCACTCCCTTTTGGCTGAATAAGTATATTTATATTTAACATTACTTGTACACAAAATATCTGTAAGTTTAGGGACATATTCTGTTGCAAATCATTGAATTTGAATGAAATTGCATGAAATGATAATGTTTCAAACTGGTGACAAAAACACTCTCCCATCTCATGTATATAATTTTATAAAAAATACATGAAGGTACGTAGTTTTTAATCTGAAACTTCTAAATGTACAAGAAAAAGACGCTCAGAGCCTTACAATAGCGAAACCTTTAGCTTCTGGCACCGTTTCATGTTGAAATATATACCTTTAAAAGGTGACATATCAAATTATAGTGTGACAATTCTATCATTCATAAAAGTCACATCTGCTACTCTAATAGTCATCCTACCCCTATGTGAAGAAGTTAATGTAATGTGACGATAAACATATCTTCACTTATCAATAGACACTGGTGTAATTGCTGTCGTTGCCCATGGGCTCTGGTTAGAAATACGGTTTGAGACAGTTTGTGTGCCTGAGGTTAAAGCGTATTTGAACTAATCTGAAAGCAACATAAGTATCCATCTCACTGTAATGACACTCACCCCAGGCTTAAACGATCAATATGAATGGGCCACAAGTTGCTTGACTGTTTAGTACAGTCGTGTCATACGAGTTGTGAGTGAGTAAATATTTAATTGACACAATATTTGAAACTGGTCAGTAGGGCATTGTCTTTTGTTGGTTGCCCAGTGATGTTGACATAATAAGCAACATAATTGATGAGTGGCACTCAAGATTCTGTGCCGCCACATCTCCCTTACAGTGATATCCAGCATGTCTTTAGATGCTACATAAAACATCTAGTGCAAAAGAAGTGGGACACCCAAATAGGTGTTAATAAACCTTTTGCATCATCAGACTATTGGTTACGAATGCTTTGGCTGTGGGTCCACATTTGTAGAGGTCATCGTGCGGCGATGTCGTATTGACCATTCGCGTTAAACAAACGAATATCTATTGACAATTGATGATCCCCCTTTTTTGCATGACTTGTAATGAGAGAATCTCGGTCGAGCATATTCCGCTTGTCTAATATTATTAACATCAGCATTGAATTCATATTTTTATAAAGAGAAACTGAATAGGTAATTTTGATGGATATTTTGTGAAACTCAGAGGGTTAAAGTAATTTAGAAATACTGTCCTGCTAGTTGTATGCAAGTCCAATCTTAATAAAAGAGTTTAATACAGATTAATCTTTTGAACTCCGATTGGCTATCATCCCATACAGTTACCATTGTCGGGAGTGATTGTCAACATCCTACTAGTTAATCCCACAGGAATGTAAGTCCACATAATCTCTTGTCAGGTGGTCGCAGTTTGTTTATTGGTAGCAAATCACCGAACCTATTCTATATCCACGTGTCTTTAATTTTGATCAGGTTTGTTTTATGTGTAGACTGTGTGTCTTACTACTTTACTGTCCTTTGTCCAAGTGTTTTAAAATGAATTGCAAGTGAGATTATGTGATGATATAGTGCTTTTACTGTCTTTCATTGGCAGGTATATTTTCAGTTGATTTTTATTGATAAATAGCTTGCATAGTCACGATATGGCTGAAATACAGTCGATATAAGTTAAAATGTTAACTCACTCATTATTCAACTATTTCCATTCATGAATTTTATAATTCCATTATAACTCTAAGGTAGAAAGTCAGTAGCTGGAGAAGAAATGGTCGGGGACATGAAAGAGGGTTGGTAACGTTCGTATACTCTCCAGGAGGGATAGTCAAAGATCTGTTTTATCGCAATGGGGAATGTTTAGCGACCAGTTGATAAAACGAGAATATGTTGATGCGTGTGACATAAGAGCTCGGGTCTTAACAGTAGAGCAAGACTCAAGTTAGAGAGTCTGTGCGCCCCGGGACCCCAAGTCTTGAGGTGTAAATCCAGCCAGGGTCAATGCAGGAATCAACTGTACTGTAAGTACCCATGGTCCCTAGTATGGTGATCTACCTTCAGCTGTTGGCAATCTATAGCCTGTTTTTTTTATATGACTTCTGTAGTTAAAATATTTTAAATTTCAAACTAGTTTTATATTCATAATTGTGATAATCTAGTTGTTTTACTGTTCTTTTTTGACAGGCATAATTTACATGTATTTATGGCGAATTTAAACTTGTTTTAGTCACGATATGGCTGAAATATTGCCGATGTGACTGTAAATCTTAACTCACTCACTCACTCACTCACTCACCTAAGTCTTGAGTCTAGTGCTCGCCCGCTCTCGTCCGTCTGCACTAAAAAAACAAACTCAAGACACCAGCATGTGCGACTGAAGTCTCCTGATAAAGTGACAAATAGAGCGGGTTGGTCCAGCAATACGAAGAGTAAATAAAAGCTGTTAAAAGAAGAACACCATCTTGTGATTGCTGGGGAACTGGGGTAACAAGGTCCAAGGTGCCTCGGGTGCTGACACAGTACAGTACACTCTTGCACATCCCTAATCGACATAACCGAAGTACGAGGGTATACCGTATTTCGCATTATCGCAGTAACTCATAATCGTAGCGAGACATAGTTCAACACTGAATGTTCATGTCATTACGTAAGCTGATATGGGTCATTATGGGTGATTCAGAGCTATACATTTGATACGGAAATAATCCCTAGATTAACAAGGCCTTGTGTGCGCAGTCAATCATTGAGCTAAAATATCGATCTGATGCGGAATGCCCAGTCACCACTAGTGTTATCACCGGTAGTGCTACAGCTTAAACTAACTTAATCATCTTGGATATATACTGTTCACTCTTTGCTAAGGATCAAATCATGGTAAGAAGAGGTCATCATACGACGATGTCGTATTAGCCACACAAGATATACTCATGAGTACCTATTAAAAGGTGAGGATCCTCCGTTTTGTATCCCTTGTGATGAAAGAATCACGGTCAAGCATGTCTTGCTTGACTGTGTTGAATATTCCATCACAAGGGGTAACAATTTCAAAGCACGAACCATGAAGGATCTTTTTACTAATATAAGTTCACATTTAATTATTGCATTTTTAAAAGAATTAGACTTGTTAACTAATTTGTAAATAGATACATATTTTATTATTGGTAGTTTAGATTAGTAACTGAGATTGTTAGTGGCTGTACCCCCAAAGGGGGTTGAAGTAGCGTAAAATTATTGTCCTCCTGAGAGGGTACGTAAGTCCCGAAACATTCAAAGGAAATTTAAATTTACCAGCTGTTTTAACTGTAGTATTCTTGTCATTTTAATTTTGGCTAAAATTTGACTTCAATCGCCAGCGGCTGAAGGGATGATATAAATCTAGCTAGGGTCCATGCAGGTATCAAAAGTAATGTAAGTCCCCATGGTCCCTTATTTGGTGATTTACCGTCAGTTGTTGGCGATTTATAGCCAGTTTTTATATTGTATTGTCCAAATAGTGCTATTAGTTTTAACTTTCCACACTAGTTTTAGTTGTAATTGTGATATACTAGTTGTTTTACTGTCCTTCGTAGACAGTTTTTTTTATCATATAGATATATTCCATTTCAATGTGAAATTTGTTTTCGTCACGATATGGCTGAGATATTGCCGATGTGACGTTAAATATTAACTCACTCACTCACTCAGATCATGGATTCAACAGAAAACTATGATGCGGGGTCAAATTTGGTTTAAATATCTAAGCTTATTGTAAGCATGGTTCCTAGGTTTCAGTATGTCATTGCATCTTGTGGATCCCACACCTGCTATTGACAGGTGTTGTTTATTTGTCAGTGACTCGTTCCATGATTTGCAAAATGGTTGATTGGTTCCATGAAAACCATTTTTATGGTTACTCAGGTATTAAGTGCATTAGGTTAGAATAAAGTAGCTCTCTGCCTAAAGAAGCGTTGCCATAATTATTATTTATCCAGTTTTATTAAAAACAATTCGAAATGATAAATCTACGTTTAAGTAAAGTTGTGAATTTTTGTGATCCTTATCAAAGTGTGAGTAGTATGTTCCTGCAAGTATATGTAGTAATACATGTTCATGTGACACAAATGATGCCGTGAAGTGATATCATGTAAAAATGTCAGACATGAAGAATGCTGTTTTCATTTTATATATTTGGTATATTTGGATTTATTAACATCTGGTAGGTCTATGGAAAATGTTTTTAAGACAACGTATACACTTCTGACTGGCTTAACAGAAAACACATAAACATTATTTACAACTTCGAAATGCAAACAGTCGCATTCCAGCATATATACAAATCTTCTTTGAACTCTTTCCACATTGATACAAATCTTCTTTGAACTCTTTCCACATTGAACGATGCTCAGATTGTCAAGATGTGAACCAGCGTTCACATGTTACGCCAGCCGATGATTGCGCCATATGGGCCAACTACAGCTACTTGTTCCTCTTGTCAAGGCATGGGAGCTTAAACGCCTTCACATAGACTTAACTAGAGTCCCTGAAATAGAAACAACACCATAAATCTCTTTTAAATATGAACGAATACAATGAGTTTGTTTAATTCTATTGAAGGTAAACAGACACGGTCTGTATGGCAGACTTGTCTGACCGGGTTTCGAGCTATTGATACACGTTTGTTTAGTTTTCTTGTTGTTGTTGTTTAACACCACACTCAGCAATATGATCAACAGCATGAGCATCGATCTGCGCAATTGGGAACCGATGACATTTGTTCACCAAGTCAGCGAGCCTGACCACCCGATCCCGTTTTTGATACAACTAAAAGAAGGAGAAAAACTTTTTTGTTACAGACTTATTCTGACGTAATTATTACTAGATGTTCTAAATAGGGTTTGATGATCACAAGTGGGATTTGTTTTATTAAATAGGTAAATAAAATTTAAGCTACATTAAATCCTAAAGCAGAAACTCAAACATGACTTTTAAATATTTCTTAAACTGAACATTAGTATTCGTGTAACCTTGCTGTCATACCCCAAGTGGATTTTTAAATGAATTCACTGAAAAATATATAAATGACCCCCCAAAAAGTGAGACTAAAATATTCCCAAACATGTGAAATATATGCCCAATGTTAAACATTAAGGTTGATTAGTTACATTCAGATATATGTCTAATATTATTGTTTTGAAACTCGTAGCGATTTATAATTACATTTCCTAAAATTGTTTGAAGCGCACGTACAATCTCCATAGCAAGCCCGCGCTAGTGCATTAGCACTATATTGTATTCTGTTAGTTAAGACCATCTGTGGAGACGGATAGAGTTACGTCCCTTAGTTCACTCTTGCTCCTGTGACCGCGTCTCTCTCGAGCGGCGTGCGTTGTGTACGGTCCTGAATAAAATCGTTTGAGAAGACATTCGGTGTCCTGTGGATGTGAGAAGTGCAATACACAAAAGGTGTCGTGTCTACCTTAGTGGCGCGGCAAGATCGTCAGAAATACCATCAGTTGGACCCATGAGAGCCGTTATGTCTCTCACCGTCAATCGCATGACTCTTATCAAAAACTTCATAATATAGGCAGCAAAATCCTGTTAGCTAAGTTGTTTGTACTTTCAATATGACGCTATATATTTTTCATGATTTTTTAAAACAATTACATAATGCTATAAACGATTTAAGTACTCGGGATTATTTTTACCAAAGCACCGCAGTCTTTTACGCGCGTTCTGATTGGTTTGTCGTATTTTCGCACATAACAAACATCGATAGGTGGACAAGTCTTCTTAAAGGTTACGGAAAGAGGCGAGTGGTGACGAATGGTTCCGTTATAGGATATTCGTAAAGAGCGCTCCAAGGGACATAACATATGGGTTCGCTTGAAAAAATGTCTGGCCGGTAGAGGGCGCGAGCGTTGATTTCAAACGTTGCATTTAAGTACGTAATTTTTTTACTGGAATAAATTGCACGGTAGCTTCCCTGAGTGCTGATAGTAAGTATTATTGAGAGAAATGCATTATGTATTTTTTTAGAAATGTGGCGTGACATTGTGCCTTTAAGCAAACCGCACCAACAGAAACGCAGAATTCAGCACTTTTTCTGACAGTTAAGCGCGCATCTTCAACCTCCGGCCAGTAATCTTACAGGCGACCAATGAAAGATGAGAAATAGAAACACAGGTAGGCGCTGTTGCTTGAATGGCAATGTCAATCAAAGAAGGGAGGAGCGTGAGAACATCGTTCTTGCAAAGTAAATTACAATGTCAAATAACGACGGAATTTGGACGGAAATCAGATGGCAGGAAAACGTTGTTTTTCCCCATTGTTTTTTGCCCATATATAGAAAACCACGACGTTTTTGTGCTTTCAGAGATACCCCCACATTCCACGCCGAATGCACGAAGTTGAAAAGCGAGGATCAGGGGTTGTAACTTCTCTGACCTCTATCAACCGTGTGTAGTGTTTACTGAACTTCACAGTTGGGAAGCACCAGAATTGAATGGTGTATTGGCGTGTGCACCTTTTGCCTTCACCCTACCTCGTGACGTTTCGATCATCCTGTGTGAAGACATGTCCACATAACTTGAATCTCAGTCATTGGATCATGCCGGTCTGACTAGGCAGAGTATGGTTACTCTCAAATATAAATCATCGTCAACACAAAGATGCTATGAAACAAGAAGTGATGGATCAGGTCAAGGTTGACAGACTGGACCGAAAGAAGGCACATATGGCTCATACAAAAAATAATTACCTTGCATCATCCCTCCCTTCCCTCCTGTTGATTCCGATCATAAATAGAAAAGAGTCTTTGATGGAGACTGAATCTGTCAGCTCTTCGAGACCATGTCGCTGTCTTAAACTGTGCCAGACAGGGGTTGGAGATATGGATTCTTTCACTCGCTACAATATGAAACATGAAACGTCACTTTCAACAGCATCTGAGTCCACAACTGGCGAGAAGACTAAGAAACCGTAATCATTCTGCATATGCCTGTCACGTGTGTTCCAAATAATATACTTCATTAAAAATGTTTTTTTGTTCTTCTAGTGCATTTGATACAAGATTGACCGCTAAAGATATTGACGTCGGAGTTATGCTAGCATGATGGTCAAAAACAATATCTTTGTGCGATCATTTGTGTGGAAAACACTACATTTGGAAAACATTTTGCCAAGTTCCTGGTGCTCCCTTTGAGTGACTGGAATATTTGTTAAAACGGTCCTTAAGATCAATGTATACAGTCTTTAACGTTATACCAGTATCATGATCTGAAGTAGCTAAACAAATATACCTCGAAAAGAGATCCTTTTCTTCTGATTATTGTCATCACCATGGTTACAGGAATAGGGATGACTGAGACCAGGGCTATAAACCATCCGGCGACCACAGCGTATCCTGAGTACTTATAGTACCCGTATGTAGGGTTCTCGTAGGTTGTCATAGCGAGAACAAGCACCATCTTAAATGACAATAAATATAGAACCAATACAAATATTGACATTTTCTAAATGACAGGGACATTATTTCAATAGGACATTTCAGGCTTGTTTCTGATTTTCAGAGACCCACGATGCCTTTAACGAAAGTTATTCTCTGACGCTGATATTTTCTGTTTACAATGCTGTGTTAGATGACGAAGTAATTATGTGATAAATATTTCTACTCTGTCCAGAATGGACAAACGTTACAGCTTACATTAGTGGTATGAAATGATGGTGGAAGTGGATAACTTGGATGTTTCTTTGTTTGTTGTTTAACGCCGCACTCAGCAGGGTTTTTTGTTATAGGACTAGTACTAAATTGGTGGAAGACAACTAATCCAGTGTGTTTTATAACAAGTAGATGGCATTCTTACCAGCAAGACCGCAGGAATGAGGATGAAACACACGAGCATGTAGATGGCTGGCAGTGGTCTGCCTGTCATGGCTTCTACGTCAGAAGAGAAGCGTTCAGCCCCTGAAGATGTACAATACTAATAGTATATCGATATCATTGTCTGATAGACTTCTTTTCAGTTGTTGTGCGACAGTCAACAGTACTTACAACTCTATCACAATACCCTGTTAATAAACCATATTGCAGCAAATTTTCAACATGTTCAAGTTGAGGCATCTATTCTGAGTTAGTATTAAAAGACAGAAGAAGTAATCACATTTATTTTGATACAAATCATTCAAGGTGAATTTAACTCCCATATGTTCAGCTAAAAGATACGTAAACGGTTTACGTAAACGGCCACCCTATTCAACACAATTATCGTTGTGTCGGAAAAGGTAACTCACCGTATAACCAGCCAATGGCAATACACTGTAGTAATGCAGTGACAAGCAAGACGACGGCCGGGGCATACCAATCCATTAACGTAAACACGTACACGCCTCCCTAAAATATACACTCATACAGCTAATGGAATATACAGACACGAAAGGTAGACATTCAAAGTAAAAGGCTTGTAAATTATGTCTTTACGATCACAGCAATTGCTGAAATCATTGCTGTTACATGTCATAATAACGTATGTACTATAAGGTATGTTAATGCAGAATGAAGAACAAAACTCACTTGAGTATTAAAGATAAGTCCGACAAGGAATGTTGTTCCAATTAACTCGGCAGCCATAAACGTCTCCAGTTGCATAACATGCAAACGTTCTGGCAGGAGTTCTTTCAGGCATCTAAGAGCTGATTCAGCATTTGCAAACTATCATTGACAGAAAGGCACCACTTATATATGTTATACCATGGCAGTTATTTGACAAATGAAAAAAACCAATGTATTCCATAAAATGCACAGTCACAAACATAAGATACATAACCATTTGATTCACGAAACCTTCTTCAAAAACTCTTTGATCAAACGTCAAATGACTGTGACCTTTTGTGTGTTGATAGTGCATGTTCGGTGGTACATCAGTAGACTTGATGTGGTAGAATGCTGCCTGACATAAAGAAAAACTTGACTACTATAAAAGAAACTAATTCTTCTTTTTTTTGCGTTACTTTTAACGCATAGATCTGAATAATAGAGCGGCTGTGCATGTATCAATAATTTCTACATGAGATGAGTAAATCAGTTGAACGGTACTGGGCTATTTGAACAATATGCGATCATCATTCCAGTTGAATCTTAAGTTTAACCTCCCAGCATCATGAGCTGTTATGAATGTGCAAACCAAGAAGACCAATTCGAAACAGACCAGCAACGAGGAAAACAAATGTGGTGCCCATGGGTCTCAGATGTGAATAATGTGAGCCATCCTGCTGTTTGGATGTATACATGATTTGAACAACTCTATCATGTGAACTCTTATCATTATATCATGGTAGGCAGTAACACTGATGCTGAGTTACCACAGAGTCCACGACCATCATCGACACAGTCATAAAGAAGAGAACAGACCATAGTTGAGGCAGCGGAAGTAGTGCAATTGCTTCTGGATATATGATGAAGCCAATGCCTGGACCTGAAAAAGTGATAGTTCGTGTTGTACATTTGACAATGCATAAAGTTTTGGAATCTTAAACGCTTTTTCAAACTGACTACTTAAAGATGACTGTTTGAATGAATTTGTTTAACATTATGTGAATGTAGATCCTTTGGGCCGGTTCCGGGGTATATCTTCAAATTACTTGATAAGTTATCATCACAAATTTTACTTCATCCATACGAACAAACAATGGGTTTAATTGTCGGGTTCCTGTCCCAATCTGACATGCATTTAATCAAATACAAATATATTTATATGGTACAGATCTAGAGAAGCGAGGCTGTGGAAATGTAGTTTTGTTCTATTTCATATGTTGTTGCAGAAAGGCCAGGGTATACATTAAATGTATGTACATGTTTCAGCTCACACAGATTTGCTTCTGTTCCATTAACCTTTTAAATGCACATGCATATCATTTAAAAAAAATAATAATTGTTTGTTTGTTGTTTAATGTCACACTCAGCAATATTCCAGCTATATGGTGGCGGTTTGTACATAATCGAGTCTGGACCAGACAATCCAGTGATCAACAGCATGATCATCAATCTGCGCAATTGGGAACCGATGCCATTATGAACCAAGTCAGCGATGATATGTGTCAACCGCCTTTTGCGACAAGCATGGGTTGCCAAGACCAATCATAACCTGGATCTTCACGGGTTTTGAACAACAACAAAAATAATTCAAGAAAGGGATGTCGGTGTAGATATTTGCACTCTTTGAACTATTCCAATTATGTTAGGAATCAGTTTTCGTGTGTAATGACTTTGGCACTGGAACCAAGACACATTTTAAGCCAATATGTATATTTTTCTTTGGGGAATTAATTCCAGTTCATGAGAGGGGATACCTTATTGGAAGAGCCTTGGCAGTGTTATTCTTAAAGTAACGCTACCTGATGTGACGACGTCATCAATGGGTTGCTGAAGACTGTGAGCCAGGTACCCAACAGTTGCAAAGACCACAAAGCCAGCAAACACACCTGTCATCCCTCCAGTTACCGCCACTAGGATTACAGTCCTGATTCAAAATATTTTACGTACGTTTTACATGTCCCTTGACACAATCATGTTCGTTCGGAATCAAGACAATATGAATTCATTGCCATCCGCAAGTTGATGTTATATGCCATATTAGAACATGATGTTATATGAAAGAGCTGGTGTCCGTTTCATCTTCGAGTCAAAACAGTGAAGTAGGTGAAACGGATATCGCAAACTAGGAGAACGTGGTCTTTAGAGTGAGTGAATTTAATTTTACAAAGCACCCAGGAATATTCCAGTTACGTGGCGGCGGTCTTCACACAATGGACCAGACAATCCAGTGATCAACAGCATGAGCATCGATCTACGCAATTGGAATACGATGAATTGTGTCAACGAAATCAGCGAGCCTGACCACCCGATCCCGTTAGTCGCCTCTTACGACAAGCATGAGTTACTGAAGATTAATTCTTCCTCGGATCTTCGCGGATCTCGTGGTCTTTCGAAGAAGCTCATCACATTCTATGACTACAGAGTGGATCAGGATTTCCCTCTTGGGTTCAAGGCGATGTTAATCATATATTTGGTTACACAAATAATGCTGGCTATGTAATTATTGGATAGCTGAAATAAGTAGCAATATATTGATAAAACAACATGACGATACAAAATTTAGATAATGAACATTTAACGAAAGTACTCTGTTTAAAGAGGCATACCTTGTAATGCTGCTATGGAACGGGTGGTGGCTTGAGAGTGTTATCAGTGTGCCCCATGACGGACCCATTGAGAAAAACACCTGTATCAGTGCTTCCAGCCACACCTAGAAATATGACAAATACCACCATCATATATAGTGGGTTTGATATGACACAAGGCTGTGTCAGACGCTTCCTGAAAATATGAAATCCCAGTTTGAACTCTGAACAAAATCTCCCGAGTTACAACGCCTTACAGCATGTAATTTTAACAACGTTTTCAATAATCCTTCATTTCGATCATATCTATCACATTTGTGGCAAGATCGGAAACAAAACCGAGGAAGTAGAAACAAAAGAAAACCCAAAATTATATTAAAAATGAATCCCTGCTGAAGGCAGTGACGATTCCAACTATTTCCACGGAGAAATAGCGATGACACAAGGTCCCACCGTTGTCACTCGACACACACATACAAGCAGCAAATTGAAAACCCTAAAGCTACACGGAAACATATTTTTATCGTCAAAATAGTGAATTACATGTTGAAAATGTCCTCCACTTTAGCAATCTTGACATCTTTGCTGTGGCTTTGAAAGTTCTAACTATAATATTCTACGTTTTTCAAATATTATTCAGCTTAGGTACGGAGTATTTCATTAGGACAAACCGAAAGAGTGAATTACATCGGACATTGGTTTGTCATATTTGGAAGAGTCCTATAACATAACATCTTGAAAATCTTTGCTGTTTTAACCTTGATCAGTGACATTTTACACATGTCATTTATCTCAGAGAGCGCATGCAGTAATACGTGGACAAACATATTACAATCGACGTCAATGTCCGTTGTTCACAATACCTTTGGGTTTTTAAGACGTGCGAACTCTGGCCTCAAATAGAATATAATTCCATCCAAAGCACCCGGCATCATGCACACCCTGACAAGCATCACCGACAGGAGTACGTAGAGCATCAGCGCCATCACATACCCCACCTGTGAGGAAATCTCAAAGATACTTCACTGACACCTCGGTCGATCAAACAAAAATCCTATTCTTCAATTCTAATTAAGTATTCCCCACTATTACTTCACATTGCAACCAGAACATAAAGGTAAGAATTGTATGGATGGCACTATTAGACCAGACTTCCATTTGTTTTCTTATCCCTTGTTAAATGCCACTATAGTTACCTCATCATCCATGCCTAACAATCCCTGGCTTCCTCTTGTCCACCCAACAATCTAGTTCTAATTAATCCCCTGGCTTCCATTTGTTTTCTTATACCGTGTTAACTTGCCACCAGTGTTACCTCATCAATCATTCCTTGATTACCAATCCCTGGCTTCCATTGGTCCATCTACCATCTACTGGTTTCCTTTGTCATCTCATAACTGTTGTTGCTGTTTTCACATGTACATATATAGCGGTCTTTTTCCTTACTCTTTCATTCACCCGATGAAAGAGTAAGAATATACTTCGAAACGTCGTGTCCATCAAAATAAAGAAGTTGACATTCATAATTTTTTTTGGCTTTATGTGTATCACTTCTAAATGCCATTCAAAGATTTTGTAGAACATATATAACCGTTTTCTTCGAAATTTCGAATTATTGCACAACTGACAACAGCTAAAAGTAAGAAGGCAGGGCCATTCCATGTAGTGATGGCAGGAGATACAGTAGTACTGCACAACAAACAGTACTGAATTTTCCTTGAGTAAAGTGCTCGCTTTCATCTGCATTGTAGGAGATGGGAAAGATACTCGCCATGGTGAGTTTCGGTGTGTGTTTTCCCCATCGCAAAGACATTAACGTGAGCACTCCGGAAATATCATGTAAACACCTACCCAAATCAGTATTTAAGAGCGCTCTGGCTAAAAGTGTCTATTGTATATTTTGGACTAATGTTTATATTTAAAATCCGTTTCATAATTTTTGCTCGACATTTTTTCAGTAACATCGGTTACATCTGGTGTGAAGTTACCGGTTCTCTGTTATTTACAGCAACTGTGGTCAGACTCCTGACATTGTATACGTCTTCTTAATGGTTATTCTTCTTTCCAATATATATCTATATTAAACAAAGCAACTTAATAACACATTATATATGAAAAGACTACTCCTGATATGTTATCAATATTCTTTTAAGTTAGATTGGAGGTTATGTTTTAACCGCGTCACTGGCGAAGTGTGTGTTCGGCTGAATGATCTTTTCAGCTTAGCTTAGTTTACGAAAACGCACGTTAATCTTAATCCCTCCTTATTAAACAATGCCTGGAAGGACA
The DNA here is from genome assembly GCF_003918875.1 of Haliotis rubra. Taxonomy (NCBI): domain Eukaryota; kingdom Metazoa; phylum Mollusca; class Gastropoda; order Lepetellida; family Haliotidae; genus Haliotis; species Haliotis rubra. Next base: position 439,711 of record NW_025767337.1, on the reverse strand, counting down.
GAGATTGTAATTCAAATGGTAAGTAATTTCTGGTGATGTGTTACCTAAAAGCAACAGTTACAATGTTTACAAAACCTGCAAAGGAGGCATACCGACCTATTCACGGACGAGTTCATTAGGCTTCTTGTGCTTCTAACCCCAAACGAAAGAATTAAATTTCCAGTTTAAATTGGTCGTGACAGAAAAGAAATTACCTATGAATATTTTTTTCATGTGATTTATTTAGAGACTATCAGCTCATCAAACATTAACGTTAACGTTATTAACCAAATAATTTGGTTCATCACCTGATTATGATTGGCTTTATGTTTGTAGAGTTGTAGAGTATTAAATATGGTACCCGAGAAGATCGGGCTAGAATCGGATCAATGCTTGAATGTCGATTGCTCAGGCTCGCTGACTTGGTTGACACATGTCATCGTATTCCTATTGCGTAGAGCGATGTTAATCACTGAATCATCTATTCCAGATTCGATTATTTACAGACTGACGTCATATAGCTGAACTATTGCCGTGGTTCGTTAAGCTATTACAAGAAATAAAAATGGATGATATTCAGTACCCTTAAGACAGGCCGGATTCCTTTACTGATGCAGAGTAATAAAGCCAGGCAGGAAAGGAACCAGCAGAAAACTAGATGGGGTTGTACAGGTCCCAGGTCTTCAATACCAGAAGAGACTCCGAGAACACGATATCTTAAACATGTGAACAGTTCCCTGTAGGGTGCATAACAATTGTACGAGCTCTCACTGGGATCAGTAACGTCCCTTAGGTGTGGTAGAATCCGACGATCATGGGTTCCATAACAGTGTCTATAGCTTGCGTCTTAAATGTCTCGACCACCAATGCCTGTAATGTATTAGACTAAGAAATAAACGTAACATACTACAATGAAAAATAACTATAGCCAGCTAAATTGGTCTACTTGATGTATTTCCTAATTGGAACAATCGCTTTGGAAACACGAGTGCTTTGACGAAACTTAAAAGTGACCTTTCAAAACATTTTGGAATTTTCTATCTCAACCTATAGTACAAGCGTAGCTTGTATAAATGGGAAAACTGAACCGACCTTTGAAGGTTTATATGTTCTACAAAAACTCACTGCCAGAATTCCTCAGTGGACGTACAGCCAAAGGCACTTGATATCTCTGTAGAAGATTCTCGGCCCTCGAAACTGTGTGACATACTCGCGGGAATTGAAAGACTTCTGCCTCCTGCAGTGACACATTGCGGTGTGTTCCATGTATTACCACAGGTTGTCCAGGGAAGTACGGAAAAGAAGGAGCTGTATATGTAGTAGAGAGCCCAGGCAAACACGATACTGAAGTATGGCACGACGAGACAGCCGAGAGTCAGAATGCTATAACCAATACCTATATGAAAAACATGGTTCAGTTCATCGCACCTTTTCTAAAATATTCGTATATTTCATGCTGGCTATCACACGTTTAAGTCTACTTCATTCACACTTTTGGGGTATCTCTATTATGGAATTGTGATCGACTGAAACGGCACCCTGATTTTGACACGCCTCTTCCGCGAAATATAACAATATTTATACATGTTAAAAAAGTTCCTTATTTTTAGAGTGTCAGCAATGTTATCAAGAAGAAAGCAGGTAAGCAGTAATCGTCCAACTGAATAATGTGTCTTTCTGTGAGAATTTATATTTCCTCGTGTTTCTTTGACACTTACCGGTCATGAGTGGACATATCGACCACACCTTTATTGGTCCTCGAGCAGAAAACTGACCAAGGGCAAGTTCGAGGAAAAAAAAAGCGGCATTGACAAAAATACCACAAAGATGAAATATGGAATGAGGAACGCACCTGAAATCAAGTAGATTCAAAAGTATACAGAATTATCACCAATTACCAACTGATCAAACGTATTTATGTTGCAATAACAGTAGACGTAGACTGATCCTTATTCCCACTGTGCGTGTTTAGTTGAAGTCACCTGTTAAGCTTACCTCCACCATTTCTTTGGCAGACATAGGGGAATCTCCATAGATTGCCCATCCCAACGCTGAAGCCTAGCATAGCCATGGTACACTGGAACTGGTTGGAATTTCGTGAGTTATCATCTTGGTGGTCTTCATTACCATGTATCTGGGATGCATAGTTTAGTTAGTTCCGATTCTCACTGACAGAACGTGCATCACAAAAATATATATTATAATGAACTGTTGACAGAAGAAACATTAATTAATGCAACATGTGCGCTCTACTGGATACCCTGGTATAAGTGAACTGACATAGTTTCGTGTCTTACGTTTTGAGGTTGATTATCTCCTGTACGCTGAATCTGTGTTTCTAGAAGTTCTGGATCGATCATACTTGAAGTATCTCAATACCTGTCAGACAAAATAAGGGTTGAGAGAGAGAGGGAGAGGGAGAGAGAGAGAGAGAATGAGAGAGAGAGAGAGAGAGAGATTGCTGCAAACTTTCAATATGTTCACGTTGAGGCATATATTGAGGCATGTATACTGAGTTAGTATTAAAAGACAGAAGACGTAATCACATTAATTTTGATACAAATCATTCAAGGTGAATTTAACTCCCATATTTTCAGCTTAAAGATACTTAAACGGCTCAATAAATAGTATGCTGATTAAAAGAACTTTAAATAGAAATTTAATTAAAACAAGTGATATTTAACTTACAATTGTCTGTTCTTATCTTCAAACTTTGATGCTCGTAGTTACAGAAGGTTTAGAATAGCTCCCAACCAAACAATGCTGGTCATCACATGCAACCAAATGAAATACAGCTGAGCGTGCCATGTCATATATACGCTGAAATAAGTGCTGCACCGAACAGCTTTTCCCATACATCATGTTTTGCCTCATCTCATTGCAAATGCACAATGCGTCCTTCGATATTTTTTTATGAATGGGTCATATGCCACATTAGCTAGGTGCGCCTAGTGACTGCAAGAGTTGTATTGTCCCCATGTGAGTTGATTGGGATTGATAATATAATGTGCCGTTTGAGACTGACATCCAATGATCGAGGGAAAAACAACTTGTGAAGAGGCTTAGAGTGATCTAGAAGTAGTTAAAATAGGGCGCTATAGATACAGTACAACCAGAAATTATTGAGAATTTAAAGATTGTACATTTTTAATTTTTTTCACTCATTACTCACGTATTAAATGTGAATATTAGCAGAACATAACTCCAGATTCAAAGACAGGTGAACAGTTAGTATTTTGTCAAGTCACCATGGGCAGCAATGCCGGCTTCAATGCGGCGGGGCATACTACTGATCAAAGAAGTTAGAAAGTCGTGGTCCATGCTGTCCCAATGTCGGACCACCTCTTCTTTCATTTCAGCAATATTTGTCAGATTTTTCTTATTGACTCTTTCCTTCATAGGTCCCAAAACATTTTCTATTAGATTTAGGTCAGGGCTATAGCTTGGCCAATCTAATAATGTCTTATTTTGGGTCCGAAACCAGGCCTGTGAATGCTTTGAACGATGTTTTGGGTAGTTGTCCTGCTGGAAAATCCAAACATTTCCATAGAACACGTGAGCAGATGGAAGTAAATGTCCCTCGAGAATATCTGTGTACCGCTCACTGTTCATATTCCCTTCAAATACATAGAGGGGCGTTGCCCCTAACACAGTTATGCCACCCCACACGTAAAAGTTCGGACTGTACTTTCAGCGCTGGCACCCGTGAAGAGCCACCTCCTCGTGGTGGGTGCTGGGTCACGCCAAGCGCTCTTCGACCCCCCGTTGTGGACCCGGGGGTATATTTGGTCCACCAACCTGTTGGCCGTGGGTTGCGCCCCTGTGTCGGTGGAGGAAGGGAGTCTGGTGGTTGAGGGCACTGGTTCCAGGAACAGTGTTCCTTTGCCCAACACACCACTTCGCCCCTGACCTCACCTAGACGGGTGGTTGAATGGGCCCGGTTCAACCAATCGGCTGGTCATGCCAAGCCCTGCGCATGATTAATGTGCATATACAATTTTTGAATATATACAATGTTTTGATTGGTCTTGGCTAACGTTTTACGTTATCAAAATTAAATCTGCCTAGAGTCTCATGCCAGAAGGCGGTGGCTCATGGGCCAATTCGGTGATGTTGACCTCCGTAATCTGTATGTTTCCTATTTCTTGTTATGGGCGAACCAGCCAGACATTTAATTTGGTAAACTTACGCAGCTTTTCGCGTCATATTTGCTGAAGTATACCATCCATGTATCCCTGGTGTTTGCATGTTGGAGATCCGATGCAATTAAACACCGCCCCCCTTTTTCACTCCATAGTGGGTGGGGAGCAGGGATGCTGAATCCCATTATTTCCACTATGGCTCAACAAAATCCTGGTTCAAACAGATCTAAACGTCGACATGTCGATTCAGATGAAACTGATCACAATGTATCTCCTGTACTTGATTCATGGCCTCGATTTATTATCATTGAAGCAGCAGACAAGCAGCCACTTAAGCTCAACCCGTTTGCAATTTCTAAAGCCATTTCAGGGATTTGCGGAGAAGTAAAGAATGTGACACGTCTTCGTAGTGGATCGCTTCTTATTGAGTGTTTGCGGAAGCAACAGTCTATTAACCTGTTATCATTGACGAAGAAGATATTTCAAACGAACTACAAAATCAAGGAGTGACAACAGTCAAACGTTTTACAGTGAAGACCCGGGACGGTGATATCATTCCCTCAAATACATATCTGTTTACCTTTTCATTGTCTGCCTTACCCAAATCAAAAAAAGCTGGTTATGTCAACATCGGAGTGGAGGTGTATGTCCCCAATCCACTCCGATGTTTCAAGTGCCCAAAATTTGGACATGGCTCCAAATCATGCAATAGATCTGCTGTTGGTCAACGCTGTGGAGAGGGACATGAGAACGAAGATTGCTCAGCAGACATCAAATGTGCAAATTGCAAAGGACAACATCTTGCTTCATCCAGGTTATGTCCTGTGTGGCAAAACCAGTCTAAAATACTTAAGGTCAAACATGAAAAAAACATCTCGTTTTATGAAGCAAAAACATTTGTTGAAAATCAGTCACCAATTCCACTCAATAAAACTTTTTCTGCAGTTGCTGCTACTTTTTACTACTAAATGCAATTCAGTTTCTGTTCAGACTGATTTGACATGGCTCAAATCAGATCAACCCTCTAACATAACTTCAGTCAGTGAGTCACACACATCTTCAACCCAAACTGTAAATCAAGCTCAGATTGATGTCAATGTACTTGATGTTCCCAATGTACCAGTCACAGCACCACCAGCTTCTCAACCTTTGACCAACAATGAAAGAAAGAAATTCAATAGAAAACAGACAAACAGGAGAACTTCATCTTCAGATATAGTTGTCCATAACTCTTTTGAAGCACTTGATATGGACACAACCCCTTTGTCTCAGAGCGGTAAACATCCGTCCTTACAACGAGAACGATCCCCAATAGAGGCACCATGACGCAGTCATCCAGCATAATCCAATGGAATTGTAGAGGACTTAGGAATAAATTTAATGATTTACAGATTTTAATACAGTATTTTACACCATCAGCAATGTGTCTACAAGAAACGTATCTTCGAGACACAGATAAATGTGATATCAGAAAATATAATTTGTATAATCACTTTTCACCTCCAGGTGCAAAAGCCACTGGAGGTTCTTCTATCTTGGTAAGACAGGATGTTATTCATAATGTGGTTCCATTTACTACTAATCTTCAAGCTGTTGCAGTTCGACTTACATTTCACATTGCCTTAACACTTTGTTCTTTGTACATTCCACCTTCTTCGGCTTTACAGCAGGCGGATCTACAAGCTTTATATGATCAGCTTCCCAAACCCTGTGTTATCATGGGTGATTTAAACGGACATAACCCTCTATGGGGAAGTGTTAGTACTAATGCTAAAGGCAAAGTAATTGAAGATTTTATTTCTGACAATAACATATGTATCTTAAATGATTGCTCTAACACGTACTTACATCCTGCCACGGGAACTTATTCAGCATTAGATCTGACTCTGACAGATGCCAATTTACTAAATGAATTTGACTGGTCTGTCCATGATGACCGATGTGGAAGTGATCATTTCCCTACACTACTTAAAGCTATAAACCCTACTGATGAGCCACCTGTGAACAGATGGAATTTTACCAAAGCAAACTGGCCATTATTTCAAACTCTTTGTTCCAGAACACTGAAGCCTGAAACTTTCAGAAATGTTTCAGACCCAATTCAGTTATTCTCAGAGAAACTGAAAAGTATAGCTGATGAAACTATTCCTAAGTCCTCTATGAACCTACACATACGTAAACCTTGGTTTACAGATGATTGCAAACGAGCTAGAAAATGTAGGAAAAGGGCAGAAAAGTATTTCCGGCGACACCCTACAGTTCATAATTTCAATACTGTAAAAATAAACAACGCAAAGGCTAGACGTACATTTAAACAGAGTAAACGTCAGCCCTGGAGACATTATGTATCTAAAATTAATTCACGCACACCATTATCAAAGGTGTGGAACATGATCCAAAGAATTAAGGGCAAAGGTTCCAAATCTACTGTTCATCATCTGAAGGATGGTGACAATATATTAACTGGTAAGCCTGACATTGCCAATAAGCTTGGTGAAACTCTCGCCAAACACTCTTCTTCGTCAAACTACGTCCCTGAATTTCAACAATATCAGAAACAACAGGAGAAGAAGAGAATAAATTTTAACTCAGACAATGGCGAAGACTATAATGAATTATTTTCATTACATGAGCTCCACACTGCCCTTGAGCAAGCTCATGATACAGCAACAGGAGCTGATAACATACACTAACAGCTCTTGAAGCATTTACCGGTATCATGTTTGGAAACACTTCTAAATATTTTTGATTCAATATGGACTTCAGGGAATTTTCCAACTTCCTGGTGTACTGCCATAGTTGTCCCTATTCCAAAACCTGGCCGGGATCATACTGATCCGTCTAATTATAGACCAATCTCTTTAACGAGTTGTGTCTGTAAAACCATGGAAAGAATGGTGAATAATAGATTAACTTGGTATCTTGAAACCAGTAACCTGATATCAAATATCCAATGTGGTTTCAGGAAAAATCGTAGTACCATTGATCATTTGGTACGTTTAGAATCTTAGTAAATAAACAACATGCAGTATCGATATTCTTTGATCTTGAGAAAGCATACGATACCACCTGGAAGCATGGCATTTTAAAGGATTTACATGATTTTGGTTTAAGGGGTCGTTTACCTCTTTTTATATCACAGTTTTTAAAAGACAGACAATTTCAAGTCCGAGTGGGTTCAACCCTGTCTGATCATTACAATCAGGATCAGGGTGTCCAACAAGGCAGTGTTTTGTCTGTAACATTGTTTAGTGTCAAGATCAACAGTTTATCCAAGGTTTTAAATGATTCAATTGATGGATCACTTTTTGTGGATGATTTTAATATTTCTTGTCGCGGTAAGAATATGCATACTATTGAACGGCAACTACAGTTGTGTTTAAACAAAATAAATAAATGGTGTCTTGAAAACGGCTTTAAATTTTCTAAATCAAAAACTAATTGCATACATTTCTGCCGTAAATATAAACCACATAAAGACCCAGAACTGTTTTTAAATGGCACTCCCATCAAGGTTGTAAAAGAGGCCAAGTTCTTGGGTCTGATTTTCGACTCCCATTTAACCTTTCTTCCGAATATCAAATCCCTAAAAGCTAAATGCATGAAGGCACTTGATTTATTAAAAGTCGTTTCTAATTCAAAGTGGGGAGGGGACCAAACTACCCTCTTACACCTATATAGATCACTGGTCCGCTCGAAGCTTGATTATGGCTCCGTCGTATATGGTGGAGCCTGTAAAAGCAGCCTAAAACTATTAGATTCTGTCCACCACCAATGTCTGAGACTTTGTCTTGGGTCATTCAGAACATCTCCTGTTGACAGTCTCTACGTTGAGGCAGATGAACCATCTCTTACCCAACGCCGTATAAAACTATCATTACAATATATTACCAAACTATATTCTAACGAGTCTAATCCTGCATTTCACTGCATCTTTAATCATCTTTATGAGGACTTGTACAACAAGAAATCTTCTCTTGTTCCACCTCTTGGGCTCAAGATTAAGCCATTCTTTACTGCTGCCGGCATTGAGCTGGAAAATATAGCTCCTTCCCGTCTTCTTTCTTCTTCTCCTTGGCAGTTGGTTAGGCCACAAGTTGACCTAACATTAACAGCATTTAGAAAAGCAGAAACTAATGAATTACAATATAAACAAGAATATAATCAATTAAAAAGTAAATATAATACATATAAATCCTTATTTACAGATGGGTCCAAGGATGGTGGCCCGGTGGCTTGTGCCACTGTCATTGGATCCAGAACAATCTCTTCTCGATTACCAGATAACAGCTCTATTTTTACAGCAGAAGCAAACGCCATATTAACAGCCTTAAAATATATTTAAAAACACTCTAAATATCAACAATATATCATCTTTTCTGACTCACTTTCTTGCCTTCAGGCTATTAAAAATATTTCTTGTCAACATCCACTTTTATTAGAAATTATTGAATTGCATAATGAGCTTGCTACTGGCCAATGCGACATCGTCTTTTGTTGGTTACCCAGCCACGTTGGCATTTCTGGGAACACAATGGCTGATCTTGCTGCTAAGGCAGCACTCAACAAATCTGTGACACCACTTCTGATCCCATTCTCTGATTACAAAGCTAGCATTAGCACTTACATCCGTGATCTGATGCAGAAAAAGTGGGACACCCAAGTAGGTATCAATAAATTACATGAAATAAAACCCTTTATCGGTTACACTTACTTGGGTTGTCAGTCCAGATTTGAAGAGGTCATCATGCGACGATGTCGTATTGGCCAAAATAGATACACTCATGCATACCTATTGAAAGGTGAGGATCCTCCGTTTTGTATCCCTTGTGATGAGAGAACCACGGTCAAGCATGTCCTGCTTGACTGTGTTGAATTCTCCATCATAAGGGATAATTACTTCAATGTGACAACAGTTAAGGATCTTTTAACACTGTTAATTTTCATTTAATTATTGGCTTTTTAAAAGAGATTGATTTAATGAATGAATTTTGAATAATATGTTCTGTACATATATGTATTTTAATTATTGGTAGATTTGATTAGTAACTTAGATTGTTAGTGGCAGTGCCCTCAAAGGTGGTTGAAGTAGCGTAAAATTATTGTCCTCCTGAGAGGGTACGTAAGTCCCAAAACATTCATAGTAAATTTAAACCTACTACTATTTTAATCGTAGAATATATGTTCGTTTAATTTATGGCTAAATTATCTAACATTGCTAATAGCTGAGGGGATGGTGTAAATCCAGCTAGGGTCCATGCAGGAAGCAAATGTACTGTAAGTCCCCATGGTCCCTAGTATGGTGATCTACCTTCAGTTGTTGGCAATATATAGCCTGTTTTTACCTTGTATTGTCATCTATAGTTAGACTGTTTTAGATTTGATTGCTAGTTTTAAATTCGAATCTGTGATAATCTAGTTATTTTACTGTCCTTCGTTGACAGGTTTTTATAGTTTACCATTGCTTACTATGCATAAAATTAATTGTTCTCGTCACGATATGGCTGAAATATTGCCGATGTGACGTTAAATTTTAACTCACTCACCCACACACTTTGGGCGCTGATACAAAGGTTTGTCAGTTTGTTTGGTCCAGAATTTCAGTGTATTAGGAAACAGCCACACAGAACTTTCATTTGAGAAAATCACATTGTCCCAGTTACAATTTCTATGCTGTAAGCACCAGTTCAACCTTCGCTCCTTTTGTTCAGGTTTCATGATCGGTGATGGAATTCCTCGATTTTCTGCCAACACACTACATGCAGCTCATTTCTAACTGTCTCCTTACAGACAGCCACAGTTCCTCTATCAATCATATCCAGCCTTAAGTTTTCTAAACTCCTTCGTTTGTTTTTAGAAACAAGAATACCAAGCCGCCTCCTGTCACCGACAGTCAGTTTTCTGGGCCTACCTGCGCCTCCCTGGTGCTCAATGCCATAAACACGATAAACAGCCCAGTTAATGTTGTGCACGAACATGTTTGATGAAATATTGTCATCACGTTTTAAAAACATTGTGCACACATTTATGACATATCATACAAATAATGTCTTAATCTCTCAAAAATACTGAAAATGCTTTTGAAATGTTTTCAAAATGTTGTTCAAAAACGTCATGCTATAACATGTTTGAAACTATTTCACAACATACTAGTGAGATGTTTTTAAAACGCTGCAGGAATGTTATGCAAGAACATGTTTAATGAACATCACGTTTATAAACATCGTGCACACATTTATGCCATATCATTCAAACAGTGTGCGAAATAGCCACTGGCCCGGTAACCCATGGCTAGTTAAAATCCAATCGGGCCACTAAATCTCCAGTCACTGGCCCGACTGGCAAGTGAATTTTCATGGGATCATTTTGTGAAGCACCTTTAGAATACAGCACCACAACTTCTCGAGAGGACGATCTCTGCCGTAGGTCACGTGTCATTAAGACAAGCAACCAGTTTGTGAGAACCCGTCGGACGCGAACCCGCGACCTTCGGATTGTTAGCTAACCGACTGAGCTACGTCCACACTGTTGCACAATGTGCAAATTTATCGAGTCATTCCTGTGACGTCACGGAAATGAACGGAAAGAGTCGAATAGGTCACGGACAATTACGAAGGTTACGGGTAGACTTGGTGTCTCGTGATTTGAATCTACGGACAATTGCCGAATGGACCCGATGCCATTTGGCACACTCGTCCCATTCCGTAATCTACAAGATAACGTGTTGCGTGGAATGAGCCGATATGCCTCAAACTGAAAAGGGTTGTTGGCGTCAGGCGTAGATTTCACGGTGCATGCATGCATGATGCGCTTTTATATAAATCGGTGATTTTGTGACAGAAAAGAGATGTAGGGAACACTGTAAGGATAATGTGGATCGCACAAGGAACGAGGGAGACATGAGCATGTGTAGTGACGGCACGAGGGTGAGTTAGCCTTCGAATCATTACTGAACAAATGTTGCGTGTGAAAGAGGCTTGAGTGCAAATTTCAGGCCAATTTCCATTAGCCCCAAATTTCTACATTAAACCATTCAATTTTACTTTCGACGCTTTTGTTTCCCGTTTTTGTGTGAAAAAAGTATTAAAATGCAAAAGGAAACACAACAAATGGTACTCATGTATTACCCCGGACATGTACCTACTATATTGGATTAGGTCCCTAACCCTAAACCCTCAGCCCTAACCCTAACCCTAAACCCTAACCCCTTGAATTAATACTAATAATAGAAAGCATTGACCGAACTGGCAGTATTATAATGCAAATGGAAAAACAAAAAATGGTACTCATGTATTACACCGAACATGTATCTACTATATTGGATTAAGTCCCTAACCCTAACCCCTAAACCCTAAGCCTAAACCCTAACCCTAACCCCTTTAATTAATACTAATAAATAGAATGCATTGACCGAACCGGCACAAACATGACTGACGTGTCCAGTGTAATGCATTATTACCGCTTCGAAAAATAAAATACTAATACAAACTTTTCTATGTAATGATGCAAATTACTGAATGACAAAAATATATATGTAAATTTAAAAAATACAAAATATAATAATACACAAAACATAACACCTCAGCACCCCGTAATACAAATAAATATGAGCGTAGTGAAAAAAGAAAAATATTTCAAACTGGTGCTTGCAAAATATTGCGCATCCGCCGGTATACAACTACTGGAAACTCTCACCATCGTTGGACTTATGCAATGACATAGCTCGTAGAGATGAAACACCAGTGAGCGGAGCTTAAATACACACTCGCTGAGCTAGACAACCGTGTTGCCATGCAGGCGTCATAGGGCATTGTTTCGAGAACGTGCTTTCGAACAAAATCACATAACATTACGTAAAAGGGTATTATGACGTATTTTTAAAGTTTGTGGTGCTGAATTTCAAAGGTAGGCCCATTTTGTAAATATATCACTCTCTCCGACTTGTTAATTTATAATACACTTTTAAATCATGCAAGATTATGGCCTGATGAAAATGTTCATCATATTAGCAGCTTAATGATGAAAGCCGTGCCATATCATACAAATAATTTGTAAATCTCGCAAGAATACTGAAAATGTTTTTGAAATGTTTTCAAAATGTTATTCAAAAACGTCATGCTATAACATGGGCGAAACTATTTCACAACATATTAGTGAAATGTTTTTAAAACGCTGCAGAAATTATGCAAGAACATAATCATACAAATAATGTGTGAATATCTCAAAAATACTGAAAATGTTTTTTGAAATGTTTTCAAAATGTTGTTCAGAAACGTCATGCTATAACATGGGTGAAACTTTTTCATAACATATGATTGAAATGTTTTTGAACATTGCAGAAATGTTGTGCAAGAACATGTTTAATGAAATTTTGTCATCACGTTTAAAAACACTGTTTCTCTTGTAACGTTGGTGTGACATAAACAGTACATACACTGCAATCACAAACAATATCTCACTCAGCCACGTTCTAATGTTTTAGCCGGATCTGTCATCACATTTAAAATTATGACTTGTTCAAATGTTGCGACACAATGCCTTATTGTTACCGCGGGAAATGACGTCGGAATGACGTCACCCTCGCGTCATAATTTTGCACCCGCCATCTTAGTGGAAGTTTATTCAGGACCCTACCACCTTGTCATTCGACTCATGGTGCAACAACTGGAACGTGACCTCGCTTGCGGTGAGTTAATTTTACAGTCACTATTTTCATGTTTATGTACATTTTGATATTCACTCGATTAAAATACTGTGTTACTCAAAAGTAGCGATGTTTTGAGAAACGTGATTCAGTGTTATTCCTATTAGCTAATAATTAGGCTTCCAACAGAGAATCCCGGTGACAGGGTTTTTTCGACGATGTAAGACAAAAACGTAATTTTATTTTACTCACCTGGAGTGAAAAGGGATATATTCATCTATTTCAAACAAAAAATATCAAGTGTTTCCTACAAAAATAGCGTTGATGATATCATATCGGCGAAACTGTTGCAGAGCTCCACATCTGGGATTTATATGTAAACTTGTCGCTTCGCCATGCGAGTGAGTGTTGTGATCACGTGGCTTCCTGGTTATATCTGGTATATTGCTTGTCACCAGCAGACGACAGATCTTACAGATGTTTTGCTATATTTGGTTATATAGGCAATTGATTTGCATCTGAAGTGGTATTAACGATCTCGGGTAAATAATATTGATATTTGTTGCATCCGCCCTACCAGTGAAACGGTTTGTGCAGTCCGATCGCGCACGTACTCCCCCGATATAGCGCGAGCAATGTAATCGTCGACATCACCAGAACATCGAATTCAGCTCGCTTTGGATATGTATTATATCGTTATGAAGAGTGTCTAAGAGAGTTTGCACCTAATTAATTTTATGTTACATAAAAGGATGACTAGGCTATCAAGAGCGAGCAATATGTGTTCAAGCAGAGTTCAGTAAGGCGGTTAATGCCGCTATTACGTTCGGTTTTCGATCGTAAACGTATGCACAAGCCAGTGGCCCTTATCGTTGTTAATTTTTTCAAGTTATTTCTGAACGTTCAAAACGTTCGAGGTACTTTCGAAGTGGAATATCGAACAGGATTTGAAGTGCGTTCTAACTGCGTTCTAAGTATTCTTACTGCATTCTAAGTATTCTGAACGTATTCGAGGGAGAATCGAAAAAGCAAGCCACTTCAAATCCTGCAAGAATGTCCCGAATGCGCCTCGAATGTACTTCGATTGCTGGTGGAATTTAGGTGGAATACTCCTCAAACGTATCGGAATATTTCGATTGCACTTGGAATACAGCTCGAATGTACATCGAATGCACCTCGAATACAGTCAGAAGGTCTCGAATGCTCTTCAAATGAGCCCTGCTGGAGTCATCAGAACACCGCCGAATCCCTTAAAAACGTCACTGAAACTTCAGACATCATTCACACCTTCAAGCTGCGCAAGTTGTCTCCAGCCTCCTGGCACCACGTTGTGCTACTCATCTTCCTCATCCACCATACCATTGTGGAGATTAGGATAACGAGCCCTCATCAAGTTGTGCAGGCAGACACAGCGGTCTTTCACAACGGAGGGCCTTGGAGCATGGTGGTGAGGAGGATTTGCCAACCGTGGGCCATGATTCCAAATGCATTTTCCACTACCCGTCAGCCCCGACTGATCCAGTAGTTGTTGATTCTCTCGTCTCTCTGGAGAGTCATATGACCATACGGTTTCATCAAGAAGGCTCTTAATCCAAAGGCATCATCTCCCAGAATAAAGCATGGCATACGCTAGTCATCTTGTGGTAAGGAGAACGGATGAGGGAATCCTATGCTCCCGTCTTCAAGACAATCCTTGAGCTCGCACTTGTTGGAGATCTGAGCATCAGACATACTTCCGTGAGCACCAACGTCCGCCCACAAGGGCCATTTGGACCACAGAAAAGAAGCCCTTGTAGTTGTGGTACAATGAGCTGCCCTTGGCAGGTTTCCTAATGGCCACATATTTGTCATCTAAAGCACCTACGGCATGAGGTATATTCCACCTGTTTCTGAATACCTCTTCAATGGGTGTCCATTCTTCTGGAGTGGTAGGGCAGATGATAACCTCATCCTTGTATTCCCCAAAATGGCCTTACATACTTCTGAGATGATCAGGTTGATTGTGTTCCTTGCCACGCGGAAGCTGTACATGATGCTGGGGTATCACCTGAAGCCAGGAACCTCAATGTGATGGCTAGCTTCAAGCCTGGAGGTAACACCTTTCTCATATATGTATCCTGCTTCTGTTTTCTTGGTCCCACTTTCTGCACCAACTCATCAAACATGGCAGGCTCCATCCTAAGGCAGTTGAAGAATGACTGCCGGTCCCCTACTCTGAGCTCTTCCATCAGTCTTGTGTAATGTCAAACAGCCTCCTCCTTTCCTCTGTCAGCCATGGTCTGGTCTGGAATCTCCTGGGTCTTCTCCTGTTTCTTTTCCACATCTCTTTCAATCTGGGCTTGCTGGAGGACAACAATCGAGAGCACCGCAACATGGTCCGGGTGGTCCATACTCTATGGGCAGTGACTGATGAATAGTCCAGATTCAACCGGTTTTTATACCCCATCGTGGAAAATTCCGGCAGCATTCTTGATGCATACCGGACATTCGTGTTACATTCTAAGTGCATTTCAAGGACATTTGAAATATTTGAGCTGCATTCTGTTTTAATTCTTTAACATTCGAACCATATTCGGGGGGCATTCCAAGAAAGTTTTGAATGCATTCTATGTAAATTCGTGCAGCATTCGAGGTACGTTCCAACTAAAATTCGAGTGCTATTCACGCAGCAATCGAACCGGACTCGTACTGCAGTCGAAATTCATTTTAAGTATTCTTAGTGTATTCTAACGGCGTTCTAGTTATTCCTACTGTATTCCGATTCATTCGAACTGCATTCGTGATCTAGCACATTTGGAAACAGTAAGAATAAATCGAGGCGGGTTCGAAGTGCGTTCGAAGTGCGTTCTAAGTATTCCAACAGCATTCTAACAATGCTTGAAGGACCCTTAACGAATTTATTCCTTTCTGCGTCGACATGATCGAATAGTTCAATACACGAATTTTAACCCACTTCGCTGAATTATATAAGGCCACAATATATGAAATAGTCCAGGTGATCTGTGACCTATCAGGCTAAACTGAGGCTGTCACCGATAATTTAACAGTAGGAATATGCTTGAACTCTGCATGCCTCCATACAGTTATGCAGTTAACACCACAAGACAATACTTGTGTAATATTGTGATGATGATGATCATGATAATAATAATCAAATAATCCTCTCCAGGTTCTCCTTCGGCCTTGTACCAGGACACCCATTCTGATTGGATACCAACTTTGAAAATTGGCTATGGCAAGGGTGACAATGACAACAAGGGTTCTCGTTTCTTCCGTCTGCAGGTAAAGTAAGGGGACCGTTCATAATGTAGGGGATGGGGGTTGGGTTGGGTTGTGTGTGTTGATGATAATTTTAAGGGGGTCACCCATTTTGATTTTGTTCTGAGGAGGTAGGGGGTCAGCAATTTTGTACACAAATTTCTTCTCTTTTTTTGTACATACAAAGTATTAAAATATTTGGGTTACAAAATATGGGAAGGGGGTCATTGAATTTGTACATGACATGCAGATGGGGGTCACTTACTTTGTGCATAAATTTTAGGGGTGTCAGTCACATTGTACATGCTTCTCCATAAAAAATCATCAACACCAACCCCCACCCCCGGCCATAATATATGAACGGTCCCTAAACATGTTTAATATTCTTTATGTATTTATATTTTGTATGTAACTGACTTGTGACACTTAATTAAATTAAATGTTTCTGTGTTTCTGTTCATTATGAAATTCCTTGAAAATGCAAAGGAAGTCAAATTGAGGGGTGCAAGGTTAATTGATTTTTGCTGTAGTAAGTAACACAGATATTCCCCTCAATCTTCAATTATTTACATCTTATATATAAGATGTTTGTAACAGAAATACATGTAATTAGCTAAAGAACTAGTGTTCTTTGTCAAGGAAGCATCAAGACCCCGGAACCTGCGGTTTGATCTTGAAGAGGAACTTTGTGAGGCAGAATCAGACACTGAACCAGTAGATCAAGAGCATGATATTACACCCGAACAGGAACTTAAATGTTGCAAAATTGAAATTGACATTCTTAAGTCAGAAAATGAATCTTTAAAACATGAGAATAATTTACTTAAGAAGATAGTTCATAAAATGAAAGCAAATAATACTGAAGACTTTGAAGGTGATGATGATAAAGTACGATATTATACTGGTCTGCCTTCTTTGGTCACACTAATTGCATTATTCATTCTTGTATCATATGGAATTTGACAGTCTTCACATTCATCTCTGACAAAGTTTCAAAAGTTAATTATTACATTAATGAGACTCAGACTGACTTTACCCACTCTTGACCTAAGTCAAGCAAAGCTACAATTTCCAGGACATTTAATCAGGTTATGGATGTCTTGTACATCAACTTGAAACAACTTGTGTTCTGGCCAGATAGAGGGGATTTATGAAAAAACAATGCCAATGGTATTCAGAAGGTATTTTGGACGCAGAGTGTCTGTTATTATAGACTGTTTTGAGATTTATATTGATAGACCATCCAATTTGACAGCTAGACCCCAGACATGGTCAACGTACAAGCATCATAATACTGTAAAATATCTTATTGGCATCACTCCCCAAGGTTCTGTTAGTTACATTTCTGAGGGATGGGGAGGTCGTGTTAGTGATAAGTATTTAACAAATAATAGTGATTTCACCAATCATCTTCTCCACGGTGATATAGTATTAGCAGATAGAGGCTTTGATATACAAGAAATTATTGGTTCTTTAGGAGCGGAGTTAAGGATTCCAGCATTTACACGAGGTAAACCACAGTTAAGTGGCGCTGAAGTAGAGGAAACAAGAAAAATTGCCAATGTAAGAATTCATGTTGAAAGAGTTATTGGTAGTTATTGGTTATTGGTGTCCGTCAAAAATACATGATACAAGCAGCACTATTCCCATTGATTACCTAATGACAAAGAATAATGAAACAGATCCATTACTTGACAAGCTTGTCCATGTTTGCTGTGCACTTACCAACATGTGTCCATCAGTTGTTCCATTTGAGTGAAGGTTACTTACAAAATATGACTGACTGAGTTGAGTTTTACGCCGCTTGTAGCAATATTCCAGCAATATCACGGCGGGGGACACCAGAAATGGGCTTAACACATTGTGCCCATGTGGGGAATCGAACCCGGGTCCTCGGCGTGACGAGCCAACGCTTTAACCACTAGGCTACCCCACCGCCCCTACAAAATATGAAAAACATAAATGAAAGGTCAAATGTGTTTAATGTTGGCATATTTAGCACTCGGGAATAGCCTACCTTGACATGTTCAATGGCGACTAGAACCACATTGCAGTTTGCATCTGATATACTATTATCTGAAAATGCTGTAATCTATGTTTCTAACATCACCATGGTCAATGTTGTTCACTTCAATTTTTAAAAAGGTATTTTATTGATAACTTCATCATTAATGATCATAGATGTGTTCAGATTTGAATTAAGTTTAAAAAGTCACTGGCAAGGAGGGCTAGTTAAGTAAAAAATGTCGCTTGCCCATATCATACTTCACCGGCCCTGCAAAATATCCATATCAACATGCACATTGGTCAGGCCTGGTATTATGCTTGGTAATTACAGACGGTAGGTTATTGTCAACCCTTTGAAACAATACATTTGTATTGTAGTAGTTGTTCCTAACTTCTTTTGCGCAATGCTGTTAACATTTTCAATATAGTAATCTTCGCGTGGCAAGAGATAATATATATCACTAAACTTTTGAGGAGAGACTTTTAACACCTTAATAAATGACTTCATCATATTCATGTACATTAAACAAAGCATAAATTATCTGATATGAGCCAGTTGGGAAAGCTTTAACAGTATATTACTGGCCCGATTCACAATCAGCTAGCATTTGGCTAGCACGCAAGTAGCTATTTCAAACACTGTGATGTGTTGTCATTATTCAAGCAGATCATATGTCACAAAATTATTTGTCAGTGAAATCACATCTTATGCAAATGACTTTACTGATATTTTGTTTCACACAATAATTCAGCTGCATAATTATCCTTAACTATTGATGTCATAGACCATTTCACAAACCAATGGAAAATATTTCATACACAAGACTATGAGTTACTGCTCAAATGTACAATCTGTCAATTATAGTAATAAAACTATTCTTAACGTGCTGAAACATTATCTGTGATTATTTTAGTTCTATGTTGGCCTCGGTGTAGTGCCAACAAAATATGACATCAGTATCAGTTTGAGAACAAGTTCAATAAAGAGGTGGTGTGTCATCACAGACATAGAACAAGTTGCTTGGTGTCAGCGAGGCTTGAGACACATAAGTAAAGTTATACTGATAAGATATTGTTCATGAAACATCACTCTTCACTATTGTATTTCCGCTTCTTTCCTGTGTTATTGTAGAACAGTGTTTACAAAACCATTTCCCTTTTGGTTTTCGCACAAGACCAACACACTTGAAGTGAAACCCCCTCACTGTACATTCTTTCCCATCACAGCCAATATACCTCCTTCCATCTTCTGGCTTCTGGCATGTACAAAACGCTTCCTTGTCAACACTTTCTTCAGCAACCCTTGCACGTGTGTTCAAGAAATGGCGTGCAACAATCTCTGGTAGAATAATGAATGTGAAGAACTGCATTGCATGATCAGCTACTGGTTTCCAAAATACCATACAAGGTGTAATTCTTTCCACAAATATATCAGTGTTTGTCCAAACAACAAAGTCTCAGTAATCATGATTAGTTACAAATAGCTGTGTTTGCACCTGGTAATAATACTGACTTTCCCTTTGTAATTGCAGTGACCCATTAATCTCCTCTAAGTAAACTATATTACTATCAACAAAGTCATCCTTTGCACAGAATGGACACTTAATCTCAAGACAGCCCCTTCCACAACAGCCACAGTCAACAATACCATCAGGAGTTGCCCCAAGATGTGGATACTCACAGCTGAGGAATAAGCCACATTCCTCAACACTAAAGTTATGATGAATCGAACCCAGGTCTTCGGCGTGACGAGCGAACGCTCGTTGTTTTTAGAAACAAGAATACCAAGCCGTCTCCTGCCACCGACAGTCAATTTTTATGCTCAATGCCACATCCATTTGCAATATTTTTCAAAACACGATAAACAGTGGACAAAGGGATGCCTGTTCTACTTGAAATCACTGTAGCTGATCTGATGTCCTTGTTGTAATACTCTAAAATCAACTTCCTCTTCTCTAAATCATCCATACTGAGGATCACTGAAAATGTCGTCAGCTAGCAAGTAAACGAGGGGGATAACTCTTCACAAACTAATGAAAAAAAGGATTAATGGAGTTGTCTCTCTTGAATGAAACCGAGCACTTGATAGCTGGTCAAGGTTGTTTATACTAGAAATCCAATTAAACATATTCCTAAAATTCTCAATAATTTCTGGTCATACTATATGTGGCAATATGTAATAATAACAATATACATGTCTGTGGCACTAATATTTATATTCATGTATAGTCACAACCCATCTAGTGAAGTGCCACATACGAGAACAAAACTGTTCTCTCATCAGTGCCATATATATATATATATACACTCTTCAAAAAAAGAAACTATACGTGTTGTTTTGGAGTTTACTTACTGCTTCCATATAACTTATTCAAACATGACATCATTGCTCAATTAAGTAAAATCATTACTTTACAAATTTCCCAAACAGGATTATCCAGAAAGTGTTTGGTAAAACCAAAAAGGGCTATTAAAGTCACTTGGTCAGAGTAAAATGTCAGTATCTGGTGTGACCACCATGAGCATCGATAACAGCTTGGCAGTTGTGACCAATAGAAGAAAGGAGATGCCGAATGCTGTCTTGAGGAGTGTTTCGATACTCTTGCTGAAGTGCTGTGTGCAGTTCTTGTGTCTAATACGCTGGCGTAAGCGTCGATCAAGAGTATCCCATATATGTTCAATGGGGGGACAAATCGCGTGACCGAGAAGGCCAAGGTGACACCTGAACGTTGTTTTGCTGGAGGAAGTCATGTCAAACACGTGCAACGTGAGGTCGAGCATTGTCATGCTCCAAAGTTCAACCGTTGATGAAGGGAACGACGTGACGTTGAACTTGTCTTCTGGCAAAAAGTACGGCTTCCCATAACCTTTTGCGCACTGGCTGGTCGGAGATTCGGCGCAGTCTAGGAATTTGATTTGTTGTGGATGATGCGGCCGTGGTGTTTGAACGAAGATGTATCCACCGGCTGTAGCGATCCTGAACCGTGCAGTGTTCACTAATGGTGTTTCAAAGTAACAGGACATTGGGTTCTGTAAGTTTCAGATGTCTGTCTGACCCATTGAAAATTCAATGGACCCATATAATAAAATTAAACACACATTTCAGATTTAACATTTCTTATAATTGGCATTGAAATTATTAACAAACATAAGATTTATAAACAGGAAACAAGAGTTATATGCCACATATAACAACTTCAGTCAAAGTCATTGTGAAACATACAGTCAGACACTGGGGCTGGTGGGTTGTAGACTTCTATCACACCGTTGGCGAATCTGCCGGATTTGTCAGAGGGTCAGACGCTATTCGTGAACACTGTGAACGGGGTGTTAACTCGAGGTTGACCTGACATGGGTCTGCCATTAGCACTCCCAGTGTTGTTGTATCTGGTCCATGGGTTTGACACCTCATGCTGAGTTGCCCGTCCTTGTAAACGGCCGATGGCGTTGTGTCGTTGAGCTTGTCAGTCTTTTCATTCTCTTGTCGTCTATAGTGGATTAAAGCAATGCATGTGGCGTACCATTGATGTGGCTTTTTAAAGCCTACAGTCATAGGCTTCAGCTCAGGGTGAAACACAATTTCATAAGGCACGTGTACTTCATGTAGGGTGCGTTTAGCGATTCACTACAGACGTGACTATAGTGTTACTTTTTTGTTCAACGTTTCTTTTTTCAAACGTTTTGTCGTTGGCAACCATTCACTCACATGTTGGGAATCAGCATGGATTGGTTTGTGTCAAGCATTTTCCTAAAATTATTTTTTTCCTATGTATAGTTGTTGTTTTTTAAGAGTATTTTTTTAATAATATAACGTGTTGATAATCCAAACATAATGTTTCAGTATAAGAATTATAAACGTGTGTGCTTGTACATACTGCTAAATCGTCATCTCGTCAACACCGTATGGTACCATATAAATCCATGCAGGTAGCAAAGGTACTGTAGGTCCCCATGGTCCCGAGTATGGTCATCTACAGCCCGTTTTGTTATGACATTGTTGTCTATAGTGATATCTTTTTATAATAGCATGCTAGTTTGAAAGTTATAAGTTAAAATCTGTGATACTCTAGTAGTGCTGCTTTCCATTAGCGACAATTTGTTCATGGCTGTGGTATTGCCTGTGTTACGCTAAATATTAACTCACTCACTCACTAAGTCGTTATCGTTACAAACTTAATACCGATCTTCCATCTGAATAATGATGTTAAATGATCATATATCTATTGAACACATTACACTATATCCTAAGTCAAAAACCGCCTCCGTGGTGTAGTGGTTAGAGCGTCCGCCCGGAGAGGGGAATGTCACGGGCTCGATCACCGGCCGTGTCATACCAAAAGACGTTAAAATATGGTACTTGTTGGTTGCTGCCTGGCGCTCGGCATTAATGGGTACAACAAGGACTGGTCGGCTCGGAGTCAGTATAATGTGTCTGAGTAGTGTCTGATGCTTAACTCAGGTAGCAAAAGCACTGTAAGTCCCCATGGTCCCTAGTATTGTGATCTGTATACCTTCAGTTGTTGGCGATCACTAGCCCATGTTTACATTGTATTGTCTAAAATAGTTTCCTACTTTTAAAAATAATACTAGCTAGTTTTAACTTTTTTTGTGATACTCTAGTTATACAGTCCGTCGATGACTGGGTATTTAATTATTTGTCTTTATTGTGTATGTACAACATTTCTCAGTCACTATATGGCTGAAATATTGCCGAGGTGACGTTAAATTTTAACTCACTCACTGATGCTTAACTGCGTCATGGTATATCAGTGAGCAAGTACTATAAAACCAGCTTAAGTATGGACTAGTACAAGCAGCCACACAAACACACGCACACATGTCGTCATATGAATGAAATATTCGTAAGTGCGACGTTAAACCCCATTCCACCTCATCTAAGTCAAAAGATAGTATTGGTAATTGTCACACTTTTCTACTACCTCAGCATGTCGTCCGTATGCTGCAAAATCGGACAGATTTTAAAAGGCAACGTTGGAGACACCTGAATAAAGGATAAATAAAGGACGTGAGATAATTTAGGGGTGAAGCTTATTTAGGGGTAATAATTTATATTGTTAAAGTTTAACTCATACAGGCCATGGACACACAGGAATTCTACCGGGAGACAGCACTCTACCGCGCAAGCATGCACGTGTGGTGCGAGCGTACGAATGCCTAATGCTGCCACTTTTGTAGCATAAAACATTTTTTCCCGCCACAATTCTCGTTACTTCGATTATTTACTCGTTGCTTCGAGTATTTCAATTATTTTTTCGTTGCTTATATTAATTTCTCGTTGCTTCGAGTATTTTGTCGTTACTTCAAGTTTCTTTCAAAAACTTGAAATTTAAAATATTTACGTTACTTCAATTATTTTTTCGTTGCTTCGGGTATTTTTCGTTACTTAAAGTTTCGGTCAAAAACTTGAAATTTCGAGTATTTTCTTGTTACTTCAAGTTTCTTTCAAAAACTTGAAATTTCGAATATTTTCTCGTTACTTCAAGTTTCGTTCAAAAACTTGAAATTTCGAGTATTTTCTCGTTATTTCAATTATTTTTTCGTTGCTTCAATTAATTTCTCGTTACCTCAAGTTTCGTTCAAAAACTTGAAATTTCGAGTATTTACTCGTTGCTTCGATTTTTCTTTTCGTCGCTTCGATTATTTTTTCGAAATATCGAGTTATTACTCGTTGCTTCGATTGTATTTTTCGTAATTTCGATTGATTTTGGGATATTTTCTGTTTTTACATCGTTTTTCGTTTTTAATTTCACCATTCTGACTTTGTACTGAGAAGATGATGGTGGACATAGGATGGGACACATGTAATCTACAGGCCTATCTGAGAGAAAGTACTGGGGACGACGAGTTGTTCCTAACCCTTCAGCGTGAGAAGGTACACTGTTCATTTATCTTATTTTTCAGTATCCAACAGTAGTTTTCTACCAGATTTGTCGGTCGCTATAACCTAATTGCCCCTGACAATTCTGTCGTTACTTTGTTCCAGACAGTCGTCTCATTTGTAAGCAAATATTGTCTCGTTCGTATGCAAATGAGAACGCGAAGGTAACCTTCAACATGTGTTGTATATCTATATGAAAGAAAACTATGAAAGGCAAACTGAAACGAATAAGGTGAAATACACGTTTGACATTATTCCCATCACGTATCTATAAACTACGTTTGTAGGATACATCTCACCTTCCCCCAAATGATCACTTAGAACGTCGCTTAGAGTATACCTTCAGTTTCGTCGGTTCGGATGAACACTCATAAGTACCATTTCCAGTTAACATTACGGAGAATGATTCATCAGAAGATTTGGATTCATTTAAACATTAACAGTTATATGATATGCACAAATTGATACAGATCTGTGTGACATTCTCTTACAAATGTAAGCATCGATGTTCATGATGTTGCAAGTGTTTTCCGCCTCCCGACGCGCTTTCATTATGATAACATTGACAGGTTTGACTGATCACTTCCATTGTTCAAACCGTCTATGTTTTATAACGCATGTTAATTCAGTATTGATGAAGAATTAATATGGCATCCCCATTAACACATATATGCCTTGGGGCACCTCTGTAGGTGAGGAGTGAGTATGTGTTCGTGCTATAAAACTGACTGACTGAGTTTGGTTTTACGCCGCTTTTAGCAATATTCCAGCAACATCACGGCGGGGTCACCAGAAATGGGCTTCACACATTGTACCCATGTGGGGATTCGAACCCGGGTCTTCGGCGTGACGAGCCAACGCTTTAACCACTAGGCTACCCCACCGCCCCTCGTGCTATAAAAAGGGCACAAGGGAGGTATATAGTGTTAAACATTACTCAGCATTCTGTTTACAATAAAGCCATGTGATAGGTACGTACTCGTGTCCTCAGTGGGTATCAGGAGAGAAAACGTTTTCAAGGCATCA
Organism: Haliotis rubra; assembly: GCF_003918875.1. Lineage (NCBI taxonomy): Eukaryota > Metazoa > Mollusca > Gastropoda > Lepetellida > Haliotidae > Haliotis > Haliotis rubra. The sequence goes on along the minus strand of NW_025767337.1, from coordinate 414,756 downwards.
TTACTGTAACCAACAATCAAGGTGACTTTTCGTTTAATTATTTCAAGCCTGTAAGTCACATTTATTTCTATGTTTAGTGGGCGATAATAAAAGTTACAAGTTTCGAGAGGAACAAAGAAACGTTTATATCGCTCAGAGGCGGAGGTACAAATATATAGCGAAGTTATCGCAATACCGTGTATGATTCTTGCACACTTGTGGTGATTTGAATGAATGTGTGAGCGCTGTATACTTCTCCCGGATGAACTGGTTATTACAGTAGTAGATAAACTAATGTAACGCTGAAATTCCATGAAAAATGCTTTGATTACAGAAGAGAAGCGAAAACATAAAATTGGGCTGAAAATTGCATGATCACAGTAAATATTATTTTGCTTGTGATGCAGTGTCTGTCTTAGGATTTTGTGCCAACAAAGTACTGACATAATTTGACAGGGCCAACAAATATAATTGTGTTTACGGTATCAGACCAATCATTCCACATAATTCTCACGCAACACATTTAGAGTAAATTTAGGCTTGCCACGTTTTTAATCGTAGAATATGTGTGCTTTTAATTTATGGTTAGATTTTCTCTTTGTCGCCAATGGCTGAAGGGATGGTGTAAATCCAACTAGGGTCCACGCAGGTAGCAAAAGTAATGTAAGTCCCCATGGTCCCTGGTATGGTGATCTACCTTCAGTTATTGGCGATTTATAGCCCATTTTTATACTGTATTGTTTTTCCCCTATAGTTAAAACGTTTTAGATTTAATTAATAGTTTAACATACATATCTGTGATATTCTAGGTTTTATATAATATACATATATTTCATTTCAATATCAAATGTTCTCGTCACGATATGGCTGAAATATTGCCGCTGTGACGTTAAATATTAACTCACTCACACTCACTCACATGTGACCGTATACCCTCATGATACGGCAACAACGTCATGGCTACCGCTTGTGGTCTGCGTGCGTGTGCAATTGCTCACTTGTGTGGGGCAATAAACCATATGTGAACACAATTTCATATAATAACTACAGTTAGGCAATATATTTCAAGATGTTGTTTTAATTTTCTCAAAACAGTAACTCGTTGAACGAACAGTTTGTACCTTGCGGCCTCTGAAACAGCTGATCGAACAGCTGATGAAGCCAAGGAATGTGCCTAACTCATGTCACAGAAAGAAGTAATTTCTGACAATAACGTTGACGTTCAAAATATTGCAGTTTTGAAAACGTGATGTTCGGTTGTCATCCTGAGATTGGGGCGACTGTTCAGGATCGAAAACTCACAAAATATGTCATCAAGGTCAAGTTGGTTCAATTCTGCAAGTTTGTTGTTGAAAATATGTTTCTATTAACCGATGCGAACCCTATAACCCTGTCAGAAATAATTATCCCAGATTTAGGCAAATACACTCTTGCCTAGTCAGCTGGCTACGGGTTTTTTTTTTAGCGAGGTACACGGACTTTTTTCAAAACGGTATTGGTTTGCATGAGCAGACAGTGGCGGAATGTTATGTAATTAAAATATATTTTTGTCACCCTTATGTCAATCTTTAATCAAGAAAAAATGTCTATACTCTTTCTCCATGATAATATACAAATCTCATATCACGCACGGTCGTATTTGTGATGATTTTCGCAAGGCAAGCTGAACACTGTACATAATTGTAAAATGTTGCCAGCTGACTTGGTAACCAAGAGACGCGATGTGGTCTTACTGTCAAAACATGACTGTCATGTCTTGACTGTAGGACCCTATCGCGGCTCTCGGTTACACTTCGAGTGACACGTCAACTTTGTCCGACTGCTGCACATGCCAAGCACGCCGGGCTCTACGTGGAAAATGGCCTTATAGTAGCTAATAAGTGTGAATCTTGAACTGTCTAATGAACATTTGATTAACTTTAATGAATCACTACTACTAATTGGTGGGAAATTCAACATCATTTCCTTCGTTACGGTGCACACTCCTGCCAGAAAAAAGCGAAATTGACCACATAACCGTGTTTTTTTATCTGGGGAGGTAGGGGGATTATATATATAATCGGTTAATCCATTGGACGATGTTTTAATGGATTAACCGATTATATATATATATATATAATCGGTTAATCCATTGAACGATGTTTTAAGTAACTTCATCTCTTGTTGCTCTTGCACGTGTCTTTTTCATAACATGTCATACATTCACCACACCAGACCTGAATATATATATATATATATATATAAAGGAGATTGCTACACACAATCTGAAGAAAAGCCATTAAAAACGCCATTGGTATTTGTTGAACACCTGTACTGGAACTTTGTGCGTACAAAATATATATATATTCTATTGAAGATTTTGGTATTTCCTGCGATACAAAAGTTCTATTGAAGATGTATTTCCTGCGGGATAAGAGGCTAAGTTATTCTGGCCCTTTTTGAGTTGGAGTCCCGGAGCATTCCTCTCACATGAACTTTGATGCTTAAAACTTTGACATTTCTCGTAAACACAACTACATTCATGAAACATGCATTAGCTGCACCCAGGCCCATTAAAAGCACAAGGAATTGTGAAACTCAATCACGTGCATCAAATGCCACGCTTGACACAAAACGAAGGGAATCAGGCTATCACACAGTCAGCCAAGGTGCTTCAGATTTGATGACACTTTAATGAGCATCCATCCACTGTAAGTCGACTCAGACTACGTTTTCGGGCCACTTGAAGTGTTGCTGTTCGTCCGCGACCTGGTGCACCACCTGTGACGACAGCTCGACAAAACCGCAATATCCGAGTTTTACGGTTGCGAATTCGGTTCCAAACAGCTTCTGATTTGGCAAGGAGAACAATTGGGACAAGACAACGTCATGTCAGCGCCCAAACGATGCGAAGACGCCATACTGCCTTCAACATCCGGTGTCGTCGCCCGTACCGTGGTCCAACCTTATTGCATCGCCACAGACTTGCCAGACAGCGATGGGCAGCAAATGGGGACAATCTTGGCAACAGGACATGGCCAGATGTCATTTGTTTTTTCAGATGAATCAGGTTTAACGTATCCTATGCGGATGGACGTCAAGACGTAAAGGAAAAAGACATGCGCCAAGCTGTGTCCTTGAACATGATCGTGTTGGAGGGGGTGGTGTCATGATCAGACCACAGACCATCAGATGCAGACCATCTCATAGCTGTTCCTGATAAATTTGTGTCTTGCAATGCCCCAGAGACTGCGAGCATGTCTTGCAGCGCACGGTGGACACACACGATATTGACCACAAGTGACCCCTCCTAGGTTTGACGTCGTTGTTGCGTCGCTGATGATGTTGTTGATTGGACATTTTCAGATGAAATTATCCACATATGATCACTTAAAACCTATCTGCCAGTTACATTTATATATGTTGACATTTGTGTGAGTGAAGTATGAATGCCAAATTGCGTTTTAATGGCTTTCAGTATATATATAAATCAATGCTGAAATCTAGAAAAACAGAATTTATCAAATCCGACTGTGTCCAGATTTAACAGAGGTAACTGTTGAACGTGTCGACATATTGTAGAAGGGCACTTTGTAACTTTCACGAGACAAGGAGAATTCTATGTAAAACAGAATTGTGACTGTTCTTCCAAAAAACATAATATATGTCATAACATGCACAGGCTGTAATGAACAGTATATTGGTCCATCAGAAAATTTAAGAGCCCGGGTTCGTGTCCACAAACAACAAATAAAGTGTCCTGAAACCCGATGTATCCCACTGAGTGAACATCTAGATGTCTGTGCGGAAGGAAACGATATTAAATTTAAAATGTTTCCTTTTTATCAAGTTCAAAATTCGGACAAAGTAAAACGACACAGTTCACTATTTGTTACGAGGGAGGAGTGCAGAGAAAGGGATAGCCAGGTGTTAGAGAAGCACGTGCACTAAAGTACTGTCGGAAATGCTAGAAAATTGCTTTTAGCTTAATACTTTGATAAAGGTGATAAATGTATTATGTTGTCAATATATCAACTCGCCTATAGTGTACCTAAGTTTTATTACAATCGATTTAACATTCCCATGCATTTAAAGGGCAGTGTACAGGAGAGAATATGGTACCAAAACAACAACTTAGAAATCTGAAACAGTCTTGACATTTATGCTAATAATACAGGTGGTGTAAAAATATGAATCAACGTTTTTCTTTAACAAATAAATGTTGAATGTTTGTGTTACTTTACTTAATTATCGTTTCTTTACTGAAGAAATATTAATACAAATGTTAAGTCTTGATAAATATGTTTCCCGTCATGCATGCACATCTTTATCACAGCGTTCACTATGGCCAACGATTTGCAGTCGATTGTTGCAAGGGTTTATAAGTTTTTTGTGCTTGAAAAATACAGAGGTAAACCTTTCATTAGTTTAGAAATGGTTTAATACAGAACTTGTAGAGCTGTTGGTATGTCTTACCAACATGTTTACAATATTGTAAACAAATCAGACAAGACAGGGACCGTCTCAAAAGCAAAACCGGGACCTAAAACCATCATTGACAAGGGAGTACTTAGGCAGGGCAAACTTTATGAGAAGAAGAATATATATATTCTAAAGAAGCTACATCAGTGACTTCGTTAAATCTTTGGCCAATGTTCACAACTAGATTAAACTGACTGAATTACATCCATATTTTTGCAATGAAATATACTGTTAACATGCAAAACATTTATTAAAAAGTTGCACATTTCTACAATCAATCGATAAGATAACACAAGTGATAGGATTCTTTCCAATGTACAGTAATTCGTATGTTCATTTCAAAACAAACACACATACACAAATGATCCCTTACCTAACCAATACGTATACTATACGTACACATATTCAACAGTTGAAGAAAACATCTATTGAGATGACCCTTCCCCCGAGCGTGTGCTCAGGTGTCAATTTCGCCTGTTGATACTGTGCATGCTGATGACGTAACACAGGCAGTTAATGTTTGTATCAAATAACGTCCCACTACCCGTTATTTTTCTAAGATTTTGTGTTTTTCATCAGTAAAAACACATTTTAGGGCATGTCTCAAAATTTATTCCCTCGGTCTACATTAGGTAGATGTTTCTTAAAGTGATTTTTGCTATTTAAATAACTGTAATACCTCTGAATTTTAAATATAAGTCAAAAAGCATTTTTCTAGCATTCCCGACAGTACTTTAGTGCCCACCAAGTTATTGATTCATTAGCCTGTGCTGTGCCGTCTCACTCCTTTCTCACACACCTGGCTGTCCCTTTCTCTGCACTCCTCCCTCGTAACAAATAGTGAACTGTGTCAAAATTTTAATGATAGTTTCTTAAAGAACTTTTTTGGTGGAGTCCGGAAAATTTTCAAATATGAGAAAGCTGTTGGGTATTAGTAAATGATAAACATGTGTACTATTTATATTTATGTGGCAATTTTGTACAATGATAAAATTTGCAATTCATCGGTCCGTTTCTGACTCAAACGGACTGTAACTACAACTTCAACAACAGACAGGGCAGGTTCGTACCAGACGGGGCAACTGAGTGGCGTGGACTGCCTTCCGAGAATGTTAAGCCGCGCACCACTCTACCCGCGTCAAACCTGTCTTTTATATGGTTTCAGCCTGACCAGATCTTGGTGTCATGTTTCAACTCATCGTTTTGATTCGTTAATCCTATATCCGACCTTGCCCTCATGAATATTGTGTCCTATGAATATTAAACAGCACCGTTCGGTCACTCATCTCTTTTAATTGATTTGTTCTTGTTTCAATATAAGATTAATCTGTTATGTAATTCACGACGAATGTATTCTGTCTCTCCTTCCATAGCCTAACGCTAAACGCCATTCTATGGAGACTTTCCGTCTCCATACCGTGCCTAACCGTTATGACTCATGAGCAAAACTGCAAATCTAAATACGGAATCTGATGCAATTCTCTCATGGTTTTAGGGATGCATTTTTACCTTTTAACAATATGCCCTTACATCCTCAAATGCGCTTACGGATCGCACGGCATATTTCGCAACCAGTCAGGATTTCTGGGAATATCTACCTGGTATGCACGCGGAAAAACAATTACATAGGCAACATCCATTTCCCGAAATATGTTGGAGATTGGTGTCACTTTAGAGTGCGTGTCTAATATGTAGAACCTTTTAGAAGTGGATAGATCGTAACATCGTGAATCGCAAATATCGTATTCAAACCGGCGCTTAAATAAGGGCTTGGACACCAAATATGACATGCTCTAAACTATTGTTGAAAAAAGTCCCGTAAACTTTTTAGAACACTAATTCAAATATAGACTTTATAACATTACAGTGACAAAATATACCTTTTCAGAATAAAAAATCAAATGTTTTCCCTCTGGTATGAATTAAATATACCCGGGTTAGAATAGTTGGTTTTGAGTAACCCACGCTTGTCAGAGGCCACTAACGGGATCGGGTGGTCAGGTTCGCTGACTGGGTAGATACATGTCATCGTATCCCAATTGTGTAGATCGATGCTCATGCTGTTGACCATTGCATTGTCTGGTCCAAACTGGATTATTTGCATACCGCCACCATATAGCTGAAATATTGCTGAGTTTGGCATAAAAATCACTAAAGTAGCGCATTATTAACGGTCCCACAAAGTTATTTCAGTCTATATATAAAGTTATACTAATCTATGATGTATATGAAACATCATACAATAGGATATTCAGTAATTCAAATACTAAACAATGTCGGACTACCAGAAGTATTTTTTAACAGATCAATCTGCTAAACGTCATAACTGGTTTCACATGAAATCACGTGAACATATCACTTACAATATATCCCCCTTGAAATGATTGTCTATATCTATTGCACATTTGAATATAATTGTTTTCGTTTAAGGGTATAAAATCACTATATGTTGTGATCTTCATCTTTAACGAAAGTGTATTGCATGTTGTATGTGTATACTCTTGTGTTACTGCGGAGAATATACTGAAGTGAACTGAGCTAGCTGAGGTCAGGTTCGAAGGCAGATTGTATGGCAGGCATCTATCACGTGCATTTGGTTTTAGGGTCTCCTGTCAGACTCTCCGTCCACCAGTTACACGTTAATGTGCGTCGCTGTTGTATTAGCAGTTAACTCATGCGGCTACCTCACCTACTGAATTCATTTGCACTGTTAGAGGCAGTCGTGGTATCACTTTCATTTATATAGTTATAACAAGGAATTTTTGTTGAACCAATAACTTGAAAACCATTGGTTGAAATTCATCGATAATATTCTATGTCTTAAGGAGAGGCACAGTGCAAATGTGGATTATGATATTGTCTTTTTATTAATTACAGCAATTTATAAAATTGACATTAGAAAGTATTCAAATTTGGAAAAAAGCTTCTTTGTATAAAGGCGAGGTGCAGTGTAAAGTTTGGCGTCTAATTTTTGAAAGAGTTCAATTATCTAGGGGTGAAACAATACACTCTTACCACGGTATCGTACGTATTGCGGTACAAAGCCTTCGGTTCGGTATATGAGATATGATCATAATGCAGTAAAAATTGACAACAAGAGCCAAACTGTAAATTGTTTAACAATATGGAAAAAATAACCATAATCTTAGTTATTTTGAATAAATAAAACTATGACTAGATAGAAGGACCGTACGAAAACGGAAAATACCAAATGTTTGTTATTGCATTACCCTATACCGAACGGAAGGCAAAATACCGCGGTATATCGTTTCACCCCAACAATTTACACTTTTTGAACTTTATAAAAGCCCATGGAAATTTCTTTCAACCTACAACTTGAACACATTTGAATGGATTGTTTTTTAATTGAGGTACCATATCTATAGGAGCAATGCAGAGCAAAGTGATTTTGTGAATTCATCAAGAATCATCACAAATTAGATCTCTTAAACTTGGGGAGAAAGTCCCACGTCTAATTTGTTCAACCAATAACTATACAATCATATGAATTGTGTTTATACTTGTATATAGGTTTGAGCTCCGTCCGTCCGTCCGAGATGATAGGGACAGATATTGTTTTAAAACCGCTATAGATAGGGAAACCAATATTTGGTATGTGTTTCCAGGACATGAATGCCTTCACGGAGTTTAAAAACGGAAACCGTGTTACAATTTGTTACAGAGTTATGACCCTTGTCATACGTTTCTTGACTAAGTGCACAGTATATCCAATGGGGACAGATTTTCTCAGAAGCCGTTATAGATAGGGAAACGAAATGTGGTCTTTGTTTTCAGGAAGTAAATGTTTTGGTGGAGTTAATAAACAGGAACTAAATAAGAACAGAACACTGTGGCGGGGGATATTGATGACAATGTCTTCTTGTTTAATTATATGAAGGTGCAGAGCTTAGTTTGATACAAGCATTCTATTTTTGTTAAGAATAATCATTATTGATTGTTGTTCGGCTCAAGTTGAGAGTCACGGTCGGCCTTGCTCACGGGTTAGTCCCACCTGTCCGGTTTGTTTGATGTGCCGACAGATAATCCCGGACGGAGGATTACCGTCCTGTCTTTGATATACCGACTATAGTCTGTATTGGAAAGTTGAATGCCGTACAAGTAGGAGTAATATAACGTTATATGTTTATAAGGGTTAAAGGGTTAAAAGGATAACAAATTGTAACAAAATTGGTTGAACAACTTTATACTAGTAACATGTCACCTTATCAGTAGAACAATGTTCACTCAATGTTTTTGCTTGTTGTGGCAAATTGTTCAACATAATTTTTATATTGTGGGGTTTCGTTAAAAATCGAACTGAACAACGAACGATACAGTGATACTGTGTAAAACATATTTCAGTGAACTCAAAATTAATTGTCACAGACAGTTGTAGACAAAATTTGCATGAATTTCCTGTACCCATAAAGCCCAAGGTGTCCACAGACAGTTTACAGAACTAAACTGACATACAAAAGAAATTCACTCCTGGCGTTTTGGGATCATAAATATTTGTTTTTTATTGTATCATTGTGCACCTTCTCTTGTAGGTCGGTATATTACAAATGGACCATGGGAATTGCATAGTAGATAGACTCTATAACTAAGCCTTCATATCAGCCAATGACGGGCCGCCTCCGTGGTGTAGTGGTTAGAGCGGTAGGTCGGGGTTTCGATCCCCGACCGCGTCATACCAAAAGACGTTAAAATATGGTACTTGTTGGTCCCTGTCTGGCGCTCGGCATTAATGGGTACAACAAGAACTGGTCGGCTCGGAGTCAGTATAATGTGTCTGAGTGGGGTATTCATGCTTCACTGCGGCACGGTATCTCAGTGGGCTAGCACTATAAAACCAGCTTAAGTCTGGGATAGTACAAGCAGCCGCACATACACATACACATGCATGCACGTCGTCATATGAGCGAAATATTCTCAAGCACGACGTTAAACCCAATTTCACCTCACCTCAGCCAATGAAAACATTTGTCATGTACCGGTCCACTGCTGCGCCCGTAGCGTCAGGCTAAACCCGTAATCGCGCTAACAGTTGGACATTTAAATATATTCTACAATGTTTTGATAGTGTTTTCTTTGTGAATTGGCCCAATTGTATCCGGGACAAATACGCCCATTCTTTCATTCTGCTTACACTTTAACTGTAGTCACATCATGTGTTTCAGATCGACGAAGATGCCCTTCGTATAATGTCAGATGAGGAATTGAAGGAATATTTTCAAAAGCACGGTGATCGATTGAGACTGAGAAAAGCTTCGCAAAGTTCACACAGAAACGGAAAGTTGTTAGCTATACTTCGACAGAAGATGGCAACTCGGTAAAGAAAGAGAAAGGGCGCCCAGGTCTCCCCGTCTTCAGATGATGAACCGCTGCCTAGAATGATGAAGAGACATTTTGGAAATAAACATGATGCAAGGACAATCAGGATAATTGAAATAGGATGGATCCATAAGGAAGGTGACGTAAGCCACGTACAGCAAAAAGGTCGGAGCATCAAAGGAGGCTACCAAAAAGGATATATTAGGGCTTGGTTTGAAATATTTTTTCAAGAACGCGGAGTCCATCAAGGGTACTGTCTCCAAGTTTAAGTTTGATGTTTGGGACTACCAAGAGAGACCTTTAGAAGAGACGGCAACTGTTGGGAAGATGTATACCGATGTATCAGGTTTTACTTGGCATCCATCGACAGAGCTGAAGACGTTGATGCTGGGAAGGAGGACTGCACCACCGGAGACAATGGTAAGGATGTCGCCACCTCTATGAACAAATTTGACTCACTGCCTGATCTGGCTGTGCTGCCTGACTTACCGGAAGTATGTGATGCACTGGACAATCAGTATGAATTAGAAAACAATCTAGTAGCAGCTGCAGCAAGAATGTCCGGTATTTTTGGGAAGACCAGGTGCAGCAGCAACAACAATGTCCGGTATTTCACACACCACAGTCTCCGTCTCAACAGAGGTCAGCTCCTGATCGAAATGTGTGAATCCTTCCAACTCATTGACCCGTACACCGACCTAGTTGACATTCTCACGATTATGCCAAAAGGTCAACCTAAACCTGCCGAAGACGGGGGTGGTGTTACCAGTGATGCGCTCAGCGTGTAGGCATGACTACAGGGGCAAGTGGGAAGCTATTGCAAATATCATCGTTTACGGTTGGAGACAGTGTGAATATTGGCCGATACAACTGTCATTGGCCTTTGTGGAGCAATATCTGTTTGGGAATTTGTTCACAGACATCACGAAAGACTTCCTGTCTACATTGCCTGTCGATTTCGATGGTTGAACAGGATGATATCCTTGATGTTTTAGATAACCATGAAGTCAAAGTATCTCCAATACAGGAAAATATTCAGCGAGTTTTGGAGGAAGTTGCACACAGGGAAATCATTCAGTCCAGCATGTACATCATAGATTGTTGGGGTCCAGTTATGAGCAGAATTGGCATTTCCAGTGAACAACTGGTCGACGAAAACAACGCACGCATTCCAACAAACCGAGGTGTAATGAAACTGCTCAAGTTCCCTGACGAAATGTAACAGAACCAGTCTGCTGTGGCTCATCACCTCAAGCAGTTCATCAGAGAGCTTGATGGTATTTATGTTAGGCAGATTTTTTACACTTCTGCACTGGTTCAGATCAATTAATCTGCCCCAAAATCGAAGTTACATTTGTTACGCTGCATGGTATCTGGAGACGGCCAGTTGCCCACACGTGCTCATGCCTGTTGGAACTTCCACATGCCTACGAAAACTACCCTGTGTTTAGGGCTGATTTCACCTGTTCTGAACTAATGAGTGAACAACAGTATGATTCGAATGTGCATTTGTACTCCGTTTGTACTCCGATTGTACTCTTTTAAGATTTACAAACTCCTCAGTTGGCAGCTAAACTGTCCTGCAGTTATGCACTTTCATACAAAGTAGGAATACAAAATAATATTTTATTATATACTACACTGCATAATACTTTTAGGTATTTTCATTCAAAGGATAGTGAGGTTTCGTTGTACTTTAGAATTATGTATTCATTTAAGTAAGGACCAAGTTGAGGTCAGGTTTGGAGTGTAAGTTTCCGCAAATGTGTGTAATTGATGGTCTATTTTCGGATCACTGTAATTTCCATTCAATTAGTGAATATTCAGCTGAATACACTGATCTTTATTTTCCTTTCATACACAAAGCCAGCGTCGTTAGCTTTAGTGCTTTATTTTATGAGTGACTACGTTGCTTAGGGTGTGTCACCGTTTCTATGTATGTTATTTGGAACTTTCGTTATTTCACACGAAAGAAATACACAATTAAGACCGGTCTTTTGGAAGACTGGTGTAAATCACTACAGATGTGTGAACTTTCATTGTAAAAGAACAACAATTAGAAAGAAATACCATTTTCCTGTATATGAACGGCATTTTAATTTGCTTTCGAGGGATTGTTGACATATTACAAATACCACAAGAATAAAAGTATTTCTTTCTAATTGCTGTTCTTTTACACAGATGCATCAGTGCAGTCGACAAGTCAATTCGTCAGCAGTCACTGCCTTGACATGTTAACAGGTGAATAGTATCGGGATATCGGCTCACACTTTTTTAATATTAATTAGCGACTTGCAGGTTTAGTGCAGAAAGAAACCCGAAATCGGCGATCATCGGCTGATTCCATATATATGGCAAGCCAAATCCGGTCAAAAGGCAGATAGAGATAGATATTTAGATAATGATGTCATAAATGTTTTTGATAAGGATCATGACTCTAAATGATTTGTTGAAACAGCCAAAGACATTATTGCCTGAAGACCTGTTAAATGAACAGAAGTACGTTGTCATGTGCCACCTCTGCAAAGCATGAACAGGAGTATATAATCAGATCGTACGTCGAAAAGAGTATATCTGACGTAAACTGTGATGTCAAAGTCACAAAATACCGTCTCCCTGAACTCGATCACCAGCGTGTCGCTGGTAAGCTGAGCCAAACGTCTGGTATCAATTGCATGCCTTGCTCATACTAAACACGTGGCACCCGTGAAGAGCCACTTCCTCGTGGTGGGTGCTGGGTAACGCTAAGCGCTCTTCAAACACACACGAAAACACACACACACACACACACACACACCCAGTGGACCCGGGGTATATTGGGTCCACCAACCCGTCGTGCCGTGGGTTTACGCGGCCAGCTCGGCGGAGGACGGGGTGTCTGGTGGTTGAGGGCACTGGTTCCAGGAACAGTGTTCCTCTGCCCCCAAACACAATTTCGCCCCTTACTTCACCTAGACGGGTGGTTGAATGAGCCCGGTTCTTCCAATCGGCTGGTCATGCCGAGCCCTGAGCACTAAATTTCGTTGCTCTAAAATCATTTCGCTTGGATTTATTTGGACACTATAGTGACATGTTTGGTTTTGTGTTGAATTGTATAAAATATGAATTTTCAAATTTGATAAAATTTGCCTAGATGCTGGTGCCAAAAGACGGTGGCTCATGGGCCAATCTTGTAGACTGATTACTTGTTTAATCTTTCTGCTGGAGTATATCATCCGGGTATCCCTGGTGCTGCAAGTTGGAGATCCACTTGTTATGTGCACTGTCTTTATGATACTCCGTGGTGGGTGGGGGAGCTCGGATGATGAAACAATATACATTCAATATGGCTTACGAAACTCCCTCAAAAGAAACTAAACGTCCACTTGACAACGATGATGAACAGCGACCTTCACAACCTATTGATTACTGTCCACAGTTTATAGTGATTGAGACTATTGATAAAATGCCTCTGTAATTAAATCCGTTTGCAGTCTCTAAAGGCATTCATGGCATTGCAGGAGACGTGAGAAACATTAAACGCTTGCGTTCAGGTGCTTTGTTAATCGAATGTAGCAAACGACAGCAAGCATACAAACTCCTTCCCCTTGAATCACTTGTTGGTATACCCGTTTCAGTTCGCGCATCGCACTCTTAACACCACCAAAGGTATTGTACGAGATCGGGATCGATTGTTCGCTGACATGACAGAACTGGATATAGTCTCAGAAGTGAAAGATTAAGGTGTCACCTTTGTAAAACGCTTTAACACCCGTAAAAACTCAGAAATCCATCAAACAAACACCTACCTCTTTTCTTTTTTCGTCTCCAAATGCTCCTCAATCAATAAAGGCAGGTTACTGCAATATCAGGGTTGACACATACCTTCCGAACCCTCTCAGATGTTTCAAATGTCAGAAGTTCGGATGCAGCCCTCGTACTGTGTATTACTTGCGAAGTCGTCTACAACAAACTGGCACCACTTCTGATCGCCCAAGGTCGGGTCGTCCACGTGTGACGTCACGAGCATACGACCGTCAAATCGTCCTACGTCACCTACGTGACAGATTTCTGCCGGCTACATGAACCAGGGCTGAGATATTTAGAGGTCGACTGTCCTCACAGACCATTCGAAATTGGTTGCGGGCTGCCAATCTCCATTCTCGACCTCCATATCGTGGGCCAATATTGACGCCGTTTCATCAACGTCTGCTGTGGGCCCAACGTCACCTCCGGCGGACCTAGAGAGACTGGAATCGAGTCGTCTTTAGCGATGAATCCAGGTTTACCCTCAGATTCGCGGACGGCAGGTATAGAGTCTGGAGACGACGTCGTGAACGGTATGCCTAATGTTGTGTACAGGAAGTCGACAGATTCGGGCTGAAGTTGCATGGTGTGGGTGCTTCTGTGGAACAACCGTTCCCGACTTCTGGTCATCCGTTGAAACCTCACAGCTGCTGCTCCATGAAAGGCCACCTCCTCGTGGTGGGTGCTGGGTGAACGCTAACGCTAAGCCTTTCAACCCCGTTGTGGACCCGGGGGATATTTGGTCCACCAACCTGTTTGCCGTGGGTTGCGCCCCTGTGTCGGTGGAGGACGGGAGGCTGGTGGTTGAGGGCACTGGTTCCAGGAACAGTGTTCCTTTGCCCAACACACCACTTCGCCCCTTACTTCACCTAGACGGGTGGTAGAACTGGCCCGGTTCTATCAATCGGCTGGTCATGCTAAGCCCTGTACATGTAAATTTTGCTGTACAAATTTTGAAAATTATTTAGAATCATTTTGTCAGGTGTCTCGGCTCTATGATATTATATTTGTATTTTGACTGTACAACTCCAATTTAATATGTTGCCTAGAGTCCTATGTCCAGAAGGCAGTGGCTCATGGGCCAATCTGGTGGAATAATTACTTGTTGATTATTCTGCTTGAGTATATCATCCGGGTATCCTTGGTGCTGCAAGTTGGAAATCCACTTGCGATCAGCATTGTCTTTATGATACTCCATGGTGGGTGGGGAGCTCGGATGACGAATCACAATAAACTCAACATGGCTTACGAAACCCCAAACAAAAAAACGAAGCGTCCACTCGATACTGATGATGACGAACACCGACCCTCAAAATCCGTTGATTACTGGCCACGTTTCCTCGTTCTTGAGACTCTTGATAAAACTCCATTGAAGCTCAATCCGTTTGCGGTATCAAAAGGTATCCACGGCATAGCAGGTGAAATGAAAACGTTAAACGCTTGCGTACAGGAGCTCTATTGCTCGAGTGTCACAGAAAGCAGCAAGCAACTAACCTGCTGTCCACAGAGCTTTTGTCGGAGTTCGGTTATGGTCTCTGCACACAGAACACTTAACACCAGTAAGGGTATTGTACGAGACCGAGATCGTCTCTTTGCTGATATGACGGAAATTGACATTGTCACGGAGATGAAAGATCAAGGAGTCCTTTACGTGAAAAGGTTTACAACCCGTAAAAATAATGAAACTGTGCAAACCAATACATATCTCTTTTCTTTCTCTGCCCCGAATCCTCCACCATCAGTCAAGGCAGGTTACTGCAATGTAAAAGTTGATGTGTACATCCCAAGTCCTCTGCGGTGTTTCAAATGTCAGAAATACGGACACGGTGTTAATACTTGCACATTGTCTGTTGTGTGTGCTCACTGTGGTGAGAAGACGCATACAACAGAAGATTGTGTCAGTACCTTTAAGAAGTGTACCAATTGCGCAGGTGATCACTCATCGTTCTCAAAAGATTGTCCCATTTGGAAACAGCAGATGGAGATAAATAAGATCAAGTTTACTCAAAATATCAGTTTTGCTGATGCCAAAAAGCTTGTCTTGAGATCGGAAATTCAGGAAACTTATGCTTCTAAAGCCAAAACGTCTTCAGAGAGAATCCCATCAGTAACTACATCATCTGTCAGCTGTCAGACGAACTTGACTTGGATAAAAACAGATTCTCCGCAGATTTTGTCACCTGCAATATCTACACAAACTGCAGATACACTTCCTGACACACCCCAACTCAATCAGAACCATCTTATGACCGTGACACATCTTCTCAGTCGAATCAAAGGTCAAAATTAACGTCAAACGTTCAACAAATAGTTAAAAACAAAAGGCAAACCAAAGCCAGATGCTTTGAAGAAACAAAGTGGCAGAGCCCCAAAAGGGGCAGATGATAAAATCAAATTGTTTAACAAATACGGATCACTTGAGGACATGGACGTGTCCGAAAACGTCCATTCTAGGGCACATAGCTTGTCGCCCTCGAAAACGGTGCGGGGTAGATCCCCAATTAATCCCCTAAAGATAGGTCTATCTACCAATATCGTGCAGTGGAACTGTAGGGACTCCGGACAAATTTTAATGAAATACAGCTATTAATCCAGGATTTAACACCATCAGCGTTCTGTCTGCAAGAGACGTATCTGAAACAGACAGATAATTTTAACTTACGTCAGTTTGAACCGTATCATTATTTTTCCCCTCCAGGTGATAGAGCCACTGGAGGTTCTACTATCCTTATACGACAGAATGTTATTCACAGCCCTGTTGCTCTTAACACTAATCTCCAAGCTGTTGCAGTGCGACTTACTCTGGGTGTAGCATTTACGTTATGTCTCTCTGTATATCCGCCTTCATCGACACTTCAGCTGACTGATCTTCAATCACTCTATGATCAACTCCGAAACCATGTGTTATTATGGGTGACTTAAACGGTCACAACCCACTCTGGGGCAGTACTAACATTAATACTAAAGGTAAAATAATTGAAGACTTCATTTCCAATAATGACTTGTGCATATTTAATGATGATTCAAGCACCTATCTGCATCCTGCAACTGGCACTTATTCTTCTTTGGATTTATCTGTTGCAGATTCTAACCTCCTGAATGAATTTGATTGGTCTGTTCATAATGACCTTTGTGGAAGTGACCACTTCCCAACTATCCTTTCAGAAATAACTCCATCTGATTCTCCTTCGTACACAAGATGGAACTTTTCGAAGGCTAACTGGTCTTCATTTCAAACTAACTGTAAATCAAAACTGCGACCTGATTGTTTCAGTGATATAACTGATCCCATTCAAACCTTTTCTGATGTTTTAAATGAAATAGCTGATGAGTGTATACCCAAGTCCTCTACGACTCCACATGTACGAAAACCATGGTTTAATACAGATTGTAGACAAGCCAGAAAAGCGAGGAAAAAGGCAGAGCGTTATTTCCGACATCATCCAACTGTCCATAACTTAAATAAATTTAAAATACTCAATGCAAAGGCGCGTCGTACCTTTAAACAAAACAAACGACAATCTTGGAGAAATTATGTCTCCAAAATTAATTCACGCACGCCAATGTCTAAGGTTTGGAACATGGTTCAGCGAATAAAAGGCAAAGGTTCAAAATCAGCTGTACACCATCTTAAAGATGGTGATAACTTGATAACTGATAAAACTGATATTGCAAATAAAATTGGCGAAACCCTTGCCAAAAATTCATCATCGGCAAATTATGTCCCTGAGTTTCAGAGATATCAGAAACAAAGGAAAAGACCAAACTTAATTTCGACTCAAATAACGGTGAAGATTATAATGAAGTGTTTTCATTACATGAGCTACATACTGCTCTTGAGCAAGCTCATGACACTGCAGCGGGTGATGACAATATACATTACCAGCTACTGAAACACTTACCGGAACCATGTCTGATGACACTTTTAGATATATTTGACAAAATATGGACGTCTGGAGACTTTCCTCCTTCATGGCGTAATGCCATTGTAGTCCCAATACCAAAACCTGGCAAGGGATCATACAGATCCGTCTAATTACAGACCAATATCTCTAACTAGCTGTGTCTGTAAAACCATGGAACGTATGGTGAATAATAGATTAACTTGGTATCTTGAAACCAACAACCTTATAACCAATATTCAATGTGGTTTCAGGAAAAATCGAAGTACCATTGATCATTTGGTACGATTAGAATCCTTTGTTAAAAATGCAATCGTAAATAAACAACATGCCGTATCGATATTCTTTGATCTCGAGAAAGCTTATGATACGACCTGGAAGCATGGCATTTTGAGGGATTTACATGACTTTGGTTTGAGAGGCCGTTTGCCTCTTTTTTATATCACGGTTTTTGAAAGACAGACAATTTCAAGTCCGAGTGGGTTCAACCCTGTCTGATCATTACAATCAGGATCAGGGTGTCCCGCAAGGCAGTATTTTGTCTGTCACTTTATTTAGTATCAAGATTAACAGTTTATCCAAGGTTTTAAACGATTCCATTGATGGATCACTTTTTGTGGATGATTTTAACATTTCTTGTCGTGGGAAAAAATATGCATACTATTGAACGGCAATTGCAGTTGTGTTTAAATAAAATAAATAAATGGTGTCTTGAAAACGGTTTTAAATTTTCCAAATCCAAAACTAATTGTCTACACTTTTGTAGAAAATATAAACCGCATAAAGATCCAGAACTATCTTTAAATGGCACTCCCCATCAAAGTTGTGAAGGAGGCCAAATTCTTGGGTCTAATCTTCGACTCCAATTTAACTTTTTTGCCATATATTAAATCACTGAAAGCCAAATGCCTGAAGGCACTCGATTTGTTGAAAGTTGTTTCAAACTCAAAGTGGGGAGGGGATCAAGCTACCCTCCTCCACCTCTATCGATCATTGGTCCGCTCGAAACTCGATTATGGCTCCATCGTATATGGTGGAGCCTGCAAAAGCAACCTAAAACTACTGGATTCTGTCCATCACCAAGGCCTAAGACTTTGTCTTGGGTCTTTTAGAACCTCTCCTGTTGACAGTCTTTACGTCGAGGCAGATGAACCTTCTCTTAACCAACGCCGTATAAAATTATCTTTACAATATGTTACGAAATTATATTCTAACGAGACTAATCCTGCATTTCACTGTGTCTTTCATCCCCCTTTATGAGGATTTGTATTACAAAAAACCTTCTCTTGTTCCGCCTCTTGGGCTCAGAATTAAGCCATTTATTGCTGCTTCCGGCATTGAGCTGGAAAATATAGCTCCTTCCCGTCTTCTTTCTTCTCCTCCTTGGCAATTGGTTAGGCCACAAGTTGACCTAACATTAACAGCATTTAAAAAAGCAGAAACTAATGAATTACAATATAAACAAGAATATCATCAATTAAAAAGTAAATATAATACATATAAATCCTTATTTACAGATGGATCCAAGGATGGTGGCGCGGTGTCATGTGCCACTGTCATTGGATCCAGAACCATCTCTTCTCGTTTACCAGATAACAGCTCTATTTTTACAGCAGAAGCAAACGCCATATTAACAGCCTTAAAATATATTAAAACACACCCTAAATATCAACAATATATCATCTTTTCTGACACACTTTCTTGCCTTCAGGCTATTAAAAATATTTCTTGTAAACATCCACTTTTATTAGAAATTATTGAATTATATAATGAGCTTGCAACAGGCCAATGCGACATCGTCTTTTGTTGGTTACCCAGCCACGTTGGCATTTCTGGGAATACAATGGCCGATCTTGCTGCTAAGGCAGCACTCAACAAATCTGTGACACCCCTTCTTATTCCTTACTCTGATTACAAAGCCAGCATTAGAACATACATCCGCGATCTAATGCAGAAGAAGTGGGACACACAAGTAGGTATTAATAAATTACATGCAATAGAACCCTACATTGGTTATACCTACTTGGGTTGTCAGTCCAGATTTGAAGAGGTCATTATGACGATGTCGCATTGGCCATACCAGATATACTCATGAATATTTATTGAACGGCGAAGATCCTCCGTTTGTATCCCTTGTGATGAAGGATCACAGTCAAGCATGTCTTGCTTGACTGCATCGAATATTCCATCACAAGGGATATCTATTTCACATCCAAAACACTGAAGGATCTTTTTAATAATGTCAATTCTCGTTTAATTCTTGCATTTTTAAAAAAACTAGATTTGTTGACTGATTTGTAAATAGGTATATATTTTATTATTGGTAGTTTAGATTAGAAACTGAGATTGTTAGTGGCTGTACCCTAAAAGTGGGTTGACGTAGCGTAAAATTATTGTCCTCCTGAGGGGGTACGTAAGTCCCAAAACTTTCAAAGTCAATTTAAGTGTACCTGCTTTCTAATCGTAGAATAAGTGTGTTTTTAATTTATGGCTAGATTTCTCTTCTGTCGTCAATGGCTGAAGGGATGGTGTAAATCCAGCTAGGGTCCATGCAGGTAGCAAAGGCACTGTAAGTCCCCATGGTCCCTACTATGGTGATCTACCTTCAGTTGTTGGCGATCTATAGTCCATTTTTACTTTGTATTGTCTTCTTTAATTGGAATGTTTTAGCTTTGTTCGCTAGTTTTATATTGATAGCTGTGATTATCTAGTATTTTTACTGTCCTTCGTTGACAGGGTTTTATATATTATATGTCTGTATTACAAATTTAGAACTCGTTTTAGTCACGATATGGCTGAAATATTGCCGATGTGACTTTAAATCTTAACTCACTCACTCACTTATAGTGCCCTGAAGAAAGAATGTGAAGTTTCTTTTTTGACTCAGTAATCTTGGAGGAGCTATGTCTCCAAAATTAACTCACGTACGCCAATGTCCAGAGTATGGAACATGGTTCAAGAATTAAAGGCACAGGTTCAAAATCTGCTGTTCACAATCTTAAAGATGACGATAATTTAGTTACTGACAAATCTAATATTGCAAATAAACTTGGCGAAACTCTTGCCAAAAATTCCTCATCAGCAAATTATGTCCCTGATTTTCAGACATATCAGAAACAACAGGAAAAGACAAAAGTTAATTTTGAATCAAATAATGGTGAAAACTATAACATATCGGGACACTTTCACAACTGAAAGTTGTTCGCGACAGAGTTATCTCCCCTTCTGCATGTTATCCCCATGTCCGTTACCAAAAGCAGTAACTTCTGATGGTTAATGGCAAATAACATTTTAACAAGATACAGGTTACTCCGATGCACCTAACCTGACATTTACAGTTATTAGCTTACAATAAACAACTAATCATTTCCCATGTTCATCGATATTTTCAACCGTCAAACATCACGAATAAAATTTTAATAACCTTTTCAGTAGCATTGAGTTCAGCTCCATTTAGACTTTCGTGCTCGCAAAACTTCGTTTTCCACAGGTCATTTATTCATAGAGTTTCCATTGCGAGCTGGTGTAGTTAGATGAATTCTCCAGCTACCTAATACGATATTTTAACTACCGCTAACATAAATATTTAAACCGTCTTTTTACGGAAAATTGCAAATATAACATAACCGGTGTTCATGCAATTTGTTACCCTTAAGAATCATTCATGTAAAGTTTCTCTTAAAACTGAATAAACAGGTTTCATGCCTTTACACGTTGCTTTTCATAATGCTAATGTAGCTGTCATCACCAACACTGTTTAACTCTGGGTAAATCAGGTTCAAACAGGTAAAAATAAAACACAAGGATATGTTTGCGATTCCTTTTATTGTATTAATTCATCCAACATAAATGCACTCCATGCTGCTACATATATTTATATGTCATTTCCTGATGACAGATTGGTAAACCAAACAACTTACCATATTAAAACGGCGCTACGGGCTCTGCAGAAAGTGAATTATGCTGTGTAGCCTGCTGGCGATCAACTTTAATATCTAATACAAACACCATCAGCTTACTACTCATGGGCAACACTGACGAAGATAAAGTACGTGGAACATGTAAAGTGTGAGCTTCGGGTCTCTTGTTGTTTGGAGGAAGAGGATATCTCAAACAATCCACACAAATACATAGGCGTAAAGATCATAGCAAGGTCAAATATGCAAATTAGATATGACCCATGCACTCAGTTGTTAGAGCAGACGGATGACCGGACGCCGGATTGCGTGCCATGCCACACGCCTATCGGGCCTTTCAGGCCTGTGGAGCTAAAAATTAAATAACATGAACCATAAAATGAAATTTCCAATCCCATTAGTGACTTAACTTTATTCACCGAACCTTAAACTCATTCAAGAAGCGATTTTATCTATGTGTTGAGCATTTAATTAAAAACCCATGTAATTATTGCCTACAAAATTTTAACAAACTCATTTCTTATGGAAACATAGGAGGCTAATGACTTCATTGTATTTTACCTTAACCAGGAAGCTAAATTGAAAACACTAAACTGATCGATGTTCCCTACAAACATGAAAAAGTTCGAAAAGCAAGATCAGCTACCTTTTAGCTCTCAAAACTTAATGTAAATACAGTAAGGCGAACCAGAAATGGTTTAACTTTTTTGTTTCCGTTATGTTAACGGAAAAAATCAAGTTTTTGTCTTTGTCAAACTGTAAACATTTAAAAATAAACCTAACGCTATCATTCACAATGTTATTTTCGACATGGGACATTGCTATTCATTCACAGCAATAGGAAACATGTACGCATACATTATTTGAAAGCACACTCGTATACAGACTAGATTTTGATGTGCTCCAAACATAATAACATTCTCAAATCAAATAACGGTTTCCAAAAAGGAGAAGACATACAGACGCACGGTGATATACTGATATTTTATCTCAATCACTTTACATCTTGGTTTCTAAACAACATCCGAATGATATTAAACGTTCATCCAAACATGAGTTTACTCAACTTTGCACACAGCAATCACAAGCTGAAACTATCATACCTCATCCTTAGGTATATTTCATAACAAAAGATAATAATAAATTTATTTTTCATGTGGTGAAAATTATCATCTAAAACCAAAAGCAAGCATAAGCACGGCTTCTTTGCATTCAGCTCTCCTACCCAACCGACATCAACACGGAATTGCTTGCTTGAACAAAAAATAAGTCTTAAAACAAGACAATATAATTGCATTAAATAGGCAAACTCAATTAGATGTCAAAAACATTGACAGAGCATATCTACCCCTCCAAAGAATAAAACTGTTAACCATAAAGACAAGAATACAAAGAAGCAAACTACCTGCAGTAGTACAAATTCTTTTACTTTCGTGGTTGAATGATGCGAGTCTCAAACCCACATCTTCGCCACCAGGGCTCACTGTGGTCATAGTTAAAGTCGAGGTTAAAGTGTTGTAAGGCTGAGTTCTGGCGTGAGGTGTCTTACTGAGTTTTAGCCCTCCTCGAATACAACCACTAAAGTACAGGAATTTGTACTCTTGCAGACAGTGTAATCCAGAAGTCGGCTCCTGTGCATTTGTTCCATTAAAAGAGGAGAAAAGTTTTGATATTATGTATGCCAATAAAGAAACTTGACTGTCGGCAAAGAGTGCTATATCATGTAGCATATCGCGGCGAGGAAACATCAGACTTTTAACATAATTCTTACTAGTTAAACTTCCTCCTCTGCATGTTAAACACTTCTGTGAGGTGAGACCACTCAGTCTACGTCACTCGAACTAGCTAGTAGTTAACTGTGTGCCAGTTTTCATTTTGACCCTTTTATAATTCTCCAGCAAGGTGATTCGGTTTTGCTTCTGGAGTATTTGTTTCAAGGACGTTTTTCCATGATTACTTGCTCTGAAATACTGTTTAGTTACGATATCGTTAAGTTTTTCTAGCCCCTGCTGTAAAATCCAATCAAATTTCCATGAATTCCAATCAGTTCAGGAACATGATGCTGAAGGATGTGAATATACGGGGTAACATCACATCTCTGATACGCATCTACATACAGCTTGATCCATGAATTAATCTCAGAAGACACTTCATTCACATTTGGTGCACTTGATTTCACTAAATCGTTTATGGAGTGAAACCCATCCCCAGACGGATTGTATAACGCCTGCCCTCTCTTCATCGTCAAGTAATTCAGAGGCTTTAAATACCTTTGAGAGTTTCAATTTCTCGGGACCTTGCAAATCACGAAACTCTATTTTCCGTGTATCTTTGTTGATAAAAATTCAAAGTTTATCCCTGCTTCTTTTAATTGTTTCTCCAGTCTAGACATGTGTTTAAGCTTATTTCTATCAAGGCCAGCTTTGAAACAAGTGTTTGTCTTTACATTGTCCAACAGTCTCAATTCACACACAAAGAAGACTGAACAGCTTATCTGTAACCCTCAGAAAGAGATGCAGTTGGTCAATCACCACGTTTCTTAGAGGTATGTTAGGAAACAAAGGATCGTTTGATAAAGAATAATCAGTTTTGTTTTTCTCTGCATTTTGTCACTATTCGATGCCTTATAATCAATTCGCGCCCCTTTGTTTGGATCCGACATTGACCATTTTTCTTCGACACGATAACGTTCCTGTTTTGAACACTTGCAGTATATACATGTGTGTTGAGATGCAATAGAACTTATTCCTACAGCAATGAGTAAGAACTTATAATCTCCACCTAGATAAAGAGTAAGTTTCAATTGTACACCAGCTATGGAGATCCACGTTCCATTTAATTCATCTGTTTCCTTCCTTAAATTGGAAAGGGCCTGAGTAAGTTCATAGTGTCGTTCCCTAGTGCATACAATGGCTAGAGGGTAATTTCCAGCGCAGAACCACATTTACTATCGTTAAGGATAGTAAAGAAGCCACGTTTATCACATGTAAGTGTTTCCCGATCCGTGTCCCATCTGCCGAGATTTTTACTTTAAGACATGTCCCGTCAATATAAGCATCTGGGTCATTTGCGATCAAATTTGGCACAACAGCATGTAACCGCCTCGGAGTGACTGTTCATATCCTAATCCGTCTGGAGTTTCCTTTATGATAAAGTTACTGTTTAACTGCGAATATGTCTCTTTAATTTTGTGAGATCTGGGAAGATTTTTTGAACAGCATAGTAAGTTCATGATAAGCATTGTTGCTTACATTAAACACATCTAATACATACAAGAGTCTATTCAAGCTGTCTTCCCTTATTTCTTTGTCTTTTTTCAAGGATAATTTCATCGTGTTTGCCACCCTTTTCTATTAGTATTGACAAAACCTTGGTGTTGTCCTCTTCAACAAAAGATAGTGCATCCTTACACTGCTCAATTTTCCTTTTTCTTTGCATAAGAGTGAGTACAGTCAGCTAGTATTTTCCTTTTCCGATCTCTGTCCTGGACCGTCTGGGAGCCTTTACTTTTCAGTTTACATTCGGGTTTTAGTGCTTCCACTAGTTTAGTTTCTAACTGCTGGTTTTCATGTTTTAAATTATCAATGATGCACTCCAAGTTTTGTTTTATTTCATTAACTTTTAATTCACTGCGATGTCCATCTATACTTACATTCCACTTGTATTCTTATTTAGAAAGATTGGCTAAAATGTCTGAACTGCCTTCCACCTTTCCTTTTTACACGTTGCTGCTTGTTTTCTGAGTCTGAATAATTCTGATTTCATATTGTCCTTTTCCTTTCGCTGACAATATAAGACACACCAATTTCGTCCTCTAACTTGCTAATGAAAGATTCCATGTTTTCTTTGGTCAACTGATTTTCCCAAAAGTTACTCTGCAATATGTTAAATAACGTCAGTTTTGAAATGACTACCATGATGAGACGTAAAACTGTAACTTTCATGCTGGACTCTTGCCTATATGACTATAAACTGGTGGCATTGAGGAGATCTTTCAGTCGGGACACGTTTCCTGGGGCTTTGACAAAGGTGAATGAAAGTTGATAGCCTCTATCGAGGAAACACTCCTCTACGTGGTCTGGAAAGACTGTGAAATCAACCAGTGACCTCCGCTTACCAAACCAAAACTTGACTGTGTCAGTTTTGACAAAAAAGTTATCACCTTGAGCATTGATGACTCTGTAATCCCACCCGACTCCCAGTATGGGCTCTAAACATTGTCTGGAGGAGATCACGTACACTGTTCTGTCTCTCCTGGTCTGGTAAACCTCACCAATCTGTTTAATTACCTCGAAATCATCACTGGTTATAGGTACTCGAATAAACAACTTGCTGTCTGTGTGTGAGTTATTCAGTGCTTCTTTTATTTCAATCTGTAGTTGTCTAAGTGGTAGTCTGTCTGGTGGAGTAGTGTCAACGATGTCCTCAACCTTAATTACTTCGTCATATGAAGTGCTCCATCCTGAAAAAGTAAATCTCTTAAGTTTTGTGTAAGAAAATATTTTGTGATTTTTTATTGTGATTTTAAAAAATACTAAACACAAAGGCCCATTTGGGCGCAGAAATTCAGTTTCAGAAACACAGTTTACAAATATCTGTCGGATAAAGTACGTTTTAGAAGTTCCAAACATCTTCAAACAAAATACAGTGGAATCTGTCATATTCGGACCTTGGGTAATTCGGTTTTCTTTACAGTTCGACCTTAGTGCTGGTCCCAGCAGAACTTAGTTAAACTATCATTACACAAACGCTGAATAAATCGGTACTAGTGTTTTGTAGAAATTCTACACTTTACCACTAACCACTAGGTTATGTCATTCAATTAGATACCAATGTAATGAACCCGGCAAAATCCTGTCCTTGGTCGGTCGATAATTCTAATGGGATACAACCCAGGTGTCCATGTTTCTTTTTTGACTGGAGGTACTGGCCTTACCACAAGTCTACGCCCATCAGCCAAGTCTCTGTAAATGATAAATCTGTCAATCAGGATCTGGATGTAAAGGAAGAATGTTTTTAAATAACGTTTAATCTCATGTGTAGTAATGATACAAAAATAAATTGAAGATGTATTTTTCCCCAACTAAAATTAAATAAGTTGAAACTACTTTACTAAGTTTCACGGGGTACAAATTCAGGCGTCACCGGTGAGTTTGCAACGTGCCGTCCCACGTGGAATCTTTATTAACGTTTCTACCAAATAATGCTTATATCAGAGTAAAACATCAATTAAAACAAAACGTAGGTTGTTGTTAGATGTTAAGCTTATTTACCTGTAAGAATTGACTTTTGATCCGTCGATATTTATAATTTGTCTTTGACGCAGACGTCTGCTTATTTCTTTCGCCGCCATATTTGTCAGGAGCGACCGAGGGGAGATAACTCTCATCCATGTGACATAATTTTTCATCTCTGTCTCAATATGGAAGTGTTTTCATTACATTAGCTCTACACAGCTCTTGAGTAAGATCATGACACTGCAGCGGGTGCTGATAATATCCATTATCAGCTACTGAAACACTTGCCCGAACCATGTCTGGTCACACTTTTAGATATATTTGACAAAATATGGACGTCTGGGAACTTTCCACCTTCATGGCGTAATGCCATTGTAGTCCCTATACCCAAACCTGGCAGGGATCATACTGATCATTCCATTTACAGACCGATATCTTTAACCAGCTGCGTCTGTAAAACCATGGAACGAATGGTAAATAACAGATTAATTTGGTATCTTGAAACCAATAACCTCATTACAAATATTCAGTGTGGTTTTCGGAAGAATAGAAGTACTATTGATCATTTAGTACGCTTAGAATCCTTTGTCAAAAATGCTATTATAAGTAAACAACATGCAGTATCAATAGTTTTGTATCTTGACAAAGCATATGATACTACTAGGAAGCATGGCATTTTGAAGGATTTACACGATTTTGGTTTGCGAGGTCGTTTGCCTCTTTTTATATCCCAGTTTTTAACCGACAGGAAATTTCAAGTCCGAGTGGGTTCAACCCTGTCTGATCATTACAATGAGGATCAGGGTGTCCCACGAGGCAGTATTTTGTCGGTCACATTATTTAGTATTAAAATAAATAGTCTTTCGAAGGTTTTAAGTGATTCAATAGATGGATCCCTTTTCGTGGATGATTTTAATATTTCTTGCCGTGGTAAAAATATGCATACTATTGAGAGACAATTACAACTTTGTCTCAACAAAACTCATAGATGGTGTCTGGAAAACGGGTTTAAATTTTCTAAATCAAAAACCAATTGTATACATTTTTGTAGGAAATACAAACCCCATAAAGACCCCGAACTATCCTTAAATGGCACACCCATCAAAGTTGTGAAGGAAGCTAAATTTCTTGGTCTCATCTTTGACTCGCATCTAACCTTTCTGACACATATTAAATACCTTAACGCCAAATGCATGAAGGCACTCGACTTGTTAAAAGTTGTTTCTAATTCAAATTGGGGAGGGGACCAAACTACCCTCCTTCACTTATACAGATCACCGGTCCGATCGAAACTTGATTACGGCTCCATCGTATATGGTGGGGCCTGCAAAAGCAACCTAAAACTATAACATTCTGTTCATCACCAAGGTCTGAGACTTTGTCTTGGATCTTTCAGAACCTCTCCCTTTGACAGTCTCTACGTTATCTTTAGAATATATCACAAAGTTATATTCTAATGAATCCAATCCTGCTCACAACTGCGTTTCTAATCTTCTTTATGAGGATTTGTATAATAAAAAAACTTCACTTGTTCCACCTATTGGGATAAGAATCCAAGAATATATTTCTGCTGCTGGCATTGAGTTGAAGAATATATCTCCTTCCCGTCTTCTTCCTTCTCCTCCTTGGCAATTAGTGAGGCCATAAATTGACCTAACACTGACAAAGTTTAAAAAATCAGAAACTAACGAATAACAATATAAACAAGACTCTAATCAATTAAAAAGTAAATACACTACATACAAGTCCTTATTTACAGATGGATCCAAGGATGGTGGCGCAGTGGCTTGTGCCACTGTCGTTGGATCCAGAACACTATCTTCTCGATTACCGGATAATAGTTCTATTTTTACAGCAGAAGCGAATGCAATACTAACAGCTCTTAAATATATTAACAGACACCCCAAATTTAAACAATACATAATCTTTTCAGACCTTCAGTTGTTGGCGATCTATAGCCCGTATTTTATATTGTATTGTCTTCTTTGATTGGAATATTTTAACTTTGCTCGCTAGTTTTATATTTATATCTGTGATTCTCTAGTCTTTTTACTGTCCATCGTCGACAGGTTTTTAATCTTCAAAATGTTTTCACTTTTTATTGTATTGATTGTTTTCGTCACGATATGGCTGGGACGTGACGTTAAATAGTAACTCACTCACTCACTCACCCAAAGACGTTGACAACGTTACGGTGTGTCCACCTAGTTTCAAGCATGCCTATGCATGTGCTTCGTTCTCCTTCGCCGACCGTCTTTGACGCTGAGAGGACAGTCATTCATTCAGTTGAAGCAGTCCTGACTAGCAAATGATGTGCACTCTGATAATGATATGCAACGAAGCCACAATGCATCCAAACAAGGTCTTTAGCACTTCATACAGATTGTGCCCACAACTGCATTTCTAGAGATACATAGAGGTGTTTCTAAATATTCCACAAGCCTGGATTCTTGCTAACAATATCGATATCAAGATACGATGTAGAGTTTGAGATGATAGCCACATAAACAAGCTTTACTATTTTCCGCCTTTAACGTTATACCATTTGAGAAAACAGTGCTTCTTGGGGAGATATGTAATTTCTAATGACTCGTGACTTATCAAAGTTGAACATGAATTGGGTTAATTAGTAAGTGTGTGTGGTTTTACACATTTCAGCAATATCACGGCAGAGGACACCTGGAATGGGCTTCAAACATCGTACAAGTATTGAATTGAACACGAACGAACGCTTTAACCACTCGGCTATGCAACCACTCCATTGAGTGAATCGAAAGGCAGATTGTCAGTCAGACAGTGCATCGCCACTCACTTTCTCGGTACATTGTCTAGTTATCCAAATTATTTCGGATTACCCACATGGTCACGTGGCTCCTAATTTGCTACAGCTATGTTCATTGGTCATTTCGAATTGCCAGAATACAAAGTATCATTGTCTGAAAGTTCAATTTGAATAATCCAAGTCTATATTGTCGAGAGAAATTTCACCTGAGAGAAATATATACACATTCGAAAGCAGCAACTCGACTAAAATGGCATGAGAGTTAGTCATTTGTCGATACTAAATCGACACTATTATTTCGGACATTGGCATGAACAATAGAAAATGTTGTTTAACAAACGTTCGTGTAAATGTTAGTGTTTCAATGACTGTTATAACAGAGGTGTATGCAGTGTATGTAGAACATCCCACCAAAATCGTAGTGTTTTGCCAAACCATAGCAGACATTTATACAGTCGACAAAAGCTTCCGGGGAGCCGAAGACCTGACAGAACTGCAAATCATGAGCAAAACAAATGGTAGGCTTAACGGACTTGATAAATTACACTCGCACGTATGTTAGGCAGACGGGCAATGAATAAAAGAATATGATCAACTGCAACATTTCAGCTGCTGGCCCACTACGTATACAGGCATATTGCTGTGCGCTTTCATTTCAAAACTTCAGAAAAAAATGTTTAGATCCTATAATAAATATATACCACATATTGTCTGCCACCCTATAAAGCCATTGTGGTGCGCAACATGACAGTTTTTATTCTAACACTGATTATACAGTTAGAGACATTTCACGCTATGTAGATTTTTGTATGTGAGAGCATTGAAAGAGCCGCTCTCCAAAGACATCTACCCGTTGAATATCATTTCCACGAAAATAGACAAAAGGGGATCTTGGTATGTTCAGTCGACGGATCAACTACATGATAATAGTATTAACATGGTATAGTTCATTTATCAGGTTTCAGCAATAACGTAAATGCACTTAAATTATTCAGAATTTGATTCTTGGTAATTCAAACCGTAATATAATGTCCAAACATGTACAAATGTGTCCTTATCAAGTGGATCATTCTGCATCTGCATCGCACATGTACACTTGGTGTACGTTTTGTTGTTTTCACGTGCATGCTCATATCTATTTTCATGACCGTTATTCGTAATGATATCATAACAAATTATTGTAAAACAGTGACCCGGGACATGACATTTATAGGTATGTTCGAATTAATTGAGGACTGACTGTAGCTTGGTGCAATGTATGCAGAAATTTAATGATTATCAATATGCAAGTGTGTTGAGTGTGGTTTATGATTGTGATATATAGTATCTTATGTCAGTTTGACAATATGCATTGTCGGTGCCTCTCTGAATTCAGTGTGTTTCAAGGCAGTTTTGTCATTGTTTGTCGGAAGCTTACAATTATAAGAAATAAACAAAACTACAATACGATGTCGCATTTGATGAAGTAGTGGGATAGTAACCATGGCTGAGTCATGACCATTTTTTGCTTGCTCTTCGTCAGGTTGCCAACTTAGGGAGGATGACACAGATGCCCTCACCTTTCCTCTCACAACTGGTGTAATCACTGTGTAATAATGATTCATAAAACACATGCTTAAGAAGTTATCGGAAGCTAAAAATATACTCTATAGTCAGCAATTGTTCTGATGTTTGTAAATATGTATTCCAAACCCCACTGACTATTTTAGGAGCCTAACGGTTATGACGTGTTTCTTAGCAACCTTTCTTACGAGACGACAAAAAGTGTTAAGGTGGTCTGGGAGTGGTACATCGCTGATGGCCTGCCAGTGTATGCCGATATCGATAGATCAATAATATCAATCACTGAATTGTTTATTGGTTGACACATGTGATTGTATCCCAATATCGTAGATCGATTTTTATTCTGTTTAATACTTGAAATTCAGAACAACTATTTCATTGAAATTCACCACTTTGGCTTGGAATAATAGCACGTTGTAATACCAATGAATGAATGAATTAATTGATTAATTTTCTTTCACAAATTCAATCATTAAATGAGAGCTCATGTCTGTAAAATGATCCACCACAGATGATGATTTGAAAATATATAGTGAGTGAGTGAGTTTATATTTAACGTCACATCGGCAATAGCTCAGCCATATCGTGACGATATATAGTAACGAGCAGCAAAAATGCGACAAAAAACTTTATTCTGCAGACTCGATCCTACTATCTCAAAAGCAAAAATACATTGTTTCTAGCCGCCAGTAGCTTGCCTCGTTGGTATGGAATTATCTCCCTTGGGTTCAGGGATGGCTTGATCACGTGACCTCGTCGCTCGCAGACGATACCGAAGCTTTTCCACGACGTTACAAAACAAAAGAAATCGACTCTTGGCATATTATGAAGCAGGTATTACATCCGTAACTAGACTTGTTAAACTGACGAAATTTGACGGAATTTGACGCAGGGTTAGGGGCAGAGCGACAGGCTGGATCGGGACGTCGTGCTACTCTTGGGGCAAATGACAGACGACGTATCGCGCGTCTCGCGGCGGCGTACACAAACTGGTCTGCAAAACAGCTTGCTGTGAAGACGTCAAGTCAAGGAACTCTTAAGGTACCAGAATTGACAATCAGAAGATCTTTAAAGCAATCTGGATATGTCAAGCGAGTACCGAAGAAAGTTCCATTGATGACAACAGCACATATGGAGAAAAGGCTCGAGTGGTGCAGGGAAATGCAGGGTACAGACTTTTCAAATGTGATTTTTTTTTACGGACGAATCAAAGTTTCAGATTCAAAGACAGGTGAACAGTTAGTATTTTGTCAAGTCGCCATGGGCAGCAATGCAGGCTTCAATGCGGCGGGGCATACTACTGATCAAAGAAGTTAGAAAGTCGCTTGTGGTCCAATATCGGACCACATTTTAGCAATATTTGTCCGATTTTTCTTGTTGACACTTTCCTTCATAAGACCCCAAAACTTTTCTATTGGTAACTTCTTTTGAGGGGCATTTTAGAAGTTGGGAAGTACTATTGGATTTAGGTCAGGGATATAGCTTGGCAAATCTAATAATTTCATATTTTGGGTCCGAAACCAGGCCTGTGAATGCTTTGAACGATGTTTTGGGTCGTTGTCCTGCTGGAAAATCCAAAACTTTCCATAGAATACGTGAGCAGTTGGAAGTAAATGTCCCTCGAGAATATCTGTGTACCGCTCACTGTTCATATTCCTTTCAAATACACAGAGGGGCGTTGTCCCTAACACAGATATGCCACCCCACACGTTAACTTTCGGACTGTACCTTTGGCGCTGATACAAAGGTTTTTCAGTTTGTTTGGTCCAGAATTTCAGTGAATTAGGAAACAGCCACACAGATCTTTCATCTGAGAAAATCACATTGTCCCAGTTAAAATTTCTATGCTGTAAGTAGCAGTTCAACCTTCGCTCCTTTTGTTCAGGTTTCATGATCGGTGATGGAATTCCTTGACATTTCTGCCAACCCATTGCATGCAGCTCAGTTCTAATTGTCTCCTTACAGACAGCCACAGCTTCTCTATCGATCTTATCCAGCCTTAAGTTTTCTAAACTCCTTCGTTTGATTTTAGAAACAAGAATACCAAGCCGCTTTCTGTCACCGACAGTCAATTTTCTGGGCCTACCTGCGCCTCCCTGGTGCTCAATGCCATATCCATTTGCAATATTTTTCAAAACACGATAAACAGTGGACAAAGGGATGGCTGTTCTACTTGAAATCACTTTAGCTGATCTGATGTCCTTGTTATAATACTCTAAAATCAACTTCCTCTTCTCTAAATCATCCATACTGAGGATCACTGAAAATGTCGTCTGCTAGCAAGTAAACAAAGGGGTAACTCTTCGCATAAACTAATGAAAATGATTAACGGAGTTGTCTCTCTTGAATGAAACCAAGCAATTGATAGCTGGTCAAGGTTGTTTATACTAGAAATCCAATTAAACATATTCCTAAAAATCTCAATAATTTCTGGTCATACTATATAAACACTTTATTAGCTTTGAGCTTTGATCATCTTATTTGTGTTGTTGTTGTTCCTTGTTTTTACTGAGCAACTTCTCACACCCGAAGGTCCCGAGACGACCTTCTATGCAAGCATCCACTTTGGGATAGCTGTCCAATGAAAAATAGGTGCTTTATTCATGACATTAATAAGTTTCACAATCTCTTGTTGCAATGCACCATCTATGCGATCCGCTTTCTCTTCTGTTTTTGTCGACGTCGAGATACCCAAAATTGGAGAGATGACAAACGCCACGAATGCGATTCATTTCAGCACTTAAGCATACAAATTTAGTTTCGATTACACACAAGCGAATGCATTCTTCCTCGGATACGCCATTATATGATATGCGGTTGAAACCAAATATTCCCATGCCGTCATATATTGTCATCGTCATCCCGTACACATTGCACCCTGTAACACAAAAACAACTAGTAAATGTCACTTTACGATACAAAACATCACACATATGTAACATATTAAGGCGATGGTGGAATCTCTTACAGCTATCAATATTGACATCTCATTGGCTGGACTATTGTGGTCAAGGAATGTCGTTCGCCATGACGTTCAGAATGTCATTCTTGATCATATTCAAGCCTGTGGCAGTTTTACTACTTTATAAAGTTTAGAAACTTAGCAATCCTTTATGATGTACGTAAATGGGCCTAGTTGCCCGACCACCTATTAAACTTTGAATAATCAATCATCAATCCAGCTTACCGTCAACTCATCAAACAGTCTCGTACGTGAGTGAGTGAGTTAGTTAAGATTTTAATTCACATCGGCAATATTTCAGCCATATCGTGACTAAAACAAGTTATAATTTCATAATAAATAAAGGTAAATTATAAAACCCTGTCAACCAAGGACAGTAAAATAACTAGTTTATCGCGGCTTTCAATTAAAAACTAGTAATGAATTCTAAAACATTTTAACTATATATGACAATACAGTATACAACAGGCTACAGATCGCCAACAACTTAAGGTAGATCACCATACTAGGCACCATGGGGACTTACAGTACATTTGTTTCCTTCATGGACCCTAGCTGGATTTACACCATCCCTTCACCATCCATTGAGCCATAAATTAAAATAACATATATTCTTCGGTTGAAAATAATGGTATGTTTAAATTCACTTTGGATGTTTTGGGGACTTACGTACCCCACAGGAGAGTCATAAGCCATAAGCCGTTTGTTGCTACTAAATTCTTCATTAATTGGGTTTATATACTTTCATTTTGATATTGACTCACTTCTGACACATGCTTGCTCTGCCTTGTGGTAGCTGAAACCAGGGTACACTTGCACTGTCCTTGAAGCATACGGATCCTTTGATGTAACATGCATTGTCATCTGCGCACCGATCATACATGCCACGAGGTCCTGGAATAAGTATTTTATATATTTGATAAAATTCCATACTGTTTATGATGACTTGATTCAAGCGGGATATTGCACTGTAAATTATTTTTCGCAAATTATATTCTTATCACTACTGATGGAGTTTCTTTTTACGCAATATTTAAGCCATACCATGACGAGAAAAATTAAACATTAATATATTTAGACCATAAAACCTCTCGTCACAAATTTGGAAAATTTATCATAAAAAGATATCACTATAGAAGACAATACTACGTATAAACAGGTCACCATAAGCAGGCGATAAGCAGGAATGGAGGGACTTCAATGTTATTTAGTAATGTGTTGAAGAAACAAGTCAATGCGGTGTTGTTCTGAAGGAGGCATGTTACCCTCAACATAGAGGCTAACATAAAGGCACCAAGGCATAGTCTAGGACCTTGCTGATAGATTGTTTCTGGTGTTTCAAAATTATTCTCAGGCTCAAGCATATGCAATGGGTCCATAGTCTATTGAGTACGTAATATTCATCTGAATATGTGGAGAAGGGTTGTCCCATTCCCTCAGCAATTTGAATATGATATGACTTTCAACACATCTAAGGATTTCAGGTATTTGGTCTCGAGATATTAAATATGTGTCAAAAACCAAATGATGGTCGAAAACCAGTCCCAAAACCTTGGCTTCCTACACAACCATATTTGGCGTGCAATCAAAAAGTAGTTCCGGGTCTTCATGGGCTTTATATTTGCGACAGAGATGTATCAGTTTAGAAACATTAGAACCATTTTCAAGTGACCATTGATCATTGATCAAAAGCTGTATGAAATGAGGTAATCAGCCTCTTAAAGCAATGGCATGCACAACTTTCAAATGACCATGTTACTATTTGCTATCATAAGATATGTATAGGCAGACATAGATGTTTGTTCTAAGTTCTTAAGAGTTAGGTAGTCCCACCTACCTTATTTTATATTGACGTCCTACTAAAAAACCCTCCATATATCCATATTAAGTTAGCCTTATTAAATATGTCAGTAATACAAGGCTTGAAATATGTCTGATCTAACATTATGGTGTTGACAGTATTAGCGTGGTGTAACGTGTCTTCGGGGGAACCATCGATGTTTTCCGCGTAATTTCTCGCGTACAGTGAGATGACAGCGCCACTTGTAAACACCGCCTCCAGCGCAGAAGCTTCCGTGGCAACCGGGACACAAAATGTTTGAAATATCCAGCTTTGACGTAAGTTATGACCTAAATTTCTGTCAAAGTACTGAAATTCTACCCTAGAACGTAATGCACTTTCAGAACCTTCATAAATGTGATCATAACTTTTGAAATAAAGCTCGTAAATTGTCAAGCGGACCATCGTCTGCCCAAATCAAAAGCCAAGCATAAACAACACGTGATTCTAATGGAATGTTGCCGACGTAATTAAAAAGATATGGAAAACCGAATTGGTAAACTCTTACATATTTTCTCCCGTGTTGCAGAATTCGTCTCGGCTTGTGACCACTGGGGTCATTTAAAATACTGCTGCCATGTCACTGTACTGCGCAGACATGAAACTGCGCTGCGCTTACCTGTAAATATGTATATTTTTAACAATTTTCAGCAAAAAACACTAAAATAATCAAGAATAAAATGACCATATTGCTTGACTTTTTATTAAAATGCCACGTTGTATTTGTTGACTTCTTGGGAGAAGAATGCATTACCTGAGCTTCCATACAAGGTCGTGACCCCGCTTTATAACGAGTAACCCGAAAACATGGTACGTCACTTCTCCCGCTCGCACTTGCGGACAGACACGAATTTTTTTCGCTGCATTGGAAACCAGCGGAAGACAGAACATTCTGACAATACATTTATGAGATGATATTTAATTACAGTTTTGATAATCTATTGATACGCAATAGTATACATGATCATCTTTTGCGTTCTTACCCCGGAAACACGTTACACCATGGTATATTCACTAACCTTTTCCGAAATGCTGTCAAATATACCCTTTTTTACATACTGCTTACATAAATCTACAACATAAAGTGGCGAAATTTTTTTTTTACTTGTGACAACATGTGGACGACGCTATTGAGTGTGTGTTTGTTTGTTTGTTTTTCTTCTTTGAACTACTTCTATAGTGCATTTACCAGTTTTGACTTCCAAAATAATAATCTAAATTTGCATCAGTTAAATACTTAGAGGTAGATATAAACAATCAGCTTAAAATAATACTCAGTTTTGAGAAAAGAAAGTTTATCTGTCAAATTACAAATAAATTACATTTGTTCCACAGCCTTTCCCACACTATTCACGTTTCAAGATGGTATATCGTGATTCGTTAATCACTAAATACAAATAGTTGAGGGCATTCTACTAATGAAGAATACTAGTTAATGAAATATGCTCTCTGTACTTAAATAGCGTAGGTGATACAAAGCACCCTCTTCGACTTTTAACGTTTTGTTTTAAGAATAAATTGAAATGTTCACATGCTCGTCAATATTTACATAACCGCAGTGTGCCATACTGGTGTGGACTATTCCCACTAAAAGGGAACGTCAATATTTCAGAGTATATTACAGACTCACCAGCTGAGGCTTTCAGTGGCGCCACATCTATAAGTTAACGAGGAGGACTAACTTGGTTCATGAGGGTAAATCATTGGAAGGCATCTACGTATAAGATGGTTGTTGAACAATATAAGGTCATCGATGCACCTCAGTTGTAATTCACAGTTCAAGCAAAAAGCAGAAAATCAGCGAGAATATGAATGGTATTACACAACGATTGACATTTCTTTTCAGACTCTTGTTGAGTTTTCCTTATTTCTTGTAAATCGTTCGTGCCTCGTAAAGATAAGTGAAAGAATCATCCAATGAAATCCTGTCTGTCATTTCATTGGTCGGCCACGAGTCTAGTAAAGAAGCCTTACCACTTATTATTATAGGATATTTATAAAGCGCTGGTATTTTTTCCCTCGATCATTGGATGTCAATCTCAACGGCACATCGTATAATCAATCTCAACTCCCTGGGGAGTATACAGCTCTTGCTGCCACTAGGCGCACCGAATTATTGTGGCTTTCTCATCCTTACGAGGTACCTATTAACAGCCGGGTGGACTGGGACACATAGTCACAGTACTTTGTCCAAGTTCACTGCTCGTTGCTGTACCCGCAACTAGGTGTTTGCACGTATTCATGTGGCCACTATCTGGTCATATACCAACGGATTCGTGGGTTCTTTTAAGTGCACAGGGTTGTGTACTGTTCACTAGGGGTTGTGGCAACACTGAAAGAGTCTGCACACAAAGTTGACTCCAAGGTTTTTACACCCGGTCACAGGTGGGCTCGATCCCGGCACCTCAACCTCGCTGGATCACTAGTCTGGCGCCTCAGCTCGCCCACCGCGCTCCCAATTTCAAGAATGAGAACGCTCATTCAAATGCCATTTGTTTAACATTAAACGTTAACATTAAAACTACAATCAAACTAAATATTTCGGTGACTTGAACAGACGGGTTTCTCGCATGTGCTGTATATATACTCTCCCAAAAAGAAACTCATAGGTGATATTGATATATGAAAATTTAAATAATTTAAATTGTTATTTATAATGCTGGCATGTTTACATAAAACGAAAGCACAGTGCAAAAAACGCACCTTTGGAAACGTTAATGCACGTTCTGATGAATCATGAGCAAGGACATTGTCTATATAAGGCCGTTTTGCTCTGAGAGGGTTATTGGCATTTTTTTAGCTAAATGAATGGCTATCGCAGCGGCTCCCCGCTGTAAATCGAAACATTACCATTGGCCGTTTGGAGGCTGTGGACTCTCAGTCTGCCGTTACGCGTCACCTCAATGTTCACAAGATTACCTTCAGTTGTTCATGGAACTGATATTGATCAACAAACCAATCCAACGCAAGATTGGCATCGGAGAGGTAGACATCGGATTACCACTCCGGCTCAGGATAGGTACATCCGTGTACTTCATTTGTAGATTCGAATTCTCACAGCAACTGCAAACGCAGTGCCTGGTTGGAGAGTGTCGGCACAAACCATTCGTAATCGTTTACGGGAAGCTGGATTTTCAACCAGAAGTGCAGCGACGCCTACCTCGACGCCGTCGGTCAAGTGGTGCAATGATGTTCGATTCTAGAATATACAAACCTGGCAACGCGTATGTTTCAGTGACGAATCGCGCTTTCTGCTTTACGGCCATGACGGGCCCAGAATTATGTCGCCCAGGTTTACCGATATGGTGATGGGAGTATCATGATGTGGGGAGCAATATCCTACACACAGAAATGTAACTGTGTGCCCCTTAAGGACAATTTAATTGCTATTCGGTACAGAGATCAAATCTTAAGGATTAGGATTCACATGGTTTCGATCATTGACCGTCAGAGGGAGTTGTTCCAGCAAGATAATGCCAGGCCTCACACACAGCACATGCCACTATTCAGTATCTTCAAAATGAGAACAAAACAGTGCTTCCATGGCCTTCCAAATCTCCCAACCTCAAACCCATCGAACATTTTTGGGGTGACCTCTGCCGACGTGTACTTGAACGTCAACTGGCGTCAGACCAACTGTCTCAGTTATTGCAAGATAAATATAGACTCGTTTTAATCAATATCAGGTCGAATTCAAAGACTTATTCAGTCATTGCCGAAACGGTCAGAGCGTTTTGAGGGGCTCGTGTTGGCCACAACAGACACTTAAGACAACGCCCAACTGGGAACGGACGCCATCAAAAGCTATACATTTTAACAAACGTTTGGTCTTTTAATACTGTGAAATCTTTAAAGTTAGCAGATTATAGTCGTGAAAATACACCTATTCGTTTCTTTTTTGAGAGATTATGTGTCACATTTGTTCTATCCTTTTAAAAGCTAATCTGATTATTGAAAAAAACCAATCACAACTATCATTGTGTTTGCTTTCATAATTGCAAAGAACAAAATTTATGCGGTATAAACTGAATTGCAGAAAAATGTAGGCACTTATGTTACAGATTTCAATATGTAGAAAAACCAACAATTGCTAATTAATGTATAAATAAATGTATTTCGTTCAAACGTATAATTATAGACATCACCTTTGGCACAGGCTGCTTTTCCAGATCGAGTTTCCAAACATCTCATCGCCTGCGTGCAAGACTTGGAGGTGCAGGGGCCTTCTAGGGCCTGAATGCATATGCATACTGCTTGATTACAGGGCTAACAAAAAAGATATCACTATAGACAAAAGTGCAAAATATAAATGGGCTATAGATCACCAGCGACTGAAGGCGGATAACCATATTAGGGACCATGGGGACTTACAGCACTTTTCATACCTTCAGCTGATGGCGACTGTAGTCAAATTTAGCCATACTATAAAATGACAAAATACTACTTGTTTAAAACAACTGGTAAGTTGAAATTTACTTTGAATGTTTCGGGACTTACGTACCCTCTCAGGAGGACAATCATTTTCCAATATCCCCCCCTCTGAGGATACAACTACAAACAATCTCGGTTACTAATATAAACTATCGATCATAAAATACCATTTATCTATTTACAAAACATTTTAATCAACAAAACATATTAATCAAAATGCATTAATCAATTCAATTTCTTTTACAAAACCAATGGTAAAATGATAATTAACATCAGTAAAGATGTTGATACTGCCTTGTGATGGACAAATCAATACAGTCAAGCAGGACATACTTGACCGTGATTCTTTCATCCTAAGGAATACAAAAAGGAGGATCCTAACCTTTCAATAAATATTCATGAGTGTATCTTGTACGGCCGTAACGACATCGTCGCTTGATCGATGACATCTTCAAATCTGGACTGACAACCCAAATAGGTACATGTATCACCGATATAGGGTTTTATTGCATGTAATCTATTCATTCTTACCTGGGTGTCCCACTTCATCTGCATTTGATCACGGATATAGGTTTTACTTACAGGTTTATAATCACTGTAAGGCATCAGAAGTGGTGTCACAGATTTGTTGAGTGCTGCTTTAGCTGCAGCATCAGCAATCATGTTACCAGTTATTCCAACATGGCTGACTAACGAACAAAAGATGATGTCGTATCGACCAGAAGCAAGCTAATTGTGCAATTCAATAATTTCGATTTAAAGTGGATGAGTACAGGACATGTTATTAAGAGCCTTAAAGCACGAAAGACAGTAAGATAATGTTATAAATGGGTCGCGTTTTGGATATATCTTAAATCTGTTAAAATGGCATTTGCTTCCGAAATAAAAATAGAATAGTTGTCAGGTATTCTGGACGACAGAGTCTTGGATCCAATGACAGTGGTGCTGGCAACAGCATCGCCAACCTTGGACCAATGTGTAAATACAGATTTAAAATTGTTATAATTACTCCTTAAACTGATTGTATTCCTGTTTATATTGTAATTTATTTTAGTCAGATTTCTTTACCAGTTGCCAAGGAGATGAAAGCAGTCGGAAATTAGAAATGAAATATTTTCAAACTCAATGTTTGCAGCAGAAATGAAAGGTTTAACTCCATTCCGAGAGGCGTAATAAGTGAAGACATCTTTTCATATAGAGGATTAAAAATGCACTGTATGCAGTGTTGGACTGATTAGAATAAAGTTTCGTGGCATAATGAAATGATAATTTTACACGACCTTGTTCAAGCAACGGCTTATTGTTTTCTACATACAAACTGTCAATAGGCGATGTAGTGAAGGAACCAAGACAAAGCCTAAGGCCCTAATAGTGGATAGAATCTAAACATTTCAGTCTGCTTTTGCAGGCTCCACCGTAGACGATGGAGCCATAATCGAGTTTGGATGTTGACTGGTCGAGTTGAAAAAAACTCTTAGTATTTAATATGAGGTAGAAGATTATACCAAGGCATTTGGCTTCTTTTACAACTTTAATAGGCGTACCATCTACATTTAGTTTTTGGTTGATATTTTCTAAAAAAGTGGATATAATTTGGTTTAGACTTTAACCCATTTTCAAGGCACTATCAATGAATTTTGTTGAGGCAGATTTGTAACGCATATTTTCACCATGACAAGAAATGTTAAAATCATCTACGAAAAGGGAACCATCGACCGAATCAGTTAAAACCTTTAAAAGACTATTTATTTTAATACCAAACAATGTGACAAACAAAATACTGCCTTATCTGGTCAGGGTACAACCCACGCGGACTTTGCCTGTTGGTTAAAAATTGCGATATAAAATCATGTACATTTTCCATGTAGTATCATGTGCTTTATCGAGATCCAAGAAAATTGATACTCCATGTTGCGTAGATACTATAGCATCTTTTACAAATGATTCTAATCGTACTAAATGATCAGAAGTGTTTCGGAAAACACATTCTATATCTGTAATCAGATTTCTTGTTTCCAAATACTAAACTAATCTATTATTTACCATTCGTTCCATGGTTTAACAAACGCAACTGGCTATGGATATAGGGCGGTACTTTGAGCGATCTGTATGATCCCGGCCATGACTTTGGGAATTACCAAGGCATTGTGCCATGAAGGAGGGAAATTATCTGAAGTATACGGTCAATATATCTAAAAAGTGTCAAAAAATATGAGTCAGGCAAATGCTTCAGTAACTAGTAATGGATGCTATCATCGACAGTAATTGAAATACTTCATTGCTGTGTGCACCGTTATTATATCGAACCGCTAAGGAAACGTCACCTTTCAAAACCAAAAGCAAATTTTTGTTCTTACAAGGTAGTGTTTTTATTATGATTGTACCGATTTGCTAACATGTTTTCCAATCCAAATAGACCGTTATTACCAACATCAGTGTGTTTCTGATGAAAAAGCATACCGAACAAACGAACCTAAAAGACCGACGTGGTAAAAGGTTCCGTATGACATTCGTGAAAATGAAAATACCGTGCTTGTCCTGACAACCCTACCAATGACAGCGAGTCGCAAACTCACATATTTTTTGTTTTGACACAATGACCATGCTACGACTTACGTGAGATCAGAGGAACCAAGCCTTGGGACTATTGGAAGTTGGCCACACTGCACGGAGCCTAGTCAATCATTTTAATGTTCATATTAGGACAATCTTCCTGAGCGGTATCAGGCCACTAACAGCATCCAAGACCGGCAACGCAGTGGACTACCTTCAGTAACATCAGAACGTAAAGACCGAAAGATTGTGCGCAACCATCTGCAGGATCGCTTCACAGAGCGAGGGAAACAGCACGCAAAGACCACTGGGACTCAAAACACACCCATTAGTGCCGATACGGCGCGTCGACGTTTGCGCGAAAGAAGTCGCTGCTGTCACATCGTGGTCAC
This sequence comes from Haliotis rubra, assembly GCF_003918875.1. NCBI lineage: Eukaryota > Metazoa > Mollusca > Gastropoda > Lepetellida > Haliotidae > Haliotis > Haliotis rubra. Next base: position 371,617 of record NW_025767337.1, on the reverse strand, counting down.
TGTCCTCACCGTTTGTCACCGCCAAAACCGACTGCAATTGGCAACTCAGCATCGACATTGAAGTTGTCGACAATGGAGAACTGTGCTTTTTTCTGATGAAAGCCGGCATTGTGTTTCGACAGTCGATAGCAGAGTGAGAGTATGGCGAAGGCGTGGGGAACGGTTTTCCACCGAGTGCATTGTTTAAAGAGACTCGTCGGGTGGTCCAAGCATCATGGTGTGGGAATCTCAGTCCTGGGCGAGGAAATGGCTTGACAGCTGCTCGGTATATTGATCAAGTCATAAGACCCCACGTTGTACCACATGTTGGACGTCACCCTACAATGGCCTGCACTAAAGGGACAATGTCACACCACATTTCTCTAAAAATACATAATGCATTTTTCACAATAGTACTAACTATCAGCCCTTAGGGAAGCTAGCTACCAAATAATTTATTCTAAAACATTTAGATTACAATATTAAATTAAAAAGTTCGAATGAATTAATGCCACGTTGCATTAAATCGACTCTCGCGCCTTCAACTGGCCGAACATTATTTCAAGCTAACCCCACAGAGGTATATATGTCCCTTGGAATGCTCTTTACGAATATCCTATAACGCAACTTCGGCAAACACTGACAATACCGTTTGCGATGTACGGAACAATCGTTTACATTCCACATATGGTAAGGCACCGTTCATAATTTATGGTTGGGGGTGATGATGATTTTAATGGGGGTCACCCATTTTGTTCTGGTGAGGTAGGGGGTCATCAATTTTGTACACAACATTATTAAAAAATTATGATAAAACATATGGGGAGAGGGGGTCATTGATTTTGTAAAATGACATGCAGGGAGTCACTTACTTTGTACATAAATTTTAGGGGTGTCACTCACATTGTACATGCTTCTCCATAAAAATCATGATCAATCCCCCAGCCATAAATTATGAACGGTCCCCAAGTGCTATATGTTTGTAAGCTGTTCGCCTCGAAGTTTAAATTATCAATTTCCGGCAAGTCATTAGGAATTATAATTCTTTTATTGCATCAATAGGAAGCTAGATTGAGTGCGTATGATCCCAATATATTAAAATATAGGCCCAAATATTTGTCGAAAATTTATGACATTGTGCCTTGAAGTCCAAGCGAACACCTTTGGGACGAGATTCAAAGGAGACTGAATGACCCCCAACCAAGGCCGACAAACAGAGGACTTGTTTGAGGTATTGTTTGATGAGCTATGTCATTGACCTTATCAGAAAATAACCTAAATGGATCTTCAGTTTTTTATAAAACGGTTAGTATTAGGTTTGAGGTTCATAAAACTTCATACAATGCCTAATTTGCGTTAAGATAAACATGGCTGTAAATGACTCTCTGTCATACAAAAGTAGAAGATCTTCCTGCAGCCTTATTTTCTAGTGGAGAAAGGGAATGATGACAGTTGTGTTGTCTTAACTCAAACTTATCAGATTGTTTAAGATACGTCTCCTGGAGATACAGTACTGATATTTGAAAATCTTGAACTAATAATTGTATCTAAATGTAAACATTTTCTGAGTCCTCTATAATTCCACTTAAGCAGAGACCCGTGAAGATCCGGGGTAGAATTGGTCTTCAGCAACCCATGCTTGCCACAAAAGGCGACTATGCTTGTCGTAAAAGGCGACTAACGGGATCGGGTGGTCAGGCTCGCTGACTTGGTTGACACATGTCATCGGTTCCCAATTGCGCAGATCGATGCTCATGCTGTTTATCACTGAATTGTCTGTTCCAAACTCGATTTTTACAGACCGCCGCCATATAGCTGGAGTATTGCTGAGTGCGGCGTAAAACTTAACTCACTCACTTAAGCAGATTTCTGGAGCCAGCTGGGGTTGTATAATGTGTCGAGTCCGAATCTCAGGTATCGGATGTGATGGGGTGACATCCATATCAAGCGGTTCAAATGGGCTGTAAAACGTTACAGGGGCTTCCAAAGCAGGAAGCACCTCCAAATGCTTTAGCGTTTTACCTTTATTCTTCACCTGTTTCGTTTTTTACTTTTGACAGTCTTCATTTTCTTGGTCAGATGTCAGACCGTGGTGATTCTTATGAATCCTTCGTCTGAGAAGCTGGGCAGTTTGGGATGAGACAGGTTTATTAAGTGTGACCTGTTTATCTGTCAGTCAAGATATTGCTGTCTGACATGAAACCGATAGCTGTGAAATTTGAGCAAGAAGAGATGAAGAAACTACTGCAGAATAAGAAGAAGCAGTAGTTTGTGTCTGAATTTGAAATTTGTTTTTGCGTCCGAAAAAGAGATACTGTACTTTATTTTCAGTATTTTAGTGAGTGATTTTAAAAATTAGGGCAGGACTTTGATGATGCTACATGCCGTCCATCACAGATGGCACACTTTATTTCATTAGATTTATGTTCTGTTTTCTAGTGAAGCAGAACCTGGCTCCTTGGCCCTCAACCACCAGAATCCATTTCTTCACCGACACATGGGCGCAACCCACGGTAAACAGGTTGCCAAATTTGGTCGCCTTTTACGACAAGCAGTGGGATGATGTGGGCACATTCTACCCCGGGTCCACACCGGGGAAGGTTGTTGGAAAGAATACACTCGTGTTTTCACTGCCTCGAAACCTGCTATTTCGTACTGCGTTTCTCATTTATTAGGGCTCCTTGCCTCTAGGCAGGAGACCTATTGTAATCGTTCGGATTATTATTATTATTATTATTTATTATTCCGCTGATTTTTGTACCAAACATAACTCCTAAACCAATGCTCCGAATCGCTTACCAAAAATCACACAGATGCGCACCGAGGTGTAGATATTCCCCTTAAAAATCTCTAGGCTCTTGGCTCAATAGCAAAAGGGAGTTAATTCAAAATTAATTTGACAGCAAATATCTCAAGAACTAATTGTTCCAACACTTCCAAATTTCTTGTACTGATGCACAATCGAATTCCCAACAATTGTGCCTGGACGGGTCAAGTCGCTAAAACGTACCGTTTGGCAGTTATTTTTGTTTTCAGTTTTTGGCCATGTTTTGGCCAGTATGGTAGATGATGTCTTGGTGATTCCAGAACACTAATTGTTTTGAACGTAGACCCAAGAACAACTGAGATGCAGGCTTTTAAAGAGGGAACTATTTCTTTCTCCGGAACTTCTTAAAACGTACATGACCCCCGCGACCCCGGGTGTATTTGGGAGATCCGTTCGCCTGTCAAAACACGTGTTCTGGCTCCGTTTTGGACGATGATATCTAGCCCTCAGATACAATAGATAGAAAGTAAAGCCAAGGAGACCTCATCGTTGCCTGCAACTATATTTCTGTCTGGATTTTCAGCCTTTCCAGTAATGTTCTATTTTTAAAGCCTAGAGCAGTTAAACATATTCCCTTTCAAAATATTCCGATCATCTCCCTGTTTTCGCCCCTGAAGAGGATCTAATGGTTGGTAATGTGTCTGTTGGTTCACTTAAGCTGCATTTGCAGAAGTTTCAAAACAGCATGGTTGCCGAGATAATCATTGAATGCACAATGTCATTCAGAAAGGGGTCAAATGTAAGACATGTTATATTTGTGAGTACACTTTCTCAGTAAAATACAGATTTTCTTACCCTTATTCGGGCTGGAGTCTGATCCGATTCGAACCCAGACCCTCAGAGTTAGGCACCTAACCGTCAGCAAACAAAGCCGGCCGCCTAACCAGCTCAGCCACTGCAGCTTCCACAAAATGGAAGTCGGACAACTGGTAGTCCAGGCCACAGCGGCTTGTAACGCTAAAAACTTCCATCAAGGTATATACTGTCACTGACGGGGTCTTAGTACTATATAAAAGGAAAGGGATGTAACGAGGTCAACACACCAAGTTCGTTTTAGGGCGAATTCCACAATGCTCACTGTATTTATCCCATTTAAAGTATGGTCTTCGGAAGCTCGATAAATCGTGATTTCTCGATTCCGAGCCAAAATCCCTGCTCAGAATTTGTAGCGGTAACTCACCCATTTTCTTGTTTATTTCACAGTATACACAAACGATATTCACCAAAACATGTTGAACTGATGGCGCCTGTCAGCGCGCTAGTCGCCATTCTTTCGGATACACTTACATCTCACTGTCATAATCAGTTTACGTACATTTATTCATTGCAAATGGAATTGTGTCGTGCCCGTTCGCCATTGACGACCTTGGCCTTAACCTGCCCTGCACTTAAAAGAGCAAGGGAGCTCATTGGCTAAGAATAAAATATGTCCCATCAAATCGCTGACTCTTTTAAGACCCCGTCAGTGACAGTATATACCTTGATGGCAGTTTTTATCGTTATAAGCCCCTGTGGTCCAGACCACTGGCTTTATGTACCCTCTGATGAGTATAAAGTGGCAAGACTCCCACGGCCGAAAGCAATGAATACGCAACGTCATTTATCAAGTGGTCAAATGTAAGATATGTTATATTTTGGATTACACTTTCTCAGTAAAGTACAGATTTTTGTACTTTTGTTGGGTTGAGTCCAACCCGGGATTCGAATCCACAACCTCAGAGTCAGGCACCTAATCGCCACAGTTGTCCCACATCCATTTCTTTTTGGAAACCGCCCGGATGAGTGGGATAGGCGGCTGCTTTTCTGTGCTGGCGATTAAATGTCTGTCTCGGAGAGTGTGGTTTCGAATCCGGGGTGGGACTCAGCCGAACAAAAATACTAGAATGTGTACTTTACTGAGAAAGTGTAATCCAAAATATAACATCTGTTACATATAATAGATACTAACTGACAGATAGCGGAAGATCATGGGAAGGTTTGCTGGTGACAAACGTAGAACACAGACACATTGAACCTTACTGAAAGTTTAAACTAATGATATTTACGTAATATAGTGATATCTAAGAAGAACGATTTCACCAGTTTACAACAACACTTTCAAGTACTACTCACATCTGGGTGAAGTGTACGTCGAACAATGTCACCATCTTCTGCCTTGTTTGATTCCACGCAAGATAGTCGACAGGTTAAAGAGTCTCTGTTGTATTCATTAGCCACACATGGGCCATGCTCAGTACATTTGACATGACATAACATAACGCTTATGTTCTGAAAAGAAACAAAGCCACGTTTTGCTATTTCCTTTGACTGTTTCATGCAAATTGAAAATTTGCATGCAAGGATCGCTGTCAAGGCAATGACAATTTTCTGAAAACTCCCTTGAATAACCATACTCATAACGGGGTAAGAAAACGGCGACTGCTTGTGTTGATGTGCACTGCATCTAGTCAAGGAAACTTACTTCTGTATCTCAGCGATATCACGTGACTGTACATATACTGATAAAATATATATTACCGTGTGAACCTACATGCTGTTATTAATATTCAAGCACATGTACTTTCCTGTACTTGCATATACCTGCTTCATTGAGTGAGTGAGTTTAGTTTTACGCCACACTCAGCAATATTTTACTAAGATAAAAAGTCGAACAAAATTAGGATCGTGAGGCTGGAACATGGCAAAACCAATTTGCTTAAGGTTCACGCATAATATGCAGAAAAATACAACATAGATTTTTTTTAAATATATTGAACTTTTGTTAACATATTTTTGTTATCATCCATTAAAACCATTCTATCAAACTTTTATTTTGGTTATTGCTCATTAAAATCATTCTCTCAATTGCTAAGTGTTTGGGCTGGCCCATTGTATGAAGTAGGTAACAGGCAGGAGATGAGCAGTGCACTGGACCATGAACTTTGTTGTTATAAGCTGTATGGGGTTATGGGATGTATGGGTTTCGGAAGGTTACCGTGACCATACATTCTGGCATTGTTGATATTTACGTGTTTGTGTATTCCCTGCATATTGTAAGTAGTTACACGCCAAGTTTAACATTCAATTTGTTTGTTTTTGTTTTCATCAGAATAAATGTCAAATTGATTTTGCTACTGGTTTTATACAACATGTAGTATTTCGTATTTTTTGTCATATCAAGAATGTTATTGCTGGTTTTATGCTCATGTGTACTTATCCGTGAAGATCCGGGTTAGAATTTGGTCTTCACCAACCCATGCTTGTTGTAAGAGGCGACTCACGGGATCAGGTGGTCAGGCTGGCTGACTTGGTGAACAAGCTGTTATTGGATTACCGGATTGAATGGTCCAGATTTGATTATTTACAGACCACAAAGCTGTAATATTGCTGAGAAATCATCACTTCCACCTCTTGAAATAAGAAATAAGCCTGTTCCTTGTGACACTAACAGCCAAAATGAAAACTTCACAATTCACATTTGAAAATAATAATATGAATTGTTATAGTAAACAATTTTAGGGTATGATAATATTAATCCCCAAGTATCGACTCAAGAACAGAACTAACCACAGCACATTTAATCCAAACATCTTGCGCCCCACAATATAGTTAAAACGTGTTTTTTTACATGCCACTGCTCATGTGATCTTATCATTGCACGTGCATTTGATCGCACATGTTCCCATCAAATGTACAAAGTGATAAAAAACAACACTTTGCTGTGGATCCGAGTGCCGACTGGAATCGAGTTCTCTTCTGTGATGAATCAAGATACTCTCAGATTCGATGATGGTAGGAAGAGAGTGTGGAGGCGACGCGGTGAACATTATGATCAGTGTTGTGTACAGGAAATTGACAGATTTGGGGGCAGAAATGGCATGGTTTGGGGTGCTTTCTATGGGATTGCCCGTTCCCGACTTCTAGTTATCCGCGGGAACCTTAATCCTGCAGGTTACTGCCACCAGGTGCTAGCCCCCGAACATATTCAATTCGTGGCAGCACATGGTCCAGCACATGTTTCTACATGACAATGCCAGACCCCTTACAGCCCTCTTGGCCAGGAATTACCTGCAGAACGCAGGAATCAACGTTCTTGAGTGGCCGTCAAGGTCACCTGATCTCAATCCAATCGAGCACATCTGGGATGCTCTGGGTAGACGTCTGCGCACTCTCAGGAACCAACCCGAGATTTTGTATGATCTTGGTGCTGCTTTGCGGGAACGGTGGCACAGACTCCGCAATAATGTGTTTACACGCACCAGACAGTCCATGATGAGGCTTTGCTTGGCAGTTGTGAACGCACAGAGTTGCCACACACTCAGCATATGGAACCGATCTTTGACATTGTGATTATTCTCAGTTCACCCTATCGACCCTAACAAATAAATAACCTCTATACCACATTCTTGTGTTCTTTCTTTTATATGGTATTTAATATATGATTATGAAGTTTCTGGTTTGACTCAGTGTATATCTCCTTTCCATCTGCTTCCTTCTCCTCTTTGGCAGTTGGTGGGGCCACAAGTGGACCATACATTGATCAAATTTATACACAAATTAATTGCAGTACAGACAAGAATTTAATCAATTGAGACGAAACTATAATACATGCAGATACTACAGTGCATTCACTTATAAACAACATCCACTTTTAATTTTCTACATCGAAAACGAATTGTAAACATTTCGCAGAAGAAACAAACCCCATAAAAATCAATAACTTTTCTGCAAATGTCACCCTCCTCAAAGTTGTAAAGGAACCCAAATCCTTGGGTCTCATTGTTGGGTCTCATTAACGGCTACTGCTGCAGCGCATATGGTGGATCCTGTAAATACAACCTTAAACTACTGGATTCTGTCCACCGCCCATGCCTACGAGGAATCTTCAATTCGACCTTTTGGAAAAAAACATTAAACTATTCAGCAAAGAAAATATATCTCCTTTCAGCCTGCTTCCTTTTCATCCTTGGCATTTAGATAAGGACAAACTGAATACATAAGTTGTTCATCCATAAGGTTGGTCCTAATCAGACTCTCCAACTTCTAAATGTGCAACTTAAAGAAGTTCTCCTTGGCATTTGTTAGGCCATACGGAGAACTTACATTGACATCATTCAGGCAGAATTTGTAGACTAGGAAGCCATATGTTTAACATAAACCTGACTAAATGATAATATAAATAGTAATGATATGCTAATTGCACGCTTGCACATTCCATTTAGAAAAGATGATTTAACGCGGACAACGCGATCAATACTGGGATCTGATTTACCAATCAATGGAAATGGCGATCGATTTAAACATGTTTACTGTTATCGCCGGTGAGATTGATATATGTATAAACATTCAAAATGAAAGTAACATTAAAATTGAAACGCTAAAACGTGTGTACAGGATGAAACAGATCATAAATGCACCAACAAGAAGTATGCATAGCTCCAACACTTTAATTGATTTGATTTTGGTAACACATGAAAACAGCGTGCTTAGCTCAGGCGTACTCGATCCCATATGCAGTGATCATTGTCCAATTTTCTTAATGGTAACAGATAAAATTACCAAGACTGATGCAGCAATTAAAAGAGTCGTGTACGATTTTAAATATATGGATAAAGAGAGTCTGAGTTCAAAGAAATCTTAACGAAAATGATGAAAAAGATATATTTTCCTCTGGTAATATTAACGCTGCAATCCTAACGAAAAAAATAAAGTATAATGTTATCTTAAACATCACTACACCAAACAGACTGGCCAATGTTAGAGCTAAGATCCGTTATGGATGAATAGCAAAATCCGTTCTGCAATGCGTAAGGGAAGCCGTTTTCATACAAAAGCTAAAAATCGAAACCGTCCTTCCGACTGGGCTTATTTCCGATCAGTCAGAGTGAGTGAGTTAATATTTAGCTTCACATTGGCAATATTCCAGCCATATCGTGACTAGAACAATAATTTTATTTCATTTAAGTCAATATTAAAATCAATAAATTTAGAACGTAAAAACTTGCCATCAAAGGTGAGTAAACATACCAGAGTAACACAGCTGTTAATTCAAAACTAGTATATTATCATAAAAATAAATCATTGCGGACAACAGTACCAAAAACAACGGGCTATAGAGAAGGTTGATCACCATAGGTCGATCAGTCAGAAATAAAGTTGTCTCTTAATACGTGATTCAAAAATTGATGTTAGGATAAATTCCTCGGTGGGCACAAAGCCATGGTTGCGTATGGTAAAACAATATATTAAAACATAAAACAGTCTAAAAGTAACTACTTTCCACCAATCATATCAAATGACATTATCTACGACGACCCCAAAGACATTGCAAATGTTTTAAACGATTTCTTTGTACAGGGCCAGATGGAATAGGAAATAGATTTCTGAAAGGGGTGGCTGTCTGACTGGAAGCATCCGTCATGCCTCGTTATTAACAGAATAGTGTAAATGAACGTTCCAATTACAGACCGGTCGCACTCACGAGCTGTTTATCTAATGTTTTAGGAAAATATGTTTTTAAACATGTATTTAATTACTTTAAGGACAATGATATTTTTTAACCAATTTGCAGTCGGGTTTTATGTCAGACGACTCCACCGCTAACCAATGAACTTATTTGTATGATTTTATCTTGGACTTGATGAGGGTAAAGAGATCAGAGCTGTTTTTGTGACATTAGTAAGGCATTTGATAAGGTATCAAGGGCATCATTTCTAGACTTAAAATCTACGGGATCGGTGGATCACTTTTGAACTGGTTTGAAAATTATTTAGAAAACAGAGTGCAAAATGTCGTAATTAATGGATACTGTTCCGATTATAAACCCGTAGTTGCTTGCGTCCCTCAAGGCTCCATATTGGGACCCTTACTTTTTATCGTATACATTAATGATATAGTAAATGGAATAGAAAGTCACATACGTATATTTGCTGACGACACCTCAATTTACGTAATTGTTGATGATCACGATACTGTCGCATCCTGTCTGTATAAAGCTGGGCAGATAAGTGGCAAGTGAACTTCAACCCTGATAAAACCGAAACAATGATTCCTTCTCGTGCACATAAAACTAATAAGATTCTTATCTTGAACATGAACCAAACCTTGATACAATAAGTTGAAAGTCATACACACCTAGGAAATCAGATACTACCACCCAAATACTTGGATCAGATCTTGATTGCTTTCTTGTAACAGGGATCCCGCAAAGGTGAATTACAGGTAAATACAGTGCATTCCCTGGTTAACATAAAAGTGCAAAAAGCTGAAAATTCAAACATAAACGTAAAACGTTTAGTGTTGAAACCGAACTCTTGGGGTGTGAACGGCAAACAGATGACCTCTTGTCGTGACATGCAGTTAGATCGTCGGAAACGACTGAAGTGGATTGACTTGTCAGGACCGGTGTCGTGGCTGACATGCCCAAGGTCGAAGATCGGTACTTATGCTTCCAGTTACTAGTTTGGCTGACTTGATCAATTATAGGTTGAATGGCTGAAATAAAGGATCACACAGCACATTGTAAATTCAGTGGATTAGGGTGCAGATAGCATGCAAAAGAATAACAAATTACGCCACAATAAAGTTAATACTATCATACCTATATCATAAGAATTTGACCTGTGATCCTCAATGCTTTCTGAGAAAGCAGGGGGTGTTACAATCACTGTGTTTGAAATGATGTCGCATGGACAAAGGGACATAACTCTTTTTACGGCGTCATTTTATATTGCTCAGTCTAGACACCCTACGCATCTCTTTCAACCATTGGTGAGATGATGCCAAGAATGCACAGGTTAAGGTGTGCCATTAAGTTACTATTTTGCAACAATATCTATATCAAGCTGCCGAGAATTTAGTTCACAGATGGGAAATTGGCAGCACAATATGGATGGGTAAAAAACGCCATAATAAATTAAACTACAGGCGGTGGTGTACCCTAGTGGTTAAGGCGTTCAGCCGTCACGCCAAAGACCCGAGTTCGATTCCCCAAATGGGCACAATATGTGAAGTCCATTTCTGGTGTCTCCTGCCGTGATATTGCTGGAAGATCGCTAAAAGCGGGGTAAAACCATACTCACTCACATGCATAATGTAGATAGTTTCATAATTTAAGCGAAAGAGCTCACCAAAGTTGCAAGTGCGATCAGAGAATTGATGGATCGTTAGACAGACATATCGGAAAGAAAAGGCATAAAAGCCGATGTACCTTATTCCCTCCTGCTGATTCTTATCATAAACAAAAAGGTGTCTGTGATGGACATTGAATCTGTCCGCTCTTCGAGGCCATGTCGCGCTCTTAACCTCCGCCAGACAGGGGTTGGAGACATGGATGCTTTCACTCGCTACAAAATAAAATTATAATATATAAAGTCATACGAACACAAGATATGCTAGTTCGTCACTAAAAACTGCATTTGATCCAACTTCAAGCGAAATTACCAAGCCATGTTTGGTGCGTTTTCCTTATACCACTGTCACCAAATGTAATACTTCCTTAAAGAATATGTCACATTAGTAATGCGTGGGTATTTTCGGCCCTATTGTATAGCATACCTAAATGGCTGCATAAGGGGACTGATTCTGTCCGTGTTAGCGTTCTCAAAACAATTACTCACCGGGCTTCAATTGTAATACACAGCAACAGGACAATGTCAGCCCCATTTCTGGCGTTTTCATACCATGATCTGAACATTGACCGGAAGCAGCCTGCCAGCCCACTATTAACATTCTTAATATTTTGTTAGAGCCAAAATTCAAAATAGGCTTTCACACAAAAATACCTCAAATAGGGATCCCTTTCTTCTGATAATTGTCATCGCCATGGTTACAGGAATAGGGACAACTGACACCAGGGCAATACACCATCCGGCGACCACAGCATATCCGGAGTACTTATAGTACCCGTATGTGGGGTTCTCGTAGGTAGCCACAGTGAGAACAAGCACTATCTTAAATGACAATGAGTAAGTGAGTGAGTTAAAATTTAAAGTCACATCGGCAGTATTTCAGCCATACCGTGACTATATCAAGTTATATATTAATAAGAGTTCTAGGTAAATTATAAAAATCTGTCAACGAAGGACAGTAAAACAACTAGTTTATCACTGATATAAATCTTTAAACTAGTAATTAAATATAAAACAGGTTAACTATACATGTCAAGACAAAATAAAAAAACAGGCTATAGATCGCCAACTGAAGGTACATCACCATACCAGGGACCATGGGGACTTACAGTACCTTTGCTCATAGCATGACCCCTAGCTGTATTTACACCATCCCTTCAGCCGCTGGCGATTGCAGGAGTGAGAGAGTTAAAATTTTACATCACATCGGCAATATTACAGCCATGTAGCGATGAAAACAAGGTAATTAATTTAAAATATCAACTAGACTATCAAGGATATATGTTGAAAACTAGTAATTAAATCTAAAATACTTTAATTATAGAGGACGATACAATATAAAAACAAGCTACAGATCGCCAACAACTGAAGGTACATCACCATACCAGGGACCATAGGGACTTACAGTACCTTTGCTACTAGCATGGGCCCTAGCTGTATTTGCACCATCCCTTCAGCCGCTGGCGATTGTAGGAAAATTTAGCCAAAGTTAACATCACATAAATACTACCTTTAAAAAATCTTGGTAAGTTAAATGACAATGAAAATGACAACACAATAATGAAATGTTACACAAAAAACGAAGGCTTTATTTTATTATGATACTAGGATTGCTTTAGGAAGTTATGTTTACGGCAAACAGGTGTGTTAGACAGTTTATAATTCATGGTGTGGCAGACATTCACTTTAGATCTCATATTATGGAATTGTTAGTTTGTGTCTGTACTGTATACCTGCTGCCATTGATTTTATCTGATGTCACATAATGTAACTTACGACGTCACATTTCTGATACATGTAGTTCATCTTCAAGTGCTGACATTCGAGTGTGATTTTACGAAGCACCTGTTCGAATTCATGTATTAACGTTTATGCTCTTTTGAGAAAGTCAGTACGACATACATTATTAAAGAAAGACCAAACATTGTTGAGTTGTAGTGCATGAGTGAGTGAGTTAAAGTTTATAGTCACAACGGCAGTATTTCGTGACTCAAATAGTTCATAATAATTACTACTAGAATATCACATTAACAAAACTAGCAGTTAACTAAAAAATTATGACAGTACAATATAGATCGCCAACAACTATTGGTAGATCACTATACTAGGGACCATGGGACTTACATTACCTTTGCTACACATGCATCGACCCTAGCTGGATTACGTCATCCATCCTGCCGTTGGCGATTATAGTCAAATCTAGCCATAATTTAAAATCACAAACTGCTACGTTTTGAAAATCTGGCATGTTTTCGGGACGTACGTATCCTTTCAGGATATTGAGTTGCAGAGTTCCAGACACGAATGACTGATAATATACACACTGATCAAAAGACATTGGTAGTCGAGATATGGATGTCAGGAACATATATACAGTTTTACGCGGTGGCTAAGGACACATATTATATTTCATCTTCTATTTTTGCCTTTTACGTCCAATGGAAACTTTTCGGCTGACAAACCTAATTGTGTGTTTTCTGGCGTTGAGATTATATGTTTGCATGTTATTTTTACTGATAAGAGTTTTGTTAATTTAAACACAACCGAAATGGGATAGAAACTAAATATACACGTAATGTTTTAGGTAACCTATAACTTACATTACTGTGAACAAACGGGGGCTACAGTGGACGATTTGGATGTTTGTTGTAAGCTGACTACTAACATGGTGGAACCACAACTAATCCAGAGCCTGTGTTTTATAACGTATAGAGGATATTGTTACCAGCAAGGCCGCAGGAATGACGATAAAGCACACGAGCATGTAGACGGCTGGCAGTGGTCTGCCTGTCATGGCTTCTACATCAGCAGAGAAGCGTTCAGCTCCTGAAGATGTACAATTATTATATCGTTATCACCATCAAATAAATTTGTTTCTTGTTTTGCAATGTGAACAACTTCACAGTCTGTCGGAGTACGATGAGAAAATAATAAGATAGGTCACGAAGACAAACTGCGTTCGCGATAAAAGTAAAGCTTGGAGAAGCCGATGACAAGATACTAGCACAGATATCGATATCTCATTTTGATCTCCTCCTGACGTGCACACACACACACACACACAGAACACACCCACCCTGAAATCTGGGTAATATAAACGCAGAGTATATATGTGTGCGTGTGTGCGTGTGTGCGTGCGTGTGCGCGTTCTCTTTTCGTCCTTTTCAAGTCGACGCCAAACAACAACAAAAATCGTTCCACTTCGTATGTAAAATAAAGGCTCTCACATTTTGGAGTAACATAATCTTTTCATCTGCTATGTTAAGTATAGGCATATTATTGCATCTTTCCACAGTCCATCCGAATTTGAGTTAAAATTGATTCAAATGGAATAGCGTTACTCACCGTATAACCAGCCAATGGCGATACACTGGAGTACCGCAGTGACAAACAAGACGACTGCCACGACATACCAATCCATCAACGTAAACAGGTATACGCCCCCCTGAAATGTAACCACTCCAGTAAGCAGGCAATATGATCTATAATAACCTGGATGAAAACTATACCTGTAAAGTAAATGCTTGTAAATCATGCATTTACAAGGCTAAACAAGTGTTGAAAAAGAGGTGTTTGATGTCTTTAAATTATAAGCAATATTACAGTTGACTGTAACACAAAGCTCACTCGAGTGGTAAAGATGAGCCCCACAAGAAACGTTGCTCCCATGAACGCAACGGTCATGACGGGCTGCATGTACTTGAAATGAAGGCGTCCTGGCAGGAGTTCTTTCATGCATCTGAGAGCTGATTCTGCATTCGCAAACTATTTGTAACAAAAACAAGGCGTTGTTTATGTACGACCCGAGAAGATCTTGGTTAGAATTGCCGTAACCAATGATTGCCGTAAGAGGCGCTAACGGGATCGGGAGTCAATTCGCTGATTTTGTTGACCCATAGATCGATGCACATGATGTTGATCACTGGATTGTCTGGTCCAGACTCGATTATTTACAGACCGCCGCCATACAGGTGGAATATTGTTGAGTGCAGCTTTAAACAACCAAGCCAAACCAAACCAAAACATTTATGTATGTTATGATGTGCTTGTTATTTGACAAAGGTGTAATTATTCCATATCGTACAATGTGCATTTCCTAAAGTAAACCAATTAATATCAAGTGTGAGATAAACTCACTAAATATCATAATGTATGAGGATCTTAGTCATTGATATCGATGTTGCGTTACCACAGAGTCTATCACCATCATCAACGTTGTTACAAAGAAGAGGACCGACCATAGTTGAGGCAGCGGAAGAAGTGCAACTGCCTCTGGATATATGATAAATCCAATACCAGGACCTGAAAAATAATAATTCATTTGTGTTGATTTGAAAATGTCATAGAGCGTCACAATTTCTATATTATTTTTTTAAATGATTACTACCACCTTTCCGCGACGGCAGTCTGCCAACTCACCCGTGTTAATTTGCTCAATTTTGAGTAAGAGCTATTGGTGACAAAGTCAGACCCAGATTTCACAGAGCTGCTGTATAAGGAACTGCAGTCAAAACCTACAAATACATTTCGATATAATACACCAAAAGCTACTGTTAAAGTAGAGCAGACTAAGACATTTACGATGCTCCAATCTAGACTGTACTTTAATCATTTGCCCATTCATTTATATCCCAACATTCCAGCTATATGGCAGTCGTCTGTAAATAATAAATCCAGTGATGAACAGCATGAGCATCGATCTACCCAGTTGGGAAGTCAACGATCCTGTCGCCTCTGTTAGTCGCCTCTAGCATGAGTTGCTGAATACCAATTCTAACCCTGATCTTCACGGGTAGTTCATGGTTAAGGTCAGTTTGGGACACTGTAGCAGCCACATGAGCTCTGCCTTGGGAGCGGAACACCAAGCATCAGGTTGACATTAATCTGTTGACGAGTGAATGATGGGACCAGAAAAGGTTGGGTCTATGAGATTACAGCCTGCATATCATCATTATGTGTTGAACGTGTTTTTCATTTTCATATGATATGGATGACTACCAAAATCACATGCAGTACTCCAGCAAGAAGGGGATACTTTACTGAAAAAGTGTTGACAGTAGTATTCTTGAAGTAACGCTACCTGATGTGACAACCTCATCAATAGGTTGTTGAAGACTGTGAGCCAGGTACCCAACTGTTGAAAAGACTACAAAGCCAGCAAACACACTTGTCAAGCCTCCAGCTACGGTTACCACGATTGTTGTCCTAAATTCAAAAGATATTGTGTAAAGCCTTACGTGTCCCTAAGATAAACGTACAGCCATAAAGTCCTTAGTCAAGACATTTTGAATTCAGTATTGCCAGCACATATTTCCATCCGACGTTAAACACAAATTCCACATTGCCTGGTGTAATTTTCGTTTCAAGTTAAAACGTCTTGATATCTGCGGCTTGTGCAATTGAATAAGCAACCAACGTGCTCACCGTAAGGGGTGTTTTATCCGAACTAGTGAGGTACAGGGACTGCGCGCATGTACACTGGCTCTGGGTTTACTGGGTTTGAAGGCTGTGTTCATCACATATTATACATTGCACAAATTAAGAAACTATTATGTAGCTACACACAATCGCCTTATTGTAAATTACACAACCACTGATAGAAAATGTAGATCATTCAATATGTGTGTCTATCCTATGTGTTTGAATAGGCATACCGTGTTATGCTGCTGTGGAACGGGTTGTGGCTTGAGAGTGTTATCAAGGTACCCCATGACGGACCCATTGAGAAGAACACTTGTATCAGAGCTTCCAGCCACACCTAGACACATGACAAATATCAACATTCAACGACAGAAAGGTGAATCCGGGGTTTCCAGAAATGATATAGGGGTAAACTATGATGCGAACCAAATGGAAAATAGCATTGCAATACTTCATTTGTTTTGTAATATCCATGTCGTCTTTAACCACAGCAAAGACACAAAACCTCACATTAATTTACTATCTGTATAAACTGACCCTCAAGGAATAATTGAATTAAGTTGTGTACGAAACGTAACGGGCTAGATTTCTGACGTACGAGCTAAATGTTCAGATAACATGTCCCATACATCACAAACTCTTAAAATCTTTCTTTTTTTTCAAATTGAGGGTTACATTTAGACTTTTGGGACATTTAGACAATTACTGTTTGGACATTGAACTACCGTTTCGCAACCTCAAAGCACTGCGTTGACATGTATCATCACTAAAACAGTGACTAAACAATAACCTAAAAGTTGAGTTATTTTCTTTGGATTGTCTGGTCTGGTTGACTCAAATTGGAGTTGGTAATATTATGAAGTTACCAGCCCTGATGTCTGGCTGGGTTTGGGGCTTATTTCATACACTGTATTAAGAGAAGGAAACATGCCAAAGGATTGATGCATTTGTAGCATTGGTAACATTGTATGTTTGACGTTAACAAGAGTGGTTATTTTCAGGATACTCGCATACAATCCAGCGCAAGCAAATTGAGTCGATGTCCTCTAAAGTGTTCACACCTGAGAGTGTTTAAGACGTGCAAAGTCAGGGGTCAGGTAGAATAAAATTCCGTCCCTTGCGCCCGGCATCATGCACGCCCTGGTCAGCAGCACCGCCAAAAGAGCGTACGGCATCAACGCCGTCACATACACCACCTGTGAGAACAATATTGTCATCTATGTAGATTGGGAACTCATAACACCGCCAGTACAGACCCTGGCAGGAACGTCAGTCTGGTGCAATTAACAAATTGAGAATTATGCGATTATTTGCGAAAGAAAATAGTTTTATGTCACATTGATTAATATATTCCTGTATATGAACATTTCAGCCACATGCGGTTAAGATATGTATATTACCTGTTTATTATATTTTCATGCAAAATTGTAAACAGTGAACTAATTCCCTTTATGCCACTATACTAAAATTAGAATTTGGGACCATCATTAAATAACCTGCAATAAAATGCACCTAAGCTGCTTCTTTCGTACTTAAACAAGCATTTTCCATCACAAAGCCTGATGAACTCACTGTTTTCGTAACAATTAGATATTCTCAATTCTGACTAGCCGGCATCATTAACTGTTCCATTGTGACGACTATATCAAAGTGACTGACCCTGATACATGTACACCAACGTGGATAAACTGTACCTTTCCGACAGACTTTACTCCTTTAATGATGCATAGCAAAACGACCAGACAAGTAAGGAACCAGCAGAGAACCAGATGGGGCTGTACAGGTCCCGGATCTTCAATCCCAGAGGAGATTCCCAGAACACGATACCTTTAACATTTGAAATTTTACCTTTTGGGTACATAGCAGTTTTTAGCACGGGAGTCGGAACATTACACAGGTATCGAACATATAGGTTTGTTCATGAAATATTGTACATGAAACTAGTGGCCCCTCAGTGAGTAAGTTTTATACAGTTAATTCCAGGCAATGGTACGAGACTGTAAATGGTTACTTTTATGGTGAAATCAACGTGAAGGTTCATTGTGCTGAATCATAAGGAGTGCCCATTTGTGATGAGAAGCACTTGATGACGGTGTTCTATACTGTCTAAGACACTCGTCCTGGAACAATTACTTTGGAAATATTAGTGTTTTGCATTCCGCTGACTCTTTAAGATATTTTCTGTTGAAGATATGACTTTTACTACTGGCAAGGCTTTTGAAGATTGGAAAACTGAGTTTTCATGTTTTCGAAAGTTTGAAAAAAACTCACTGCCAGAACTCTTCAGTGGACGTATGGCCAAAGGCACTTGATATCTCTGTAGATGTATTCTCGCCCTCGAATCTGTAAGTAACATGTTCTTGAGACACATTCTGGGGAATGGAGACATGCGTCTCCCCTGCAGAGACACACTGTGGTGTGTTCCATGTGTTATCACATGTTGTCCAGGGCAGTACCGTGGAGAAGGAGCTGTATATGTAGTAGAGAGCCCAGGCAAACACCATACTGAAGTATGGCACGATGAGACAGCCGAGAGTCAGAATGCCATAACCGATACCTATAACAAATCAGTTTATTCTTCTCGCTTTGAAACATTTTTAAAATTCATGCTGATTATTATATGTATAGTCTTCATTAATACAATGTTCACTCATTTATGTAGTATACGTTCGGGGAACCTTTACGTGATCGATTCCTTGAATTGGTAAGTTGCTAAATGGTACATCTGATTTCATTAAGGTAATAGTGCAAAGCATACACGACATAGTTTATGTGTGCAGATGCATTTAATTTCATGTATTTTCCTATGAATATTACCTGTCATGAGTGGACACATAGACCACATCTTTATTGGTCCTCGAGCAGAAAACTGACCAAGTGCAACTTCGAGGAAAAATAGTGGCATTGACAAAAATACCACGAAGATAACATATGGGATCAGGAACGCACCTGAAAGCAAATTTCGCAAGTATACAAATCACCACCGATCACCAATTTATCAAACATATTTATGTTGTCCTAACATACGATGTAGACTGATCCTTATTTGTACTGATTGTGTGCAGTGTAACTCTGGTGTTCAACTTAGTCTTACCTCCTCCATTTCTTTGGCAGACATAGGGGAATCTCCACAGATTGCCCATTCCAACACTGAACCCCAACATTGCCAAGGTACTCTGGAACTGGTTGGACCATTGTGAGCTAATGTCATGGTGTTCCTCTTTACCACAAATCTGGAATGCATAGTTGGATTAACTGATATAATAGAAACTAAGACCAGTCCGGCCCCCAGCAATCTCAGATTAGGAGGTGAAAGTATATCAGTTGGTGAATTATGTGTCATTTTGGTCCGACATCAAGAGCTCCTAGGTGTCACGAACATGATAAACGCCTGGACTAAACATAATATTCCACGAACATAAGGCTATACCGAGCTATACTAATCAACTGAACTACTACTCAAAGTGAGGCTACTCGTTCACTCTGACACTATATATTCAAGGAAACGAATAAGGGAACACATGAAAGTACAAGTGTTCCTCTATTCTTTTCCAGGTTTCTTCACAAAGTATGTATTGCACTGTGAGTGAAATTCTGGATATAAATATAGGAACACTTGTACTGTCATGCGTTCACTTTTTCGTTTCTATGAGTGTATAATATTGTTGGCAAAGAAATGATAAGCAATGTTTGAAAACAACGTCTATGAGTTCCCACTGGTAAAGTATTGATAAGTTCGTGGATCTCACGTTTTCAACTTCAGCATCTTCTTCTATCTGCGCCCTATGTTCTTGAAGTTCCAGATTGGTCATTCTTCAACCGTCCAAATCCTGTCACAAAAATATGTGTTTTACATCGTATCATTAGATAATGGCATACGGTGGAGAAAACGTGTAAATAAACAACGGCTCTATGCTCAGAGGAGTGAGTGGGTGAGTGAGTTAATATTTAACGTCACATCGGCAATATCTCGGTCATATCGTGACGAAAACAATTTATACAATAAAAAATGAAAACAATTTGGAGAGTAAAACCTGTCGACGATGGACAGTAAAAATACTAGAATATCCCACATATGAACATAAAACTAGCATGTTAAACTAAAATATTCTAATAAAGGAAGACAATACAATATAAAACACGGGCTATAGATCGCCAACAACTGAAGGTAGATCACCATACCAGGGACTGCGCAAAGGAATATTATACACCCATATCTGGAGTTTTTGAATGTTACAACAACCCAGTATAGAAGTAATTAAAGATCGAATGCTAGTAAGAAAGAATGATGTTTTTTTTTTGTGGAAATGTATTTTCGGGAAGAAAACTAGTGAACTGATACTTACAATTTGAGTCCCTTTTTCAAACTTGCTGCTCGATGTTAAAGGAGCTGTTAAATGGAATAAGGTTGAGTGCATTAGTTGAAATGAGTTCAAGGATTGACGATATCATCTAACGTTCACACACATGCTTGCCGATGACACTTAGTTATATTCTAAACAATAAGTTCCAACTCAAGTGTGTCTTGCTTGAGTGTGTTGAATATTCCATCACAAGGGATAACTATTTCAAATTTCGAACTGTGAAGGATCTTTTTAATAATACCAGTTCTCCTGAGAGGATATTTAAGTCCCAAAACATTCAAAGTAATTTTTAACTCTCCAATTTTTTAGACGTAGGGTATGTGCATGTGTTACTGTATGGCTGGATTTTTCTCAATTGCTATCGTCTGAAGGGATGGTGTAAATCCAGCTGGCGCCCATGCTGGGGGCAAGTGTACTGTAGGTGCCCATGGTCCCTAGTATGGTGATCTACCTTCAGTTGTTGGCATGCTATAGCTTGTATGGTTAAAGTGTTTAAAGTTTAAATACTAGTTCTTAAAGGTGACATGCAACGTAAAACACAACTTTGCAGATTCGGATACCTTTCGCTGTGGACTTACCGAAAGAAATCATCAAAAATGCAAATTCAACTTATAAAGTTGAAAAATAATGCGATGGAAAAAAACACGCTCGAAATTAGAGTTCAAACGTTTCCCTAGTTTTCCCCCAGCTCAGTGAAATAGGTTCGCGCAGCTTGGAAGGTTGTCCTGATTATAAGGTCGTGAGCAGGAGTAGTCTAATCAAAACAAATAGTAAATAATCTACTCATTACATAAATGAACCTTGTTAGGATCTAGATCTACTCAGTTATGTGTCAACCAGTGGGGCGTTCGACATTTCAAGACGGAAAACCTTTGCTGGCGGTGAATACTCAGTGAAGGCCAGGCTTTTGTGTGAGCTATTTTTCTAATGTTTTGTTGATATTTCACAGGCGCGAGCTTTTTATATGGTATGGCAGTAGATTACCGATTTAACTGTTTACATAATTTCATCTGTCCATTTCACCACACGTTTTCTTCTTACCGAGTTACTTTCTCAGTTCGATACTTAAAAGCAATGTCATTATTTAGTGTCACCGCTGCAAATGTCTGTAGATATCTATTAACAACTCCCACGGTTCCAACACAGCAAACTTTTATTCTGTGTTTTATCTGTGTACACTGTTTTCTGCTACTTCTGCTGTTGCCGGTTGAAAAACCGTATTGTAACACTGAACTCCACACTGAAACTGTACAACATTGCATGCCTCTGTTCCCAAGTTATCTCCCCTTTTTACAGTCATGTGACTTACCCTAGATCACATGATCTCAATCTAAATATAGCTAAAGCATTTGACCGCAACATTTAGCGTTGACAGAATTTCTAACTGTGATATAGATATGTCGTTGTCACAGACAAAACTCAGTGTCTGTTTTATTGACACCTATGTGTCTGCCTGCCTGTTTGCTAATGACAATATTCAATACACAACTTCGATCACTGACCACATGCAATTTGAACTTAACACCTATCAGGCTATACACAATAAACAAAACGCATTGATTTATGGCCCGAGTTCGGTCTCTGTCACATTATGTAATTACACAGACAGGTAGGTGTGATACTTGTACACATGGCATGTTATGATCACGTCTGTTGATTGCAAAATGTTATACACAAAAAATGAGCATGTATTTACAAAACCCAATATCTCTATATATACACACACCATGAGCCGTGAGGGAATCGGCAAATGAACCAGCCGTTACACTTGAGTGCACATCCACCCGCACTGACTCGGTTCGGTATCCCGGCTGCTTCGTTTCTTGGAAAGTAAACCCAAGTACAAAATATTGCACTTTTGAATTGCGATTCTACGCTTATAATTTTGTTTATATGTTTTTTTCATAATCAGCAATGTAAATTATATGTCATGAATAAGTGATAATTGTTTTCTAATTATGTTTGATTTTTTGGTTGCATGTGACCTTTAAATTTCTATCTGTGATAACCTTAATCTTTTACTGTCCTTCGTTGACAGGTTCTTATAATTTACCTTCGGTTATTCTTAGTCCAACTTGATTAAGTCACGATATGGCTGAAATATTGTCAAAGTGACTTTAAATTTTAACTCACTCACTCACTAAAGATTGGTAAGCACGGCTTACGAACACCGCGAGCCCTGATGACAGCTTGACAGCGGCGACATATCGAACACTGCAAACACGAAGACGCCGTTTTTCAAAACAAAAACGTCATCGGATTTCCATCCAAAAAACGACGTCGTGCCATCGTTAGTGTACAGCGAGAGACCTTTCCTTGACTGACATTGTCCTTCAAGCAACAGCGGATGCAGGTGATCCTATATCTCAGTTTTCTTCCTCCGGACAGGGTACGTAAGGCCACATCATTCAGCCTTTGTTTATTATTGCCAGGGATTTCATGGTAGAATTTCTCTTGTTTTAAGTTTGGTTAAATTTGCTGGTCATGGCCAGTTAATAAAGGAATGTTGTAAATTGTGTTGGAGTCCATACAGGTAGCAAAGGTACTGTAAGACCATAATATGGTCCCTAGAAAGGTGATCCTTCAGGTGCCCGGTTTTGTATTGTATTATTAAATATGGTGATTTATGGCTACACACAAGTTTTAAAATACATCTGTGATAGCGTGGTTATTTAGCATTCCTTTGATGAATAGATTTTATTTTAACATATATTTATTATGTATGCAAAACTTTTGTAGTCACGAAATGGCTGAAATACTACCGATATACTCTACAATTTAACTCACTATAAAATAGCAATATCTAGCATTAACGTATGACCTGTCACGATATTTCTGGAATATTGCCCATGTGACTATAAACATTAACGCGCTCATTCATTCATTTCTCAGATTTCATTGGTCACTTCTCGCGTGAAAGATTACAGGCCGGAGTTTGGCTGACAGGAACACACACAGCGTGAAAGTACTAAATTTTACCATTCTGTACATGCGGTTTTGAAATACTTCGCTTATATTTGATTTAATAGCACGTACTGTTGGGTGTGTGTGTGTGTGTGTGTGTGTGTCAGGCATAACTCCTTTCATGACGTAATGATAACGATGAGGATACTTGATTCAAAACATTTAGGAATTGGTACAGCTCACTAACGGCGAATTATGTATGTTTATATACCTTGAAACAGTGCATTTTCATTTATTACTAATACGGTGTAGAGATTGTTTAAGTTGGTTTAAACGGCGCTCCAGCAATTATCGAGCAAGGGTGTATAGAAATTAACAGAACAACGAAAAAATGCTTCTTAAATAATTCGAAAAAGTATATTGGATAATGCAGTGATTCTAATTTTGCATTTGCTATATCCGTATACTGTTTGAACGCAACCGAGATTTGCCCAACTCGCTTAAGTCAGTATTGTTTCAAGAATGTTGTGCAGACATGTCTCTCCGACAGCTTCGGTCGCATTGTTGTCGTCTGTCACATATGGGGGTATCTTTACACCTCTGAATATTCATGCTCTTTCCATTTGTATTCATTACATTGTGTATTCAAGGAACAATTGTTGCATCCAAGGGATATTAAATTACATTTTGACAATACTCAATATTGGCGATTGCAACAGAGAACATTATTGTTTTGACTCGAGTTCCTGAACCCTTTGAACCCAATGCACAGAGCATATGCATAAATGTGTACATGTATAATAGTGAGTGAGTGAGTTATGATTTACAGCCACATAGGCAATATTTCACCATATCGTGACTAAAACAAGTTATAAATATCACCATTAATACATATACATTGTAAATAAAGGACAGTTAAACAATCAGATAATCACAGATATAGATATAAAACTATTATGGAAATCTAAAACCTTTTAACTACAAAAAAACAATATAAAAACTGGATATGGATTGCCAACAACTGAAGGTAGATCACCATTCTAGAGACGTTCAGCACATTTAGTTCCTGCATGGACCCTAGCTGGGTTTACACCATCCCTTCCGCTGTTAGCAAATTTAGAAAAGCAAACCATCAAAATAACATATACTCTACGATTAAAGTTTGTGGTATATTTACATTTACCTGGACTGTTTTGGGACTTACGAAGCCTCTCAGGAGGACAATATTTTACAGTACTTTAACCCCCTTAGAGGATACAGCCACTAACAACCTCAGTTGATCATGTATAATAGAAATAAGCAGTTTCGACCAATGTATACTTTCCAACGTCTTCTCAGAAATCAATCAAATCTCAAATTACTGACAGATGATTAAGTATAAGACAAACTATTATGGATGTCAACTTCTTCTGTATTGTATACACAACGTTTCTGGACCCACAAACGTGCTCTGACGAAGGGGCAATTAAAAGCCCAGAAACGTTATGTATGCAATAGAGAAGAAGTTGGTATCCATAACAGTTCGTCTTATACTTGAACAACAACTTATATTTGCCTCTCAAGAACCTCACACAATCGTCAGTCAGAACATGAACAACACAGACCCAAAAGTCAAGTTGCATTTTGGTTTCTTCTGAGAACAATACTTGCGGCTCATGAAAAGCACTGAACATTCACGAATTTCAACTTTGGTCGTCATTTTCTGAAAAGTTTCTGCCTCCGTATCCTTTATCTCTCGACTCTGAAGTTATAAAAATTGCCCAAGTCTGTTGGAACGTTATTATATGAATCCATGCTACATTAAGACAATTCCTATGTTTGAATCCCGTCATAGTTGTTGCGTATTGCGCTACAAATGCATCCCGAATTGTATTTGTAAACGTTTGTCTGCACGTAATGAAGCTGCAATGTTTGGGAAACATGAGTAGAGACATCAACTATAAAGGCCAAACCAAATTCACCATTTCATTAGAAAAGATACGAAGATAAAATATGAAAAGATTGAATTGGAAGCAAGGGGTCCCGGTCTGCCGTTGCAAGACACTTCAACGTCCACCACAGCACCATATCACTATTATGGCATCGATATACCCGCTTCAATTCGACCCAAGATCGTCTCAGAAATGGAAAAGAGTGACCACTCCTGCTCAGGACCGATTCATCCGGGTGTTGCACCAATGTCACCGATTTGCTACAGCAACAGACACTGCAGTAAACGTGCCTGGTCTTCAAACAATTTCGACCAAACCATCAGAAATCTTCTGAGAGAAGTGGGAATTCGAGCATATCGACCAAACTTTGGACCTATCCTAATACGACTACACCGACAACGAAGTGTTCAATAGTGAAACAAGGTACGGGCATGCAGCCTAGAGAACTGGCAAAGAGTTTGGTTCAGCGATGAATCGCCTTTCCTCCTACAACGACGGAATAGGATACAACGTGTTTATCGACGTTGACACGAACGTTTTGCGCCGAGCTGCATTCGACTAGTGGACAGATTTGGTGGAGGAGGCGTCATTGAGTGGGGAAGCATGTCCAACACGGGTAGATCAGGGCTAGCGGTGGCTGGGGGCAATCTTACAGCAAATCGCTACATCGACCAATTCCTGCGCCTCTCCTACTCCCACCTTTTAATCGCCAGAGGGAGCTGTTAGAACACGCTCGACCCCACACAGCTCGTGTAAACGTCAATGTCGAGCAGTGACGGCTGCAAGGGGTGGTGTCACCAGGTACTGTCTTGAGTGAATTGAATTAATGCTGAGAAAGACGACAACAATACATATGTTCATCCGTGTGTCGAATTTTCTTCGAATCTACCTTCAAGCTTAATCGACTTATGTACCCTTAAATATGTTTAATATATTTCCTTATTTTGGCCTGTCCGTTTCTTTGTTTGAAGAGTTTATTTTGTCTCAAGCAATTGGCTGCATGGTTCTGCTTTGATGTCCTATTAACATATTCATAGAAAGCTGTATGCAGTTTACATATTAAAAAGTAAACGACTTTGTTTTGTAATCTAAAAATTGCATTTGTCGTTTTTTAGACTGTATCGTAGGCTCCGTTTTTTAATTTTAAGCTTCACTTGAAATTCGCCCGATATTAAACAAATCACAGTAATGGCTTTATAAGGACTAAATCTAGAGACACACTGACATACCATGATGTATGTCGTCAAACTGACATTAAGTACCATCACAATCATTTTATGACACTTTATATAGATATTTATAGGAGCTTTTTAATGTTACAGTCTTAAACATATTATCTACGTAGAAGATACATTGAAGATACGTTCACTCATATTAATGTCATAGATTGTCTTTGAATGTTTTGTTAGTATCTCAATCATACCAGAGGTAACATAAAACCTGGAAATATTGTCGATTACTCGACTAAGTATGGTTGCAAAGTCGATAATTTGGTACAAAATGATACTAAAGTAGATTATGATAGACATAATAGTAGATCATCTTCGTCATTGTAAGTCTCATCTCCATTGATATACGCATCTTCTACGTAGGTATAAGTATCACCTACAAAGTTGTTGTAACATCTACGGTGATGTACGTATCATCTATGAAAAGTCAGTGAGTGAATGAATACATCTATGACGATGTTAGTATGATCTATGTAGATCAACGCATCATCTACGCAGATGTTACAAAAATTAGACGTCGGCACTAACAAGCTTTCATATGTATTCAACCTCTGCATTCAAGTTCCAGTTCTTACTCAAAAGATAGAAATTCCGTACATACCTGACAGCGAACCTGTCCTCCACAGGGTAGTTGTAGCTTTCAGAGATATTTCACTTACAATTAATTTAGTTTATCAATTGCGGTCACGATGCTATATGTGTGGAAATACGTGGACAGAATACATGTGCACAAAGGGAGCCAGTGCTATTCTGTCAACTCGAGTAGCAATGTACGGTCAATGCGGGTCATTTATATATACTGCTGCTGTGATCACACCACTGTTGAAGAAACCAACCCTTGATGCAGACAATTTCAGAAACTACAGGCCAGTGTCAAATTTGTCCTTTCTGTCTAAATGTCTCGAGAAGATAGTTGCAAACAGAATTGTGGAACACCTTCAGCAACATTACTTGATGGAGCCCTACCAATCAGCGTACAAGTCAAAGCACAGTACAGAGACCGCGCTAGTCCAAGTACACAATGACATCAAGACTGCCATGGACCAGCGTCAGGTGACTCTCCTTGTTCTTTTGGATCTCTCCAGTGCTTTTGATACT
Organism: Haliotis rubra; assembly: GCF_003918875.1. Taxonomy (NCBI): domain Eukaryota; kingdom Metazoa; phylum Mollusca; class Gastropoda; order Lepetellida; family Haliotidae; genus Haliotis; species Haliotis rubra. The sequence continues at coordinate 343,756 of NW_025767337.1, read as the reverse complement.
GTTGATCACCAATTTCTTCTGCAGCGTCTGAAGGTCAGGGTCGGTAGCGATGGAATTGTCCTTGACTGGGTACGTTCTTACCTATCTGATAGGTCACAGTCCGTCAAAGTGGAATCTGTACTCTCCACTGCATCACCACTCCACTATGGCGTTCCCCAAGGATCTGTCCTTGGACCTTTACTGTTTAGTCTGTACATTCTTCCCATTGGTGACTTTGTCCGAAAGCACTCACTGAAATTTCATCTTTATGCTGATGACAATCAGTTATATCTGTCAGCGGAGCCTAACCTTGCTGACGATTGTGCACTGAAGATACAACAATGTATTGCTGAAATAAGAGACTGGATGACCTTGAACTTTCTGAAATTGAATGACACAAAGACAGTTCTTAACCATCGGATCCAGGCATCAACTTTCAAAAGTGCCAGACAGTTTATCTCTTGAAACTGGACAAGATGTTATCACGCAGTCAGACTCTGCAAAATATCTTGGTGTCATCTTTCAATCAACAATGTCATTAGAAAATCAAATCAAATCACTCAGCAAAGGATGCCTCTATCATATCTTCAATATTAGCAAGATCCGAACCCTCTTAGACTTCAACACCGCCCAGCTTCTAACGACCAGCCTTGTTCTCTCTAAACTTGATTACTGCAACTCCCTCTATTACATTCCTCAACAGCTCCTTTCACAACTCCAACGGATTCAGAATTCAGCCGCCCGTGTTGTTGCCCGTGCACCACGCTACCAAACTGACACCTATCCTCCAAACTCTTCACTGGCTTCCTGTATCAAGCAAAATTCAATACAAACTTCTTCTTCTTACACACAGTTGCATCTATGAAAACATGTTTTCTCAATATCTTAAAAGCCTCATTCATCTCCATGTTCCAAGCCGATTGCTCCGCTCGTCAAACTCCCTACTGCTTACGCAGCCTCACGTCAAAACAGCCATGGGATGAAGAGCGTTCTCTACTGCAGCCCCCTATCTCTATCTCACCCTAAAAGAAATAGAATCTGCTGATGCTTTCAAAACTGCCCTCAAAACTCATCTGTTCAAACTCTCTTTTCCATAGACATTGTCTACAATCTTTTCTCTTCATAGCGCCATTGAGCAATACCTTTTGAAATAGGCGCTCTATAAATCAATTATTAGTATTATTATACTGCAGAGGCAGAAATTGTTTGTGTGTGTGTGTTTCTCATCGCCCGACCGACCCTAATTTTACTGCCGACCAAAAATAAAACAACTTTTATTTCATTCCCCGCCGACTCGAACTTAGAACGTGCTGACTCGTCATATAAAAAGTTATGACCCTTCACAACAGACCGACCATGATGTCTGCTACTCACGTAGCAGACGAAAACGGAAAAAAACCAAACATTTGGCCTGGTCTATTTTGAAGTATCACCTTCATATCCCTTTTAAAGTGGGAGTAGCGCCATCTTACTTTGATAACCTTTTAATATGTATGAACTCTGTAAACTCATTCAAGCACTATATATTTGTGTTATATACACTGGTCCCTAATATTTGTCTTTATATAAGGGCAGACTATTTTATATAAGGGCAGACTATATACTGTTGTTTCGTTGATCTTAAAGCTACATTGGATTCCATCATTAGAACAAGTATACTAGCCACATAAAGAAACTGTGCATTGTCAAAATATTATCCCAGTTTATAAGTACGATAACAATGTCAAAGGTACAGAACAGAACAGAATTTTATTTCAGTAACAGGCCTCCGGCCCAAAATACATGTACATAAATTGATGATAAGTAGAGCACATATATATTTCATTTATATTTGTGTTTCTTGTCAACAAAGTATAAACATAGACATACATCCTTGATAATATTAACATTTTTACTCTGTAATATTGATATAAAATTAATAATTGATGGACATTTACTAAAATATTTTGATATGTACTTATTTCTGGTATGAGAATATGCATCACAGATATAAAACATATGCCATTCATCTTCAACAACAAAGATACCATTTAATTTACAAAACAGGCAATGCCTTTGATCATTATATGATTAAAGGGCAATATCAGGTGTATCTGCCCGTTTCAACTGCTAGTTTAAAATTACAGCATATAAAACGGTAATCGGGCATATATAGTTTTAAAATATTGAGGGATATCATTATTTATCAAGTAGCTCTCAACATTTAACAAAGATTTGAATTGCTTATAGTAAAGACATTTCAAGTCAACACAATACTGTCCAAAGATGAATGCCAAGATTGAAATAAATTATCACGTAGTCTCTGTTTAAATGATTCCATAAATATTTTGTGATCACCAATTTCCTGACTTATCCAAACAAATCCAAAGCCAAATTGAAAAGTAAAATTTACGGTTTGTCCATTGCCAGTTGCCCATGAGTTATCACGTCCTACCCTGTCTAAAGATAATAGCATAAAATAACATTGTTTTGGTAATCTATAGGCAGGCATGTTTAGAAGTCTGCACCAGTATTTCACTGCATTGGTTGTATAATTGGTAAATAAGTAAACTCTAAAGGCACTCTTCCACATTCACCCAAGACCATATTGTTACAGGTGGATTTCCCAAGTTTCAAGACATATTTACAGAATTTAATATGGACAGATTCAATGGTATTACAGTAGGATGTGCCCCAGATTTCAGACCCATAACAGAGAATGGGTGATATCATACAATCAAAGATTTTAAATAAATCTGTACAATTAATGCTGCCAAGTTTCCTTTGGAAATTTTTAACAGAGAATATTGCCTTACTAGCTTGTGATGCAAGGCAAGATGTAGCTTTACTCCAGGATAATTTAGGAGTGAACATAATTCCAAGGTACTTGTAAAAGGATACAGTGTCAATAACATTGCCATTATAAAACCAATTTTCATATGAGCGCAAGGGACCACCATTTCTAAAAACAATAATCTTAGTTTTCTTTAGATTCACGCTCATGCCAGTTTGCTCACAAACTTTACCAAGTACATTGATCTTATTGCTATTGCTGACACATCATCAGCAAACATAAGAGAGCAGAGATTGCTAATAGAATAAGAAACTATAATACCTTGACCTCCTTCCAACTCCATAAGACTGCATAGCTTATTTATGAAGATAATATATATCTGAAAGCTCAAAACACAGCCTTGGCGAGTACCGATGTTACAATAAAAACTATTTGATATACCCTTAGATGCCCTGACTGAAGCTGATAAAGAACTATACATAGAAGTTAACAGCATAAGAAATTTACCTTGTATACCAGCTTCATAAAGTGACTTTAGAAGAACATCATGCCTTAGAGTATCAAAAGCCTTGGCAAAATCTACAAAGAGACAATAAAATCTACCCCTTTTTTGCTAATATATTTTTGAATTAACGACTGCAATGAAAATATTTGGTCAATTGTTGAATAATCAGCCATGAAACCGGCCTGTGATTCACTGATAATATCATGAACTTCACACCATCGCTGGAGGCGGCGATTAAGAATTGACATAAACACTTTACAAGTGGAATCTATGAGAGAAATTCCTCTGTAATTATTAGTATCATCTCTACAACCAGACTTATGAACAGGACAAAGAATGCTTTTACCCCAACAAGATGGGAATTTACCACTATCAAGAATATGATTAAAAAGCTGAGTAAGATATGGTACAATGAGATGACTAGAAGCCTTTACGAATTCAGCAGCAACACCATCTGGCCCTGGAGATTTATTATTAGCAGAATTAACTATCTGACGTGAAACTTCCTGTTGAGTAAAAGGACCATCAAGCCCTTCTGATCTCTGAGTTGACAAATAAACATCACTATCCTCATCTAAAAGATAAGACCCATCTTGATCTGCACCAAGTAAAGACATAAAGTGACTGACCCACTGCAGATTAGTTATAGACTGAGAAATACCACTGGAAGAATTACACTTTTCAAAATCCTCCAAAATGACTTAGAATCCTTGCTAGCAGCTACCAATTTGTCCTTTTGTTTACAGAAATAGGCTTCCTTCTTCACTCTGAAAACATGTTTAAAACAATTTCTAAAACGCCTGAAAATATCCAGACTTTGATTAAAATCCCTATGAGCTCTAAGAGCCTTGTACTTATCATGTTTTAACTCCTCTACTTCTTGATCCCACCATGGAGGCTGCTCCCTGTCCCTATCAGCTTTACTACAAACAGGAGGGTACACACGTTTAGTGTGGGGAGCAGCATGATGGAGTAGCTTTACAAACATAGATATAGAGTCGTCAACACATGTATTCAATAGGTATAACAAATCACCAAGAGAGTCTGCAAATGCATGCTCAAAGTGTGTGATAAACTTATTTTCTGTGTCCTTAGACCATACATATTTGATCCATGTTTCATTTACTTCATCAGACACAGTGTCATTAGCCCTACTGTCAGTGTCAGCAGCAATGGCAATAGAGCAATATAATGTGAAATGGCAAGATAAGTCATGAGTACCTATGCCAAAGTTATTGATATGAGGAAACAGTGATGAGGATGCCATCATGTAATCAACAACACTGGCCCCATTGTGGGTGACACATGTAAACTCTCCGGACAGATCTTCATACAGTCGACCGTTCAGAGTGTGTATCCCAAATGTACGACATACTTCTGCAAGTTTCATACCATAATTATTATACTGTTCATCTTTAGAGTTCCTTGGGGTTTCAAACATATCACCAGGATAACCATCCGTATCATAAACATATTCAATAGTATCATCTTGTATATAATCAAGGAAGTCCTTCATTCTTGCATTAAGATCACCCTCTAGAAATATATGGTCAGTTGGATAATCTGATCTCACTCTATGGAAGTAATCTTCCAGTTGAGAAATACCATCACAGTCAACATTATCATATATTGGAGAGTTCTCAGGTGAAACGTATGGAAACATGAGAATTATATCATGGCCCAACTTCAAGCGAGATGTATGCAAGATGAGAGCTACGCAGTCCTGGAAATGTTCATACACACGGCTAACGAGCCTATTATCAATGAATACGTTCTTGACAAACACAGTCATGCCTCCGCTGTACCGACCGAGACGTTTTACTTTCTGTCTTACACTATTAAACACTCCGTAGCCCGGAAGAAAATCAGAGAATTCACTCTCACTGCGCACAAAACTCTTACAAAAACCAATAATGTCGTAGCTAGCACAATACTTCTTGAGTATAGAAACAGGATTGTCATGTTTTCTCAAACCTTCAATGTTCCAGCTCAGGATGTTTACATTGTTGTCACGACGTTCGGGCTTCGGCCATTTCCCTAGCTTGCACTTGGAGTGACCTCCCTTTCCTCAACACTACTTCCGCGTTCGGATGTAAACAAAGCACCACGTGCGTTTATTGTCACTGCATCTCTGTATGGAGTTGAAGATCCACGCGTCGATCGGGGAGGGTCTGATCGCCGTCCTGATACACACACAATGTCGCCCTTCTCACGATCGTACATGTAGGTTGATCCATCAATAATCAGCTTATTCTGCCTCATCTTCACACCAAGGCGAGAGTGATCGTCTGTCCTCGCGTACCCGCTGCGTGAAATCTTCGGTCACTCGCTGATTACCATCTCTTCCCAGAATTTCTCTAGCTTTTTGTAACACTGTTGATCTTTCACTAGTCTTCAAGAACTTCGCTATTACAGGCGATCGTGAGTTTCTGGGGTTGATTCGGTGCGCCCTCGCAATCAACACTGTCTCAGCTTCGTTTTCCATATGTAAAGTCTCAGACATGAACTCACGCACTTTCTCTTCTGACTGCTCCCAAGTCTCGTCCGCCGATCCTGGTAAACCGTGGAACACAAGATTATCACGTCGACTTCTCATTTCCAAATCGTCAACTTTATCTTCCATTTCCTTCAGTTTTGAGTTCAGCTCACTGTTTTCGCAACGTAGGCTATTCAACTGGGAGCTGCGCACAAAACTCTTACAAAAACCAATAATGTCGTAGCTAGCACAATACTTCTTGAGTATAGAAACAGGATTGTCATGTTTTCTCAAACCTTCAATGTTCCAGCTCAGGATGTTTACATTGTTGTCACTGGAGACGACGTTCGGGCTTCGGCCATTTCCCTAGCTTGCACTTGGATTGACCTCCCTTTCCTCAACACTACTTCTGCGTTCGGATGTAAACAAAGCACCACGTGCGTTTATTGTCACTGCATCTCTGTATGGAGTTGAAGATCCACGCGTCGATCGGGGAGGGTCTGATCGCCGTCCTGATACACACACAATGTCGCCCTTCTCACGATCGTACATGTAGGTTGATCCATCAATAATCAGCTTATTCTGCCTCATCTTCACACCAAGGCGAGAGTGATCGTCTGTCCTCGCGTACCCGCTGTGTGAAATCTTCGGTCACTCGCTGATTACCATCTCTTCCCAGAATTTCTCTAGCTTTTTTGAACACTGTTGATCTTTCACTAGTTTTCAAGAACTTCGCTATTACAGGCAATCGTGAGTTTCTGGGGTTGGTTCGGTGCGCTCTCGCAATCAACACTGTCTCAGCCTTGTTACCCATATGTAAAGTCTCAGACATGAACTCACGCACTTTCTCTTCTGACTGCTCCCAAGTCTTGCCCGCCAATCCTTGTAAACCGTGGAACACAAGATTATCACGTCGACTTCTCATTTCCAAATCGTGAACTTTATCTTCCATTTCCTTCACTTTTGAGTTCAGCTCACTGTTTTCGCAACGTAGGCTATTCAACTGGGAGCTGAAATCGGACGCCATCTTGTCGACTTTGTTATCTATCGATTCAAATCTCTTGTTCAGTGTCTTCAAATCAGATTGGATATCTTTAAGCAGTGTAATTGCATCAACGTTTACCTCCAATCCGACTGAACCGTCCCTGTCTGAAGTGAGATTTTGTTGCCTCGTAGCTTGGCCTGGGTTCATCTCGACTTTAATGGAGGGATTATGAGACCATAACAAGTCGGGAGAATTTCAATAGAAAAGTCAATCACAATGACGTCACGAGTCCACAAACGGGACAGGGGTCAAACGACCATGTCACAAGCTCAATAACGGGTATGTCCATCATCGGCATTGAGAACAGCAGTGCATCGACGACGCATAGAGCCTATCAAACGTGCAAGGAAGGCTTGTGGGATGTCACGCCAGATTCTCTCAAGTTCTGTTGCAAGGTCAAGGACGTTATCTGGAGGATGAGAAAGACGGCGGAGACGTCGATCCATCTCGTCCCAAACATGCTCTGTCGGGGAGAGATCCGGTGAATTTGCAGGCCAAGGCAGTAAGTCAACGTTGTGATGTTGCAAGAAATCCATAGCAACCCTTACCGCATGAGGGCGGGCATTGTCCTGTTGGAAGGTTAACCCAGGGCCATGACGTTGCAGAAAAGCAATTGCCACAGGTCGAAGAATCTGATCCCTCTAGCCCACACCAGTTAAGTTGCCCTGAACAATCACCAAAGGAGTTCTTTGGAGTGCTGCTATTCCACCCCAAATCATCACGGAACCACCACCAAAGCGATTCCTCTCCAAGACACACAGGCCTGTGCACACCGTTCTCCCACGCGTCTATAGGCACGTTGACGTCCATCACCATGGGAAATGTTAAACCTGGACTCATCTGTAACAACAACATTTCTCCACCAAAACAAGGGTCTGTGGACATGATTTCGGCACCACATTCGGCGACCTTGGTGATGACGTTGTGTCAGGATAGGCCGTATGGAGGGACGTCGTGGTCTGATCCCGTGATGACGTAAACGTTGTCGAACTGTGTTGGGGTGGATACGGCGAAGTCCTGGGATGGTTCGGGCAGTCATCACTGTAGTCTGAAACCTGTGGCGAAGATGGGTCACCCTTATCCATATGTCCTGTCTTGGCGTTGTTACACGTGGACGTCCAGAACGTGGCTGATCGATGACGTCATTTGTGTTCTGGTAGCGTCTCACCAGTGCAGAAATGGTGTTCCGGTGGCAGTGGAAGTGTGCAGACACTTGTCGTTGAGACATTCCCCCACGGACCATCCCAATGGTTTCATGACGTTGTGCAGACGTGAGCCTTGGCATGCTATGCGTTTCAATAGCCGTTTAATTTCATGAACGATCGCAAGGGCAGGGGTTGATCTATCCAAAGTGACAGTATTGTGGGACATTCATTTGCTCTGTTTCTCTTCCCGGAATGCACGTGCAACAACGTATTGCACGTCTCAAGGACGAACCCACTGACGTCACGGAACGTGGCACGTACATGCCTGTTGGATACATGTCACTAATCTCTGAGTTTAAATACTTATGTGTCTACACGTTTTAATAAATTTAGATTTTAAATTTGTGTATGCAGTTTCTTTATGTGCCTAGTATAGATCAACAGACATCGTTAGAACTAATATGTTTGTTTCCAAAACGTATTGCATATCAATCTCTAAAGAAGGAATAATGTTGTGAAGGATATTTGTCAGTTATGAATGTTACTTCATATCGAATAGCCCTTACTAGATTTAGGTGTTCAAATCACAGATTAATGATAGAGGAAAATAGAACACTTCATATTGCTAAAGATCAACGCTTTTGTCATCTGTGCATTGTTCCCTGTATTGAAACAATTATGTCCTTTTTGTCAGATTTGATAAAACTGTTGCCTGAATATTATAGTGTAAATCCAACATATCCTATAATTTCTTGCCATGACAAAAAAGAAACAATCAGTTTCATTTGTAAAGAAAAATGTACAGCACCTTCTATACATGGTTCATACATGTTGTACTACTTGTATAATAAACCTGTGGCAACCTTAGTGTAACAACCTCTCTACACAATAAAATCATCAAACAATTGTTCACTTACAAGACTATACATACCGATGTTCCCTTGTGTCTTTTGTCGTTGAAATGACAGTCAGTACGCAAAGGTCTTTTCCGTAATAATTATGATATCTACATAATATGAAATGTCTTCCCAATGTGCAAATATAACAGCTGTTGCGGCGACGAATACCTCAATGACTAAACTTTGTCGGGTGACATATTTGCTAACACTTGGTAGGCGACAAAACATCACAGGGCAACTTCCAGCCTGCATAATGCAAGATGATGACATGCGCGCCAGAGTGTACGTGGCAATGTGTTTGGTCCAAACAATGTTGAAATGACTCATTGGATCCAATGTTTGCTTTGGAGTATTTTGGACTATCTTTAGAAATTATTTTAGCAAATTGAGACAACCTTTACTTTGTCTAGCACAAAGCCATATTTGTGTTTTATATTGTTTGTACAAGGGCTTTAGCCTTTAAGCATGTATAGTTTTTTTTCATCATTGAAAGCTCTATTCCTTACTGTACATTTTCTTCTTCTTTCGAGTGCTTTTGTCAACCTTGAATTTTTTTAGAAGTTATCTGCATTAAACTGCATTTTAGATGGTTTTTCAGTTATACATAATAATGTATTTCTTGTTTTCTTTCTTTAGGTATGAAATACCAAGCCGGAAACAGATCTTACTGCAAGTGGAAACATAAGTCTGACACTCACAGTTACAACACAGTTACTGCACATTTCATCACATCTGACTGGGAACTCAAGAGTGCTGTACTGGAAACTAAAAAGATCGAAGATAGTCACAGTTCTGAAAACATTGCAACTTCCCCAATGGCTACGTAGAAATTGTGGAACATAAACAATCAGATATGCGTCACTGACAATGCAGCGAATTAAAAGAAGGCAATACAGCTCCTGAAATGGACCATACTTGGCTGCTATGGCTTTTTTTCATCAATCGACAAGTGCGTTTGATTCTTTGAAGGCCACGCAACAGTTGCTTCTGAGTGGACATGCAGTTTAGATAAGCTCATCAATGATGTTTGTACTAGGTGGAACAGTACTCATGTAATGTTGCAGCGCTTGGTTGAGCAAACACCAGCCAGTATGACCCTAGGTAACGACTCTTCACTCAGTAAAACAGCAAGCAGTGCTATAAAGTCCGGAGTATTCTTTCTTGATGAACATTCTTTGGCAGAGCAACTTATCAAAGTGTTTTTGAGAAAGCTACCGTTCTTGTCTCCGCAGAAAAGACACAAATCCTTCAGAAAATTGCACCAATCTTAGTAAACATTCAGAAATGTGTGAAGGTGACAGTATGTGTCCAACCAGTCATTCGCAAAGTGAAGGAGGTAATTCAATCTGAACTCTCAAGTCAAACCACTTGTGATGACACAATGCTCTCTTGGCATGTGTATTAAACCGATTCTGCAAAGAGATGGACTTCCTACCTGCTGAAGACTTTGCACATTATTTGCTTGTGAATAAAGCCACTGGTGTGTACTTTAGCATCATGTAAGAAGCTGAAGATGTCTCCAATATTTAACTGCCTGAACTAGTTCCATTCACAGAGCCATGACTTCAAGATTTTTCTGAAATAGAGACAGATCAGGACACTGAACATACTGACAGAGAATTTTAACATGACAATGACACCACATCTACAGAAATTGCAAAAGAGGGACCCAGGCCAGTGACGCTACCCAGAAAGAAGATAAGACCAAGTCCAATCGGTGTGGATGAATGGTTGGAGGACCTGGCCAGTAACGCCACCCAGAAAGAAAATGAGACCAACTCCAATCGGTGTGGATGAATGGTTGGATGACGTCATGTTTGTGGGCGAGACTACCATGCAAAAAGACAGTGCTGTCCGACAGGAAGTGTCAAGTTATGTAGGATCATCAGTACATGATGACTGTCACCTGACATTGCTGGAGTGGTGGATAAAGCACTGTCACATAGTCAATTAGCAAGAAAGTATCTTGCTGTGCCTGCATCGTCTGTGCCTGCAGAGAGGGTATTCAGCCTTGCCAACAAGAAACGTGCACGTATGAATCCACAGAATGTTAACATGATAATATGTTTGCGTAAAAATGTGGATTATTGGCAGTGAATGACGTGTTGAATGTTGGTTTAGAATGTGTTTAACTTAAAATGTGTTGTTTGTTGCACTTAGTTGATAACTTTTTTCTATATTGTTAGCACATCTCATTGTGGGAAAATGAATTTTGGTATTGAATGTTCATAAGTCATTGATAATTCCTATGTGTGCCAAAACTAAATAACCTCAATATGTTGTTTCATTATCCTATATTTTGTAGGTAGAATTTCATTTTAGGTCTAGTCATTTCTATGTGTGTCAGAAAGACACAAACATGTAACCTCAATATATTTGTCTCTATATTTTCATATTTTGCTGGTAGACTTCCAGTATTTTTTGCAAATTGATATGAACTTATCAATGCTCATATTAGTGGTTTTGCTATGTATACAATGCATTTTTTATTCATCTGATCTGATATGATCAATCATTTTTTATTTTGTGACAGCATTTTGCTCAGTCTTGCAAAAATTTCCTTCTCTATTTATTTTTGAACACATTTTGTTGATCAATGTAGACTTGGCCTGTTTGTGATTTTGTACAATCTTGCCTCAAATGACAATTAAAACTTATGACAAATATTACATTCAGGAGTTTTAAGTTCTTGTTGATGCACCCTCAAGTCACGTTTATCCAACCACAAAAGCTGGTATATTTTATTTAATGCTCACTATTACCACATAATTACAAAAATGACAAATATACAGTATTGCAGGATTGTAAAAGAGTTCAAATGTTTACCTGAGAATTGCACAAGTTGTAAAATAATATTTAATTCTTAATCAGTGTAACTGTTTGTACAACCAATCATTGATCGGATGGGACAATCCGATTGCAACAGATAATCGATTATAAAATTTCAACCGATTCCCACCACTAGATACGAGAAGCATTTCGCAACTGACTGTCTCTTTAGACAATGTTAATACTTCATCCAGTTGAACTTTTGTCGTCACCCCTATTATAATTTATTGGTCTCTCTACATCATTTTAGTGCGTATATGTGTGTATCCGCAACCCTACGAATTGCTTTTGCTTCACTTATGTTTTGCTGTTCTCTCAGACTTGGGCCCATCTGAAGCTAGCTAGACTTTAGTCGACACTTTTAATGACATCACAGTGGCTATCAGAGTGACAACTGGAGCGAGAAATTGGCAGACACATTAATTGGTCAATACGTTCAATGTGTCATGGTCAGTGATCAGAAGACCCAAAAGCCGTTGACCACGTTCAGGGTGTTTCAAAATCAACGACAGCTGTACAAAATAGTGCTCAAACTGTAAATCGGTTTGCTGCAATCTTTCGCCAGGTTACTGGAGTACGGGTAAGCCTGAGATTGAGGATCGAGTACATGCTGCTCATTCTCATACTTATTGTGCAACCCCTTACATATCCCGATTCACTTTCAACTCCCTTTATAGGCGTCTGTCTCTGGTTGTTGTTGTGAGCGATCATCACCCAATATTGTTCAAGGAATCAAGGAAACAGTCTAACATCCCCTGCTGACTCTTTCAAAAGGTGGAACAAATAAAACTTTGACTGTAGGCTGGTTATGTAACGACAGAATGATCTAACAGTGGGAATCATGAAAATAGTTCTCACATGTGCAATCGCAAATGACCAATGGCACTTTACGCCTTTGGGAAACACCGAAACAAATACACATGACCAGTTAAGAAACGAAAGGACTGAAAGCATCACAATAGCCTGATTTTATACTAGGATTAGAAGCCAAAGGATATTAAAATGTTCATTTACTTCAAAATTATTTCGAACGTAACGTTTTCAGTCAATGGGAGATGTAACTGAACTTCAAAGTGTACAAAACTGTTATCATAATAACTAGATGGACATTTTTTGCAGTAGGATTGTAAAATAACAAAACATACACAGCAAAAATAACTTGGTTTCCGCAATGCGGAAACCTGATGGAAAGTGGACTGAAACTAAGTTTCCACCTAGAACCCAGTGAGTTTCCGTTCTGTTACACTGGGTTTCCGCAATAACGGAAACTTAACAATTACCCACTTTCTAAGGGTTTCCGCAAGGTTTCCGTTACCCACACTCCAACAGGTTTCCGCAAGATTTCCTTCACCCACACTCCAACAAGTTTCCGTTGAGTTTCAGATAACTTTAAATCTATCAGGTTTCCGCAAGGTTTCAGTTATTAAGACTCCAACAGGTTTCCGCAGAGTTTCAGTTACCAACAATCCGACATAGTTTCCGCATAGTTTCAGTTACAGGTTCACAGGTTTTCATGTGCGTTACAAAGAGCCAAATTTAAACATTCTTCTCTATTCATATCATCCCAAACATAAACAATATATAATATTTTCTGACTCTCTTTCTTGCCTTCAGGCTATTAAAAATCTCTCTTGCAAACATCCACTTTTAATTGAAATAATCGAATTATATAATGATCTTGCTACTGGCCAATGCGACATCGTCTTTTGTTGGTTACCCAGCCACGTTGGCATTTCTGGGAACACAATGGCCGATCTTGCTGCCAAGGCAGCACTCAACAAATCTGTGACACCACTTCTTATTCCTTACTCTGATTACAAAGCTTGCATTAGAACATACATCCGTGATCTGATGCAGAAGAAGTGGGACACCCAAGTAGGTATTAATAAATTACATGCAATAAAACCCTATATCGGTTATACTTACTTGGGTTGTCAGTCCAGATTTGAAGAGGTCATTATACGACGATGTCGTATTGGCCACACAAGATATACTCATGAATACTCTATTGAAAGGTGAGGGATCCTCCATTTTGTATCCCTTGTGATGAAAGAATCACGGTCAAGCATGTCCTGCTTGACTGTGTTGAATATTCCATCACAAGGGATAAGTATTTTAATGTCAAAACATTGAAGGATTTTTTTTATAATGTTAATTATCATTTAATAGTTGAATTTTTAAAAGAATTAGATTTGTTAACTGATTTGTAAATAGATAAATATTTTATTATTGGTAGTTTATATTAGTTACAGAGATTGTTAGTGGCTGTACCCTCAAAGGGGGTTGACGTAGCGTAAAATTATTGTCCTCCTGAGGGGGTACGTAAGTCCCAAATCTTTCAAAGTCAATTTAAACTTGCCAGGATTTTTAGACGTAGCATTCTTGTCTTTTTAATTATAGCTAACATTTTCTTACAATCGCCAGCAGCTGAAGGGATGGTGTAAATCCAACTAGGGTCCATGCAGGTAGCCAAGGTACTGTAAGTCCCCATGGTCCCTAGTTTGGTGATCTACCTTCTGGTGTTGGCGATCTATAGCTTGTTTTTAAATTGTATTGTCCACATAGTGCTATCAGTTTTAACTCTCAATACTAGTTTTAGATGTAATTGTGATATTCTAGTTGTTTTACTGTCCTTCGTCGACAGGTTTTATTATTTCTCTATATATTCTATTTAATGTCAAGTGTTCTCGTCACGATATGGCTGAAATATTGCCGATGTGACGTTAAATAATAACTCACTCACTCACTCTCTATTCATATCATAAACTCTATTTAAAAACAATATAAGCAATTGTTATTATCAGGACGTTTACTTAAAAAACAACAGAATATATAATAAGATTCATTGTTTTATTTTCTCAACATGAATATGAATTAGTATAGCATTTAAGGCAAATAAAGATCATACATATAACTAGTAATATAGCACTAAAGAACAGGGCAAAACATTTTGGCATAGCTCAGTCCAGTTTAAGAAATCATATATCATTCATAACAAAGTAGTGATATTTCATCAGTTAAACTTTCATTCACTTATTATCTTGAAATAGCATTTTAGATATGAAATTTATTTCTAAAATCATGCTAATGGTGAAAATAACAATAACATACAACTTAACACAGTGATAAAACATAGCTGCATCGGACATTTATTTGCACGCCATCGCATTCAGACACACACTCTATGTCACAACTATCGCCAAACATCCACTATGATATACATCATACAATAACACAACATACAGCTTGCAATACAAAAATAAAATAAAATAAAAATTACATTATGAAATTAAAAATAAATTCAATTAAATTGCAAGAGTTGGTCAGTTAGCCCACTTAGGGGCATCCCTGTGCGGAGATCCCTGTTAATTTGGTTGGATGCCTCATCCTCGTCCTCATGTTGACCTTGACGAGAGCAGTGGAGGTGTAGATTCTTTCCAAGTCCAATGTCGTCGTGTATGCCCTAAGCGGAATGCAACTACATGCACTTGACGTCATCTTCGTCACTCACGACTGGTGATGTCATGTCTATGGTGAGTGTTGTCGCTACCTTTTTCTTTCGTCTAGCTGGCCAATCGATAGATGCAAGTCTGTTGAGGCGTTGTGCAAGTTTCTGAAAATGGCAGGTAATAACGAATTACTAGGTTATTTTGATAAATTACACAAACATCAATCAACAAGAAACTGGCAATGCCAAGGATGATTTAAAATGGGTAATCCAAAAGGAAGTTTGAATAAAAGAGAACTAAAGTGAACAATCACACTTTGCACTGGTTTTCTCAAAACTCGATTTATGCAAGTCACCACACTTCATTGACCGAATGAAATATCTTATTTTCTAAAGAGGACACACAATCTATACAAAATTTGCTCTGGAGTTACATGCTTCCCAGACCAGAGGTAGTAGTAATACGTTATATATATATCTGAACATTTATTGCACTTTCTATATGGTAATAATGGTACTAGTAACAGATTTTCATCAAATTGCTATATTCAATCTCTTACAGTTCGTATTGTTGAGCCAATTTATGGTGTCCCCCGCCGTGATGTTGCTGGAATATTGCTAAAAGCGGCGTAAAACTAAACTCAGTCAGTCAGTCGTATTGTTGAAGGCACAAGTATATTCACCCAGTAGAGACTGTATGTTTACACCATTAAGTCTTAGAGGTGTATATAGACGTGAATAATACAAGAATGAATGTTTACGGATGTCTACGTCTTTATTATGTGAAAAAACACGTTTCGGAGTGAATGCTTACACCTGACGAACATGTTTTCACATAATAAAGGAGTTGACATCCATAAACCTTGTCTCTACACTGTTAATTGGAAATTATTTACTATTTATAATGAAAGTCACTACAGATAGGTCAAAATTACCTTCACATGTTCCTGCCGACCATCCTTGGTCATTCATTATACAGTCTCCAGACAGACAGTCGGGAAATTATGATAAGTAGACTAATGCCATCCAGTGCGACAGCTGCGATCAGTGGCAGCATCGCCTTTGCGACACAGGGATCGACATCGCTACCTACCGCCAGATGACGAAATCTACACAATCTAAGTAAAAATCAGACTTAATATATACTATTTTTCAATTATTAATACACGTCTACGAATCACCGTCTACGAACCAGTCTGGGCTACGAATCCACCACGTCTACGAACTGGTTCAGTCTACGAAATCACCGTCTCCCCTCCAGACTCATCATCAGCTTTGCTGAACAAAATAAACAATAACACGTTACTTTTCTTTGCATTTCCCCATTCATTCATTCGAGTTTAAAAAACAGCGACATTTATACCAACAAGCAAACTACAGATTTATCACTTCATGTTATGCAATCAGTAAGTGAACAGCCTGACATAAACATCCTGATGAATGAAGTTTAGTTATCTCATGTGACATTCTTGGAGTAATTACGGTATTGAAAAATCAAGGGGTCAGTTGGATTGCAATTTCACAAGGTGTGAAGTTAAGCTTTATTTGGTCCAATTTGAAATCATGATTAAGTTACCGGTTATTCAAATCCATTTGCAAATGCAACCTTAGTGTGGTTCATTTTGTGAAAATGTATCTAGGGAAGCATAATAATAAAACATTCAAAGTGAAATTATGTCTATGTTTCGTAGTACCATAAACACATACCTTCAGTTAGAGAGGGTGATCTTTTCCTCCAGGAGTAGTCGTGACACGTGTTTCCTCACAACAGCCTAAATGAATGGAACAAATCCATTAATATATAATCTATTTGCTATATTTTCAAAATTGAAGTATATTTTTCGATAGACTTATTTTACTTCACCAACCTTTGAAAATAGTTCGAGCAAAACTGTTTATACAGTCATGGGACTTAAGTATACGTCACTCGGCAAAATTCTCATAGACTTGCAGGCTGTTTTAGTGTAGCTGTGTAATTTTCAATAATTCAGTTTTCCATATTTGGTTGTCAAATTTTGCAGGTTGTTAGGAAATCATCTTGGTCACAGATACATAATTTCCTTCAAGTATTTTCCGCATTGTAGTTACATGAGCAACATATATACAACATTGCGTATTCTTTCCCCATAGACCGCCATGTTAACAATTGCCATAACCATGACACGCATCAATCAAAGTGTGGTCATTCTTGAAATACTGATTTGAAAATAAAACGGTAATTATGTCTTTGTACCTGATGATTCATGACCCATGTGCAAAATATGAACAATATCAAACGGATATTAAATAAATTCAAGACATTTTTCTATTATGGAAATAATGCATAGTGACCAATACCTATGGCCAGTGACTGTAATTCGATAGATTAGCTTGTTTGCCAATCCGGATTTCTGTACGTAACGTAAATAATTCATTAAACGTTATTTCACAACAAAATAAATTGGTCTTACCTGACAGGGTCGTGGTATTTCGAGTTTTTACAGTCATTTTCATCTTTCTTTTCCAGGACGAAAATTCTCTCTTCCAGTGCTTTGAGGGAAACTGAGGTGGCTATGAAAATGGCGTCTCGCAAAGACTCAGGGGAAAAACACTTTGTTGTTGTTTTTTAATCTTAATCTAACTTAAAGTTTGACCATGTCTTTCCGCGTTATACAACACAAGAAACATACACTATACACATAAAATGTCAGCTGCGTGTTTTTTATAACGACTTAGGTAGTCTCGGTGGACGTGATCCGGTCGCCATTTTTTTATTTGTTTACATTGCCGACATCAAAGGGGACCGTGAAAGGTGGAAATGAGCAGATTGAATGTGAGTACCCAAAGTGACAACAGTGGGCTTGTATGGGCTTAAGGGTCTTTTCATCGCATTATGGGCACTAAATGCTCCTCCTCAGTGTCAAGCATCAACATGTAGGCCTAGAGATAATTAACAGTTAGAGGATTATATGTTATTTAATTATCCATGCTATACATGATGTGTTTACTCTCATTGCAGATCTCCATCATTTATGATCGACCGTGAATAAACAGTCATCTGTAAAAAGTATTGCCTACTTATTTATGATGGAGATCTGCCACCTCTGCAACTTGGTACATCAGAGATTCTAACCTACAGTTTCAAGACACAAACATGCCAGTCGTTGGATGCCCTATTCCGTCATGCGACTTCGTGACAGAAGACCTTGATTCTGTGGTGGTAGCAGCACTCTTAACAGCCCATGCAACAGTCCACACTACAGGAGCTGCCATCTCTGCAAAAGTAGAAAAAGTGAAACGACCAAGCATATCATCTGCTGGAACAAGCGAAGATTGGTCATACTTTCAATCCAGATGGAAAGACTATGTCCAGGCGACCAAGGTCACAGGGAAGGACCGCGTTGTACAGCTTCTTGAATGCTGTGACGAGACACTGCGCAGAGATCTCACACGTTCGGCTGGCGGATCCCTCACAGAAAAATCCGAGGAAGATGTCCTGAAGGCCATTAGACTCCTTGCTGTCAGAGAGGAGAACACCATGGTAGCTCGCGTTACCCTCCACAGCATGACTCAGGATCGAGATGAAACTGTTCGCTCCTTCGGTGCCAGGCTAAGAGGTCAGGCTGGCGTCTGCAAATTCACCATTGCATGTCCAGGGTGCCATCAGGAGGTGAACTACACAGAGACAATCCTACGCGACGCACTCACCCGTGGACTAAATGACCCTGAAATCCAGTTAGATCTCCTTGGAGACAAGAACCAAGACATGAATCTCGAACAGGTGTTTCAATTTGTGGAAAGCCAAGGGAATCAGGCAAACGCTCGGCATCTCGACTTCTGGACTCCCAGTCTGTGGAAGCTGTTAGCAGTGGCTACCGAAGAAACAAGAACACAGCTGTTAATTCATCCAAGAATCTGGATACGTCTGAGTCATGCTTCTACTGCGAAGAAAGGGCATGGAAAAAGTGCATCCCTGAAACTCAGGAAAAAACACTGTCCTGCCTTCTCGGTCGCATGTGTTCATCCTGTAACCGCTACAATCACTTTGACACAGTGTGCCAGAGCAAAAGTGAAACTGAGAGCTGAGAAGCCCCCACGGACGGTTGAGGAAAATGAAGGTGCGGTCTTTGACATGCTCTGCTCACTCACTGACATCAACTGGCGCCAAGGAAAGAGACTCTTCACCTTGATCACCACCTATATGATCAGCTGGCGGACACATGGACTAAACAAGCCTCCCGGCCCCAGCCCTTCCTCAACCTATCGATGGCTGTCCATGCAGAAGACTATGACAGACTAGGCTTTGGCTCAATGTTATCCTCAAGACCAAGAAGAGCCTCTGTTGTCGTCATGGCAGACACAGGTTGTCAGAGCTGCCTTGCTGGCATTAAGGTCGCACACAAACTTGGACTGAAAACACAGAATCTCATTCGGTGACTCTCAAGATGCGTGCTGCCAATAACAGGGTATCAATATCCTTGGTGCCCTCATCACACGCGGCTGTATGGCAGGAGCCCAACAGGGAAAAAACAATTGAAACAAGACAGGTGGTCTATATCACAGACAACTCTGACAAGTTCTTCCTCAGTCGTGAGGCTTGTATCTCACTGGGGATGATCACAGGAAATTTTCCCACAATTGGGGAAGTGCCCAGAAATGACAGCTTCAATGATGATTCTACACTAAGCGATACTTCAGAGATAAATGATGTGAAATGTGACTGCCCAAAGCGTGGACCACCTCCTAAATTGCCAACCAAACTACCTTTCCCACAGAAGAGAACCGCGGTGAACTGGAAGAATACCTACTTGACCTCTATAAGTCCAGCACATTCAACGCGTCTGCGAGCACCAACCTCTCCCCTCATGGATGGACCTCCCATGAAACTGATGGTCGATCTGGACGCCCAGCCTGTTGCTCACCACACTCCTGTCCCTGTCCCACTTCACTGGCAGAAAGACGTCAAAGCCGGACTAGACCAGGATGTCAGACTAGGTGTGCTGGAGCCAGTGCCAATTGGAGAACCCGGTTACATGGTGCCACAGAATGGTCAGCGTCTGTCCAAAGAAGAATGGCAAGCCGCGCGCACCTGTTGACTTTCAGGCTCTCAATGCCCATGCCATTAGAGAGACACATCACACACAATCCCCCTTCCACCAAGCCAGATCAGTGCCACAGAATAAGAAGAAATCTGTCTTCGATGCATGGAATGGCTACCACAGTGTCCCCATTCGAGATGAGGACAAACACCTTACCACATTTATCACCCCATGGGGCCGATATAGATATCGCACTGCTCCACAAGGATATATAAGCCTCCGGAGATGGATACACAAGGGCGCTTTGACGAGATTGTGTCTGATGTGCCAAACAAAACCAAGTGTGTGGATGGCGCACTCCTGTGGGCTGATGACATTGAGAAATCCTTCTTCCAGGCATGTAATTGGCTTGACATCTGTGGAAGGAATGGCATTACTTTAAACCCTGAAAAGTTCACTTTGCACAAGACACCGTGGAGTTTGCAGGCTTTGAGATTACTCGTACCAGTGTTCGACCTTGCTTGAAGTACCTACAGGCAATCATGGACTTTCCTACACCAAAAGAACACATAGCGGACATGCGTTCTTGGTTTGGACTTCGTCAATCAAGTGTCATCGCAGCATTCAGCATGGCTGAGAGGATGCAGTCTTTTCGTCAACTTCTAAAGCCTGGAACACCATTTCGTTGGGATGACAATCTGGACCGCTTGTTTCAAGAATCCAAGACCGTCATTGTCCATGAGATTGAGAAAGGTGTGCGCATCTTTGACGCAAACAAACCGACCTGTCTTGCAACAGACTGGTCGAACACGGAATTGGATTTTGGCTCTTCCAGAAGCACTGTCAATGCCCAAAGACCCTGCCATTTTGCTGTAGAGATGGATGGAAAATCACCCTGGTAGGAAGTCGTTTCACCCACGCCGCTTGAATCCCGCTATGCACCGGTCGAGGGGAAGCACTAGCAGTGGTTGATGCCCTGGAGAAAGCAAGGTATTTTGTCCTTGGATGTAATGATTTGACCATTGCAGTTGACCACAAACCTCTACTAAAGATCTTTGGGGATCGATCACTTGAATGCATCTCGAATGCTCGACTTCACGAACCTGAAGGAAAAAGACCCTGCGGTACAAATTCCACATGGTTCACATCCCTGGAGCCAAACACAGAGCTGCCGATGCTGTATCTCGTCACCCAACTGGTAACCCTGAGAGGATAGTTCTAGTGGATGATATTGCAGCCATGGACTGTACTGAACTTTCCCCTTCTCTGGATGTTTGTCATAACATCCTTGCCTCCATCAGATGCAGTGAAGAACCTGACTACAGTGTAGAGGATGCCACTCTCCAGTCTGCTGCATCTGCAATCAGCTCCTTGGAACCCATCACGTGGAACAAGGTGAAAGTTGCCACCACTAGCGATGTATCCATGGCCAAACTCGTTGATCTTATTGAAACTGGGATGCCAGAATCCCGCCTTGAACTTCCTACCGCTCTACGTGAATATCATCAGTTCAGAGAGCATCTCCACACGGTAGACGGAGTTGTGCTATACAAGGACCGTTGTGATCCCACCAGCACTACGTGAAGATGCCCTTACTGCCTCCATTCTGCACACCAAGGCGTCTCATCAATGATGTCCAGAGCTGAAGCATCTATCTTCTGGCCCGGACTCACATTGGCCGTTACAACCCTCGAACCAACTGTGCTCACTGCAATCGGATGGCTCCATCACAACCAACAGCCCCACCAACACCACTAGTATACCCATCTTACCTTCCAATGTCTATCGCTGACTTCTTTCATTACAAGGGTGTCAACTATCTGGTGCTGGTCGACAGATACTCCAACTGGCCAATAGTGGAGAGAACTGCTGGAGGTGCACCTGGACTCATCAACTGCTTACGGCACATTTGTCACATTTGGCATACCTGATGAACTTTCCTCTGATGGGGGACCCGAATTCACAGCCTCTGCAACCAGAGAGTTCCTTCACACATGGTCAGTACATCATCGACTATCTTCTGTCGCCTTCCCCCACAGCAACTGCAGGGCAGAAATTGGCGTGAAGACAGTCAAACGCATGATCACTGACAACACCGGACCCCAAGGTGAACTTGACACGGATGCTTTCCAGCGGGCAATGCTTCAGTACAGGAACACCCCAGACAGAGACACAAAGTTATCTCCTGCTATGTGTGTTTTTGGCAGAGCCATCAAGGACTTCATCCCCATCCTACCCGGTCGGTACAAACCTCATGAGACATGGAGCGATACACTATTACTGAGGGAGGAGGCACTCAGAAACTGACATATGAAGATGGCAGAACGTCTCACTCAGCACGCAAACAGCTCCCACCTCTCGCAGTTGGTGACTTTGTCAGAATCCAGAACCAGATAGGGGCCTCACCTCTCAAATGGGACAAAACAGGATGTGTGGTCGAAGTTCGTCAATTCGACCAGTATGTTGTACGGGTAGACGGATCAGGTAGAGTGACCCTACGCAATCGGAAGTTCCTCAGGAAGTACATCCCTGCTTTCCAACCTCCATCTAGGCGCTCAATCGCTGATGACTTGCCAAGGCCACAAACTTCTACCCTTGACAATACCACCACCCTATACTATGTCCACATCCGGCTCAGTCAACATCAGAACACTTGACCACACCTACAACAGTCTCTACTGGTGACGAACAACGCCTCGCATCAACAGCCAGTGCCGTCCAGACCAGCTGCTACGCCTGATGTCTCACAATCCACACCACCCTCACCTGATAGATCCGTCCACTCTGTCCTGTGATCAGAGAACCCACTGTTCTGACAGAGTCACCAAGCATCGATCCTTCATCGACCCTAACAGTAGACACAAGTGTGATCCACCCACGACGTTCTACCCGCACCAAGAAAAAGCCAAACTGGCTGTCTGATTACGTGCATGTTATTGAGTCAGAATAGTCTACCAAGTGAAAGCCCTGAATGCTTTATTGTCAGTTTCTCTCTTTATTCCAGTTTGTTCCAAATGTTTAGACTTTTCCCAATCACTTAAGGACAATTCAAGACATTATGCTTTATTTAACTCAAACCCGAGTTCTAGTCAGAACTGTTTCTTTCAGTCCTTGCCACATCTTTGTCAAGATCCGACAATGACCTGGGGAGGGATAGAGGATTATATGTTATTTAATTATCCATGTTATACATGATGTGTTTACTCTCATTGCAGATCTCCATCATTTATGATCGACCGTGAATAAACAGTCATCTGTAAAAAAGTATTGCCTACTTATTTAACAGTGAATAACTCTGAAAACATATTCACGTTACGATTATCACGGATATTATGTATAAATCCTATATCTTGCCAATATTTGACTATTGTTCGAATATTTGGGATAACTGTACTTCTGAGCAATCGTGTACATTAGAAAATTTACATCTTGATGCTCTGAGAACTATATGTGGTGCCGTTCGTAGCACAAATCATAACAAACTTTATAATGAAACCAAATCTCAGTCCATGCAAGATAGAAGGAATTGCCAGAAGTTAACTTTTTTCTATAAGATGTACAACAACCAATTGCCAAAATATCTTTGTGACCTGATCCCAAACTCCGTCTCCGGAACTACAAACTACAGCTTGAGGAATAACTCTGAAATACAAGGAATTTACAGTCGCACTGCCTCTTATGCTAAATCCTTTTTACCTGCCACAAATAAATTTATGGAATGCCCTACCAAATTCCAAAGCGTCATGTAATCTCACAGAATTTAAAAACCTAATTACAAAAACTGAAAATAAGATTTACTTTGACCTTAATTATGGCACTCGTTTTTGCCAAATCGTTCACTGCCGCCTCAGGCTCGGATGTAGCGACCTAAACGGCGATAAGTATAACAAACATTTAATAGACAGCCCTTGTTGTTCTTGTGGACATCAGAGTGAAAACGCCCTACACTATTTCCTCACTTGCCGTAACTATACTCGGATAAGACTTAACATGTATTTTTACACTACCGGTTATAACCTGGATACCATTCTTAAGGGAAACAAAGAACTTACTCCCTGTGTAAACCAGAAAATAGTTGAATCCGTCCACGATTATATGACCAAGACACAACGCTTTAAATTTTCTCAGGAAAATAATTAAATTTACTCAACAACCTTCTCATGATTGATTTATGTTTCTACAATGGCTTGTGAGACACACACAACTGTAACTCTCTAACTTATGACTACTTAGAGAATAGTTGTATTTCATGTAATCTGTATATATTTATACATTTTAAAAATATTATATTTATGCAATAGTCAGTATCGATGACGTCAAATCCTCCATTTTCATGTTGTATTATATGTTGCATGGGAGCGGTGTTAATATAAGCAGTAATGCTTGTTCACCGATCCCAATTCATCTTTATGAATAAAAATATGTTTAAATCATATTCACGTTACTTTAAAAGTCCTCATCGAGCTTCATGAGTCCTACTCATGATAACTTGTGTTAGTGGCAAATAGGTGATTTTTCAAAACCCTGTCAGGAGTAGGCTATATACGAAAATGTTTCTGCTGGACGTAAAACTTCATCATGTAAGTAAATTTCGTATTGAGCTCAAAACATGCAAGTGTATTAGACATGCTTATATCATGTTCGTTCTTTTCAGTTCTACACCTAGATCTACGTATATATATTATTCCCATGTATTAGAAGTTTACTTATCTAAGTTTGCAGTATATATTACTAGTTTATATGTGATGTCAGCTCAATATATTTGAGTGAGTGAGTTTAGTATTACGCCGCACTCAGCAATATTCCAGCTATATGGCGGTATTTATACAATTATACCAGTTCATCTATTTTATCATTTTATAACCATTAAAACCACCATACAAATACTTTACACTCATAGCACTATTCATATTCATAATCATCAAGTGTTCCGATGTGTTGAAATTTCATCTTTCGTCCGTCCAAAAAAATATAAGTGCCATACGTTTTCGTGGGAGTACAATTTGTACCAACATTTGTGTAGTAAACTGCTTCGCATGTGTCGACCATGAAGAACTTTTAGACAGTTACAACATGCATTCTTGTTCACGTGGTTTTGTAAAGAACGTTTTTAATTATGTTTCACCAATTCTACATTTCGTCATATGTCATTGTGCAATGTTTGAGAATGATAAATACTGGAAAGCATTCCTTTTGCAACATACTTGCGGTTAGACCGTGCTTTAACTGAACACTGCAGAGTGACATTTAGAAAAAGACAGAATATGTTCCTTCTGTAGATGCAGCGAGCTGATTCGATTAAAATATTATACTGCCGCATCTTGCAATATTTCAACAAGACGTGTGTTATACAAATAAACCGAAATATCATTTAGAGTCACCGAATGTCTTTACTTTTGGCATACATAAAAACAATGCAGCATACGATGTCGGCATATGAATCCCTACGTTGAATATCTTCTGTGCAGAACCTCATCTGAAACAATATATACTATTCTAAAAAGAAACGCATAACCCAGAAATATGTTGCGAAAATATTGTATTTTCAAACATGTATAACCCGTCCACAAATAAACTTTAGTAAATGTTTTTTACATCAGGTTAGATGAAGATATTGTCTATAAAACCAAGTGGGTAATATTAGATAACGGAGACGTTGAGCGCGATTGTGACCACGTAGCATGGTCCCGACGTCGGGTCTCCTGGCTCACAGTCCAATCTCTATCAACCTGTTCCGTACAGTTTGACCGGATATCCTCCGAAGTCAAGGGTCCCTGGCTGCTGTGCTCTCACTCGTGACAGTACGATCACGCAATTGTAGTACCCGGATGTACTTATCTTGGGCTGCAGTGCTGACTCGAGGCCTACCTGTACTGGGACGGTCATTTGTTATACCTGTTTGCTTGTAACGAGCTGCAAGCAGTTATATCCTACTCAGACTAACATTCAGACGCCTGGCAAAAGAAAATTTGTAATCTCCAGCGTGTATTCTTGCAATGGCGATGTTCCGTGTCGCAGCGTCAAGACGTGGCGTAGTGATTTGACCTTGAAACTCCTTCAAAACGAATGCCGATTTCCGAAAGTAATCTGGATTTTTATAGCCAGACAGTGCATGCTCTTTTCTGCACAGTTTCAACTGGGAGGTGATTTCTGTTGCGATTTCTGTTGCGATGCCTTTTTAATTCTTGTAAGAAATCTTATCAAAATCAACATATACAGGTAAAGTCGATTTTGCACTTGTGCAACTGTGTAAGATCATGTTATCAACAGTTTTGTTACATATTTTGACGATAGTTTGAACACAATAGGTAATTAATAGATTTATAAAAAATACCAAACGCCTATGCGTTTCTTTTTTTGGGATAGTATATATCACGTGTATAGTAAGTTGTATGAGAAGAAATCGAGAAGAACAAGATTACATGCAGGCCTACCAAAGAAAACTTTCCCACTGTGCAGAAAAACGCAGGAAAGCCCACATTAATCGTGGAAATAGCAACATAAACATAATACCTCGCTACTGAAACAGTAAAAACGGCAACTTTAAATCGCTAACACTGCATCTTAAAACGAAGAGCCCGCAACTTCGATTTTGCGCATGCGCACATGGAAGAGGAAGTCTCGACCGCAGGTTGACATTTTCCATCTTGGACAAAAGTTACATTCCTTTTTAAGTATTTCTGTTGTGTTATTTGGCATTTATGATCATGATACTTGTGTGCACACTTGTTTAGTTTACTTTCCATTCGTATGAAACGATTGACAGCAATTATTTCGACATATTTAATACTTTTTCTACGCGAGGCTCGGAAATTTTAAAGAAGCTCGGATCGTAATGCGCGTGCGCAGTGGAGGTCAAAGTTCGCTGATATAAAAATGTTGCAGTTTCATAGTTTTCGTTGCCGTTTTTACTGTTTCAGTGTCGAAGTAATGTGTTTATGTTTCTATTTCCACGATTAATGTGGGCTTTTCTGCACAGTAGGAGAGTTTTCTTTGGTTGGCCTGACACGGTGTTATCCCAAAACTGGCAGTCTCCAGATGACGTAGGGAGCTGTGATAATCTCACTGCCAGGAATGGGACTAAATCGATTACATAGCTGCATTCCAATATATTACTATATAAACGGTTAAAACACTTGGTTGATGGGAAAATATACTGAGTCAAAAAATAAACTTCACATTCTTTCTTCAGGGCACTATAACAGAACAAGAGATGGTAAGATGGTTAAATTGTTATTATTTCATTGCTGAGATCTGTGTGATGTACTCGATACACTGACAGTGCCATAATCAGTTCCTTTAGGCTACACCGCCGTTCCAAAACATGGGTATACAGAATGTCAAATCACAAGAATAAAAATGCGAAATTTCTCAGTTCAATATCGTGTATGGCCGCCCCGCGCGCATTCACCACTGCCAAACACCGTCTCCTCATCGACTGCCTGATGCTTGTGAACACGTGGTTAGGATTCTGCGCCATTGCTCTTGCAAGGCAGCGCCAAGTTCCTGCAAATTCTGAGGTTGGTTCCTAAGACCACGAAGCCTTCTCCCAAGTGCATCCCAAACGTGCTCTTTTGGATTAAGGTCAGGGGACCTCGATGGCCAGTCCATGACGTTGATTCCAGCGTTTTGAAGGAAATTTCGTGTCAACATCGCGGTATGCGGCCGAGCATTATCATGCTGGAACTGTAGACCTGGGCCATGAGCCGCCATGAAAGGAACGAGTTCAGGTGTGAGCACCTGGTCGCGGTAAGCAGCAGCTGTGAGGTTTCCACGGATGACCAGAAGTCGGGAACGGTTGTTCCCACAGAAAGCACCCCACACCATGCAACTTCCGCCCCCGAATCTGTCGACTTCCTGTACACAACATTGGGCATACCGTTCACGACGTCGTCTCCAGACTCTATGCCTGCCGTTCGCGAATCTGAGGGTAAACCTGGATTCATCGCTAAAGACGACTCGATTCCAGTCTCTCTGGGTCCATCGGAGGTGACGTAGGGCCCACAGCAGACGTTGACGTTGATGAAACGGCGTCAATATTGGCCCACGATATGGAGGTCGAGAATGGAGATTGGCAGCCCGCAACCGATTTCGAATGGTCTGTGAGGACAGTCGACCTCTAAACATCTCAGCCCTGGTTCGTGTAGCCGGCAGAAATCTGTCACGTAGGTGACGTAGGACGACTTGATGGTCTTCTGCTCGTGACGTCACACGTGGACGACACGACCTTGGGCGATCAGAAGTGGTGCCAGTTTGTTGTAGACGACCTCGCAAGTCATACACAGTACGACGGCTGCATCCCATTGCTCTTGCGACGTCAATAACTGATCTTCCCGCTTGCAACATGCCAACGGCACGCTCACGTTGCACATTTGACAATCGTGGCATTTCAAGTACCGTTAGAACTGTGGTTTAAAAGTGTTTTTTTCAATTCTTGCGGCCAATGCAAACACATGCATATGAAGAAAACTTCGATGCGAAGATCACGTGATCGACTGCACGTGCAAAACCTGATTTGGCACTAACGTCATTTGCACGACGAATGGATGGGATTGAGTGGGTTTTGCTAACGTTTTTCTAGAGTCGAAAGATAGGGATCCCATTTCGGATACATAGATGTATTATCAGAGAAAAAGTATTCATTATTTTCAAATTACATTTTGTGAAGTATCTTTTTTGACTCAGTATATATGTCGTAGAAAATGCGGAAGCATTTCCCTGACAGATAAAGATAGCTCGGGTTTTTTATGTGGCCAAACATTGTTAGAGAGTAATTTTCAAAGATGTACAAACTATGATTAGATTATAAACGGCAATTACTGTCGCGATGTTTATGTCGTTAATTATGTATTATTTCGTACTCTACATGGATTTCAGTGATGAATGAAGTGACAGTTAAACTATTGAAACGGTATGCGAGATCTATGTGTTAACGTGAAAAAGTTAAAATATTGAATTCAAGTATGTATTCATTAAACTGTAATGTACATTTTAAGTTACTCCTCAACAATACTTCCTGTGGTAGTCCGGATGATGTCACCAACAACAAGAGGTTAACAACTTTGCAGTGTACACTTTATTAGAGATAACTGCCTACATTGAAATCAATGTGCAAAACAAGAAGACAGTCATCAATATCCCCTGCAATGGTAAAATACTCGTCATGAATATGTGAACGGGTTATGCCTATGTCAAATGTACGGTCTGGTGTGCCTTAGTAATGTTGATATTGGAAATAGTGTGGTACTGTTGATTTATGACATTAGGTTCTTGGATACCCACACATTGGAAAGAGAGTATTGAAGTAGTTTCTCCGGAAAAGAGCACCACCGCCAATTTCAATCAAAGTCAAACTTGTTACCATGAAAACGTAAAAAATATTTTATTCAGAAATCCAAAACTACAAAAAGGCCTCAGTTCACCACTAGACCTGTCTATGTGCCAGGTTTGGAACATACATTCAACAGTTTTTAAGAGCACCACCACCAATTTCAGTCAAAGTCAAACTTGTTGCAATGGAAACGTAGAAAATATTTTATTCGGAAATCGAAAACTACCAACAGTCCACCTCTAGACCTGTCTATGTGCCAGGTTTGGTGAAGAAATATTGGAACGGTTTTTATGTTCTGGTCCGGAAAAGACGAATTTGCACAGATGGACGGTCGGACGCACGGACGGACGGAGTCCATTCTAATACAAATAAATATGAAAATAAGTGTTCCGAGCCTGTTACTTCAAGTACAGTGCTATTCTCATTGATCAACAGGTCAGTGGACAAGCATCTAGCCCAATCAGCCGAATTAAGCTTGGGGACATAGAGCTCCAAGAGGCATAAACTTTTGTCATGATTCAATGGACTCCACAGCAATTTGGGAGGCTGTTTACCTTGAAGCTATGTTTTGGGGCATTTTGCGGACGTTACACTTGGCACTCAGACACCTCTGTGTTGTACCTTTCTCGCTAGGTCGGAACTCGCCGGAACCGTGAATTTCCTTATGATTTGAAACTTCCAGACCACCGCCAGTCTGAATACTGTAGCAGCATATCACTGAACTTTACTGAGTCGTAAAAGAAGCAATGCAGTGTAAATACATATTGCTCCACAATGAATAACGTTGCCTCATACAAATGTACAGATTCAATGTCCTTAAAATACAATAAACCTTCAAGTCAACATGTAGACAGCTTCATTTGTGAGAGCATCATTGACAAAAATAAGTACTTTCCTATGATGTGTCCGGTGTTACGAGCCCTACTTTAGTCAACATGGCTTTATGTCGTGACGATATATTAAAATAATGCATCGTCGACAGGTAATGGGTTCTAAAATAGTGATGTACCGACAAGTGTAAAATCACAACATTAGTTTGCACGGAATAAGGTTATGTTTGAAATAGCAACAACATCGAACTCAGCCATAGTGATCTCATAGTGATGTATATGTGATCAAATGACTTTTGACCAGTCATTTGACCAAGTGACCAAATCGTTTAAGTTAAAAAAATGAAACACACACAAAAATAAAGTAAACACTTTATTTATCCAGTTTCAACATAGAGCTTTGCATTACTTGTTTTGACAAGTGAGACTTGAATTACACCGGCTGTTGCACAGAAGATTGTTCTTAAAGCATTTGAATTTCTTGGTTCCACATCTTTTGCTACCAGCACAGTTACACTTTACGAAACCCTGATCTCGCGATAAAGACTCGGCTCCAGCAGCTTTACGAAGGGATACTGAAGCTTCAGTGTTGACTTCTGATATACGTGTTTCGAAACGTGTTGCAAAGAAAATTCGAGTGTAAACCTTCCACAACACATGGGCTTACTTTGTACATATGTGTGACGAGTGAGGCAGCATACTATCACCAATTCTAAGACATCGAGATATATTCTTCAAAATACTTACCGTTTGCCATGAGGACTACTTACCAGAAAAGCTAACTAGGTCCTTTGCCACAAACTTTCAGTCCGGAATTTAGTTCAATGACACAATAATAAGACAACATCCATTCGACACGCACACCTGTATCGTTCTGTTGTCATACAAATGTACAGCCACATTAAATTGATTAAACTACATTAAACATCAAGATTCATTATGTACACAACGGAAATGGTCAATAGACCAACCATGTCTAATAACATATAGTCGCATATATGTCTCCCAAAATAAGATAATTGTGCTGAAATGTCTGTTCAAGGCAGATGTTAATATAAATTGAATCTCATCAATTGATGTATGCTTAAAACACATACATAATCATGAATGCATATATGTTATTCATAATCTCATGGAGCGAGCGATTTTCATGCTTGTATGACCTCTTGAATAGAGTAAATCAACAGAATCAATTATAGGTATTGTAGACGTGGTGTACAGTTGTTTTGGATTTGAACAAAAGGTATGTTCAACGTACAATGAAAGGAGGTATCTCAGAGTATGCGCTATCGTGCATAGTAATGTTTAACAGGTAAGTTCCATGTTAAACCCTAGGTTGAAATGTCTCCTTTCAGGTTACTTTCAATAGTTTCGTTTCATGGTGTTGGTAGCAGTTCTTGTACTTAGGACTCCGTTTTGACTTCTAGAAAATTATTTTCTATTCGAAGCAAACATTTCAGTTGTGCAAATAAAATACTCAGCTTTAATCTGGCCTACGCAGTCCAAAAGCACTTTAACAAAAAAAATTAGAAAATTCTTTTGGGGCAACAGATGGTAATGACAAACTAGTTTCAAAACAACCCGGTTCTGCTCAGTTTTGTGCTATTAGGAAGTGATGAATTAGTAAACAGTTGTTTGGATATTGATTATCTTATATTTGGTAGAACTGATGGACATATATAGGGTGAATAACAAACACCCGCTGCTAGCACGTCAATCGTTATTCGAAAAACGAATAATGAAACATGGATCTTCTGGAAATACGGTATGTTATATTTAAGAAATACAGTTCGCTCTACCACCATGTATAGTGTAATAAAACACACTTTCGCCCTGAACTATGATAGTTAAAATGCGAGGACGCCTGCGTCCGAGTGCTTTAACCGTTATAATAGTTCAGGGCGAAAGTGTGCTTTATTACACTATACATGGTGGTAGAGCGAACTGTATTTCTTTTCTAAGATGCCAAATTTAATACTTTCTAAGGATAATTACGATTAATTTAGGGCAGAAAGCAAACGACGGTGTCGGTGACCTAAATTAAGGATCCTCGCACAGGGCTAACTGGCGCGCTGTTCTATTGATGTGTCTGCCCCCCCCCCCTACGTTAAGACGAACGTTAACAGAAAAAAAACAAATGATAACAGTTTGATGACGGTTTAAGTTGGGATTAAATATCTTCTCTGAATTATTTTAATTGCATCTGTCATTAACGTAAACCATATGGGGCAATATGAATGTCGCATTTCTACTACCAACGTAAGTTTAGATCAGTACATCAAGATGAAGCTGAGTAGTCAAGCGACATTCCACGATTGTGGGAATGTAAACATTGCGAACGTTACCGTGTCGCTGAAAACTTGTGAGTCGAATTGACACATTTTAACCGTCGTAATACATAAACGTAATGTTTCCACCAGTGATGTTAGCTGCATGAAGCAACTGCAAACCAAGAAACGGGATGCAACGGAGTAGTTTACTGCAGGAGGCCGTACGAGGCGATGACAACTGACATGCATTGTGACCTCGCTTACATTGTGACGTAATGTAAAATGGTTCGATTACGAGGGGGCACACTAGAATGGCCCAGTGA
The DNA here is from genome assembly GCF_003918875.1 of Haliotis rubra. Taxonomy (NCBI): domain Eukaryota; kingdom Metazoa; phylum Mollusca; class Gastropoda; order Lepetellida; family Haliotidae; genus Haliotis; species Haliotis rubra. The sequence continues at coordinate 310,885 of NW_025767337.1, read as the reverse complement.
CGGGATAACGTCATTTAATTGTTACGTCATCAAAAAACTATACCTTTATTGTCTCATAATGTATTTTTTTTCGATTGTTCTAACCGCTAGGCATCTTAGAATTGTTATTATTTGTTTGATTAAATTTGGCTAAGTTGTCCAACAATCACCAACGGCTGAAGGGATGGCGGAAATCCAACTAGGGTCCATGCAGGTAGCAAAGTTACTCTAAGTCGCCATGGTCCCTAGTATGGTGATCTACCTTCAGTTGTTTGCGATCTATAGCCTGTTTTTATATTGTATCGTCTTCTATAGTTAAACGGTTTTAGATTTAATTACTAGTTTTAAAGTTATATCTGTGATAGTCTAGTTGTTTTACTGTCCTTCGATGACAGGTGTTTATAATTTACTTTTAATCATTATAAATCTATAACTTGATTTAGTCGATTTGGCTGAAATATTGCCGATTTGACTTAAAATCTTAATTCACTCACTCACTCACTATTATTTATTTGATAATATTGATGGACATAAACTGAATTTCGAACCCTGTGCTGGTTAGATTTTCGTTATTCATAAGTGCTGAATAACTAAACAGCTCATACACAGTGGTACACCTGTAAAAACAACCTGCTGTAGTTCATTCCTGGTTTCGGCCGCCTCCGTGGTGTAGTGGTTAGAGCGTCCGCCCGGAGAGCGGAAGGTCGCGGATTCGATCCCCGACCGCGTCATACCAAAAGACGTTAAAATATGGTACTTGTTGGTCCCTGTCTGGCGCTTGGCATTAATGGTTACAACAAGGACTGGTCGGCTCGGAGTTTTATGTGTCTGAGTATAATGTGTCTGAGTGGGGTATTCATGCTTCACTGCGGAATGGTATCTCAGTGGTCTAGCACTATAAAACCAGCTCCAGTCTGGGCTAGTACAAGCAGCCGCACATACACATACACACGCATGCACGTCGTCATATGAGCGAAATATTCTCAAGCACGACGTTAAACCCAATTTCACCTCACCTCACCTCACCTCATTACTGGGTTTCAGTGTATATGACCACACCACTGTAGATGTTACATGTACAACCTTTGAATAACGAACCCGCTACTAGTACGTTATTCGACATACAGATAACAAAACACGAAAACGCAGGGATTTAGGCACCTAATACTTATTATTCAATGTCTGAATAACAAATTCGGTACTGTATATCTTATACTATACATTTGATAGAAGTGATGGGCAGAGAGCGACTAACGAACCCTCTGCTAACTTCAGGATGCTCATGCTGTAATTTTGTAATGTTCAGTCGGTGTAACCTTGTTAATTTATTTCTTTTTATGTCATCCTATATTTTGGTGGTATGGAGGAGGAAGGGATATTACTGAATTTCACTCTCTTCACCATCAGCAGCCTGGAGTTGGCAGCGGGTGCGTTTGTCCGCTGCTAACTTCAGGCTACTTTAAGAAAGGGGGCCTTTCACTAATTCATTATCTCATAGACTTCATATCTATCATGTCCATTTGGGCCCGTGAAAGGGCGTCTTTCGAAAGGATCGGCTTCACATCTACACCTTTGGTAGTTACTCTCTTCCTTTTCTTCTGACAATTGATACAGGTGGTCTTGAATAGGTTCGGGGCATCACTGGTGATGTTGGCATATTTCTTCGTTATCTCTTTCTGCATCCTGTCACGACCTAAATGATCTGTGGCGATATGAGCTATCCTGATAACATCAAATGTTTCCTCGATTGAAACAAAGTAAATCGGATCTGCGTCTGCTACTCTGATCGCCTGATCAGCTTCTTTACACCCCCACACTCAAGTACCTCAAAATTCTTCAGGAAGTAGTATTCATGTGGCGTCTTCTTTATGGTGGTACCAGCCTACCCATGAAGGTCCGGTTAGAATTAACCTTCAGTAACCCATGCTTGTCGTAAGAGGCGACTAACGGGATCCGGTGGTCAGGCTCACTGGCTTGATTGACACATGTCATCGGTTCCCAATTGCGCAGATGGATGCTCTTGCTGTTGATCACTGGATTGCCTGGTCCAGACTCGATTATTTACTGACCGCCGCCATATAGCTGTAATATTGCTGAGTGCGGCGTAAAACTGAACTCACTCACTCACTCACTCACTCACTCACTCACTCACTCTCTGGTACCAGCTTCAATAATGTCGCCAATAGTCTTATCGTTCTCGTTCTGTGGAATCAGAATAGAGCTGTTCTTGAAATGCAGCTTTCATCTGAAGCTCATCCTTGGTGGGAATGTGAATTTCTTTTGGAAATTCATTGGCTTATACCTGTTTGGAGATGATTGGGAGTCACGAGAAGGAGATGTACTAAACATGCTTACTAAACAGGATTTAGAACAAGATAAGGCCTTGCTTATAGGATTCATGAGCTGGAGAAGTGATACTTTCATAAAAAGGTATATTGCTGTTTTGTCGACTTAGCCAAACCGTTTGACTCTGCTAATCGTGACAATTTATTCTTTAAGTTACATAACATGGGCATCAGAGGTAGACTTTGGAAAGTTATTGTGTCTGTGTATGATACTGTGAAATCATGCGGGAAACACAATGGTCTTTTTCTGCTCATTGGGTATTGAACAAGGGGAGGTAATGTTACCGATTCTCTTCTTCCTGTTTCTTGAAGATCTAGAAGTGGCGTCGAGATTGGGATTGTTGCTAGACTATATGAAACTTTTCGTACTACTATTTGCCGATGATATGATGCCCATATATGAAACCCCGTGAGGTTTGCAGCTGACCCTCAGCACGCTATCCAATTATAGTACGGATTGGGGCCTAAATGTATACGTAGATAAAACTAAAATTATAATTTTTCGTAAAGGAGGGAAGATTCGAGTGGAGGAGAAATGGTTCTTCAACGAATCCCAGTTTGAACGTGTGGATCATTTTAACTATTTAAGCATTGTGTTCTTTTACACAGGTAAATACGACTCCAGCGGGCAAAGGTCTTAATCCATGAATGTTTTGCTTAAAAATGTGAGTAATTACGATTTTTCGTTGAAAATATTGTGTGAACTGTTTGATACATTTCTACGTTTTACCATAATGTATGGTTGGGAATTAACTAGATGTTCTGAATTTGAAAGAATTCACCGAAAACTTTGCATGCGTATTTTGCAAATCAATGCCAAATCTTCAACAGTTGCTGTATATGGTGAACTTGGGTGGTGCCCTCTCTATATTAATATGTATATCCGTGTGTTACGTTATTGGTATAAGTTATTACGCAGTGAAGACAGTATACTGCGGGTTACTTATGATATGTGTTCAACTAGTTTAAATAGTGATTATACATCTTGGTTGTTGGTGTTAAAAATATGCTTTATAAACTTGGTTTTGGACCAGTTTGGGAATTTCCTGATCTAAATGTTGATATTTTTTGTAAAGTTGCAAAGCAGCATCTCATTGATATTTATATTCAAAAATGGAGATCTGATTTAGAAATATATGGTGAACTGTTTTTATACAAAAACATTAAAATATTTTTTGCTATGAAATGTATCTTGATCAGGTTAGAATTCTCAGGGATAGAAAATTTATCACGCAAATTCGAACGTCTACTCATCGCCTAATGATAGAAGTTGGTAGTTACAATAACATTCCAAAGGAAGATCGTTTACGTGCATATTGTAATAGCCAAGCTAATATTTTCATTGAAACGAGTATCATTTTATGTTAATTTGCCCTAGGTATTTACCGTTTAGAAAGTTATGTATTAAACATTTTATTGGGTTAGACCTAGTGTAGTCAAACTTGTGTCATTGTTCAAACATTCAAATGAATCTGTTTTGTCAAAATTATTTAAATATTTCAAATTCTCAAATGAATTAAGAATTAAAGCACAATAAAATGTCAAGCTTCTATAAACAATTGTTATTGATACTCGTGTCTTTGGACCGTGTGAATTGTGGACGAGGAACAAACTTGTTAAAGTCCAAAATAAAATCTTGTCTTCTTTCTTTTCTTCGTTTTTACATTTGTGAGAGGCTTTCTCTCCTAATCTCCAGGATTTAAACAGGACCATGGTGTGATCTATTCGCATATTTACATACATGTTAGTGATACAATCTGTTTTCATTAAGAAGCCTTCTCTCCTAGGAAGATGAGAGAAAGCCTTGTTTAGGTCAGTTGTTGTAAAACAAAACCTGTTGTTAACTTTCGATCATATGCTAACTGTACCTGTATCAGATCATGATTTCAGTAAATTATATTATGAATCAGTGTAGATTGAGGTAAGTATGAATAGTTCCTGAACATTTCAGTTAATATAAATAATCCTTCACAGAATCAGTAAATATATATAATCAGTGAAATATACATATTTACTGATGATACATATTTACTGTAACATATATCTGTTAACGAAGGACAGTACAATACCTGGAATATCACAGATTTACATATACAACTAGCACACATCCATAAAACAATATTTCTATACACAATGCATTATAAGAAAGGGCCATAGATCACCAGCAACCGAAGGCAGACCACCATGCTAGGGATCATGGGGAGTTACACTATTTTTGCTATCTGCATGGACAATAGCTGCATTAACACCATTTCCTCCTATAGCAGCGATTGTTGACGAATCTAGCCATAACTTAAAAAGACACATATCCTGCGATTAAAGAAAGTGATATTTCTAAATCTACTTTGAAGATTTCAGGACCAACATACCCTCTCAGGAGGATACATTTTTACAGGCCTGTTACGGAAAAGGTTTATACTGATATTTATATTTTCCTAAGCATATAAAATATAATACCAGAAACAGTGAAACTACAGTTCTAAAAACTCGGGACCAGATGGTTTAGGTGGCATAGTCCTGAAACGTTGCTGCCAACAATTGTGTAATGTCTTTTGCCCATTGTTCTAACTCTCCATCGATGGTCGAGTGATTCCGAAAATGTGGAAAACATCAAAGATTGTGTCATAGCATAAAATTATTATTCTACTGAAATGAACGATTTTAGACCAATCGCCCTTGCTTCTCTAGCAATGAACTGTTTAGACCGCATCAAATTTCTGTGTCTGCTTGACGTATAATTTTTATTATTCATATGCTATTTGTATAGCGCCAATAACCAGCTCAGCTCAGCTGCTCAAAGACTCTTTGTTTTTCCCTCGATCATAGAATGTCAATCTCAACGCCACATCGTATTTTTCAATCTCAACTCCCTGGGGATCGGCTTTCCATCCTTACGAGGTACCCATTCACGGCTGGGTAAAGTCACAGTACTTTGTTTACTGTTTACTGCACGTTTCTGTACCCGCAAATAGGTGTTTGCACGTATTCATGTGGCCACATCTGGTCATTTACCAACGGATTCGTGGGTTCATTTAAGTGCACAGGGTTGTTTACCGTACACTAGGGGTTGTGACTACACTGAAAGAGTCTGCACACAAAGATGACTCTAAGGTCTTTACGCCAGGTCACAGGTGGGTCGATGCCGACACCTTAAGCTCGCTGGATCACTAGCTTGGCGCCTTAGATCTTTCGCCCACCCGTGATTTATGCATAATATTACTTCCTTGTTTATAATATGCATGGGGCTGCTTGTGATGTATAGCACACCCTATTCTCATATATTCGACTGTACATGTATTGCAAAATCATATCAGCCTTAAACAAAATGTCTGGCCCAGACTTGAATATTCGATTATATCATAATCTAAATCTACGTACATTCGTCTACATATGACAAAATTGATGTCATTTAACGCAGTGCGAGGGATTAACTATATACCATTATTGCAATATGTCAGATTGTCAATATATATTAAACTGAAATGATACTTTTGGACCAATTCCGATTTATGTGAAAAAGAGTAAGTGAGTTTAGTTTTACGCCGCACTCAGCAATATTCCAGATATATGGCGGCGGTCTGTAATATCGAGTCTGGACCAGACAATCCAGTGATCAACAGCATGAGCATCGATCTGCGCAATTGGGAACCGATGACATGCGTCAACCAAGTCAGCGAAACTGACCACCCGATCCCGTTAGTCGCCTCTTACGACAAGCATAGTCGCCTTTTATGGCAAGCACATGGGTTGCTGAAGACCTATTCTACCCCTGATCTTCACGGGTCATGTGAAAAAAGAAATTGATCAGCAAGAACACAAAAGGTTCCCTAGTTTTTCGCTAAATGTCCCACCTAAATTTTGATGCATGCTGTTCTGTTAGAAAGTCAAGCATTTGATCGTTTTCTTAGTTTACTTCTGATGGCATTTGCTTTTTTTAGTTTTTACAAGTTGTGCGGAAGCTTTGCATATAGCTATATCTATGGTCGCAACGTTTAGTCCCGGCGTACCACCTGTGTAATGAGGAATTAATTCAGCACTGGGTACACTGTACGCAAACACTGTCAGTAATATTACGTGTGTCCAATACATTTCATTCATATATGACAGACAAACATTCCCTTGTCGGCTTACAAGGATTCCAAGTATCGACTTTTGAAAAGAAGACATACCAGTGTTACTTGAGATGCTGCAAGGGAAAGTGCACTGCTATTATTCCAACCCAGCTACCTAACCTTCCTCAACACCCTGAAGTAGAAGCCCATAGCAATGAATTTTCAACTATAACGAGATCTCATGGTCACCGACTTTAAGGTAGCCACGCAACAAGCTGCAAAGCATTTCAAGCGTTAAAGTTTGAGCTGAAAGATTGCCTCTTCCATTACCGTCAGGGTATATGGCGAAGTGTGCAACGCTTTGGACTGCAAGTGAGATTTAGCACTAAAGATTTTATTCACGCTTCCGTGACTCTACAAATTGAGTTGCCTTTCTTTCACTATTAGGTTGTAATTTTGGTGCGTTTTTGTAGCGGTATGAGTTTTGTTTAATAGTTATCTACCTTGAGATTAAAGCACATGGCAGCAAAAATGAAAGCTACATCAGTTTCAGCAAATGTAGATTATCTATGGCCACCACCTAAAAGTAAGTTGTGCAAAATAATTTTTTTCTCAGGTTGTGTAAACCGTAACTGTCAATATGTATACTTTATTAGTTGTTTATGTGTAGTTTTCAAATTGTTTCAACTTTGAATACTATCAACATTGAGGGATCCGTTTGAGGTTGCAATAAGTTTCAACATTGTTATTGCATTCATTGGTAATTTCACATACGTTGCTGTGTTTCTCAGTGAATATTTCTTGGAATTGGTTTAGATTACGACTGACAATAGTGGTCAAAACATGTAAGATTCAGTTTGTTGAAGTTTATTCACAATTTAACGTCTCTGTACATCATTACTGGCCTCAATAGTGACTTTCTGTATTTTGCAGCTTTTACCAATTGCACATCAAAGGAACATTCAACTTTAATCGCTCTATTCAAGCAACATTGAACTGAGTAAATTACTCAAATCTACATGCGTTGGTTAACTAGCTGTCGCAGGACAGTATATTGAACCTGCAGTAAATATACTTCTGTGTTGCCTCTTGTGAAGCCTTGAAACACTGACGATGCTTGGCTAAATGCTGTCGAACTTACTGACCTTCAAACTTCAGTAATCTTGAATTATTTTGATTGTGTGACTGGTCAGTTGGTGGAGAACGAGGTCAGGGCCGGGTGGAACCATTGGGCCACCAAACAGCTATCTCTCGACTAAATTTATTGAATGTCCATGACACTATCTGGAGTACACTTTCGGACAAAAATGTTGTTTATTGGAACTGCGGGATGGACTAATGGATAAGCTTTTGCTCGTCAAGCCATACAAACAGGTTCGATTCCCGACAAGAGTACAGTGTGAGAAGCCTATTTCTGGTGCCCCCCGCCGTGATATTGCTAATCCATACTCACTCACTCATTCTAAATATATGAGAAGATATCTTACATTCTTTGCAAAGATACCTCATTCCATTTGTCAAGAACAAAATGCAGAAGCAAATAATAGTCCGATTGTTGTTTTTTATAATATTCTGCACACAGTTACACTGTGCATTAAACGAAATATATATAGTTTGGAAAACAGCGTTTTGTTCTGGAGGATTTCCATTGCCAACGAACTTTTCATCCGTATCACGTCAGAGATTCATAAACACAAAACGGTGTTTGTCACCAAGTGGGTGGCCAGCAAGAAGGCAGAGAGAGGAGTAAATATTTTGCATGATAGATCACAGAGAGTACTTGATGGCTGATCACATTCAGCAGCTCGGGCCATGAGGTTTGTTTTTGGGTGTGTTTTTTTCCACATCTGGCTTGTACTTTTTTTTTCTTTCTTTTTTTTTTTCCATGAAAAAATAAAGTTTTCCATCATAACATTCGTTACATAATGACACATACAAATACATGAATATAATCATCCAACATATCAGGCTGTGACACAGTTAAACCTCCGATATATAATGGTGTATAGGGTGTTGTGTGTAGTGCCACATCCAACATATCATGTTTTATCAACGTGCGCAGCATGCTGTATTCAGTGTTGTATATGGCCTCATATCAGACATAGCATGTTGTATATGGGTCACAACCAACGTATGTTGTATATTGCGCAACTTCCAAAATAAGTTGTACATAATGTCATATCTGATATATCATAAGTACAGTAGAACATGTATATAGCGAACACGGATATAGCGTACAAACGGATATAGCGAACAAATTTAAAAGTCCCGTCAATAGTCCTTTATAATATCATTAAAATTATATGCGAATAACGAACTCGTGAGACGCGAATTAACGGCTATAGCAAACAGATTTACTACCCCCAAGCCCCAATTAACGACGTGATTAGCGAACTCACTCAGTGTCAGCTCAGCCACTTAGTGGTATACATCAACCTTGTTGGCGGCGAATCAACATTGTTTGATGGTCATTAATCAATAAACAAAACAAACATTTCGTGTTTAAAAGCTTGACTGGTATACAGGTCTTCGTTCACTCTCGTCACTATGGCAGGCAAACGTAAAGCTATCACTTTTGACACCAAGCTTCAGATAATTCAGGCTGTAGATTCAGGTGTAAAATCTAAGACAAACATCGCTTTCGACTTTGGCATTCCAAAATCCACTCTCAGTTCCATTATTAAGAATCGCTTCTGTTGACCCCGACCTCATCAATGATTGACTGAAAGCTCGCCTGCCTGGCTATCTTGAAGAGTACAAGCCTGATAACATCTTCAATGCTGACGACACTGGCCTCTTCTACAAAATGAAACCAAACAGAACTCTTCACTTTAAATCTGAAAAATGTAGTGGGGGGAAAAATTCTAAAGAGAGAATAACATTGTTGGTAGCGGCAAACATGTCCGGGAGTGAAAAACTTAAGTTGTTAGTCATAGGGAAGTCAGCAAAGCCTAGATGCTTAAAAACTGTACGCAGTTTGCCAGTAACGTACAGATCAAATGCCAAGGCCTGGATGACTGGTGAATTATTCACAGAGTGGATCAAAAACCTGGAAAAGAGTATGACAAGACAAAAACGTAAGATCCTGATGTTTGTAGACAATTGTCCTGCCCATCCTGTCCTGACCAAGGTATAATAGCAAACCTGAAACAACTGTACAAATCACTCTCCTTGATACCATCCAGACGATTCATGCCGCTTGGAGACAGGTCACATCTAAGACGATCGCCAACTGCTATCGGAAGGGAGGCTTTGGCCTTCCTGAGCGAGATGAAGGTTCGTCAGACGATGAGACAGACAACATGGTTCTTTATGTGGAATGAACTGTCAGATAAAGCAGAAAAAATCCCGGCAGATGTCACGTTGGACGACTTCATCAATGCTGATAATCAAGTTGTTACAGCCGAACGTCCTACTGAAGACGAGATTGTGACGTCAGTAGCCCAGCAGTTTGCCACGCCCACTGTCACATCCGCTCCCAACTCTGATAGTGAAGATGATGAACCTCGACCGAAGCAATCCTTTGCTGAGGCCAATGCAGCATTGGAGACACTACGTCATCTACTTGTTTGTGAAGGTACAGATAGTTCTATCTTCGACTCTCTTGCAGATGTCTGAGATGCAGTTGACAAAATGAAGTCTGCAAGACGTGGTGTGCAGAGCAAAATTGTGGACTTTGTTAAACGTAATTAAGTTATATACATGTATTGTTGAGATTGTTGTGATTGTTAAACATGTTCTAGCTAATGTCTGTGAATGATAAATTCAGAATTTTAATGTTATGTCAATGTACATGTACAAGAATAAAGATTTGTAGCCTCAGCATATACATGTCTCTACATCTCTACAGTCCAAGATGGCGGTCAAATGTGAATAACGAACAACGGATATAGCGAACTAAATTTCTTGGTCCCTTGGATTTCATTATATCCGTGTTCTACTGTATATAGTTTTCCATCCCATATGTCATGTTGTAAATAACATCATATATGAACATATCATATTGTTTATAGCACCACATCTGACATATCAAGCTGTATATTGTGTCACATCCAACATATCATGTTGTACATAGTGTAATTATCTGATATACATTGTAAATATGTCTTATCTAACATATGTTGTATTTAGTGCCACAATTATTCTGACATGTCATGCTGTGTTATATATTGCGCAACATCCGGCTTATTGTGTTGTATATTGTGTCTTATATCCAACCTATAATATGTGTTCCCAAAGTTACACTAGTGCCATTAACTAACTAGTCAATATATAACTAAAACAAAGATAATTTTTCAAAAGGGGAAACAGATCAAGGTTTTATTAAAGAAGCGGTTGCTGCATACACAGGTCAGGTTTGAATACTGGGAATAATGGATGCCATTTATTAGCAAATTTCTTCATTTCATTCTTCCTTTTGGCAATGAAGCTTTGTAGCAACCCACTATGTAATAACAACGCACTATGTAATAAAATTTTCAGAGTCCAAAAACTTTTCGGACTTAGGCGATTATATTACATAACGGGTTATTACAAACTGCGTTACACCAGTAGCAACCCACTATGTAATAACAACGCACTATGTAATAAAATTTTCAGAGTCCAAAAACATTTCGGACTTTGGCGATTTTATTACATAACGGGTTATTACAAACTGCGTTACACCAGTAGCAACCCACTATGTAATAACGACGCACTATGTAATAACATTTGCAGAGTCCAAAAACATTTCGGACTTAGGCGATTTTATTACAAAGCGAGTTGGTACTTTTGCCTAAGGCTGGAAAATGACTGAAAATCAAAGTTGAAGATATTCCTTCCGGTCAGGACAATATGTGTTTTACCCCCTTAATTAAGTGTAAACTTCAGCTTAAACCCGTTCCATCTTATGAACTGTTAATATTTCGGAGTTTTCTGATGGTTTATTACAAACTGGGTTGAGTAGCGAAATGTAATAAGATTTTGCACATCTTAACGCACTATCTAATAAAATTTTCAGAGTCCAAAAACATTTCGGACTTAGGCGATTTTATTACATAACGGGTTATTACAAACTGCGTTACACCAGTAGCAACCCACTATGTAATAACGACGCACTATGTAATAAAATTTTCAGAGCCCAAAAACATTTCGGACTTAGGCGATTTTATTACAAAGCGAGTTGGTACTTTTGCCTAAGGCTGGAAAATGACTGAAAATCAAAGTTGAAGATATTCCTTACGGTCAGGACAATATGTGTTCTACCCCCTTAATTAAGTGTAAACTTCAGCTTAAACCCGTTCCATCATATGAACTGTTGATATTTCGGAGTTTTCTGATGGTTTATTACAAACCGGGTTGAGTAGCGAAATGTAATAAGATTTTGCACATCTTAACGCACTATGTAATAAAATTTTCAGAGTCCAAAACATTTCGGACTTAGGCGCGATTTTATTACAAAGCGAGTTGGTACTTTTGCCTAAGGCTGGAAAATGACTGAAAATCAAAGTTGAAGATATTCCTTCCGGTCAGGACAATATGTGTTTTACCCCCTTAATTAAGTGTAAACTTCAGCTTAAACCCGTTCCATCTTATGAACTGTTGATATTTCGGAGTTTTCTGATTGTTTATTACAAACCGGGTTGAGTAGCGAAATGTAATAAGATTTTGCACATCTTAACGCACTATGTAATAAAATTTTCAGAGTCCAAAAACATTTCGGACTTAGGCGATTTTATTACAAAGCGAGTTGGTACTTTTGCCTAAGGCTGGAAAATGACTGAAAATCAAAGTTGAAGATATTCCTTCCGGTCAGGACAATATGTGTTTTACCCCCTTAATTAAGTGTAAACTTCAGCTTAAACCCGTTCCATCTTATGAACTGTTAATATTTCGGAGTTTTCTGATGGTTTATTACAAACCGGGTTGAGTAGCGAAATGTAATAAGATTTTGCACATCTTAACGCACTATGTAATAAAATTTTCAGAGTCCAAAAACATTTCGGACTTAGGCGATTTTATTACATAACGGGTTATTACAAACTGCGTTACACCAGTAGCAACCCACTATGTAATAACGACGCACTATGTAATAAATCTTTCAGAGTCCAAAAACATTTCGGACTTAGGGGATTTTATTACAAAGCGAGTTGGTACTTTGGAAATATGTGAAAAGTTGGTCCCGCTTGGATCGCCTTTTACGATCCTGTAAGTGCCATCCTACCCTGTAACGGCGTTATCCGCCTATTGTGACAGGTACGACAAGTGAGGTTTGCCGTGGATCCATTCTATCCCGTATCCACTCGGGTATGTTGCTGTGTTTGTGTATTAGTACCTGTGTATGCATTTGTGTTTCCGTGTTGAAGAATGGTGGCCATATATGTGTTGTGGCTCACCCGTAACGTCCCTTAAACCCATACCGCTATAATAGAACTTACTAGCTGGCAATGTTTTCCGTTAGTAAAAGCCTACCAACCGCGGCAAGGTCGAGAACTATGTGGCAGGTTTGTTTTGGTTTTTGTTTTTTGTTGTTGTTTTTTGCTTTTTGTTTTGTTTTGTATTTTTCTTCTTTTTTATTTCTTTTCATTTATTTATTTATTTTTAATTTTTAAAGGAGGAAACACGTGTGCCTAACACTAAGATATGACATATCCAATAAATATATTGTTGAATCTAGTTTTAATGTCGTAAAGTTATGTGTGCATTGTTCACATTGATATCTTGTATTGCATGCTGAGCATGGATATGAATATGTTATAATAGCAGCTACGGGTATGTTTTCAAGATATGTGATAAAGGATCTGATTTAATGTTAAAAAGGGGCCGTGGGGTAGCCTAATGGTTAAAGCGTTGGCTCGTCACGCCGAAGACCCAGGTTCGAATCCCCACATGGGTACTATGTGTGAAGCCCATTTCTGGTGTCCCTGCCGTGATGTTGCTGGAATATTGCTGAAAGTGGCGTAAAACCAAACTCAGTCGGTCAGTAATGTTAAAAACTTGGACGACATTAGGGACGGTCTGTTTATATAACATCTTCCTTCATTTTACTTCTCATATTCCTTCATTTTATTTCTTTCTATGTTGCATTTAATGCCCTTTCCAATGGGTTTTAAGTTACGTAAAGACGATCCGATATCCTAACACTGTTCCTGGAATTCCTAACCAGTACTATGCCATTCTTTCCCACATAAACAAGAGGGGGAAAGCGAAAATTATGTCTTTGTTTGTTGAATTTTACGGCGCACCGACGCTGAAAAGGTCATAGAGCCCCGATTGTGTTATATAAATTATCTTATCAATTGTTCGGAAAGAGACAAACCTTAAAATTATGTCACAGTATAGAACACAGATAATAACGTTTATCACAAACATATGAAAGTTACAATACAAGCATAATATTATATCTATGAATTTTAAATAGCACATATATACCTTTATTGGATTTTGCAACATCTAATCAAATATACTCGACTAAAGGTGGTGTTGTTTTTATGCAACTTTGAAAATTTTCAGCCAGGCATCGCCTTGTTTGGGCAGATATATTAACTTCATTTTCGAGAATGTAAGAGATTTGTCTTTGTCCAGACACAGGTGTCTTCTCAGCAGTCAGCATGGTGATGTGTTCTACTGTTTAAATACTTGGTGTCATTTGAAAATATGAAGAAGACGTCTAAAGTCAAGCTGAATAATTACCAAAATATGTTTTGCTTTTCAACAGTATGAGTGTGTTATGTGGAAGAAACCGAGTCAACGAAATTTAATGTACATGTTCATGTGTGAAAATTGTTTCAAGAATACAGAGTATTTCAAATGTTAATTTACATCAAAGTTCTCTACTGTTGCTGCTTTGCAACAAAACTAAGATCCCAAACACAAATTCCCATGAATGAACTCGTCTAGTCTGTAAGTAAGTTTCAGTGTCTCGAGTGAATGCAATCAGCGCCAATGAATTGCCGTTATTTCGTACCAGTCATGGTTAAGCTGGCGAAGTGTAAGCCATGCATGAATCCATGGTCTATTTGAACCAGAACAGACACTTCTGACATACATGACTAATCCACTTCCTCTGCCATATCTCACGTACAATCTACGTACACTTATATGTCCAGGAACGTGACCAATTACAGCGGGATTCAAGTGGATCATTGGGTATCCTATTGCTTCTACTGTATTTCTGAAGAAAGTGCACACTTGCCTCAATGTAAATACCATAAAAGGATACCTTTGCACAGTTGTCCTGATAATGCTATCTAGAACTAAATCAGGAAGAAAAGGGTAATCCTCCCCACTGTTTCCATTACCCGACTCCATTGAATCTAATTCATCTACTTGTCTTGCTCCGTTCGTATCTGCTCGATCGTGTGCGCTGTCGCTGTTTGAATCTCTACCTTCGTCGCCACCGTTTTCATCTGCATTTCGATATTGGTCTTTATCTTCGTCTGTGTTTTGCTCTGAGTCTCTTTCTTCATCAGGTTTTCGATCAGTGTTTCTTTCCTCGACTATATTTCGATCTGCAACTTTATATTTGTCCGTGTTTTGATCTGAGTCTCTGTCTTCATCTGCATCGTGATCTGAGTCTCTGTCCTCATCTGTATCTTGATCTGAGTCTCTATCCTCATCTGTTACTTGATCTGAGTCTCTGTCCTCATCTGTATCTTGATCTGAGTCTTTGTCCTCATCTGTACTTTGATTTATGTCTCTATCATTATCTGTACCTGTGTCTCTGTCCTCATCTCTACATAGATCTATTTCTCTATTTACATCTGTATCTTGATCCGAGTCTCTGTCTTCATCTGTACTTTGATTTATGGCCCTATACTTATCTGTCCCTGAGTCTGTGTCCTCATCTGTACATTGATCTATTTCACTGTCCTCATCTGTACTTTGATCTGTGTCTCTATCTCCATCTGTATCATGATCTGAGTCGCTGTTTTCCTCTGTATTCCGATCTGTGTCTCTATCTTCATCAGTTTTTCGAACCGAGTCTGAACTTCTATCTATGTTTACATCATCATCTGTATCGCGATCTATGTCTGTGTCTTCGTCTCTTTTTTGAGTTATGTCTCTATCTCCATATGAGCTTTGATCTGTGTCTCCATTTTCATCTGTAGTTAGCTCAGTTTCTCTATCTTCATCTGTATTTCCATCTGTATTTGCATCGTGATCAGTCTGCCTGTGTCTGTTTATATTTCGTCCAGCATTTCTTTTGCTATATCTTTCGATGTCTCGATCACTGTACTCACCTTCATGTGCGTCATCATCCCATTCCGTTTCTGATAATCCAACTCGTTGTCCGAGGCTATCTCTCAAATATTCTCTATCCTCATTGTTGTCAGTGTACCTTGCTTCTCCACAGCTGCTCTGTACATGTTTCCTCGTGCCATCAATTTCACAACTGGCTTCAGATTCACTGGACAACGTTTGTAGAAAGGTTCGCAATAAGCGCAAGAGATAAGCGTGTTGTATTTCGACAGACACATAGTGATCACCTTGCTCCTCTGGAAAGTATCCTAAAGTGAGTACTGGGACATTTTCGTCGTAAGTGTTTGTGTTCGAAACCACACAGTGGTAGAGATCGCCTTGGGCATGAAATACCAGAAACTGGCAATTGTATGTCCACGCAAGAGCCTGCAAGGTAATGTTATCACCATCAGTTGATTCTTTTCTCATGTTTCTTACGTAAGTGTTGAAATCTTGAGGAACAAAGTTCTGATAATGCTCAGAGTGTAGATGTATCTGCTCACAAGCTGTTCTTCGTAGAGTTTTAGTATCCTGGCAAATTCCAATTTTTTTTATTTGGTCTGCGACTGCCTCGAACTGGCAGTTGCCAGATCCTTTTGGGTCTTTTGAAACCATTACATTTCTGTTCTCACAGAAGAACCGCTGTGCAGATCTCTTCAGATGTTGTGGCTGCTTTGTGATCACTTCTCTTTGTTGATTGTTTTCAACTCGTCGAGTCTCGAGTATCTCGTGTTCTGTTTCAAACTCATTTTGCAATAGATAGTACTTGTCTCGGTGCAAACGCCTTCTATGAATTCTCTCAAACCTGCGTTTTGAATTTTCTCTACGAATAGCCTCTTCTTCAACAGTCCTACTTGTTATGGATTGCACGCCTATCCATTGTTTCACCAAGTCCCCTTTGCATTTTCTCACATGTACAAGATACCTGTCAAAAAGTTTGCTCCTTTTCAGCACTGTCCCTTTCAGTACTTGCCTTTTGTGTGGCACTCTATCCTTGTCTGGGTATTTCACAAGGACCCTGTCACCCTTCTTATAAATGGAACAGCCGTGTCGTTTTGCAAATTGAAGCGATGCTCTGAGAACACATCTGTCAGATGACAGTGTAGCTTTTCGTCTTATCTCATCTGCTGATACCGGACCTCGACCACCGAAGTAAACGCAAAATGGTGACTGGTATGCAAGTACTTCTTTCGGTTGTTTGTTGAGGGATCTGGCTGAGGGATCTGGCCTCCACCCAGTTGTAACCGCGGCTACCCTTCCTTAGTGAATCATATCTTAATTTACTTTTGACAAGGCGGTTTTGCCTCTCAACCTTGCCCTGTGACTGGGGGTGGTAGGGCCTTCCCTTCACTACCTTGACTCCATTGCGGTCTAACAACCTTTGAACCTCCCCTCTGAATTCTGGCCCATTGTCCGACTGTACAATCCTCGGAAACCCGTGTTCTATGAAGATAGACTGTAACGCTTAGCGACATCGTCTGCCGTTTTACGTTCTAATGCCCGTAAGAACAGAAACCTTGAAAATACATCTACAACCATTAAAATGTACCTGTACGTTTTCGAATTGTGTACAACAGCTTGTTCCTTCATCGTAATCAGGGGGCGGTGGGGTAGCCTAGTGGTTAAAGCGTTGGCTCGTCACGCCGAAGACCCGGGTTCGAATCCCCACATGGGTACAATGTGTGAAGCCCATTTCTGGTGTCCCCCGCCATGATGTTGCTGGAATATTGCTAAAAGCGGCGTAAAACCAAACTCAGTCAGTCATCGTAATCAGATCGATCTGAACCCTATCAAATATGCATTTGGCAGTAACAGCTTTAATTGGTGCCCGGTTTGTAAACCGGGCATGTAAATGGCCATGTTTTTTGTCTCTTTTCAGAACACTCAAGACCTTCCGTTCACTACATCCTCCGAATTTTCTCTTTAGAACATATGCTACTACTCTGGCCCCTGCACCCTTTGTCTGTCGAACCTTCTTTTGAACCTGCTTTTCAAAAGTGCCCTTTGTCAATACACGTTTGTTTTCGTGAAACAAAACATCTTCTCCTTTTACAGTCTTCAAAGTAAGACTCTCTCGGTTCCGCCAAAACCGAACAATTGCACTTCTTTCATTCTTTGATCTCTTTTCACCGGCTTTTGATAAGTACCCTTTACAAGCTGTACAATTACACTGTATGTGTCGATGTCTAGAGGCCTCATTTCTCACTGTTGTTGTGTACCTACATAAAAACCAGCAAGTCAAGCATCAACAAATGTTCAGTGTAGCTTCAACTTGAACAAATTCCGAAAGTACGCCAGAATTAACAAAAATGTAAACTTTTGACAAAATGCATATTTTCTGAGCCAAGTTCGTTCGATTGAAGTGATGTTCAAAAAGGAGGTTGCCTATGACATACGTTTTTGACTCGAAAATTTTATGTTCATGTTATAGAACGGACTCAACCATCCATTTAAACTAAACAGCAAACAACGTTCAGTGTAGGCTCTTTCAGAACCTACTTAAACAAGTACGTCTGCATTAAGAAAATGTAAACATTCGACATCAGGTATAATTACTTACCCTAATACGTTTTATGTAGCAGAGACATTTTTCATGTTTTAATAAGTCAGTTTGGTTTGTGTGTATAGAACTATTTTACAATTATTGAATATAAAATGGTGTTATAGTGTTTTATTGTTTGCAAGTAAAATAAGAATTAACATATCATATAAGTCATAAAAAGGTCACTAAAAATATTGAAGGTTGGTGGTAGTCCTCTAAAGTTTGTGGTTTTATGCATATGTCAATCATATTGATATTTGGTTGTATTTGTCAAGTATTTCAAATGAATTTCATTCATCTGAAACGTTCTTATTATGTTTAGGATTCACAAAATATGCTGGATCTAAAGTATGGTCTCATTCTGGATTATTGTTTATCACATGACTCTAATTCCTAGCTTTTAATTGGCTAATTTCAAATTCCCATAATTCCCAAGCACCAATCTGAGCACCCTTGTAATAACACTTTAGCACAGCACAGCACCCAGGCAACAACAAGCAGAGAGAAATTGACATGTAACGAAGACAAAAATAAGCGATCCAATAAAGATAAACACTTGTAAGTCCAAGTATGGTTCGGGTCATTTTATGGTCGGGTTATATAGATGATCTTACCAATTGTTCGGAAAGAGGTAAGCTCTAAATGAGATGAACACATCTCTTGAGTGAGTGAGTGAATGAGTTTAATTTTACGCCAAGCACTCAGCAATATTCCAGCTATATGGCGGAAAACATCTAGAATTCTTCAAGTACTGTATATTAAATAACTAGATACATTTAATGGGAAGGGCATAAGTTAATAGCGGCGCAAAACAGTCGCTAGGGACCCAAAGACGTTTTGGCACTATAAAACCAGCTTCAGTCAGGGCTAGTACAAGCAACCGCACCTACACATACACACGCATGCACGCCGCCATATGATTGAAATATTCTACAGTGCGACGTTAAACCCAAATTCACCTCGCCTCAACTACAATTTCTACCACTTAGACTACCACTACGCCACCACTAAGACCACCGCGACTTCTACCGACTACAGTCCGCTTGGCTCAAAGCGGACCGATGAATTGCAATCTAACTCGAAAACTAATAAACATAACATACTCAATGAAACGCTGATCATAATCAAAACATCATACCAACAGCCAGGTGTTCAAGAAGCACGTTCACAGACGTTATTTATTCATTAACCTGTGCCGTGCCGTCTCCATCCGTTCTCGAACACCTGGCTGTCCCTTTCTCTGCACTCCTCCCTCGTAACAAATAGTGAACTGTGTCAATATTTTAATGATAGATTGTTAAACAACTTTTTTATTTTTAGGACATAAATTCTGCAAACAAATCACAGAGTTGGTATGATGTTTTGATTTTGATCAGCGTTTCATTGAGTATTTTATGTTTATTAGTTTTCGAGTTAGATTGCAATTCATCGGTCCGCTTTTGAGCCAAACGGACTATACCAAAGACAACCGCGACTACAACCACCACTACAACATCCACTTCCATTTCGGGGTCGGTGGGGTAGCCTAGTGGTTAAAGCGTTGGCTCGTCACGCCGAAGACCCGGGTTCGAATCCCCACATGGGTACAATGTGTGAAGCCCATTTCTGGTGTCCCCCGCCGTGATGTTGCTGGAATATTGCTAAAAGCGGCGTAAAACCAAACTCAGTCAGTCAGTCAGTCACTTCCATTTCGACTACCACTTCGACTACCACTACGACTATGTACCAGCTTATCGTAAGGCTCTCATAATATTTCGCTGTTCAGGCCATCAGTTAATGATAGAGTCTGGAAGAAAATCTGGTCTGACAAGAAATTCTAGATTATGTCCATTTTGTGTTATACCTGTAATTGAGACGGAATATCACATGTGTTTGGAATGTCATTTTTACTATAATCTCAGACGTACAATTTTGCCTGAGTTCTATTGTACTCATCCTTCTTATGATAAACTGGTATTACTTTGCACATCACACGATTTAGGTTTAGCGAAGTTTCTGTTCCTTGCATTCAAACAACGTAACAATTACCTTAACAAAACTTGTACAACCCATTAAGTGTATGTTTATTGACCTTGTACAGTGTTATGATGCTCCAGATTTCCACTTTCATGATATGACTCATGTAACTGTATAATTGGCCTGTGGCCCCTTAATGGAATAAACCAATTATTACTAGACCGATTACGACTACCGCTACGACTACTACGACGACGACAACTACAACTATCCCTACTGCTACTATTACTACGACGACGACCACCAGCCAACACCACCAGCACTACTGTTGCCACTGCTGCAACTTCTACTGCTACAGCTACTGCTGTTGCTGCTACTGCTCTACTACTGTTAAGGCTACTACGTCTACTGCTGTTACTGCCATCATATATTCTTTTACTACTGCTACGATACTGTTCACCCACGATGTGAACTCTATACGTTATTTAAAATATGTATGCATATATCCAACGTATAGAGCTTAAGTAAGTTGTACAGTGTCCAAAAATATATGTCCCGCTAATAAAGAAAAATATTGTAATAGTTAGGAATTAAGTGTATCATGTCCTTTATATCAGTTTGAAGCTGAAAGGTTTTGTGTAAAGTATGCCAAAAAAGTGATGTGACGTTATCGTAACGTCTTATGACGTCGTTTATGACATTATATGGTATGTTTCTTTACTTGAAAATGACTGATTATGCTGAAATGACATACACTTTGACGTCATTTACGACGTCATTAGGTGTTACGTGAACCCTGCATGCCGTTCTGGTATGCGTTTTCAACCAACGAATATAACTCACCGTAAGCTCTATACGTTGTCAACCACCGAATACAGCTTACATGTAAGCTCTATACGGCGTAAGCTCTATGCGGCGTAACAACGCCCACAAAGAAAAATAAACACCACTTTTATGTACGGTATGGTTTTTTTATTGGTGGGGCGGCAAGTGCGTTCAGTCCAACCAATTAACTATCAGAAAACACGTGAAGGAATATCTTCCTAAGGGTGACGTTTGGCACTTTGTAAGTTTTATTACATAATGCGCTAAGATGTGCAAATTCTTATTACATTTCGCTACTCAACCCGGTTTGTAATACCAACGCGGTTTGTAATAAACCATCAGAAAACTCCGAAATATTAACAGTTCATATGATGGAGCGGGTTTAAGCTGAAGTTTACACTTAATTAAGGGGGTAGAACACATATTGTCCTGACCGGAAGGAATATCTTCAGCTTTGATTTTCAGTCATTTTCCAGCCTTAGGCAAAAGTACCAACTCGCTTTGTAATAAAATCGCCTAAGTCCGAAATGTTTTTGGACTCTGAAAATTTTATTACATAGTGCGTTAAGATGTGCAAAATCTTATTACATTTCGCTACTCAACCCGGTTTGTAATAAACCATCAGAAAACTCCGAAATATTAACAGTTCATAAGATGGAACGGGTTTAAGCTGAAGTTTACACTTAATTAAGGGGGTAGAACACATATTGTCCTGGCCGGAAGGAATATCTTCAACTTTGATTTTCAGTCATTTTCCAGCCTTAGGCAAAAGTACCAACTCGCTTTGTAATAAAATCGCCTAAGTCCGAAATGTTTTTGGACTCTGGAAATTTTATTACATAGTGCGTCGTTATTACATAGTGGGTTGCTACTGGTGTAACGCAGTTTGTAATAACCCGTTATGTAATAAAATCGCCTAAGTCCGAAATGTTTTTGGACTCTGAAAATGTTATTACATAGTGCGTTGTTATTACATAGTGGGTTGCTACTGGTGTAACGCAGTTTGTAATAACCCGTTATGTAATAAAATCGCCTAAGTCCGAAATGTTTTTGGGCTCTGAAAATTTTATTACATAGTGCGTTGTTATTACATAGTGGGTTGCTACTGGTGTAACGCAGTTTGTAATAACCCGTTATGTAATAAAATCGCCTAAGTCCGAAATGTTTTTGGACTCTGAAAATTTTATTACATAGTGCGTTGTTATTACATAGTGGGTTGCTACTGGTGTAACGCAGTTTGTAATAACCCGTTATGTAATAAAATCGCCTAAGTCCGAAATGTTTTTGGACTCTGAAAATTTTATGACATAGTGCGTTGTTATTACATAATGGGTTGCTACTGGTCTAACGCAGTTTGTAATAACCCGTTATGTAATAAAATCGCCTAAGTCCGAAAAGTTTTTGGACTCTGAAAATTTTATTACATAGTGCGTTGTTATTACATAGTGGGTTGCTACAAAGCTTTCAACAGAAAAAATATCTTTTAAAGTCTTTATAAAGTTATCGCATTTTGGAATGTTGTTTTTCAAAGAAGAGACATTGATCTGTCTTTTTGCTGACATGATTATATGATTAAGTAATGGGTTTTCTACTTAAGGAGCCAAAATACACCAAATATTTTGTCGAATTGACTTTTTGTATCAAATAAGTGTTAATCCAAATTTGAAGATTCTTCCAAAACTTCTTAGTTTCACTACATTCCCAGTAAACATGGCAAAACATCTTCATCTTCATCTTTACAAAAGCTGCATGAGGCGCACTGGATAAGGTTCATTTTTAAAAGTTCCTTTTTGGTATAGATAATACCGTGTAAAAAATTATATTGGAACTCTAAGAGTTTTACATCATTAATGTCTTGTCTGTAAGACTTTTAAGTCATTGGCCAATCAAAGTCAGTATCTTCAGACACATATGAGGGTTATTATTGTTAAATAACAATATATCATAAAATAATCTTGATCCTTGTAATGATTTCATAAAATTCTTTTGATAGGAGTTAAGATTCATGTCATAGTTATATATACACCTGTGATTTGTTATTGTATTTTTCCATGATTCAGGTATATTATTTAGAACATATCTATGATCTAATTCTGTCCCTTTTATTGCATATTTGCTTTTTAAAGATTCAAAAGACATCCAACCTTCTTCTCTACACATGTCTTTGATGGTTAATAGTCCTTTATGTGCCCAATGACTGATATAATGATTTTTGTATTTAAAATTATGATTAAACCAAAATGGCTGTGCTAAAATTTCATCAATGTTGTTTTCCTCTATGGTAATGTTAGTACAATACATGTTCCATGCTTTTAAAACATCTTTCCAATATGGATTATGAATATCAGCAATATTATAGAAATAAGCACCAAATTTCATAATATCATGTAACGGAAAATTGCATGGATTACATATTGAGGATTTTCTTAAATAAAGTCTCAAAGTGGATAGTTTCAAGGCATTGATAGAGGTTTTTATGTCGATCATTCTTAAACCCCCATGTATATAATCTTTTTTCAAGGTACTTCTCTTAATTTTGTCAGTTTTGTCAGTCAGGATGAATTTGAAAAATATTTTATCAAGGGAGGTAACAAAATCTTGGCGTGGGTTTGGTAAAGTATTGAAAATATGAACTAATTTTGACATAGCTAGTGTCTTGATAACAGTGATTTTGCCGATAAATGTTAAATGTCTTTTTCTCCACACTGCCAATAATCTGTTAATTTCCTCTAGTTTTTTCTTTGTATTGATGATCCATAGATCCTTCAGTTCAGCATTAAGTATAATTCCCAGAACATCAAATTTATTTTTTCGCCCTTCAATATTCAAATCCTGACATAGTTTATCACCACAACCTGCTTTAGATCCAATCCAGATAGCTTTAGTCTTATCAATATTTATTTTTAGTCCTGACATCTTATAGAAAGTATTAATTGCATCAACAGCAGAACATAGACAATTTTCTGTACCATCTAAAAACAACTCAGTATCATCTGCATATTGTCCTAATTTATACTCTGTATCATCAATTACTATACCTTTGATATTTTGAATAACACAAGAAGTTGTATTATAGGTTAGGATATTTATCCACCTAAAAATGTGGGGACCAAAACCAAACTGTATTATACCAAATTTATAAAATCTTTAGAGACAGTATCAAAAGCCTTTTCAAAATCGATCAAAATTAATAAACCTGGGATGTCTCTTCTTTTTGTCTCAAACATAATGTCATAGAGTAATCTTGTGTTTTCGCTCATATTTCTACCAGGTATAAAACCAGTCTGATTTTCATGTATAAGAGAGTACAGTGTTGTTTTTAAACGATTAGAAATACAAGTACTTACTATTTTATACAGTGAATTCAATAAAGTTATTGGTCTCCAGTTTTTTAAAAGGGTTCTGTTTTTATCTGGCTTGGGTATACATGTAATAACACCTCTTTTCATTGTGAAATACATTTGATTCTTATTTGAAATTTCTTAAATAAATCTATAGATCCAATATTTAAGATCTTTCCAAAAATATTTAAAGAAATCTATTGGAAATCCATCTACACCAGGGCTTTTGTTATTTTTCATATGTTTAACAGCCAATGTTATTTCTTCCATGTCAATATCTTTTTCTAATTTGTTTCTAAGATGGTCAGTTAAAGTGGGAGTTACCACATCTTGTAAACAAGAATCATCCTCATAATTTCCTACCAGAAGAGTAAAGTTTTTTGTAAAATGTTTTTACTTCATTTAAGATAGAAAAGCTGTCAGTAATTTCGTCATTGTTATCCGTGACAATCTTATTAATTGATTTGCTGACATAATTTCTATTTTCTAGGTTGCAAAAATACTTGGTTGGCTTTTCCACCTCTTCATACCATAAAATTCTGTTTCTGAGCTGTATACCCCTTATTTCATCTTCTTTAATTTGTTGTAGTTCAAATTTATATTTTGCAAGTTCAGATAATAAATTTTCATCTATAGTTTGAAAGTCCTTTTTTATTGATTCTTCATAGTCTTTAATTTTAGTTTCTAATTTTGTGGTTTTATCAATGGTTTTCCTTTTTAGAATGGTTGAAAATGAAATTGATTTTCCCCTAACATTCATAAGGAAGGTTTCTAAAAATAAACTATCATCAATCCCAAGTTTTATATTAAGGTCATTAGCATTTTCATCATATACATCAATATCTGAATATTCTTCAACTGTGTCCTTTAATATGGATCTAACAAGTTCACTATATTCAGGTTGTAACAATAAAGACGTATTAAATTTCCAATATCCCCGCCATGAGAGTTTATGGAACTTTGTCCTGCCCTACACAGACGCACATGCAACACATGTCGTGTTTCCATGGACTCGAAATTTGAACTTTTGTAAAAACAGATAATTCATTTTTTTTAAAAAGAACCAAAAGCCCGAGACGTTCACATATTAAATCTTCAATAACAAAAAAACCAAAACAACAGAAAACTGTGTTTCTAAAGTTACATTGACTTTTTATCATTGAATATTTGATAATGGGTTATTTATGAACGTGAATTCGTTGAAACTAAATCGTATAATATCTCCAGCAACTGGTATCGTTAGCAGAACACTCACAATGCATGTTGGTAGCGTTGCGGATATTCTGTGTGGCCACATTGCTGTTCGGCGTAAACAGCTGGGGTTTTGTGTTATGGAATATAAATTGCCAAAGAAAATACACATCACATCACATAACTATATCTGTATGCTGCTGATGTTACCATGGCTAGGCTAATAAATCAACTAACGTAAAGTCTTGAAGTCTTTCTTCAGTATTGGAGGCCTCCTGGCCCAGATTACAAGCTGTGTTCAAATACAAACTTCTGTGTGGAATGCTTACTGCTTACACGTTATTTCTGATATATACACTGATAACACATGTAGGACTAGTTATATTGTACAAGAAATGATAATTCGGTTTATATAACACATGAAATCATGTTACTGCAAATATGGGATAAGTACAATGATAACACATGAAGAAATAGTTATATTGTACAATAAATGATAATTCAGTTTTAATAATACATGAGCTAAAGTTAATGTTAACATGGGAATCATTTTGCATAAAAAATTCTTTTCAAATACAATGCGAGTCCCTTCAAAACATCAACATTTGTTGAACCCATACGTTGTAGTTTTCCCGGGAAGGGTAGCGATGAAAATATTTTGTAATGAATTTATTTCTGCTAATATTATAGTAAGAACATGAAATGAAATTCATCTTCGACAGCCATATTGTCACACTTATCACATATTAGGGCAGATCGGTCAACGCTTTCTTTACTTTCCTTATAACGTTGGCTCTGAGTGAGTGAGTTAATATTTAACGTCACATCGGCAATATTTCAGCCATATAGTGACGAGAAATGTTTTATATAAACAATAAATTAAAGTTGCTCAATAATCAGTCATCGAAGGACTGTAAAATAACTAGAGTATCACAGGTGGAGTCTAAAACTAGCATGAACATGTAAAACTATGTTATTTACGAAGACAATACAATATAAAAACGGGCTATAGATCGCCAACAACTGAAGGTAGATCACGATACTAGGAACCATGGGGACTTACATTACTTTTGCTACCTGCATGGACCCTAGTTGGATTTACACCATTCCTTCAGCTATTGGCGACAGAAGAGAAATCTAGCCATAAATTAAAAGCACACATATTCTACGATTAAAAAATGTGGCAAGTTTAAATGTACTTTAAATGTGCTGGGACTTAAGTACCCTCTCAGGAGGACAATAATTTTACGCTACTTCAACCCCTTTTTGAGGGTACAGCCACTAACAATCTCAGCTACTAATCTAAACTACCAATAATAAAATATTTAGCTATTTACAGATCAGTCAACAAATCCAATTCTTTTAAAAAATCAACTATTAAATGATAATTAACATTATAAAAAAGATCCTTCAATGTTTTGACATTGAAATACTCATCCCTTGTGATGGAATATTCAACACAGTCAAGCAGGACATGCTTGACTGTGATTCTTTCATCACAAGGGATACAAAACGGAGGATCCTCACCTTTCAATAGGTACTCATGAGTATATCGTGTGTGGCCAATACGACATCGTCGTATGATGACCTCTTCAAATCTGGACTGACAACCCAAGTAGGTGTAACCGATATAGGGTTTTATTGCATGTAATTTATTGATACCTACTTGGGCATCCCACTTCTTCTGCATCAGATCACGGATGTAAGTTCTAATGCAAGCTTTGTAATCAGAGTATGGGATCAGAAGTGGTGTCACAGATTTGTTGAGTGCTGCCTTGGCAGCAAGATCGGCCATTGTATTCCCAGAAATGCCAACGTGGCTAGGTAACCAACAGAGGACGATGTCGTATTGGCCAGTTGCAAGATCATTATATAATTCTATCATTTCTATTAAAAGTGGATGTTTACAAGAAATATTTTTAATCGCCTGAAGGCAAGAAAGAGAGTCAGAAAATATTATATATTGTTTATATTTAGGGTGTCTATTTATATATTTAAGAGCTGTTAGTATTGCGTTTGCTTCTGCTGTGAAAATTGAACTGTCATTGGGTAATCTGGAAGAGATTGTTTTGGACCCAATGACAGTGGCACAAGCAACTGCGCCACCATCCTTGGACCCATCTGTAAATAAGGATTTATATGTATTATATTTACTTTTTAATTGATTATATTCTTGTTTATATTGTAAGTCATTAGTTTCTGATTTTTTAAACGATGTTAATGTTAGGTCGACTTGTGGTCTAACCAATTGCCAAGGAGGAGAAGAAAGAAGTCGGGAAGGAGCTACATTTTCCAGCTCAATGCCGGCAGCAGTAATGAATGGCTTAATCCTGAGCCCAAAAGTCGGAACAAGAGAATATTTCTTGTTGTACAAATCCTCATAAAGAGGATTAAAGACACAGTTGAATGCAGGGTTAGACTCGTTAGAATAAAGTTTTGTTATATACTGTAAGGAGAGTTTTATACGGCGTTGTGTAAGAGATGGTTCATCTGCCTCGACGTAAAGGCTGTCAACAGGAGAAGTTCGGAAGGACCCAAGACAATGTCTCAGACCTTGATGGTGGACTGAATCTCAGAGTTGTAGGTTGCTTTTACAGGCTCCACCATATACGATGGAGCAATAATCAAGCTTCGAGCGGACAAGTGATCTGTAAAGGTGTAGGAGCGTAGCATGATCCCCTCCCCACCTTGAATTAGACACGACTTTCAATAAATCGAGTGCCTTCAGGCATTTAGTTTTTAGGAATTTAATATGCGGAAGAAAGGTTAAATGGGAGTCGAAAATCAGACCCAAGAATTTGGCCTCTTTTACAACCTTGATGGGAGTACCATTTAAAGACAGTTCTGGGTCTTTATGAGGCTTATATTTTCTACAGAAGTGTAGACAATTAGTTTTTGATTTAGAAAATTAAAAGCCGTTTTCAAGACACCATTTATGTATTATATTTAAACACAACTGTAATTGCCGTTCTATAGTATGCATATTGTTACCGCGACAAGAAATGTTAAAATCATCCACAAAAAGTGAGCCATCGATTGAATCATTTAAAACCTTGGATAAACTGTTTATCTTGATACTAAATAAAGTGACAGACAAAATACTGCCTTGAGGGACACCCTGATCCTGATTATATTGGTCAGACAGGGTTGAACCCACTCGGACTTGAAATTGCCTCTCTGTTAAAAACTGTGATATAAAAAGAGGTAAACGACCCCTTAAACCAAAATCATGTAAATCCTTTAAAATGCCATGCTTCCAGGTGGTATCGTATGCTTTCTCAAGATCAAAGAATATCGATACTGCATGTTGTTTATTAACTATTGCATTTTTTACAAAGGATTCTAAACGTACCAAATGATCAATGGAACTACGATTTTTCCTGAAACCACATTGAATATTTGTTATGAGATTATTGGTTTCAAGATACCATGTTAATCTATTATTTACTATTCGTTCCATGGTTTTACAGACGCAACTCGTTAAAGAGATTGGTCTGTAATTAGACGGATCAGTATGATCCCGGCCAGGCTTTGGTATAGGGACTACTATGGCTTTACGCCACGAAGTTGGGAAATTCCCTGAAGTCCATATTTGATCAAAAATTCCTAAAAGGATTTCCAAACATGATTCAGGTAAATGTTTCAAGAGCTGATAGTGAATGTTATCAGCTCCTGTTGCTGTATCATGAGCTTGCTCAAGGGCGGTATGGAGCTCATGTAACGAAAATAGTTCGTTATAATCTTCACCATTGTCAGAGTTAAAATTTATTCTTTTCTTCTCCTGTTGTTTCTGATACTTTTGGAACTCAGGGACATAATTTGATGAAGATGAATGCTTTGAAAGAGTTTCACCAAGTTTATTTGCAATGTCAGGTTTATTAGTCAAGAAATTATCACCGTCCTTCAAATGATGAACAGTAGATTTGGAACCTTTGCCCTTTATTCTTTGGATCATGTTCCATACCTTTGACACAGGTGTACGCAAATCTATTTTAGAAATATAATTTCGCCAAGACTTACGCTTATTTTGTTTAAAAGAACGTCTAGCCTTAGCATTAGTAATTTTGACTTTGTCTAGATTATGGACAGTAGGGTGTTTGCGAAAATATTTTTCGGCTTTCTTCCTACATTTTCTGGCCTGTTTACATTCAGTATTGAACCATGGTTTACGAATATGTGGAACTGTAGAGGACTTTGGAATTGTTTTGTCAGCAATGTGATTTAGTATATCCGAAAACGACTGTATAGGATCTTCACTGTTCCTAAAAAGATCATGCTTCAAGTGTTCAACACACAGAGTCTTATATAATGACCAATCAGCCCTGGCGTAGTTCCTTCTTGATACAGGTGGATCATCACCAGGGTTGATGTTTTTAAGAATGGTGGGGAAGTGATCACTCCCACATAGGTCATCACAGACCATCCATTCAAATTCATTAAATAAGTTGGAATCAGCTAGCGATAAATCCAGGGAAGAATATGCTCCCGTAGCTGGATGTAAATAAGTGGCTGAGTCGTCATTGAAAATGCATAAATTATTATCGGAAATGAATTCCTCAAGGATTTTGCCTTTATTATTAGTATGGACACTTCCCCAAAGCGGGTTGTGTCCGTTCAGGTCGCCCATGATAACACATGGCTTTGGAAGCTGATCATAGAGATTTTGAAGATCTGATTGTCGAATATGTGAAGAAGGAGGAATATACAAGCTGCACAGGGTCAATGCAATGTGCAGGGTTAAACGAACAGCAACTGTCTGAAGATTTGTATTAAGTGGGACAGGGCTATGTATGACACCCTGCCGCACCAAAATTGAAGCACCTCCTGTTGCTCTATCTTCTGGAGGAGAGAATGAGTGGTAATCACTGTACTGCCGAAAATCAAAATTATCTGTATTTTTTAGATATGTCTCTTGGAGACATAATACTGACGGTCGAAAATCTTGAATTAGTAACTGTATTTCGTTAAAGTTATTTTTAAGTCCTCTGCAGTTCCATTGACTTATATTGGCCAACTGAGTCATGGTGGCTCAATTGGCGATCGTTCACGGGTATGTGAGGAGGAGCTATCCCTCCGCCTGTCCTGAGAGGACAGAGCAACCTCCATGTCTAGAGGTTCAAACGGGTTTTGAAGAGGAACCTCGGAAGGTGAAGAAACAATAGGTGGTTGTTTTCTGTTGAACTTTTTTCCTTTTTTCTTGTTGGTTTGGTCAGTAGCTGGTTGAGAAGTAGATGGCTGTGAAGCAGACGTCTTTGATGTCGCAGGCTGAATTCCAGTCTCAGATCCAGACGCAGTCTGAGTAACTTTAGAAGAGTGAGTGAGTGAGTGAGTTAATATTTAACGTCACATCGGCAATATTTCAGCCATATCGTGACGAGAACATTTGATATTGAAATGAAATACATGTATATTACAAAAAAACCTGCCGACGAAGGAC
Organism: Haliotis rubra; assembly: GCF_003918875.1. Lineage (NCBI taxonomy): Eukaryota > Metazoa > Mollusca > Gastropoda > Lepetellida > Haliotidae > Haliotis > Haliotis rubra. Next base: position 279,998 of record NW_025767337.1, on the reverse strand, counting down.
AGCAAAACAACCAGAATATCACAGATATATATGTAAAACTAGTAGCTGAATCTAAAACATTTTAACTATAGGGGACAACACAATATAAAAATGGGCTATAGATCGCTAACAACTGAAGGTAGATCACCATACTAGGGACCATGGGGACTTACAGTACATTTGCTTCCTGCATAGACCCCAGCTGGATTTACATCATCCCCTCAGCTGTTAGCAATTGAGATATACCTAGCCATACATTAAAATTACACATATTCTACGATTAAAAAACGGAAAGTTGAAATTTACTTTGAATGTTTTGGGACTTACGTACCCTCTCAGGAGGACAATAATTTTACAGTACTTCAACCCCCCTCGAGGATACAGCCACTAACAATCTCAGTTACTAATTCAAACTTCCAATCAAAAAATATTTAGCTATTTACAAATCAGTCAACAAGTCTAATTCTCTTAAAAAGTCAACTATCAAATGATAACCAACATTATAAAAAAGATCCTTCAATGTTTTGACATTAAAAAAACTTATCCCTTGTGATGGAATATTCAACACAGTCAAGCAGGACATGCTTGACTGTGATTCTTTCATCACAAGGGATGCAAAATGGAGGATCCTCGCCTTTCAGTAAATATTCGTGAGTATATCTAGTGTGGCCAATGCGACATCGTCGCATAATGACCTCTTCATATCTGGACTGACAACCCAAGTAGGTGTAACCAATGTAGGGTTTTATTTCATGTAATTTATTAATACCTACTTGGGTGTCCCACTTCTTCTGCATTAGATCGCGAATGTATGTTCTAATGCTTGCTTTATAATCAGAGTATGGGATAAGAATTGCTGTCACAGATTTGTTAAGGGCTGCCTTGGCAGCAAGATCAGCCATTGTGTTCCCAGAAATGCCAACGTGGCTGGGTAACCAACAAAAGACGATGTCGCATTGGCCAGTAGCAAGCTCATTATACAATTCAATAATTTCTACTAAAAGTGGATGTTTACAAGAAATACTTTTAATAGCCTGAAGACACGAAAGAGAATCGGAAAAGATTATGTACTGTTTATGTTTAGGATGTCGTTGAATATATTTAAGAGCCGTTAATATGGCGTTTGCTTCTGCTGTAAAAATGGAGCTGTTATCTGGTATTCTAGAAGATATTGTTCTGGATCCAATGACAGTGGCACATGACACCGCGCCACCGTCCTTGGACCCATCTGTAAATAAGGATTTGTGTGTATTATATTTAGTTTTTAGTTGATTATATTCTTGTTTATATTGTAATTCATTAGTTTCCGATTTTTTAAACTTTGTCAGAGTTAGGTCAACTTCAGGCCTAACCATTTGCCAAGGAGGAGAAGAAAGAAGACGGGAAGGAGCTATATTTTCCAGCTCAATGCCGGCAGCAGACAGGAATGGCTTAATTCGGTGCCCAAGAGGCGGAACAAGAGAAGGTTTTTTGTTATATAAATCCTCATAGAGGGGATGAAAGACACAGTTATATGCAGGATTAGCCTCATTAGAATATAGTTTAGTAATATATTGTAAAGATAATTTTATACGGCGTTGTGCAAGAGATGGCTCATCTGTCTCGACGTAGAGACTGTCAACAGGAGAAGTTCGAAAGGACCCAAGACAAAGTCTCAGGCCTTGGTGGTGGACAGAATCTAAAAGTTGTAGGTTGCTTTTGCAGGCTCCACCATATACAATGGAGCCATAATCAAGTTTGGAACGGACCAATGATCGATACAGATGTAAGAGGGTAGCTTGTTCCCCTCCCCACTTAGAATTTGAAACGACTTTCATCAAGTCAAGTGCCTTCAGGCATTTAGTTTTTAGGGATTTAATATGCGGCAGAAATGTTAGATGGGAGTCAAAAGTTACACCCAAGAACTTGGCCTCCTTAACAACTTTGATGGGAGTGCCATCCAAAGATAGTTCTGGGTCTTTATGAGGTTTGTATTTACGACAGAAATGAATACAATTAGTTTTGGATTTAGAGAATTTAAATCCGTTTTCAAGACACCATTTATCTATTTTGTTTAAACACAACTGCAGTTGCCGTTCAATAGTATGCATATTTTTCCCACGACAAGAAATATTAAAATCATCCACAAATAATGATCCATCAATTGAATTGTTTAAAACCTTGGATAAACTGTTGATCTTAATACTAAACAGGGTGACAGACAAAATACTGCCTTGCGGGACACCCTGATCCTGATTATAATGATCAGACAGGGTTGAACCCACTCGGACTTGAAATTGTCTATCATTTAAAAAGTTGGATATAAATTGAGGCAAACGGCCTCGTAATCCAAAATCATGTAAATCTCTTAAAATGCCATATTTCCACGTTGTGTCATATGCCTTCTCAAGATCAAAAAAGATAGACACAGCGTGTTGTTTATTAATTAGAGCGTTTTTAGCAAACGATTCCAAACGCACTAAGTGATCGACAGTACTTCTGTGTTTTTACGGAAACCACATTGTATATCTGTTATGAAGTTATTTGTTTCCAAGTACCAAACAAGTCGATTATTGATCATTCGTTCCATGGTTTTGCAAACACAGCTAGTTAGTGAAATAGGTCGATAATTGGACGGATCTGTATGATCACGTCCAGGTTTAGGTATTGGTACTACTATAGCATCACACCATGAGGGAGGAAATTTACCTGATGTCCAAATTTCATCAAAAATATTTAAAAGAGTTTCTAGGCAGGGTTCTGGTAAGTGCTTCAGGAGTTGATAATGTATGTTATCAGCACCTGTAGCAGTATCGTGAGCTTGCTCAAGAGCAGTATGGAGTTCATAAATAGAAAATGTTTCATTATAATCTTCCCCATTATCTGAATTGAAATTAATAGGTTTCTTTTCTTGTTGTTTTTGATATTGTTGGAATTTAGGCACATAATTAGAAGAGGAAGAGTGTTTAGCAAGAGTTTCACCAAGTTTATTCGCAATATCAGATTGATCAGTAAGTAATTGATCTCCATGTTTTAGATGATGGACGCTAGATTTAGTACCTTTACCTTTAATTTTCTGTACCATGTTCCATACTTTGGACATGAGCGTTCGAGAATTTAATTTGGATACATAGTTTTGCCAAGATTGGCGTTTATTCTGTTTAAAGGTACGCCGCGCTTTAGCATTTAAAATTTTAAATTTATTTAAATTATGCACCATAGGGTGGCAACGGAAATAACGTTCTGCTTTTTTCCTTGCCTTCCTAGCTTGTTTGCACTCGTTGTTGAACCAAGGTTTTCGAATATGTGGAATTGCAGAGGACTTTGGTATGCACTCATCAGCTATGATGTTCAATTCATCGGAAAAACATTTGATAGAATCAGGAACGTCAATAAAATGTTCAGGTTTAAGGTTTGCAGCACACAGTGTTTGATATAGAGCCCAATTAGCCTTTTTAAAATTCCGCCGTGATGAGGGAGGAACATCAGATGGAGTTACAGGTTTTAGTATAGTAGGAAAATGGTCACTTCCACAGAGGTCACCATGGACTGACCATTCAAATTCATTTAGTAGCTCTGAATCTGTGACTGACAAGTCGAGGGCAGAATAGGTTCCAGTACCAGGGTGTAAATATGTGTGGGAACCATCATTACAAATACATAAATCATTATCTGAACAAAACTCTTCCAGTAGTTTACCTTTAGCGTTTGTAGTTGCACCACCCCAGAGTGGATTGTGGCCATTGAAATCTCCCATGATAATACAAGGTTTCGGCAGCTGGTCCAATAGAGCTTGAAGATCAGTTTTGTGAAACGTTGAAGACGGAGAGATATATACAGAACATAATGTTAACGCAACATGCAAAGTAATTCGCACTGCAAAAGCCTGCAGATTAGTAGTTAGTGAAACTGGGCTATGGATAACGTTCTGTTTGACCAGGATGGAAGTTCCTCCCGTAGCCCTGTCACCCGGAGGTGAAAAACAATGATATGCATTGAAAGAACGCAGGACAAAAGCATCTGTCTGTTTTAAATAGGTCTCCTGCAGACAGAACGCTGATGGTGTTAAGTCCTGGACTAAAAGCTGTAATTCATTCAAATTAGTCCTTAATCCTCTGCAATTCCACTGTATAATATTATTCTGATAACCTATCTTTTAGGGGGATTAATTGGGGATCTACCCCGCACTTTTCTGGTGGGCGACAAGCTGTGTGCCCTAGAACGGACGTTTTCGGACACGTCCATATCCTCAAGAGATCCATATTTGTTGTACAATTGAATTTTATTTTCTGACCCTTTGGGGGCTCTGCCACTAAGTTTTTTCAATGAATCTAGCTTTCTATTTTTGGATTTAGTGAGACCTTGTTGAGACCTTGTTGACGTCTGTGAAGATGGTTCATGATCATGGGATGTCTCTGATTGTATATGAGATGTACCAGGCTGTAACTCTACTGTTTGAGTAGAGGTAGTAGGTTGTGACTCACCTGTTTGAGTAGAGGTAGTAGGTGACAAAATGGTAGGGGAATCCGTTTTCACCCAAGTCAAGGTTGTCTGACAGCATGAGGAGACTGTAACGACTCTAGGTTTTGTTTCAGGCATTTTTCTGGCAATGGAAGAATAACTTTCAGTTTGTTCTGAGCTTAAGACTTGTCTTTTTGCATCTGCAAAGCTGATGTTTTGTGTGAACTTAAGTTTGTTAATTGCCATTTGTTGTCTCCAAACAGGACAGTCTTTAGAATAAGAAGGGTGATTCCCTGAGCAGTTAGTGCATCTTTTAACAGTACTATCACAATCTTCTGTTGTGTGTGTCTTTTCACCACAGTGAGCACACACAACAGACAATGTGCAAGAATTCACACCATGGCCGAACTTTTGGCATTTGAAGCACCTGAGAGGATTCGGAATGTATGTTTCAACAGTCAGATTACAATAGCCTGCCTTAAGTGATCTTGGAGCTGAAGGTAGAGAAAAGGAAAACAGATAAGTATTGGTGTTGAAGGTTTCATTATTTCTACGAGCAGAAAAACGTTTGACATAGAGAACACCCTGATCTCTCATCTCAGAGACGATATCCACCCTGACATGTCAGCGAGTAATCGGTCACGGTCTCTCACGATACCCTTACTCGTGTTGAGTGTTTTGTGGGCCGTGATGGTCACTGGAATGCCAACAAAGTTCTTGGTGTTCAACAGGTTGTTTGACTGTTGCTTTCTGGCACACTCAATTAACAGTGCACCAGAGCGTAATCTTTGATATTCTTCACATCCCCAGCAATGCCTTGGATACCCTTGGACACGGCAAAAGGGTTTAACTTCAACGGTGTGTGATCTTCAGTCTCAACAACTAGAAAACGTGGCCAGTAATCGATAGGTTTGGGCAGTCCGAGGTCAGTATCAGTAGGATCTGTTTCAAGTTGACGCTTTGTCTTTTTGGGGGGGTTTTCGTAAGCCATAGTTATTGTATAGAATTCATCATCCGGGCTCCCCACCCACCACGGAGTATCACAAGGACAATGCTAAAAACAAGTGGTCCTCCAACTTGCAGCACCAAGGATACCCGGATGATATACTCCAGCAGAAAAATTAAAGATAAATGATTCCACCAGATTGGCCCATGAGCCACCGCCTTCTGGGCATACTACTCTAGGCAAATACATACATGAAATTGTGCAGTTGAAATTCAAAAATTCAAAGTTCAAAAATTGCCAAGACTTAAATATATCACATAATAATTCCCAAATTTTGTGCAACATTTTACAGTTGTAGCACAGGGCTTGACGTGACCAGCCGATTGATAGAACCGGGCCAGTTCTACCACCCGTCTAGGTGAAGTAAGGGGCGAAGTGGTGTGTTGGGCAAAGGAACACTGTTCCTGGAACCAGTGCCCTCAACCACCAGCCTCCCGTCCTCCACCGACACAGGGGCGCAACCCACGGCAAACGGGTTGGTGGACCAAATATCCCCCCGGGTCCACAACGGGGTTGAACGGCGCTTAGCGTGACCCAGCACCCACCACGAGGAGGTGGCCCTTCATGGGTGCCAACTTTAGAAGAAGGTGGAAGGGCTGACGCTGTAAGGGTAGGTTGTGTTGATTTGAGCCATGTGAAGTCGATCTGACATGAAAATGGAGGACGTTGCAACATGGCGTGTGACTGCAGTGACGTTGTGAGATGTAACAGCATGGGAATAGAAAGTAGTTGAACTGGTTGGAAGAGGTACCAGTTTTTTAGCTTCAAAATATGAAATATTGTTAGTGCATTTGAGTTTCTGAATTGTTTGCTCACGATGATACAAGGGACAGGACTTGGAGGAAGCTACATGATCTCCCTCACAGTTGGCACATTTGATGCTATTAGTGCATTCAGTTAGGTCATGAGCATCACCACAACGGGAGCACACCGTAAGATTGCGGCAGAACTTGGCTCCATGACCAAACCTTTGACATTTGAAACATCGGAGTGGAGTTGGCACATACACCTCCACTCCAATGTTAAAGTAACCAGCCTTTATGCGGTTCGGAAGAGCCGAAAGTGCAAAAGTAAACAAGTATGTGTTCAGTTTAATAACTGTTCCATCCTCTTTCTTTTTTGAAAATCGCTTTACAGCGACTACCCCTTGATTCTGTAATTCAGACACAATGTCCTCCTCACTCATGTAAGAAAGACAATGAGCCCTGTCTCGGACTATGCCTCTGCAGGAATTCAGAGTTCTGTGTACGGAGACAACAACCGGTGTATTCACAAACTGTTTTAATTTCAACAGATTGTCCGATTGCTGCTTCCGTGTACATTCCACTAGCAGAGAACCATTACGGAGTCGTGTTACATCCTTAACTTCTCCACAGATACCTTGTATGCCCTTGGAGATAGCGAAGGGGTTTAAGTTTAAAGGATTTTCATTTGCAGATGTGATAACAATGAACCTAGGCCATGATTTAACAAATTCAGTAGATTCTTCATCAGAAGATGTAGATTCTATGCACCTACGTTTATGCTTTGAGGAACCAGGTGGAATTGTAAGAGCCATATTGTAGGGAAAGTGTTCAACATCCCTGCTCCCCACCCACCATGGAGTGTCAACAAGGACGGTGATACAGCGGAAACCAGCAAGTTCCACCAGGGTTACAGGGATGTTATACTCCAGCAAATAAACACTTGAATAGCTGTCGAATCTAACAGAATAAATGACAGACTGGTTCGCCCTTGACACCTTTCTGGAGAAACACAGAATTCAGAGGTCTCTATTGCCAGATTGGCCCATATGCCACCGCCTTCTGGCATAGGACTCTAGGCAATTAAATGGATCAAGAATTTATAAGTACAAATCAAAATTTCAATAGAACAGTTTATTGATCACAGTCATTTTAATCAATCACAATAGTGTTGAAAAATGCACAATTTCAAAAATGAATGTTTCCATGCGCAGGGCATGACGTGACCAGCCGATTGGTTGAACTGGGCCAGTTCAACCACCCGTCTAGGTGAAGTAAGGGGCGAAGTGGTGTGTTGGGCAAAGGAACACTGTTCCTTGCCCCAGTGCCCTCAACCACCAGCCTCCCGTCCTCCACCGACACAGGGGCGCAACCAACGGCCAACAGGTTGGTGGACCTAATATCCCCCCGGGTCCACAACGGGGGGTCGAAGGGCGCTTAGCGTTACCCAGCACCCACCACGAGGAGGTGGCCCTTCATGGGTGCCACGTTGGCTCTGAATCTTCAGGTTATCACATAGATAAATAAAAACAGAATGCCTTTTTCTCCAACATGTTTCGTTCTTTACTCTTCAGGGAGATTGTAGCGGTTACAGTATGACGTCATTACATATATATTGTGACGTCACAATAGGGACAACATTCTAGAGCGACAAGGTCACAGCTTACAATGGATTAACATTGGTTTGAACTTGTCTATGAAGTAGTGATCTTTTAAAATTCGTATTACTTTGTCCGAATTTTGAACTTGATAAAAAGGAAATATTGTAAATTTAACATCGTTTCCTTTCACACAGACATCTAGATGTTCACTCAGTGATTGACCAATATACTGTGCCGCGAAATCAAGGTAAAACTGATGTATTCCCCTCACAAAGCCACAGATACTACAACACTGAAAATCCTCTTTTATTCAACACTTGGAATATGAAGAAAAGAAGGAAAATTAAAAACCAAAGACAGTAGACATAACGATATTTAACTTGTCCAGGCGCCCTTTAACGGAAGATGAAATTAAATAAGGGACTCAAATTTACACCTACCCCAAAATCAAGTAACTGCAATGAAGTGAAAGAAGACTTAACTGAATTCTGCAGAAAACTCCGAAAGGAGGAATACTTTTTCGAGTGTGAAAATGGGGAGGAATCCCTAGTTAGAAATAAACGTTTTTGGTGCGCCAAAAAGGGACAAAACAAACATTTGGATAGTTTTGTGGATCAAATAAACAGTTATCCAATAATTCCTAACGCAAGCAAGAAACACTCTAATATAACCAGCAAACAGAGAGATTCTTTAAACTCTTTGGCCAATGATCCGAACATCATAATAAAAGAAGCTGACAAAGGCGGAGCAACAGTGATAATGGATTCAACGAACTACAAACACACGGCAATGGACTTTGTCCTGGACAAAGGAACTTATGTCCCGTGCAGTGAAAAAGAGTCATACGGTGTACTTCGGAAATTAAAGAACCTAACCTCAGTACTCAGAAGAGCTCACATCAAAGGAATTAAATTACTAGTATATAACACATTTTGACTGCAAATCGAGCAATTTCTTTGGCTTACCCCAAATTCATAAAAGTAAAGAGATCATAAAACATTGTGAAAGTGCTAAAAGCAGCTATGTTGAGATGGAACACCCGGGAGATTTGAAACTCCGACATATAATTGCAGGCCCAGCGTGTGCTACACACAGACTCAGTAATTTCATTGATATTTTATTGAAACCAATCTCATCAAATGTTAAAAGTTTAACTCGTGACACCATGCATTTCCTTTTCTCTTTACCACTAAACGTTAATGAAACAAGCAAACTTGTAACTTTTGATGTAACAAATTTGTATTCCAATATCCCACATAGCCTAGGAATTAAAGCGTTGGATTATTGGTTAAACCGTTGTGAAGAACACATACCTGAGAGAATTTCAAAATCATTCATTTTGGAAAGCGTTGAATTCATCTTAAAAAACAATATTTTCTTTTTTGACAATAAGTACTAGAATCAGATTAAAGGAACAGCCATGGTAACCAAAATGTCGCCGACTCATGCGAAGCTTGTCTTAGGATATCTGGAGGAAAAGTTCAAGCCTAAAATCAGTCACATTCTTGGAGAGGATGTTGCCCATTATTTCATGGATAATTGGAAAAGATTTCTAGACGACTGCTTCATAATTTGGCCATTTTCTGAGGAGAAACTAAATACATTTTACGAACTATTAAATAGCATGGACGAAAATCTTGTTTTCACTATGGAGGCAGATGAAACTAAAACAGCTTTCTTAGACACAATGGTCATCAAATCGGGGCGGAAATTTAACGATATTTAAACTTCAAATCTTGTCACCCGAGCCACACCAAAAGAAGTCTTCCATATAACCTGGCACGAAGAATATGTACAATAGTTTCAAACCAGGACACCCGCAATCAAAGACTGAATGAACTTAGGATGTTTTTACTATTACGGGAATATCCAAAATCTCTTGTTGAAGACGAAATAAACAAGCTTTACAGCTTAATAGAGAAGATCTTTTGACAGGAACGATGAAACAAACCAAAGAGGAAAAAGTAATTGCTTTTGTATCTACTTATAATCCGTTGAACCCAAAGGTATTCCAGAATATAAAAACAAATATGTGCATCTTAGAACAAGATGAAAAACGGAAATCAATGCTGAAATCTAGAAAAATAATAAATAGCAAAAGACAAAATCAGAATTCTAAAAAGATACTAACAAAAGCCAAATGTATTTTAAAGAAACAGAATTTATCAAATTCTACTGTGTCTAGATGCAACAGAGGTAACTGTGGAACGTGTCGACATACTGCTGAAGGGCACTCTGTAACTTTCACGGGACACGGAGAATTCTATGTAAAACAGAATTTTGACTGCTCTTCCAAAAACATAATTTATGTCATAACATGCACAGGCTGTAATGAACAGTATATTGGTCAATCAGAAAATTTAAGAGTCCGGGTTCGTGTCCACAAACAACAAATAAAGTGTCTTGAAACCCGATGTATCCCACTGAGTGAACATCTAGATGTCTGTGCGAAAGGAAACGATGTTAAATTTACAATATTTCCTAATATTCCTATATTTTATCAAATTCAAAATTCGGACACAGTAAAATGAATTTTACTAGAACTCTACTTCAAAGACAAGTTCAAACCAATGTTAAACCATTGCAAGTTGTGACCTTGTCGCTCTAGAATGTTGTCCCTATTGTGACGTCACAATATATATGTAATGACGTCATACTGTAACCGCTACAATCTCCCTGAAGAGTAAAGAACGAAACATGTTGGAGAAAAAGGCATTCTGGGTTTTTTTATCTATGTGATATTTATGACTGAACACCTGTACTATTTTGGACATTTTGTGCGTATATATATACTGGCCACATAAAGAAACTGTGCACACAGAAAATATAAAGATAGGCAGACAGCGTCTTTATTTATAAATAAGTGAGTGAGTTATTATTTAACGTCACATCGGCAATATTGCAGCCATATCGTGACGAGAACATATTTGATTTTGAAGTGGAATATATGTATATTATAAAAACCTGTCGACGAAGGACAGTAAAACAACTAGAATATCACAATTAGAATTAAAACTAGCGTGGAAAGTTTAAAACTAATAGCACTATTGGGACAATACAATAAAAAAACAGGCTAGAGATCGCCAACAACAGAAGGTAGATCACCATACTAGGGACCATGGGGACTTACAGTATCTTTGCTACCTGCATGGACCCTAGCTGGATTTACATCATCCCTTCAGCCGCTGGCGATTGAAGGAAAATTTAGCCGGAAGTTAAAAGAACAAAAATACTACGATTAAAATGTAAATTTACATCTTACTATGAAAGTTTTGGGACTTACGTACCCTCTCAAGAGGACAATGATTTTACAGTACTTTAACCCCCTTTGAGGGTACAGCCACTAACAATCTAAGTTACTCATCTAAACTACCAATAATAATATATATATTTTATTTACAAACTATTTATCAAAATGTATCTAGCAATTCTATTTCTTTTAAAAATTCAATGATTAAATGATAATTAACACTAAAAAGATCCTTCACTGTTTTGACATTAAAATATTTAACCCTTGTGATGGCAAAATCAATACAGTCAAGAAAGACATGCTTGACTGTGATTCTTTCACCACAAGGGATACAAAACGGAGGATCCTCACCTTTTAACAGGTATTCATGAGTATACCTTGTATGGCCAATGCGACATCGTCGCATGATGACCTCTTCAAATCTGACAACCCAAGTAGGTGTAACCAATATAAGGTTTTATTTCATGTAATTTTTGAATACCTACTTGGGTGTCCCACTTCTTTTGCATCAGATCACGGATGTAAGTTCTAATGCTAGCTTTGCAATCAGAGTATGGAATAAGAAGTGGTGTCACAGATTTATTGAGTGCTGCTTAGCAGCAAGATCAGCCATTGTGTTCCCAGAAATGCCAACATGGCTGGGTAACCAACAAAAGACGATGTCGCATTGGCCAGTAGCAAGCTCATTATACAATTCAATCGAGAACAGAATGTTCTGGATCCAAAGACAATACGAATTTGTATGTATTATATTTAGTTTTTAATTGATTATATTCTTAGCTATATTGTAAGTCATTAGTTTCGGATTTCGGAGCTGTCAGTGTTAGGTCAACCTGTGTCCTCAACAATTGCCAAGGAGAAGAAGAAAGAAGACGGGAAGGAGCTATATTTTCCAGCTCAATGCCGGCAGCAGATATAGATGGTTTAATTCTCAGCCCAAGAAGTGGAACAAGAGAAGGCTTTTTGTTGTATAAATCCTCATAGAGGGGATTGAAGACACAGTTAAATGCAGGGGTAGACTCGTTAGAATATAGCTTGGTAATATATTGTAAAGATAGTTTTGTACGGCGTTGGGTAAGAGAAGGCTCATCTACCTCGACATAGAGACTATCAACTGGAGAAGTTCTAAATGATCCAAAACAAAGTCTTAGACCTTGGTGGTGGACAGAATCAAGTAGTTTAAGGTTGCTTTTGCAGGCTCCGCCATATACGATCGAGCCATAATCTAGTTTAGATCGCACCAATGATCTATATAAGTGAAGGAGGGTAGTTTGATCCCTTCCCCACTTTGATTATGCATAAATAGGGGTGTGAACATAGCAAGTATTGGAGACAATCAAACGCTCTTGCAGGTGCCAGGCGACGTGACGTCATTGATGGTGGCCTATGGACTTGCAATGTGTTACTGCACGTGCAGCCTGTGCAGCTGCACACAACATGTGAAACTCAGAAATTGATGTCACTGTCGAAAGCTTGATCTTTGGTCATTCAAACGTTCACAAATTCACATGAAAAGTCACATGCACATCATGCCAAGATTAACATGTGCTCAACGTCATGAAGCCATTGGAATGCTTCGAGCAGGCATGAGCCAACAACAGGTGGAAGCACATGTCCAATGCCATCGTAACACGATATCTGCATTGGTCAGGCGTTAGGGAAACAGTAATGACGTCGCCGACCCCCACGTTCTTGGCGTCCCCGAGTAACGACGCCAAGACAGGACAGATGGATTCGGGCGACTCATATCAGACACAGGTTCCAGACGGCAGTGACCACGTCCCTAACCATTCCCAAGGCCTTCATTTGGAAAATTTGGTAGCCTCTATGCGTCGTCGATGCACTGCTGTGCTTCACGCGCATGATGGTCATACCCGTTATTGACTTTGTGACTTCCATGTGTGACTCAATTTTGAACTTCTGACGTCATCATTACGGATATTGTTCATGTTCTTTTGACATATTGTTGAGGCCCGATACTTCAGCTTATAAAGTGTCTACATCATGTCATCGTTTCTGTGTTGTATTCCAATTCTGAAGGTATTTTCTGTGTGCACACTTTCTTTATGTGGCTAGTATATATATATATATATATATGAGTGTCCAGGTTTAAAAACTAGTACCCAGTTTGTACTACCGTGCGCACCTTTATCTTTCATCATAGTATAACAAGCGTGCGGGTATCTATTGGCATTCATACGGATCAGTCTGCACCAATAGGGAACGCATTTAGCGACTAGGAAAACCGACTAACAGTTGATTTGGTAATGCATAGGAAAATGACAGAGTGTTATGTAAAACTTGATATTTTGTGTATGTGGAAATGCATGCAGATATAGTTAGAAGAAATAATGTAATGTGTGATAATATGTTTTTAGCTGCTGTGAATATTAAAATGGCTTGTCAACATAATGGGTTATACTGAGTTACATATGTGATTGGAAAGGTCTCACTCTCGTATTTCAAATCATCAGATCTGATCAGGCTTACCTGATTAGGATTCTGCTTTTCAAGGATAGCAATTGCAAATTGGAGCTCCTGTGTATTCTATTATATTCACCAGGTGAAGATTCTGGTACAACCACAGACCTCTGGAATACTGATAGTCTTAGCTCAGAGATCCGGCGCCTGAATCGCATACATATTTAATCTGATTGAGAAATAAAATCGAAAAACCCAGGAAACGAAGCACAAAATCCTGTTTCGAAATCAAAAAAGACCAAGACGGAGCAGGATTCATTACACGACAAAGAAACCAACGATTTATGCCCGGAGAGGCCCTTCCCACAGTGGCCCCTGAGTTTTCACGCCTTGTTAACGACCCTTCCCTGAGTGGCCCCTGAAAACTTTAGTGCTCCAACACTGGCCTCTCTTAATCCAATCAGCTTAATTACCAACAGTGTTGGACTAATTACCAAGGCGTGATGCTTTGAAAGAGCTCTGCATACCATGATGAAAAAGAAACACAACAATCCAAAGAGTGTTTTACGATACATTTACATGATTCATGTCCATGGCTTTACATATACATATCAAGTCATATCACAAGTCACATATCACACGTCAATACACATTTTCAGTTGAGCAATGATCCACAAGCTAACAAAGGAGGCCATGTCCTTCTCGCACATCATGTATTCAAGTCTTGGGGCAGATCTTGAAAGTGCCATCCATGGAAACGGTATTGCTCTTGCACATCCTTTGCAGGTTATCAACAGTAGCTAATACAAGAAGTCTACCATTTTCTTGAAGATCGTCTATGAGCAGAAGTCATCAACGTTCACCTACGTTCACACCTTCTTAACAGCATCAGCAGCCACGTTTTACTCACGGTAGCAGAATAACTCTTTGTTTTGACACCACTGTCTTCACTTGCATAACTATTCTACGTATTGTTTACCATCACCATTAGTTCAAGCAAACTATATGTACAGAAGAAAGAACGTGCAACGCCAGTGGTCAGGAGGCGTGTATATTCATTAATTACTTCATAAACCAGAAAGGGAACCGCTAATGATAATGTAGTTTTTCGTATGTTACGAAGCTGTGGAAATCGGTATATGAACGATTTATTGCTCACATTGGCTGTACTACTGTCCTATTGCTTACAGTGGCGTAACTATGTTAAATACTAACTGAGAAAGACTTCAACCATAGCGAGCGAACATAAAATGTAAGATTATGCTTCAGTAATAACACATCCCTGGGTATGCTCTTGGCTTTCCGATGCGTCATGCAGGTTGTCCGTTGAGTATAATCGTCGCAAGATAAGAGATTCTGGTTGATTGTGCATCTTCTGAAGATACCGTTCTTTGTCCTCAGGCCGTGATGGACCCCAGTCAGTGGACGGAGATCTTGCGATGCGGAGACGCTGTTAAATGCATAAAACTCATTTTCAGCATATAGATATATAGATAGATATGGCAGGGTTATATATATGTTAAATGCATAAAACTCATTTTCAGCATATATATATATATATATTATATAGAGAGAGATAGATAGATAGACAGATAGATAGATATGGTAGGGTTATAACTCCTCGTCATTCAAGGGCTATTTATATCTTTCAATGTTTTAAAAGGCAGTGTATTTATACATCGCAGACTGACAGCTACAACTGTGTACACTCGCAAGCAGCTGCAGGGAAAGCAGAAGTAGTAATATGAAAGGCCCAATGGTGACTAGTTTAGTGTTGTTGGCCGTTCAAATATTTCTTTTACATGCTCTCAAATTTGTTTACAAAAGAATATGTGATAATTTTGTTCTGTTCTTTCTGGACATGACTTTAAGCCATGTACATACAATATTAATGACCTATTTCATATCCCGTAAACAATGTTAGGTTACACATGTAAACCAACCTCAAGAAATGTTCCTTTCTGCTTGATGAGCTGGTATACCAACATGACAGGTATTGGCAATGACATTACAACTGCAATTAAGATTCCAATCAACTTTGCGTATTCAGGGTAGATGTACTCGCCATATCTTGGAGGGTCGTACAGAAACAGGGTAAGAATCAAGGACGCCTATAAGTGAAAAGCAGTTCATTAATAATTTAGGTAGAAGTAGGCAGGTCGGCCTCAACACCAGTATGAACAGTATGGCAGCTATATCACGGAATATCAGCTTGATATAAATAAACGGCAGGACTTGATGCATGAATAAGACAATTGGCAGTTTGGTGAAACGAGTTCGGATATGGTGCTAAGAGACAAAGAAACGCGGTTAAGAAGAGAACACGTTTCTTGTCCTTCTGAGAGGTACAACTTTGAACAACGTATCGTGAGCCCCACATTAGTAGGGCACCTGTGCAGTTACACAAGAGATGTGAGCACTTGTTGATAGTCTGCAACGTGCACATGTCATATTATTTACGTATCCAGTTTGGGCCGACAGAGCCTGAAATGCACCCACAGTATCTCAGCAATGTCCTTCTTTGATCCTATATTTATGATCGCTAAGTGGGACAAGATAATTTATGACTCAATGATGACAAATGTATCTCAGTTTCGGATGCATTACCCTTTTTGAGCTGGACCTTTGACAGTCAGCATTACTTAAAGAAGGCATTACTTAAATGTGGTCTATATGAAGTTGAACTTACAAAGAGGATGACTGGTGTGAAGTAGGATGACATGACTTTCAGCAACCATGGGGAACGTCTTCCCATCATCATTTCAACATCGTCGCTAAATCTTTCAGAACCTATGAAACGTCATTTGCATGATAAAATGACATTTAAAGTGGACATCTTAGGAGAACAAACAAAAAATGTATCTATGCCATTTGTCAAAAGGGATAACTCCTGAATGTATGTACATCAGTTTCTTGATTAGACTGACCCTAAAGGGACAGCAAACAAGTCTGGAATTTGCTTTGATGGCAAACACCCGTAAGAAAATAATTAGACAATAACTTGTCATTCCCCGTCACGAGCTGGTTATTGCTTTTATTACACATCTAAGATCTAAAAAACTCTAAAATGAAAACAGCATTTTCTCTAGAAGGAAACCCGCGATGTGGGGAATCTCCATATCCCCACGCGTGTGACGCGGCTTCATTTCCAAGAATTTCATCACTAAATAGATCCGACATATTGTTTTTAACCAATGAAATCGTATATTTTCTGAAACAGCCAATCATTAACCCGATCGGACTGCTGTCCCATCAATTTGGTATTTTCGCTGACCATAGATCCAATTAATGGCAACACACTCCAGACAGCCAATGAGCAGTAAGTTGAACGAGGAAGCATACCAGTCTAATAGCTGAAAGAGGTATACACCACCCTGAAAGAGGAACAAACATATGATGTGAAATTAATTACACGTCGTAACGTATAAAGCCACGTACAAACGTGGGTGTGACATGAAATGTCATCAATAGTGTCTTAATGAGGTTCCAATCCGATAAAAAAATGATAAGAATGTCTCAAATCGAAACATAGATGTGACTTGTGAATCATGCAATACACAAAGCACGATTTCAGTATGCTACTTCAAGAATATAGTATGGAATAGGTATTGGAATTATAACTGCAAAATGTACACACGAATATCAGCACTGCAATGCAATGTGGTTCTATCCCTTAATCTATCATACTGTTTTACTTTATGGTACAGTAATATACGAATAATAATTCCTACGCTTTTACTTTTTTGAAAGCATTTTTGAAACAGAGAAGTCTTTCCTCAAGTTTGTCTTTTTTCCCAAAGTCACAGGCCACTGCTTGTTTCACTTGTCAGCTGACTTACATGTTATGTATATACCTCAAGTCATCATGGGAACAACGAAATAACTCACTGCCCTCTACGCGAGGCTTCAAACTCCTCAATAAACAATCAGAAAGTGACACATGGTAAATGTTCAAAGAGCCTCACTTCAGTTGCATAGGGGATGGACATTCCAAAACTGAGCAGACACACTCCTGCAGTGACGTACATTCTTCGATGTTGAAGGTATGTTTGACACGCTTCTATTATGGCAGCTATCATCGTTTCCATAGTACCAAACTGTAAGTAAAAACATTATTTATAAAGTGTCGATTTACAGTTATTACGAAAACTAAAAATATTATGATGTGAAATCTTCCACCTGTCCTTACATCACTTCTTGTCCGAATAGACTAACTTTGCTTGGCACATATTGTTTGAATCAGAAAGTCGCACGTTACATGTATTTTGTTTTGCCTCCACACATTACCGTACATGGTGACGTGATTCAATGCTTGATTACAATTGGTGGTGTCTTGTTCATGCATGACTAAACTGTACAGAAAATAGAATCTACATTTTAGTATCATAATGATTAGCAATAGTCTACATGATGTGCCAAAGAAATAGCAATGAATATAGCCATGTAACACACACGTTTGTGCTGAGAAAAGCCCTAGTGAAATCCAATGTACATGGTGATGCCTCCAATGTATTTTTGGCTTTTGAAAGATTCACCAAAACCGAACGTTCTATTGGTGCATGTGTTTCACGCTACATTTATTGTAATGTAAAACAGATATTTACCAAAGAATCCATTCCCATTGTTAACATCATGATGAAGAAGAGCACTGCCCACATCTGAGAGACTGGTAGCTGGGCAATTGCTTCCGGATAGATGATGAACCCTAGTCCAGAACCTGGTACAAACAGTTGCAGATTTAGTAGAGTGAGTTGAGTTGAGTTGGGCTTTACGTCACATTGGCATTATTTTAGTCATTTGGTGACGATATCAAGTCTGCATTCATAAACATTTTAAGTCCAAAGTCCAAATGAGTTTTATTTTTATAACATATGTATTCTTTACATTATTATTTAAAATATAATTTATATTTAGAAAATGACTTAGATAGTTCAGATTTGTTGCTTCGTAATGTGAACCCCTTGCATTTGAAAAATCCGCACAGTCAAGCAGAATATGCTTGATCGCAAACACTTCATCTAAAGAGATCGACATAGGCGGTCCATCGCCATCAGTTTTCAGCAGATAGGTGTCCCACCTATTTTGCATATGGTCCCGAGTATAACTTTTGATAGTGGGTTTGAAGTCACTGTACGGGATCAGCAGTGGAGATAACGGCTTGACAATAGCTGCTTTAGCTGCAGCATGGGCTTTTGTGTTACCTGCTATGCCGACGTGACCAGGCAACCGGCATAGGACGATGTCATATTGGCCAGAAGAAAGGTGATTTGAAGTAAACCTTTGAGTTGAGTTGAGTTTGGTTTTGCGTCACATCGGCATTATTCCAGCCATATAGTGACGAGAACAAGTTTGCATTAGTAAACACTAATGAGTTTTATTTCAAAAACATATATTCATAACATTGTCATTTAAAGGCAGAAAAAGTCATAGCATCAAATTTAAAGGCAGGCAATTTGTTAGTCACAATTCACAGTTACAATTTATGATAGTTACATTTAACAGTTACAATTTATGATACAGATCAACTTCCCTCAGGTAGTTCACTATCAGATGAGCGCTCACGCGGGAGAACAGATCTTTTAGGTTTGTTGCATCATAATGTGAGTCCCTTGCAGACGATAGGTCCACGCATTCAAGCAGAATATGCTTGATGGTGAAAACCTCATCACAAGAGACACACATGGGGGTCCATCCCCATCCGTTTTCAGCAGATAGTCATGAGTTAATCGACTGTGGCCAATAGGACATCGTCGTAAAATTACTTCATCACGTCTTGACTGACAACCCAAGTAGGTATAACCAATTGTTGGTTTCAATTCATACAGTTTATTTCTTCCTACTTGAGTGACCCATCGTTTTTGCATGAGGTCCCGAGTATAGCTTTTGATAGTGGGTTTGAAATCGCTGTACGGGATCAGCAGTGGAGATAAGGGCTTGTCAAGAGCTGCTTTTGCTGCAGCATCGGCTTTTGTGTTACCTGCTATGCCGACGTGACCCGGCAACCAGCAGATGGCGATGTCACATTGGCCAGTAGAGAGGTCGTTGTAAAGTTCCAAAATGTCCAGAATGATTGGGTGACTTGAAGTAACATTTTGAAGTGCTTGAAGGCAAGATAATGAATCTGTGAAAAGGATGACGTTTTTGGAATGATTCTGCTGTTTAATATAGGTCAAAGCTGAAAAGATAGCTTTGGCCTCGGCAGTGAAAATGGAACTGTTGTCGGGAATCCTAGAGGAGACAGTCTTAGATCCAATGACTGTAGCACTGGCGACTTGGCCCTCATCCTTGGATCCGTCTGTGAAAATGGATCTATGGGTGTCATACTTGGAACGAAACTGGATGTATTCCTGCTGGAACATCAAGGGATTTGTTTCAGACTTTTTGAATTTAGTGAGGGTAAGATCGACCTGTGGTTTCACCATCTGCCAGGGTGGTGAAGACAGGAGTCGGTAAGGTGCTATGCTATTGAGATCAATTTTAGCTGCAGATATGTGTGGTTGAATTCTGATTCCAAGTGGTGGAACCAGGCTTGGCAGTTTAGGAAATAAGTTTTCATAGAGAGGGTTGAAAACACAAATGTATGCTGGATTGGACTGATTTGAACGTAGTTTAGTGATATACTGCAGTGAAAGTTTAATGCGGCGTTGTTCAAGGGAAGGTTCGTTAGCCTCTGCATATAGACTGTCTACCGGAGAGGTCCTAAAAGCTCCCAGGCAGAGCCTCGGGCCTTGGTGGTGGATAGAATCTAATTTTTCTAAATTGCTTTTGCAGGCTCCACCATAAACAATGGAGCCGTAGTCTAGTTTAGAGCGAACCAAAGATCTGTACAAGTGAAGGAGGGTAATCTGATCCCTTCCCCTCTCTGTATTTGAAACGACTTTTAGTAAGTCCAGAGCCTTCAAGCACTTGGTTTTCAAATATTTTATGTTGGCAAGAATATCAGGTGGCGGTCGAATATGAGTCCCAGGAATTTGGCTTCTTCTACTACCTTGATGGGAGTACCATCTAAAGATAGGTCTGGATCCTTGTGTGGTGCCTCAAGGCAAGATAATGAATCATTCTGTAAAAAACGATGAAGTTTTGGGAATGATTCTGCTGTTCGTCACTAAACTAGTCACTAGTCACTAAGTGCAATGTTGCCTACTGACCACGTACAGACAATTGCTGTTTGACAATATCTGTACCCAGTGCCGGAAGATGACTTGAACTTGCAGTTGGGCATACTCCAAGCTGCCCCCTCTATTGTGTCTGTTGCACGTGCCATTAGATGCTGTATTCTGACAATTCTCAACCTGAGGACACTTATGCTCTGAAAGGGTATGACATCTGACGGCCAAGTGTGACGTCACATGCCGAGGACAATCAAATTCTGCTTCGTCATTTTCGTAATCGTTTCACAACCCCGACGTCAACTGATAACGCACTGTTAGGGATCGAGTAACAGTCCAAAGGGAGATAAAGCAACTATAGTAACGAATTGTATGTGAATGGATCACTAAACTTCACCAGTTGCCCTCTAAAGGGTAAGTCCGTACGTTTTATATGCTAGCAACTGCCACGAGTGCTACTTTCATAAAACGTAAATGCGTGGTGTCTAACGGAGCCACTATCAATATCCATCTCACAGGACGGGACGTGGACAAAACAATGAGCAGTACCAAAAGCAACGAGAAAACAGCGTTACCACTTCGTAGTAATGTGCAAATAGTAAAGAATAAGATATAAGTAAATGTTAACAAGAAAAACAAATTCCTAATGAGACCTAAGAGGAGACAAGCACAAGGGTGCTTTACATCATCAGAGAAAATAATTAATGTGAAGTATCAACACCAAAATTACCTCCCTCACAAATCATATTTTATGGCACCAATTTTAGAACTAAGACTTGAGTAAGTTCATGTAAAGTTAGTAAACTCTGAGAATATTTTCCCCGTTCAAACACTATATCTTTAACTGGTTATGTTTAAGGAAAAGCAAAACGCATATGGCAAGGGACATAAAAACATGACACCACTTTTCGAACTCAAGCTCCAAAGGTTTCTATTCGATAGGCATGCCAACTTCAATGTATGTAACTTCAGTAGATACCGACCAAACTTGTCTCAAGTACAGGCAGTAATCACTTTTTAGTAAGTTAAAAGACATGCAACAAGGGTCATAACACTGCACTTAACTATCGTAAGACACAAATGTTCGAACTGCTTTTAGATCATGACCAGCAATGTTATTGTGTAAAAATTGAGTTGTCGAACTTAAATAGTTGTTGCGAAACATATCCCCATTTTACACAGAATGCATTGATTTGAACATGGGCCATAACTCACAAAAGCTATATTTTAGACACCAGTGTTCAAAGTCATTTTAAATCGTAACCAATTACATCGCATATACCCCTGCCCCTCTTCGGTGCGCAGATAATCATCAACTTTATCGGATCCATATAACAGCCATAATTGTTTACCCGATGACATGACTTCTGATATAGGTATCTGAGCCCGATGTGCCATGAAACCCAGTGAAGAGAAGACCACAAGGCCACAGAATATAGTGCTGGCTTCACCAATGATAGTAAGTAACACTACGTCTCTGAAAAGAAACTTTGATAACATTACTATGTCATTGTGATCAATGTCTGGAAATGCTTCAGCAATCAAACTAGCATGATTTGCCTACCAATGAACGTATCTTTTTGATTAAATATAATCACAGATGTAAACAACTGTTACCCAAGAAAGATGTCTAGGTTTGAGGTTTGCTAGAATGAGAAGTCTCGTGAGTTTTACTGTGCACGTCTTAATACATATGGCAAATGATACACCGAGAACTAAATATTCGTAATATGTCGGACTCAACCCTGAATCAGGATCATACAGTTTTCATTTGTGTGGAGTTTTATTATCGACACATGTTATACAATTATTGTTTTTATTTCTAATGAAAGTTTCCGAATTATGTGGCCCTCCAACAGAGGAACTGTTCACCTGAAGCAGTTGTTGTAGCTGCTCATGGTGATGAGGCCTCCGGCTGTTGTACTCATGGAAAAAAAACCTTGTAGCAAAGCTTCCAGCCAAACCTTTTGTTGGAATAAGATATAAGATAATATTTTCATGTTCTCTTGCTACATGAGAAGTTGACATTATGTGTGTTCCCGAGGAGGTTATAGTTTCTGTTAAATAAATTGCATGCATGCACTTTACCTTCAGAACTTAAAGCCACCATCTGTGAATCCGCTTTTAAAAGTCCATTAATCAAAACGTTTCTGCTTACAATATTTGACATTTACCCCTCTTACTCTACTGACTCCAACATAGTGAGCAGCTAGACAGACAGATGGATACCAGGCGCTATACAAGTGAACTATTATCATCATTATTGTTATTTATATGCGATACATCCGTTAGTACGTGAGGTGAGGTGAAATTGGATTTAACATGGTGCTTGAGAATATTTCGCTCATATGACGACGTGCATGCGTGTGTGTGTGTGTGTGTGCGGCTGCTTTTACTAGCCCAGACTGAAGCTGGTTTAATAGTGCTTGACCACTGAGATACCATGCCGTAGTGAATCATGGATACCCCACTCAGACACATTATACTGACTCCGAGCCGACCAGTCCTTGTTGTACCCATTAATGCCGAGCGCCAGGCAGCAACCAACAAGTACCATATTTTAACATCTTTTGGTATGGCGCGGTCGGGGATCGAACCCCGACTTTCCGCTCTTCGGGCGGACGCTCTAACTACGACACCAAGGAGGCGGTCACATCCGTTAGTAAATTGGCTCTGATAATGTATCTTCCCTGACAGTGATCGTATTAATAATACTTGAGCATCTGACCTGTACATTTCCAAGCCGAGAGAAGTCTGGACTAAGGAAATACAGTATACCGTCCCCCGCACCCGGCATCATGCACGACCTGACCAGCAAAACCGTCAGGAGAACGTAGGGAAGGAGGTCAGTCACGTACACAACCTGGTTTATATGAATTTCACTAAGTGAAAACATTGCACAGTCTGTAAATGCTAAAATCTGGACAGGTACATAGTACATGATGACAAAAAAAAGCAGTAGTCACAGAACTCAACCACACTGTAAACATCACTGTAAACTCACTGGTTATCATGGAATTAATGTCTTCGATGAACATTGTCGAACAGCCATACACATCATCACTTCATTGATGATTCAGAACAGTTCAGACAAGCAAAGGTGTGAAACAGTAGTGTTTAATGTCTTTCCTTATGTGCATCAGCACTTGTGGCCTATTCTTATAGGTATTACAGAAGTGATTGGTCTGAAGCATATGATATTGGTATCCCACCTTTCCAACAGACTTCACACCTTTAACCATACACAGAAATGCAAGAACCCACGAGACAAGGATGCAGAGGACCAGATGAACCTGTACTGTTCCGAAATTGTCGATACCACTCGAAATTCGCAGTGTGTTGTACCTGTCAAATAAATAATACGCCATTAGATGTATCGCTAGAGACACTGAATGAATCTGCAATGATTGAGTCATAAATTGTCTGGCAGCTAATTATATGACTATTATTTCAATATAATTTTATCATCTTATTTTCAAATCTGATGTCTAAATATGATCATACCATCTGCATCCAAAAGGGCAAAGTAGTATTAGGCAGTAGTTAAAACCTACACTAATATGCAACACAAGAACGAATGTAATGTATTTTTGTATGTATACGAAGGCTATCATTTCTCAACGCAACTATTAAATTCAATTGCATTACATATAAAATTTCGTTCTTCTATTAAATTATTTATTTTTACAACAAACGGACTCTTTTTCTGAGGATAGTCAAAATTAATTGTCCTTTTGCACTGGCTTTCTATATTGTGACCATAAAATACGTTTTTTGTCTAGTATTGACAGTCAAATGGCACAGGTCTGACTAATAATATTTCATTTGAACATTATATATGTCACTAAAAATTCATATCTTACTGCCAAAATTCCTCTGACGCCGTCAACGTTACATTGGGCTTCCGCCATAAAGAGTTGAGTAGCTGATGATCCTCCGTGCTATTAGTGAGGTAGGCGTCAGTGATTGATGAGCTGTTGCTAAGCTTAGTGATGCACAGGGGCGTGTTCCACCAGTTGCCACATGTTGTCCATGGCAACACTGACCAGAAAGACCGGTACAAGTAGTAAATAGACCAGGCAATGATGAGGTTGTAAGGCAAGGCTGCAGCTAAACATCCTGCAACCTGCGTGATGCCAATACCTGAAAATAGGCTGCTATATGGTAGTGTTAATTAATTATGTAAGTCAGTGTTTTTATTGTATTACATTGTTACTGTTAACTTTCAGTTGAGGTAAGGTGATAGTTACTATCTGTCGACCAGGAGCGAGGACAAATTTGGAGCTTTTGGAGCAGCAAGAATAACGTT
The DNA here is from genome assembly GCF_003918875.1 of Haliotis rubra. NCBI lineage: Eukaryota > Metazoa > Mollusca > Gastropoda > Lepetellida > Haliotidae > Haliotis > Haliotis rubra. Next base: position 255,140 of record NW_025767337.1, on the reverse strand, counting down.
TCATGAAATGTCTATTTGCGTGTGTGAACAGTCGAATGCAAGATATCGATGCATTGATTTGGCCAAAAAATTATGACTGAGATGTGCGTCTTATCCATCAGTGTCCCCGTATCATAAATAATAATAATTCATTTGAGATCGTAAAACGGAGGGCCGAAGACATTTGTTGATTCGATCCCCTGTGCAGAAAGGGCGTTTGACAAACCTTTAAGCAAAGGACAAATGGACCAAGCATGTAATGCACTCCTGCTGGAGAACTGGCCAATTGAAGCCTCAAGGAAGAAGAGTGGAACAGAACACGTGAGAATCCCAGCAAAGTAGGGAATGAGAAACGCACCTGGTGAATAGAAAATACTTTACGAATATATCTTTGAGCTTTAAAGACAAAATGAAATGATATCCTAAATTCATACAGTTGTTAGACTTTCCAGTGAGTGGTGTACTCGTTTTGCCCATTTTTGTACATATTGAAACCATTTTGTCATAGATCTTGAAAGGGACAAAAATTAATGTGTCACAATTTAGGCTTTTTGCAAGAATTTAGGTTTAACATGTAATGTTATATTTATCATATTAATTGCAAGGAGTAATGAAATTTAATGTTACATTGAAATTTGTTTTCTCAGAAATTATATCTTAACTTATACTGTTGTGTTGGCGAACTCTTTGTCTATTGACGTGTGAATTGTCAACTTTTTATCATTGAAATTACATGAAATAATTGCTTTTTAACGCAATAATATCTTATAAATATGTCTTAGGCGTTTCTGTTTTTGTTTTTTTTAGTGTGTATCTGTATACATGTTTCAAGACTTTGAGTTCTTTCTGGGAGAAGTGTAAAATATGGGAAACTGACTATTCTACTATGGTCTCTTAGATTTTTGTTACCAAAGATATTGAAGCATTGAATACATTCTGCCACAAAAAAAAATAATTCATCTTCAGCTCTTACAAACTTAATAACGATGGGCTTTGGCACTGACTCTCTAAAGTTGATTGAGTTCGAGGTTTACCCCTCTTTTATCCCTTCTAGTGGTGGACATATTAACTTATATTACTGGGTGTAGCGTGTGATCATGAAAGCAGCACCACATGCATACAACATTCTCCATACGGTAATTCTTTCACTGAGACTATTCCCAGTAGCTAAGATAATTCCAGAAGTCAGAAGTAAGCGTATTTATTTTAATATTCTGACTAAGGTAGAAATATGGGTCAAAACAAACTTGGCAACATATGGGTGGGAATATGAAAAACGTGTTCAGGAGATAGTGTTATTCTAAGGTAATGCATTTTATGATGGGTATAAACATGCAGGAAAGATGACAAAGATCTTTGGGAGCCTGCAACTAAACTAGTGCTCAAAGAAGTATGCAGTGTGTTGGACGAAACTAGAAATGAAAACAAAAGGTTTTATGAATGAACATCTTTTTTAATTTCAACAGAATATTCACTTCTTCAGCAAATGTACACAATATAATTTCATACAAAGTCGATAATACCTTTTGACTGACACTGAAAGACACGTGGTATCATAGCCTGAACTTTTACACAAATCAACAAGGCGTTTTTGGTACAAAATGTCATCAAATGTTGCATCAATACTGAGTGTGACCACCAATGGCTTCAATACACGCCAAAACACGTCGATGCATTGATGACAAAAAGGCGGAGAATAACATCAGCCGTGATCCGTTGCCATTCCTGTAGGAGACATTGTTCCAGTTATTGAGCGGTGACAGGTGGCGCTGGTAGTCTTCAGATTTGTTGATCCAGATAGACCCATAAGTGTTCTATCAGTTTCCAGTCTAAGCAAACTTAGGCTCAGTATTATTCGTTACACTACTTATACTGAGTCTAACAAACCCTACTAGAAGGTTGCGTCAGTTAACTTTTTCAATTGACCAATCAGGACACAAATCGGGAAAGTTGATTTTCGCACATACCTCTTGAACTTTTACCCGAAAAGGTTTTTTACCCGAACGATTCCGAATGCTATTTTCCGTACAATTGCTTCCGAGTGATGCACACGGAGCACGCCAAAACAGTGAGTGAACAGTCGCTGGAAAACAGTGTTTTTGTGAAAATTCAATGTCATCTTGCGGAAATATTAGCTATCGGTAACCATGTCATCAGAAAACCCTAGCCGTATATACGGCAGGTCAAATATCTTTGTTTTATGCGGATTTTCGCTTGTTGAGAAGTCAGTGAAAGGGGAATTTTGGAAGTCCCGCTGAACCATAAAAAGTAGCTGTTGTCCGATGTCTCAAATTTGACTGGACGGTCATAGGTCGCTCAAAGGTTAGCAGTGTAACGAATATTACTGAGACTAAGTTTACTTAGACTGATCGGATTCATGTGGGGAGAAAATACTGGCTGCGGCAAAACAACAATGTTGGGATTACATATAAAATTGTATAAAGCTATTTGCGGACTTCTTTTGCAACCGGTGACACTGATAGTATTTGCGTTAAAACCGAAGCTAAGTGAAATACTATCAAGGATCATATCTCGAAAGCACTGTCCGATAGAAATATCACAGATGAAGAGTTTAGTTAAGTATTGTCAGAACTCATCAAATACAGCTCAATGAAACAAGATTTTCGGACTGAAGAAGAGACCAAAATATTCATAGGACAGGTGACAGAACAAGCCCATCAAGCATTACTTACCAAAAACATATACATAAAAGCTGATTAACAATTAATTGTTTTCCTCAATATAAATTTGTATCGATTGTATTTTAGGTCGCGTGGTGTAGTCAGTGTTATGCAGGTCATAATTAGTGGAACTTCGAAATGATGTGGTTCTGGTAAATATGACCTTTTTTTTATGGGACTGTGCAGCATAATTGGGATGAAAGTTATTGATGAGGTTGCAGCCGAACTCTCTTTCCCTATACTACTGTATGCCCCTCTTTGTAAAACATACAATCATAACAATATCAACGGAATTGAGCTAATGATGGTTTCACTGAATTGATTTTCACACCATAGAATTACTAATAAATTGGTCTTCTGAATAAGGAATATGTGTACGAACAAGTATTTTGTTTAAGTTGGCTCTCCAGTTCTGTTAGAAACAGTCTTTACATCTCAGGAGTACAAGTGACAGGAATATGCTTTGTTTCCTACCTCTTGTCCAATCAATACAGAAACAAGTCTTAATCTATTAACTCTGTTTTTAACAGAGTAGCCCAGGTATTTTTGCTTCTAGTTTCACTAGCATTTTGGTCAAGGTTATATAGCATTTTATATGTTTTCAGTGGGTAGCGACATAATTGCACAGATAAAACTTTTAATCAATTAGAAATATAACGTTTAACTGTATAAACACAAATGGGAAATCTGCCAAATTGCCCTAAAACAATATTAGTTGGTGTCCATCTTCTTACATCAATAAAACGTTTTAATGCATGTAAATATACCTTTTTATACCCCATATTCGACACCCATCCACCAATATAGGTAATATTTGGTATAAAATACTATAAAGTACATATCATTAGACAATAGTACTTTTTTGGCCTTAAAAGCTAAATCTTCTATAGATGCGTGCATGAATGACAGACCTAAATAGTTTCATGGGGTATTAATTTGTCACGGAGAGCGTCATAGACATATATTTATCTTTTGCGTTCCCTGCCATTTTTAAAAGCTTTTGTTTGAGATATAAATTTACCATTTTGTATACTATAAATTAATAAGATACAAATAATAATACGCCAACGATCTTTTTTTTTTTTCTCATTACAGTTCGCTACAAATTAATTAGTGTGTTGTGTATCACACGGATTAGTATTTACAGATTAAGCAAGAGTTTTTCAGAGAGGCCAATGCACTACCATATCAGGATGATTCAGGAGGGTCAACTCAAGGCATTAGTACGAAAGTCTTCATAGGTCAGACAGGGTGAATGATCATTATGATTAATGAAACATTGTCAAATGTGGTGAACTCGAACCAGTGTTTAATCCATGAATAAAACACCTATAGAACTACATACATATTTTGTGTCTTCATAATGACTTGATTAAAAGTTTGAGGTGCTGTTTTCTCTCGACAATAATCAGTAGCGGTTTTCGTAAATGCATTTCAGTGCAATGTATTCATCAACTGGCTGATGTGCTCGCTGTGTTAAACCAACCATCCGGGCCCGACTGTTGCATACGTGACACGAATTCAGCATTGAAAATGTCATGACACATTGAAACCACGTTCAGAATCAGCCATACGTTCTTCGACAAACGTATTTAGTTTTGGTTTAAATGCCAAACTTGGCATTATTCCAAATACACATACAGAGTACCATTACACCACTAATCTGACCTCCACCACTTCATCAGTAATTGTCCTGAGAGGGCAAAACAAATCACGTATATATATATTAATGACACCTATTTCCCTCTCTCTGACACAAACACACACGCGAGCGATGACTCACATATATGTGTAAATATATCTGATAAAACAAGTTTCAGCTTGTCACACTTACCACCGCCATTTCTGTTACAGAGGTAGGGAAATCTCCAAAGTGAGCCAAGGCCAACTGCATACCCAAGGAGGGACAGAATGTACTCTCTCTTCCTGGACCATTCCTCTCTGGTTCTTACTCGGTCATTCTTTTCGTTGGTGGACTTTTGACACCCAGCGTTCAGAAACACGTCAGGCTCCGACATGACAGAGAGTACAAGCCTGCCGTCGATCGCGACCACTCTTGTACTGCGCGTCAATCTGGCTAAGTCAGGGATTGGTTGTCAACATTTTACGCTCAACTGAATCCAATCTACATGTATATAGTTGGGCTTGTAAGTAGGACATTTCCAGCATCAAATAACGTTTCACGACAAGTGGAAAGCAGATTTTCATTAGAAAACCACAACGCGTCAAAATCAATAAGACGCACTGGAATTTGGTGTATGAATAGCAAGTGTATGACGTTCAATGGGTTGCAGAGCTGGCAAAGCCCCATGTTACCGAAGTCAAACTGGATGGTACTTCTACACTACTCGATTCTAGTGTAAGTATACCTGTCACTGGATCCGGAACAGTATCTTCTAGATTACCCAGTGACAGTTCAATGTTCACAGCAGAAGCAAACGCAACAGTAACAGCTCTTAAGTATATAAATAGACACTCTAAATATAAACACTATCTACATTGTTTTCAGACTCTCTTTTTTCGTGCCTTCAGGCTATAAATAATGTCTCTTGTAAACATCCACTTTTTCAAATTATGTAATGATCTTGCTACTGGCCAATACGGCATTCTCCTTTGTTGGTTACCCTGCCATGTTGGCATTTCTGGTAACACAATGGCCAATGTTGCTGCTAAGGCAGCACTCAATAAATCCGTGACAACACTTCTCATCCAATATATATATATATATATATATATATAATCCCATCCATATATATATAACATGTCCTGCTTGACTGTATTGACTTTTCCATCACAAGGGATAAATATTTCAATGTAAAAACAGTTGAGGACCTTTTTAAATGTAAGTTATGATTTAATCATTGACTTTTTAAAAGAAATAGAGTTGTTAGAAAAAAATTGATTACAGTAGTGTAAACAGATACATGTTTAAAGCAACAAGTGACTTGTTTGTGGCTGTATCCTCAAAGGGGTTAAATTTCTGTAGCATTGTACTCTTGAGAGACCACGTCAGTCCCAAAAAAATTACAGTAAATTTAAACGTACTACTATTTTCAACCGCTTCATATATTTTATTTTAGGTTATGGCTAGTTTGTCAAAAACTGTAAGTCCCGATGGTCCGTAGGATGGTGATCTATCTTCAGTTGTTGGCAATCTATAGCCTGTTGTCCTCTATAGTTAAAATATTTTAGATTTAATTACTAGTTTTACATTTATATGTGTGATATTCTAGTTGTTTTACTGTCTTTCGTTAACAGGTTTGTATAATTTACCTTTAATAATTATTATTTTTTTAACTTGATTTAGTCACGAAATGGCTGAAATATTGTCAAAGTGACTAAATTTTAGCTCACTCACTAGTGTAATTACAAGCAAATAATAGGAAACATGAGGCGTTGATTTACTCGTTAAGTGATTAGGATGGACTATAACATTCACATTATAGTCTAAGTATTAATTACTGTATCCTCCAGTGGTCCGTATATATTTACGTTTTCGATTTCTCCTCACCTATGTCAATAATTGTCAACGATATAGGTAAATCATCACAAGCACAGTTTGGATAGTGATAAAATGTCCACGGGCAATTCGTTTTATTTAATTTATGTTTAGATCTGTCTTGTTGTAAGAGGATTTGCAGTTGGGTAGCTTTCCCAACCTTTTCGAATAATATAATGTTAACTCCTTTGTCCTCCTGTGGTCCAAATTACCTAAGGTCGCCGGAGGTGTAATTTTTGTGGGTACCAGAGTACATTTTCATTTACAGGCCTTCATGCAAGACCGTGTAATATGATGAATCTCATGGTTAATGACAACAGATGATTTTTTGCAGATCTGAATTATTTTTCGTTATCTAACATGACCTAGTTTACTGCCTTTCATCAAGATTTCAAACTGATCCAAAGTATATTATTTGGGGGAATTACATTGCATGTACATTTATCGCTCTTGTGTGGAGCTCTAAAAGGGTTTATACTTGTAATCATGATTGCATTTGTGTCAGTCATTGCATATTTACTCATTTACATATTGCTCTGCGTAATTTCATCGACCACATTGGGGATATGTGGCCTAGTTTTACACTTCATGAACTTATCAATTTACAAATTTCTGTCAATGGGGGTGCAGTTTGGGCTAGAATCGTTGATCTTGAAGACAAATAACAATAGCTTGACTCTCTACTAAGCCTATTCTCCTTAAGACGTTTTCCAGATCATCATAATGGGCTAGGCATGCTGGAGGTTCTAAACTTTCTTTCTTTGCATGCCTTTTATATTCTCTACAAATATCAAGCGAGTGTCTCGTGGTCAAGGTAACTTGAGCACTTATCATGACAATACATGTTGTTTTGAAAATAATATCAGGAATAATGATAAATGTAACAGGAATTCTCGTATTTAGGCCCACGCGAAATTTAGCCCATGGGCATAAATACGGAATTTTTTTCCGTATTTAAGCTCATGGGCTTAAACTTGGATTTAATTCTTGGGTGTTTAGAGTGACGTCCCTTTCCAAAGGAATGGCGAACCCCGACATTTGTAACTTTAGTTCTTTTTAATGTAAATTATTATTTAATCAATGAAATTTGAAAAGAAATAGAATTGCTAGATAAATTTGGAAAAGAATGTTTGTAAATAGATAAGTATTTTATTATTGGTAGCTTGGATTAGTAACTGGGATTGTGAGTGGCTGTACCCTCAAAGGGGGTTGAAGTATCGTAAAATTATTGTCCTCCTGAGAGGGTAGGTAAGTCCCAAAACTTTCAAAGTCAATTTCAACTTACCAGGATTTTTAAACGTAGTATTCTTGTTATTTTAATTTTGGCTAACATTTCTTACAATCGCCAACAGCTGAAGGGATGGTGTACTAGGGTCCATGCAGGTAGCTGAGGTACTGTAAGTCCCCATGGTCCATAGCATGGTGATCAACCTTCAGTTGCTGGTGATCTATAGCCCGTTATTATATTGTACTGTTGTCTCTCGTGATATATTTTTATGATAGCGTACTAGTTATAAATTAAGAGCTGTGATATTCTAGTAGTTTTACTGTCCTTCGATGACAGGTTTTTACGTGATACATTTATTGTTTTGAATATTGATATCAACTGTTCTCGTCACGATATGGCTGCAATATTGCCGATGTGACGTTAAATTTTAACTCACTCATTCACTCAACTTTAGTAGTGCTGTGCGAGGTTATCACGATTACAGAACACTTTGGACAGCGGTTACAGGGCAGTTATTAGAGAATATTGAACATTTTAACCCTATGATGTGCATGGAGTTGCAGTTAAATTGAACCATATGGTCATTGGTCATATTCTACATGTACGTGAGCAAAGCCGTGTGTGTAAATTCTTTATAAGAAGAGACGGAGTCATTCAAGTGCAGGTATATGACAATATATAATGATCCTATTTTTTTTTCTTTTTAACTCAGATTGTATTCCCAAACATTCAAGAATGTAACAATTCAGTGATCACTATTCGTCCACGCCAGCCTCTCCTGAAAATTACGTATAGTGTCAATCCGTTTAGTCAGAAAAAGCAGCACGTGGATACGATATGTTGCACGTTCGTTTAGTCATTTACCGTTATATTCATGCGTAATAATAGCTGTTATTAATCCTCGTCTGGCCTCTTCTAAACGTGATGCCTTATAGTATCAGGCTCCGTCCGTCCGTCCCTATGTACGTACGAATTGGAATATCTTAAGAACCGTTGACTAGATTCTTTTAATATTTGGTACCTACGTTCACCCCAGTAAAAGAAAGATCCCAGTCAGGGTTGGTGACCTTGACCTTTATTTCAAGGTCACAAGGGGACTTTAACGTTTTACCCTTGTCAGCGAGATAACTCAAAAACCGTTAACTGGAATTTCACCAAGCTTAATCTAGGAAAGGCGCTGTGCCCAGTTTATTTTGGTGACCTTCACTTCATTTTCAAGGTCATGGCGATACTTTGAAGATTTCAGCATGTTAACCTGCATGTTATTGGCGGCCTGCTGAAATATTGAATCCATATCTTGTCCATATTTCATGAGAATAACAGTCATCACAGTCATTACTGCTGTCCACTAGGTGGTGTTGATGTCAGTACCTCGTATGACCACCTCCAGCTGCTACCACTGCCCTACACCTCCTGGGTACAGATCGAATCAGTCGTTGGATGTTTTGTTGTGGAATCCTTCCCCATTCCTCCTGCAGCATGTGGAACAACTGTTGAAGATTCTGTGGTGGAGTACCCGTCTATCGATCTGATTCCAAAGGTGTTCGATTGGGTTTAGATCCGGGGATCTAAAGGGCCAGGGGAGGGTACTGATGTTGTTATTGGCCAGGTAGTCCACGGTGGCACGTGCTATGTGGGGCCTGGCGTTGTCCTGTTGGAAGAGCTGCCGTTGACAGTCAACAAAGTGAAGGACGTGCGGACGGAGAATCTGGTCGATGTATCGATTGGCCGTCAGATTGCCTTGGACAAGCACAAGTTCCGATCTGCGGGTGTATGAGATCGCTCCCCACACCATAACACTCCCTCCACCGAATCTGTCCACCTGTCTGATGCAGTTAGGAGCAAAACGTTCAAGACGTCGTCTGTAAACACGGTCTCTACCATCACGTCGCCTGAGGAGATAACGGGATTCATCGCTAAACCATATGCGCCTCAAGTTTGCCAGGTTCCATGGCAGCACCGTGTTACACCATCTCACTCGTCGACGTCGATGTAGTCGTGTCAAGGAGGGTGCAACTTTTGGACGTTTGGCACGTATTCCTACTTCTCGGAGACGGTTCCTTATTGTCTGATCGGACACTCTTCGGGCTCCAAACTGTTCTTGTGCTGTGTCCCGGGCGGTACGATGGCGGTCACGTAGGTGGGTTACCCGGATGTACCAATCTGGGGCAGGTGTGGTGACTCTAGGTTTTCCTGATCTTGGACGGTCATTTGTCAAATTTGTTTGACGAAATCGATCCCACAATCGAGTTGTTGTGCTGGGATGAACGTTGAAGATCCTTGCCACCTCACTCTTTGATTCGCCAGCTTGCAATCGTCCAATTGCCTGATTTCGATCGGCAGCGTTGAGACGTCCCATTTTCTCGTACAGTACTTGCAAAGATCGTGGATGAAATTGTGAGATTCATTTGGGTCTTGTATAGTCACATGCTTTACTCATGCTTTGCACGTGAGAAACAATCATTGTGCCTGATATTCGTGCTGCATGACATCCACGCACATCATGACAATCCTGATTGATAAAACCGTTCAAAACCATTTTGGTTGCCTTTGGTCAAGCATGATCTTCTAAAACATTCCAGAGACAATGTGCAACCCTAAAAAAATGTTTGAGTTTACATATGTGAACAAAATTGTAAGCATCATTCTTGAATTTCATTTTGCGTTTCTTTTTTTGAAGAGTGTATATACTCTACACCCTAATATGCATATAGAATTATGTATATTAACGTGATTATGTAACTACCAACACATGTCACTTTTCTGTATGTACATGCAACTTGAAATGGAATAAAAAGAAAGAAACTAAGCGAAACAGTTTGAAACTGTTCGTTTCCAAAATAAATACCCGATCTCCCCTCAATAAAGTCTGGAACATGATCAAATAAATAACAGAAAAAATATTGACAAACACTATTCAATATCGCAAACACAACAAGTATAATAATGACATTGCTAATACGCTGGCAGATACGATTAGCACGAATTCGTTGTCTGCCAACTACGATCCCCAATTCATACAGTTTAAAAACTGCCACTGTGATAATTCTGATGAATCTTTTACCTTGACCGAATTAAGTGAGGCTTAAAAAGGGCTCACGATACAGCATCGGGGCCAGATGACAGCCATTATCAGCTATTGAAGCATCTCTCAGAACCTTCTCTATTAGCTTGGCTATACATATTTGACAATATTTGGAAAAGGGTAATTTTCCTCCTTCATGGCACGAAGCTATTATCATTCCTATTCCCATGCAGGTAGCAAAGGCAATGTAAGTCCCAATGGTCCCTAGTATGGTAATCTACTTTCAGTTGTTGGCGATCTATAGCCCATTTTTACATTGTATTGTCCAACAATAGTTTTCTACTTTTAAAGATATATGATAGCTTGTGTTAACTCAATCTGTGATTTAGAACTAGTTTTAGTCACGATATGGCTGAAATATTGCCGATGTGACTTTAAATCTTAACTCACTCACTCACTCATTCCTATTACCCAAACCAGGTAAGGATCATACCAATCCATCTAACCGTCGACCAATAGCGTTAACTAGGGGTGTCCGTAAAACTATAGACCTAAAGGTCAGTGCATTCCTTGTCTGGTACCTGGAATCAAATCATTTGATAACGGACATTCACTCTGGTTTTAGACACCATAGGAGCACTATTTACCATCTTATGAGATTGGAATAAATGATTTTATTGGCAAGCAGCATGTTGCATCCATATTGTTTGACTTGAAGAAGGTCTATGGTACCACTTGGAAGTATGGTTACATGACAGATCTGCATGGTATGGGTCTTCTAGGCCGTATGCCTAATTTTTTTGCACGGTTTTTAGAAGACAGGCATTTTAAAGTCAGAGTAGGTTCCACATGTTCTGATTTGCTAGTATTTGATCAGGAAATCGGAGTCCCTCAAGGTAGCATATTATCACATACACTGGAAAAAGTCCACATTTACAAGCTTGGAAATGTCTTGGAAAGATGATGTTTCCAAGACATTTCCAATTTCGGAAAGATGATGTTTCCAAACATTTCCAATTTTGGAAATGTCCACAAGGGGAGATAACTGGTGGGTGATGGTAAATGATAGTAGTTTGCACGCCCCAAGACCTAATCCCCTGTTAATTGCTGAGTGATTCAAGGCAGTTAAGATTCACCAATTAACAAGGCGTACTTGAGTGAGTCAAGTCAGTAAAGACGGCCTTTGGAAGGAAAACCAAGTTCCAAGCTTCGGGATGTTCTCTATGTGCCTGCACGTACTGTTTTGAGATTGAAATTACTGGTCCGTACTAATCGTTACAACAATGGGGATTAAAGCTATAATCTGTTGTAGAAAAGCAAGTATGCAGCGCTTGTTGGTAAACAGTAAAGTTTATCACATTTTGTTTATTGCATATAGCAAATATACGAATATGAGTTATTTGAAAAATGGTGACATTTTTAATTATACTAATATTGCATGTAACATCATATGCATACACAATATTGCATGTATACAAATATACAAAATCAACAGTGTGGTATGCACAGGCGCTGAAAGTTGTGTTGTATTGAATTTGGTTGTTTGCATATTGTTTTGTGTTGAGCTGTCAATGTGTATGAATGTGTTAATGAGGAACCTCGCATAGTTATGACATTAAAATCAGACTGAAATTAACATGATTCCATGGTCAATGTCGCAAAGTTGATGAAATGGTAGTATACGGAAGTTTCTTTCAGATTTTTTATAATCCCTTCTTTAATGCAGATAAAATTATTTAAAAATTAACGAATAATGCCATGCTTCTCTCAGAGTGAGGGAAGATACTTTATGTAGTGTTTCTTATCAAATTAGATATTTCTTTTTCGTCTGAACAGAATTCACAAATTACGTATGTTTTGTGTGAATGTGTGTGCATATACTCATATATAACATCTAAGTTGATAGGTATTAAAATCAGGGCGTTTGTAACCATAATGACGATATTGGTTGGAACACTTGAAGAACGAACTGAACTGGAACAGTATTTCTCATGTCATCATGTGAGATTCTAAACATTGAATGAAATAAATGCTGTACGATGAAATGGATCAGAGAACATAATAATGGCATAAATGACGCTTAATGACACATGTAATGACAATAAATATATAATCATTATGTTAGTTAACTCATGACCCGACACATCAAACTGGTACTGATAGATTTATATCTAATATGTAAAAATACAGTATTTCTTAGTACCAGAAAGAGGATGACACTAATTCGGAATGAGATGTTTTAATCTGAAATCAAATTATTAGGATGCAGTTTACTAAAGTAGAACTTAAATAATTTTCAAAAGTGTGGTCATTCGCAAACTGAATCAGATCTCACTTATACTGCAGTAAACAGTATGGGAATACATAACGAAACATATCACTTAAGTGATAACAACTCCCTGTTTATTGAATAGGGCGGCATTTCGATGTACATCGTTCAGGATAAACAAGCTGATTGAATGTTGATTGATTCCATCACTTTGACAGTGGAGTGGATTTCGACTTTGTCATACTGAAGTTGATTTACAGCTAGAATCTGTCAATCAGCTGTTCAATTAGCATCCAATCAGCCTGTTTACAATTTGTTGATCTTACTCTCCTGCTGCCTCCATCCAACGATGTGCTACTTGCTAAATTATGTGTTAATTTGCTGGTTGTCATTATGCATATATACTTCTATTCACCTGGTTGTAGTAACTTTTATATTGATAACGGTGTGGGAATAAATAAGGAAACTCCCATCTATGCATCAACAAGAAATTGGCATTTGTAAAGTCGTACTTTAAGAATGCGGTGTCCTCCCACTTTGCCAGTTTCATTGTCAAGCAATTAATTAACGTTAATGGTTCAACAAAGGGGATTAGTTGGGAATTCAACACTTTGCCAATTTATTTCATTTTACAAAATTTACAAAAATATATACGATTTATGTTATATATAAAGTTACAGATATCCAAAGTAAACAAATTATACATATATAACATAATAGTTTATAGTCACATAATGTTTCTTTAACATTTTTATCATTTTAAGCAGATGATTAGTGTTATAAATTTAGTTACAGATAAATAAATGATACATATATAACTTATAATCATGTAATGTCATTTTAATCAAATGCAAATATTTACAATCCCACTAAGTGGGAGACAGCATAAGAAATTGATAATTGAAGCTACTAATTGTGAACACTTATTGATTAAAATTGTTTTGCATGTGGTGAACACTGTTCATGGCTCACCACGCTCAGAAATGGTTCACTCTCACTTAGCCAGAGTCTTCCTAAAAAGGTCCTGTTAAGACAACATTGCACTATGGCTAGGTGAGAGATGCAAGCCAGGTAATTAGCATTAGCCTCTGAAGCGTGAGCCTCTGTTCTAGGGCTATAGTGTATATCTACAATGCGACACGATTGAAGATGTATGCAAGTGTGCGTATAGTTGAACAATATTCATTCTTGTACCACTAGTAGTGTACAGTGAGATTGACAAACTGTGTTTCCCCTATATTAATGTCGCTCCCCAAACTAATACATATTACAACAGTCTTTCAAAGATTAGATAATGCAGTGTCCAAGTTGCTTCATCCCAGTCTAATACGACAATGTAAAATTTAGCTATTTCTCAAGCCATAGTTACAATTTCGTGTCCACAAGGCTGTCCCACCGCCCAGTGTCACTTATAATCCATTGGTCCATACAGGCATACATATGTGAATGGAATTTGTAAGTGTAATAGTTAAAATGTTACCTTGTCCTACACGTATTGAGTGGTATTGGCACTGTTTATCACTGTTAAAAAGTGGATGCTAACATACATAAATAGGCTTGACTTAAGAACTGGTTCTTAACAAGCAGCAAAAAAAACATGACTTTAGAACCGATTGTTGACTTTGTGAATAGGCTAAGATTTAGAGGCGGTTAGTAGCACTCAATGATTAGGTAGGTATTCAGAAGTGGATACTTGCACTCGATATATGTGGTGTCCATGTGTGTGTAATATTACAGCCAAAGAAGCATTATTTGTTAACATTTTCAGCCACCATTTCTCATAATTTTCTTAATACAGTACGTCTTTTGCACCAAGCATATTTTTATTTACATTCTCTGTAAAATGTAAAGAAAGTCAAATAATACCATATCAATGTATCTCACTTTAATATAAATTTAACTAATCTTACAAACTGAGCACACATGATATGACAAATGTAAAGAAATTCAAATAATACCATCCAAATGTGTCTCAATACAAAATTCACAAATCTCACTAATTGAGCATTTGTTGATACAGACTATATGGGCTCATCTGGACATGCTTTATCAAAACACTAACCCTGGTCAGCCAGATCCCACTCTGGCTATGTGAGAGATCTGTTTTGACAGAATCTGGCTGCGTGAGAGGACACCTCAGAAACTGGCAATAACCATCCAGACATGACCTTGCTAATTAGGGTGTTAATTATAATCTGATATTCGTTAACTGTAGTCGGATTAACTACTGGCAAAGTGGGAGTATATCAAGAATGCTGATCAAACAAGCATCGGATTACGATTCTCAATGCAGGTTTTAAGATTTTAAGTTTAACCATCTGCCAGTGGTAAAAAATGTTAGGACTGATAACGAAGTCAATGTACGTCTTTATATTTTGTCTAATAATCCTAATTAGTTTACTATCATATTTGTATGCACTTTGAAACTTAATAGAATGCTTATACTTAGTGAATTTATAACAAGATTGTAATATCTAGACATTTTATAAATTGCCAACGTGTATCATATTTCACACACACGCCCTAGGTGCGACCTAGTGTATGTTGTCTGTCTTATTACACTTCACGGCAAAAAAAAATGATTCTGTTGAATGTCATAACAAATAAATAAAAACAAAATGCAAATATTAAAATTAAACAGACTAAAGTTATAGCAACAATATCAGGCTATTACCTTGTTCGGGGAGTGTCTCAATCAATATTCACATAAAGGAATGAGATGCCATTCATCTGCAGCTGACCAAAGTATCCTGTTCCATGTCATGTGTCTTTTAACAGTCTAATATGCGAAAAAGTGAGTTATTGTTTCAGGTTTTTCACATTGGTGTATATTCCCATTGGTCACCCAAGATAGCACACCTAGCAACTAATTGCATGATGTCCACCATTCTTTAAAAAAGTAATTTAGTTAGCCAGTAATGAGCAATCAATCAATGTATTGGCGGTTAATCCTTTGAAGGAAGGACGTTGTTTTTACACAGGCACTTTACGACAGGGTGTATTCAGTATAGATGAGTGAATCTACATACATAAACATTACCGTTTGACAAATCCGCTGTGCAGGATAAAAGCAATTAATCAATCAGCGTGTTATCGGTTAATCCTTTGATCGATGTTTGTTTTCTAACTCAGCTGATAATTCCTCTTACTGCACTTCCATGCGCGTATTACATAAGATGTAATACTTTTGCCACATCAGACTTCAATTTATAATGATAAGTATTTACTCCAGACACAAGAAATGCCAAATGGGAACCTTTGTTGGGTAATCTGAGTGGTGTTATCACTAATTATACCTTTTATAAATTCATTGACTGACCATCAAGTGAATGATGACAAATAACATATGTGTAGGTTTACCACCAAACAAGGGTTACAGCAAGAGAGTAGTAATCGCTGTATTGCATGCAAGTTAAATTGCCTGGAAAAAAAACAACTTATGGGCCGACACTGTATTGAGGATACGAACGGAACTTCATTGTTACATAAGAAATATATATAAGCATTTGCTGTGTACTTAGTTAAAAACTGTATATACCTATGTACCTAAGTAAAATTTCAGATTTATTTTGCAATGGCAAAGTGGGGGTGTTTAGTTTATGGATTCAAATATATCTAATGTGTGTTTTTGATATCATAGCATACGTAACAGACATCATATTCTTACATGATTAAATATTGAGGTAAAAACACAGAAATAGGATCAATTTGGATCAGTCACTAAACCATCCAAACATTTGAAAATCTGAAAAAGCCTACACTGCTGGGATACTTTATTACAACCAGACAAGAACTGCCGGGGATAGTTTCAAATAACGGCATCTGATGGGCATCCACCCTTCCTAATGTCCAACTGATTAGGTTGAAGAAATTCTGCCAAGGCGGACAGTAGCAGGGTCCCCGCGTCCGTCACGGTCGAGGGAGCAGGGGCTGACCTGTTTGCAGCTAGGTTTCGTAATTAGACTGTTAGCGAGAAACATTAATCGCTCTGGATCAGTGGCCCTTTAATGCTTTTCATAAACTAGAATCTCATAAACTATTTGTTTCTGGAATCATCTGTGATATGAACTTGTGTACTGATTTCTCTAGAAATTATTCAACGTGATCTAAAGTGAGTAATGTATTAAACATTTAGTCACCTTTTATTGTAAATGACCAAATTAAATAGTTACACTATAATTTATTAAAGAAGTAATTCATTTGGGTTGTTTTTGCAGGGTGTTCCTCTTTTGCCAGTCGGGCAAGTTGTTTATTTAGGGATTAAGATGATCACCAGACCATGTTAATAAGCAAGGCAATGGTGGGGGATGACTGAGGAGATGACCAAGCGAACATAAAAATACAAATGATAGTCCACTTGTGTCACTTGTGTAAATGGCCTGTGGTCTGTTCTCACTGTATCCTTGAGGGCGACAAAGAAATGGTCTCTGTAGCTTGTGATCAAGTCGTCCCTGGTGTTAATCGTTGCTCAACAAGAAGGATAGCAACATCGCCAATGTGTTGTATCACGCTTGCTAGTCATTATTCGAAACTTATAAACCTGATACACTAAACTTCTACCACCTCGACCATTTGGAACAAACTGAACGTTCACCAAAGCATTTGCCATCATGGGATAAAGTGAAGACTTGCCATAACATGGCACCTAATATACCTTACAGTAAAACAGCATTGTTAGTTATTGCTGTTCTAGATACATGGACATGTATGGGGAACATGGAGATGTATGGAGAACAGCCATGTAATAACTGAACCAAAATCATTCCCTCTACTAGTGAAGGCCGTGTGGGATTAGTTAAACAAACAAACCCAGTCGACCATGCCTCATAATCCTCTTACTCTTTAAATAAACAACTTGCCCGACTGGCAAAAGAAGATACCACCGTTTTTGTCTAAGTCCGCCCGTGTGTGGACAACATAAGCAATTATTTATTAACAAGTTCATGATATTTGGTGAATACATCAATTGCATAACACCATCTCTGACCATAAACCCAAACGGCCCATCCCTTGTGACAGGTGTTAACTAGACGGTACCAATTAGAGAATGTATTCTACAACGATATGTCTATTGTTCCCTGGCAAGGGTTCACTTTTATGACATGTAATAAACCCTGCCCAGTCAGTCAGTGAGTCCGGTAAACTTATATTTAATCCACAATGTAACGTAGGTCTATGTAATTTGTGTTTATACAAATAGTGAAAAGGGAAACATTTTTTGCGCTTCTGTGGATAACAGTAAAACATACACTTAAAACAGTATTTTAGAAAATGCTAGCCATACTAGGGGGCAAATATGACAGTCAATATCAATTTTTGACACTTAGAACAAGAAGGATGAAGATGAGTGAAGTTAAACTATTATATAGAATTGGTTCCCAGTTGATTGCATAGGACGGCGAATAGAAAACACTTACTTTAAACTCTTCACGCGTCAGATGCAATTACATTAATATAAAGCACAAATGGATAATATCAAAATACGGCCTATTCCTGCAGTTCTCATGAATAAATATGTCACATGCAAGATGCATTATGTATATCAACAATAAGAACTCGAACAGAACAAAAGATGCGTGAAATATATATACACTCATGGGGATCCTTGGGTTGAGGAGAAATTGAAAGAAGTGGTAGTAAAATCCTTCCTAAATTTCCAAAAAATTCCAAGCCTTGGAAATATGATATTTCCAATTTTGGGAATTTTTGGAAATGACCATTTTCTTTTCTTGTGATACCCTTTTTAGTGTTAAGAAGAATAGCCTTGGTAAGGTTTTGAATGATAGTATTTATGGGTCATTATTTGTAGATGACTTTTTAATATTTCATGCCGTTTTCCAAAGATGAACACAACTGGAAGACAATTGCAACATTTGCTTCAGCAAAATACAAAAATGATCTCTGGAAAATGGTTTTAAGTATTCCAAAGTGAAAATACGTTGTGTTCATTTTTTAAATAAACGCAAAATGCATCACGACCCATGTTATTTTGTAGACAGAATTGCAATAAAAGTGGCCAAAGAGACCAACTTTTTAGGAGTACCTTTTGACAATAAATCCTCACACTAAAAATCTTCAAATGGTTCAAGTCTAAACATTGATTACACAACAGGCGCTTTTCCTGCTGACTGGGTTCTGTCCTATTGCGCAACATAGTACAGTAACCAGTCCAGAATTCTGATACCAATTCATCCAGCTGGATACATATATATTAATCAGTATTTTTTTATACATCTAAGCACTTGCATATTGCAACACTACGTTCCTTCTAATCCTTACACACCCGAGAAGGTCCGGGTTAGAATACTGATCTTCAGTAACCCATGCTTGTCGTAAGATGCGACTAACGGGATCGGATTGGTCAGGCTCGCTGACTTGCTTGACACATGTCATCGGTTCCCAATTGCACAGATCGATGCTCATGCTGTTGATTACTGGATTGTCTGGTCCAGACCCGATTATTATATATTATATATATTTACAGACCGCCGCCGTATAGCTGGAATATTGCTGAGTGCGGCGTAAAACTAAACTCACTCACTCTAATCCTTACAAACACGTCGTGCAGCGTGCTCTGTCGTACAGCGTGCTCTGACAGACGGAAATCTAGAAATTGTGGAAATCTCAAAACGAGACTCTGCCGCTGGAAACGTTCGGCGGTCTGGTACGGACTTGATATTGTATCAATCACTGTGCTTTACAAAACTACACGGAACAAGCGCAAAGAACACATAACAGGTGTAACCAGTGAGCCAGGTGAATTGTGAATCATTTTACGACCTCATCTGACAGGGTCAGTCTGTGGCGTCTTATTTAAGGTCATGCTGCCTACTACGGAAGCGTCCTAGTGCCACAGTCAGAATTGTTTTTATCTCCTAATTATGACTTAGCTATTTCCTAATTAGGTGATACTATCTCCTAATTAGGAGTTACTATCTCCTAATTATGACTTAGCTATCTCCTAATTAGGTGATACTATCTCCTAATTAGGACTTAATATCTCCAAATTAGGACTTAATATCTCCTAATTAGGTGATAGCTATCTCCTAATTAGGACTTAAGGATCTTATAAATATGTTTGAAAAAGTCAACCAGTAGTCATTCACTTCTTCGGTTTGAGTTTAGCATCTTGGATGAAGTCATGGATGAAAGCATATGCATTTGTTTCATGTTGGGCTTGCAGTATTCAGAAATGTTGTCTTGTTTGACCCATTTAAATGGCATCATTATCAGCATGAAGACTTTGAAAAGGAAATCAAAACGACTGAATCTGTTTAGGCGAAGACATAATAGTGATATTGTAGAAGTTGCTATGTTCGTAGTGAAAGAGGTACAAGAATCAGTGATAAAGCTACTGGAGGCACTTATATGTTGGTACATCAGAACGTCATTCATAGCCCTGTCATTCTAAATACGGATCTTCAAGCTGTTGCTGTTTGTCTGACCCTGCACATTGTGCTGACATTGTACAGCTTGTATATACCTCCTTCTTCTAATATTCAAAAATCAAATCTTCAAAATCTATATCATCAACTTCCGAAGTCATGTCTCATCATGGGCGATCTTAACGGACACAAACTGCTATGGGGAAGTGCTCACACTAATACTAAAGGTAAAATCCTTGAAGAATTCATTTCCGATAACAACTTATGCATTTTCAATGACGACTCATCCACTTATGTACATCCAACTACGGGAACATATTCTGCCCTGGATTTATCCCTCACCGATTCAACCTTGTATAATGAATTTGAATGGATGGTGCATGATGATCTGTGTGGGAGTGATCACTTCCCCACCATTCTCAAAACAATCAGCCCTGATGATGATCCACCTTTATCAGGGCTTATTGATCATTATATAAGACTCTCTGTACTATGACGTTTTCACATACAGTGAAGACCCGATACAGTGGTTTTCAGAAATTCTTAACAACATTGCTGACCAAACTATACCCAAATCATCTGCAATTCCCCATATTCGTAAACCATGGTTTGCTAATGACAGGCAAGAAAGAGTAGGAAGAAAGCAGAAAAGTATTTTCGCCGACATCCTACAGTCCATAATTTAGATAAAGTAAATGCCAAAGCTCGAAGCACTTTCAAACAGACTAAGCGTCAGTTTTGGAGGAACTATGTTTCCAAAATAAATTCCCTCACACCGATTTCAAAGGTGTGGAACATGGTTCAAAGAATAAAAAGCAAAGGCTCAAAATCTACAAAAAAGATGGTGAAAATTTATTAACTGATAAAGCTGACATTGCGAATACACTTGGTGAAACACTCGCCAAGCATTCTTCTTCGTCAAATTTTGTCCCCGAGTTTCAAACATATCAGAAACAAGAGGAGAAGAAAAGAATAAATTTTAAATCGAATAATGGCCATGATCATAACGAAATATTTTCGCTACATGAGCTCCATTCTGCCCTTGAGCAAGCTCATGATTCAGCAACAGGAGCTGACAATATTCATTATCAACTCTTGAAGCATTTGCCTGAATCATGTTTAGAAATCCTTTTAGAAATTTTGTATCAAATATGGACTTCAGGGAATTTCCCACCTTCGTGGCAAAATGCCATTGTAGTCCCTATTCCAAAAACCTGGCCGGGGTCACACTGATCCGTCTAATTACAGACCTATATCTCTAACCAGCTGCGTCTGTAAAACCATGGAAGGAATGGTAAACAATAGATTAACATGGTATCTCGAAACCAATAAACTTATTACAGATATCCAATGTGGTTTCAGGAAAAAATCGTAGAACCATTGATCATTTGGTACGTTTAGAATCCATTGTTAAAAATGCAACAGTAAATAAACAACATGCCATATCGATATTCTTTGATCTCGAGAAAGCATACGATACCACCTGGAAGCATGGCATTTTGATGGATTAACATGATTTTGGTTTGAGGGGTCGTTTACCTCTTTTTATATCACAGTTTTTAACCGACAGGCAATTTCAAGTCCTAGTGGGTTCTACCCTGTCTGACCATTATTATCAGGATAAGGGTGTCCCACAAGGCAATATTTTGTCTGTCACACTGTTTAGTATCAAGATCAACAGTTTATCCAAGATTTTCAATATGATTCAATCAATGGATCACTTTTCGTGGATGATTTTAATATTTCTTGTCGCGGTAAAAATATGCATACTATTGAACGGCAACTGCAGTTGTGTTTAAACAAAATAAATAAATGGTGTCTCAAAAATGGCTTTAAATGGCATCAAAATTGTCAAGGAGGCTCACATTTAATTTTTCTACCGCATGTTAAATACCTAAAAAATACATGCTTGAAGGCACTGGATTTATTAAAAGTTGTTTCCAACTCAAAATGGGGAGGAGATCAAGCTACCCTCCTACACCTATATGGATCACCGGTTCACTCAAAGCTTGATTATGGAGGCACCCGTGAAGAGCCACCTCCTCGTGGTGGGTGCTAGGTCACGCTAAGCGCTCTTCGACGACCCCCGTTGTGGACCCGGGTATATTTGGTCCACCAACCCGTTTGCCGTGGGTTGCGCCCCTGTGTCGGTGGCCCGGTTCTACCAATCGGCTGGTCACGCCATGCCCTGTGCATAGTGAATATTTTTGCACATTTAACGCTTTTGGGATTTGGCCATTTTGATTTGTATTCATGAATTATTGATCTGTTTAATTGCCTAGAGTCCTATGCCAGAAGGCGGTGGCTCATGGGCCACTCTGGTGATGTTGACCTCCAAACTCAGTATGTATCCTATTTCTTGTCATGGGCAGAACCACCCTGACATTTTATTTGGTATACAAATATTGCTATTTGCGTCATACTCGCTGGAGTATAACATCCTTGTATCCCTGGTGTCAGCATCTTGGATATCCGGTGCTATTTGACATCGTCCTCGTTGACACTCCATGGTGGGTGGGGAGCAGGGATGCTGAAATATTTTCCTTTCATCATGGCACAACAACAAGCTGGTTCATCTCGTCACGAAAAAAAGAGACGTCTTGACGAAATAGATCATTCCACGGAACACATTCAGAGAAATGTTGACTCATGGGCTCGGTTTCTTGTGATAGAAGCTGCAGGTTTTCTTCCTCTCAAACTCAATCCTTTTGCCATTTCAAAGGCTATTTCTGGCATTTGTGGAGAGGTGAAAAATGTTACTCGTCTCCGTAGTGGCTCACTTTTGGTCGAATGTTTACGGAAACAACAATCTGAGAATCTGTTATCTATCAAAACATTTGCAAATATAGAGGTTGGTGTCTCCATACACAGAACATTAAACTCTTGCCGTGGCATCATCCGCGACAGGGCACGTTGCCTCGCGGATATGTCTGAGGAGGACATTGCTTTGGAATTACAGGATCAGGGCGTTTCAGCAGTGACACGCTTCACCTTTAAGAAAGAGGGCATTATTACAAAAACCAATACTTATCTCTTAACCTTTTCTCGCTCTTCACTTCCAGCATCTATAAAAGCAGGCTATTTCAATATCGGGGTGGATGTGCATGTCCCCAATCCACTCCGGTGTTATAAATGACAACAGTTTGGTCATGGGACTTACTCATGCCGTAATCCTGCAGTATGTTATCGCTGTGGAGATCAACATGACGGCACAGGCTGCGCGAATGATCCCAAGTGTGTCAACTGTAAGGAGACGCATCCTGCTTCTTCTAGGTCATGCCCTGTATATCAAAGGGAATCAAAGATAATGAAAATAAAATGTGAACAAAAACTTTCCTATTTTGAAGCCAAAAAACCTTTTCACCAGTCAATCTTCAACTCCATCAAACATCACATATTCCGCTGCAGTTAAACGCTCTGTAGCAATGTCCTCAGCTGCATGTCAGACTGACTTGACCTGGGTCAAGTCAGACAAACCTGTGTTTTCATCTAACAAACCTGCTTCCCCACCTAAGAAACCTACTGCCTCATCCACTATGTCAACTTCTGAGTCTCAGACAGAAATTCAGTCTGAGTCATCACAGATGACTGCTTCGCAAATAGCCACATCACAGCCAGCCACTGATCTAGTGAAAAAGAAGAAAGGAAAAAAATTAAATAGGAAAGAAACACCTGTCGTACCCTTACCTTTAGAGGTTCCTTTACAGAACACTTTTGGGCCTCTAGACATGGAGGTGACCCTGTACTCACAGGATAAGCAGAGGGGCTTACCCCCCTCACATTCTCGTGAAAGATCGCCAGTTGAGCCGCCATGACTCAATTGGCCAATATAATTCAATGGAACTGCAGAGGGCTTAAAAAAACTTCAACGAGATACAATTACTCATACAAGATCATCACCCGTCAGCATTCTGTCTCCAAGAGACATATCTTAAAAATACAGATACTTTTAATCTGAGACAGTATAGTGCTTATCATTCTTTTTCTCCTCCGGGGGATCGAGCAACTGGAGGCGCTTCTATTTTGATACATCACAGCGTTATTCATAGCCCTGTCACTCTAAATACGGATCTTCAAACTGTTGCTGTTCGTCTGACTCTGCACGTTGCCCTGACATTGTGCAGCTTGTATATCCCTCCCTCTTCTAATATCCGTCAGACAGATCTTCAAAATCTGTACGATCAACTCCCTAAGCCATGTGTTATCATGGGCGATCTTAACGGACACAACCCACTTTGGGGAGGTGTCCATACCAACACTAAAGGTAAAATCCTTGAGGAATTCATTTCCGATAATAATTTATGTATTTTTAATGATGACTCAGCCACCTTTTTACATCCAGATACGGGAACATATTCTTCCCTGGATCTATCACTTGCTGACTCCATCTTGTATAATGAATTCGAATGGATGGTACATGATGATCTATGTGGGAGTGATCACTTCCCTGCCATTCTCAAGGCAATCAACCCTGGTGATGATCCACCTTTATCGAGAAGGAACTTCGCCAGGGCTGATTGGTCATTATATAAGACATTATGTGATGATCACTTAAAACATGATATATTTGCGAACAGCGAATATCCGATACAGTTGTTTTCCGATTTACTCAATGACATTGCTGACCAAACTATACCTTAGTCCTCTGCAGTTCCACATATTCGTAAGCCATGGTTTGATAATGAATGTAAACAGGCCAGAAAGAGCAGGAAGAAAGCTGAAAAATACTTTCGGCGACATCCTACTGTCCATAATTTGAATAAAGTAAAATTTTTAAATGCCAAGGCTCGACGTAAGCGTCAGTCTTGGAGGAAATATGTTTCTAAAATAAATTCACGCACACCGATTTCAAAGGTGTGGAACATGATCCAAAGAATTAAGGGCAAAGGTTCCAAATCTACTGTTCACCATCTGAAGGATGGTGACAATATATTAACTGGTAAGTCTGACATTGCCAGTAAGCTTGGTGAAACACTCGCCAAACACTCTTCTTCATCAAATTACGTCCCTGAATTTCAACAATATCAGAAACAACAGGAGAAGAAGAGAATAAATTTTAACTCGGACAATGGCGAAGACTATAATGAATTATTTTCATTACATGAGCTCCACACTGCCCTTGAGCAAGCTCATGACACAGCAACAGGAGCTGATAATATACACTATCAGCTCTTGAAGCATTTACCGGAATCATGTTTGGAAACTCTCCTAAATATTTTTGACACAATATGGACTTCAGGGAATTTCCCACCTTCGTGGCGTAAAGCCATTGTAGTCCCTATACCAAAGCCTGGCCGGGATCATACTGATCCGTCTAATTACAGACCAATCACTTTAACGAGTTGCGTCTGTAAAACCATGGAACGAATAGTAAATAGTCGATTAACATGGTATCTTGAAACCAATAATCTCATAACAAATATTCAATGTGGTTTCAGGAAAAATCGTAGTACCATTGATCATTTGGTACGTTTAGAATCCTTTGTCAAAAATGCAATAATGAATAAACAACATGCAGTATCGATATTCTTGGATCTCGAGAAAGCATACAATACCACCTGGAAGCATGGCATTTTAAAGGATTTACATGATTTTGGTTTAAGGGGTCGTTTGCCTCTTTTTATATCACAGTTTTTAAAAGACAGGCAATTTCAAGTCCGAGTGGGCTCAACCCTGTCTGACCATTATAATCAGGATCAGGGTGTCCCCCAAGGAAGTATTTTGTCTGTCACTTTATTTAGCATTAAGATCAACAGTTTATCCTAGGTTTTAAACGATTCAATTGATGGATCACTTTTTGTGGATGATTTTAACATTTCTTGTCGCGGTAACACTATGCATACTATAGAACGGCAACTACAGTTGTGTTTAAATAAAATACATAAATGGTGTCTTGAAAATGGCTTTAAATTTTCTAAATCCAAAACTAATTGCATACATTTCTGCCGTAAATATAAACCACAAAAAGACCAAGAACTGTTTTTAAATGGCTCTCCCATCAAGGTTGTAAAAGAGGCCAAGTTCTTAGGTCTCATTTTCGACTCCCATTTAACTTTTCTTCCGAATATCAAATCTCTAAAAACTAAATGCCTGAAGGCACTCGATTTATTGAAAGGCGTGTCTAATTCAAGGTGGGAAGGGGATCAAGCTACGCTCCTACACCTTTACAGATTACTTGTCCGCTCGAAGCTTGATTATGGCTCCGTCGTATATGGTGGAGCCTGTAAAAGCAACTTAAAACTCTTAGATTCAGTCCACCATCAAGGTCTGAGACTTTGTCTTGGGTCCTTCAGAACTTCTCCTGTTGACAGTCTTTACGTCGAGGCAGATGAACCTTCTCTTAACCAACGCCGTATAAAATTATCTTTACAATATATTACAAAATTATATTCTAACGAGTCTAATCCTGCATTTCACTGTGTCTTTAATCCTCTTTATGAGGATTTGTATAACAAAAAATCTTCTCTTGTTCCGCCTCTTGGGCTCAGAATTAAGCCATTTATTGCTGCTGCCAGCATTGAGCTGGAAAATATAGCTCCTTCCCGTCTTCTTTCTTCTCCTCCTTGGCAATTAGTTACACCAGAAGTTGACTTAACACTTACAACATTTAAAAAATCGGAAACAAATGAATTACAATATAAACAAGAATATAATCAATTAAAAAGTAAATATAATACATATAAATCTTTATTTACAGATGGGTCCAAGGATGGTGGCGCAGTGGCTTGTGCCACTGTCATTGGGTCCAAAACAATATCTTCCAGATTACCCAATGACAGTTCAATTTTCACAGCAGAAGCTAACGCAATACTAACAGCTCTCAAGTATATTCATAAACATCCTAAATATAAACAATATATAATATTTTCCGATTCTCTCTCTTGCCTTCAGGCTATTAAAAATCTTTCTTGTAAACATCCACTTTTATTAGAAATTATAGAATTATATAATGATCTTGCCACTGGCCAATACGACATCGTCCTCTGTTGGTTACCCAGCCACGTTGGTATTTCTGGGAATACTTTGTTGATCTTGCTGCCAAGGCAGCACTCAACAAATCTGTGACACCACTTCTTATTCCATACTCTGATTACAAAGCCAGCATTAGAACTTACATCCGTGATCTGATGCAGAAGAAATGGGACCCTCAAGTAGGTATTAATAAATTACATGAAATAAAACCCTATATTGGCTACACTTACTTGGGTTGTCAGTCCAGATTTGAAGAGGTCATCATGCGACGATGTCGTATTGGTCACACCAGATATACTCATGAATACCTGTTAAAAGGTGAGGATCCTCCGTTTTGTATCCCTTGTGATGAAAGAATCACGGTCAAGCATGTCCTGCTTGACTGTGTTGAATATTCCATCACAAGGGATATCTATTTCAAATCACGAACCATGAAGGATCTTTCTAGTACTATAAGTTCTCATTTAATTATTGCATTTTTAAAAGAATTAGATTTGTTAACTGATTTGTAAATAGATAAATATTTTATTATTGGTAATTTAAATTAGCAACTGAGATTGTTAGTGGCTGTACCCTCAAAGGGGGTTAAAGTACTGTAAAATTATTGCCCTCCTGAGAGGGTACGTAAGTCCCAAAACATTCAAAGTAAATTTCAACTTTCCGTTTTTTAATCGTAGAATATCTGTAATTTTAATGTATTGCTAGATATATCTCAATTGCTAACAGCTGAGGGGATGATGTAAATCCAGCTAGGGCCCATGCAGGAAGCAAATGTACTGTAAGTCCCCATGGTCCCTAGTGTGGTGATCTACCTTCAGTTGTTGGCAATCTATAGCCTGTTTTTATATTGTATTGTCATTTATAGTTCCAATATTTTAGATTTAATTGCCAGTTTTAAATAGATATCTGTGATACACTAGTAGTTTTACTGTTCTTCGTCAACAGGTTTTTTAATGTCCTACTTTATTGATCTATAATATAATTATATACTGTTCTCGTCACGATATGGCTGAAATATTGCCGATGTGACGACAAATATTCACTCACTCACTCACTTGATTATGGCTCTATCGTATATGGTGGAGCCTGCAAAAGCAACTTAAAACTATTAGATTCTGTCCACCACCAAGGTCTAAGACTTTGTCTTGGGTCCTTCAGAACCTCTCCTGTTGACAGTCTCTACGTGGAGGCTGATGAGCCTTCTCTTACACAACGTTGTATAAAATTATCTTTACAATATATTACAAAAATATTTTCTAACAAGTCTAACCCTGTTTTAACTGTGTCTTCAATCCCCTTTATGAGGATTTATACACCAAGAAATATTCTCTTGTTCCGCCTCTTGGGCACAGGATTAACCATTCATTACTGCTGCCGGCATTGAGCTGGAGAATATATCCCCTTCGTGTTTGCTTTCTTCTCTTCCTTGGCAATTGGTTAGGCCACACGTTGACCTAACATTAACCACATTTAAAAAATCAGACACTAATGAATTACAGTATAAACAAGAATTTAGTCAATTAAGAAAGAAATATAATACATATAAATCCTTGTTTACAGATGGGTCCAAGGATGGTGGTGCAGTAGCTTGTGCCACTGTCATTGGATCCAGAACAATATTTTCTCGAATGCATGATAACAGCTCTATTTTCACAGCAGAAGCTAACGCCATATTAACAGCCTTTAAATATATTAATAGACACCCAAAATATAAAGCTACCATTAGATCTTATATCCGTGATCTGATCCAAAAGAAGTGGGACACCCAAGTAGGTATCAATAAATTACATGAAAGAAAACCTTATATTGGTTACACCTACTTGGGTTGTCAGTCCAGATTTGAGGAGGTCTATATGCGACCATGTCGCATTGGTCATACGCGTTATGCCTGCTAAAAGGTGAAGATCCTCCGTTTTGTATCCCTTGTGATAGGAGAGTCACAGTCAAGCATATACTGGTCAACTGTGTTGAATTCTCCATCATAAGGGATAAATATTTCTATGTAAAAACAATGAAGGATCTTTTTACAAATGTTAATTTTCATTTTAATTATTGATTTTTTAAAGAAATTGATTTCTTTGATGAATTCTAATTGATGTGTTTTGTAAATAGATATATTTTATAGATTGGTAATTTAGATTAGTAACTTAGATTGTTAGTGGCTGCATCCAAAACTTTCAAAGTAAAATGTAAATGTACCATATTTTTAAACGTAGTATCTTTGTTCTTTTAACTGCCGGCTACATTTTCCTTCAATCGCCAGCGGCTGAAGGGATGGTGTAAATCCAGCTAGGGTTCATGCAGGTAGCAAAAGTAATGTAAGTCCCCATGGTTCCTAGTATGGTGATCTACCTTCAGTTGTTCGCGATCTATAGCCCGTTATTATATACTGTATTGTCTACTTTACTTGAAATGTTTTAGCTTTGCTCGCTAGTTTTATATTTATATCTGTGATTCTCAAGTATTTTTGCTCTCCATCGTCGACAGATTTTAATCTTAAAAAGTTTTCACTTTATATTGTATTTGATATATTTTGCTTTATAGAAACCATGTGCCCACACTCATTTGACTTATCAGCTAAACTCAATAGTATCTCAGCATTATAAATGTTTTATTTCAGACGCTAGACGTGCGAATGATCGTGGCAGATTCTCAGGAGGGATCAATGTGTGTGTGTCAAACAAAATATTTCATATTCCTTTCAGAGACTCTATGAGCAATGGTCCAACATAATTGTTTTCCAAATGAGTGCATTTTCCGAAAAAAATATTTGTTTTGTTTTTGTATATTCACCCAGAATATGCAAATGAGTACGCAGACTCAGATGATGATGGTATTTCCTCTCTTGAAAAAAAAATACTACACATTATGTCAGACTTCGGAGATGACATTAAATTCATAATTATTGGTGACTTTAATGCACGGACTGCTGAAGAATCAGATTTTATTTTAAACGATGATACTCAACATGTGCCACTTCAGGAAGACTGTTTTGACATAAAAAGATTATCATGTGATTAACAAACAAATAAGTTTGGTAGAAGTCTCCTCGACTTGTGCAAAGTGTTTAGCCTTCATATTGCGAATGGAAGGAAACCGGGTGATATGCTTGGTAATTTTACATTCATCTCGCATTCTGGAGCCAGCGTCGTTGACTATGTACTGGTATCGAGTAACTTATTTTCTAGAATTCACGACATGTGTGTAGTACCGAGATCAGAGTCTGATCATCTCCCTATATTATGTCACCTTAGTGACGTCATCAAGCCTGTGACGAGCCAAGCTGTGCCTAGTATACCTCTTCTGAAAGTGCCAAGATATGTTTATAGCAATAGCGATAGACAACATGTCATTGATGTGTATACCTCTGACAAAGTGATGGGGAGGATTTCAGAATTCATGGAATATTTAGATGGTGATATCAACCGTGCTGTCGGCAAACTGTCATATATTGTCGCTGCTACAGGGAGACAACTCAGATCGACCGTTTCTAATGTTCGAACTACACTTAAACAACCACCCTGGTTTGATAACGATTGCCAGCAACTAAAAGCAATGAAATATAGATGTCTTCACAAATTAAGGAAATTCAACTGTGACGATAATCGAAGGGATTACATAGAATCAAAACGAGCCTTTAAAAAGTGTTGCACACTTAAGAAAATCGAATTTGATAAGAAGGAAGCAGACGAACGAGATCACCGATGCAGCAACTCATGGAAATTGCAAGGAATTTTGGAAAAGGATACAACAAGCATTTCGCACAAGTAATGATTCATGGATTCAAGCTCAGGACTGGCAGAGTTACTTTAAGAAGTTATTGAATCCTACAGTAACTGAAACGAACTCTGACTTTGATGAACATGTTAAAACCTTTCTAGAACACCATTCGTGCCATGACTGTTATGCGTTAGCTAACCAGGACATCTACCTCGATGAAGACCGCCTCCGTGGTGTAGTGGTTAGAGCGTCCGCCCGGAGTGCGGAAGGTCGCGTGTTCGATCCACGACCGCGTCATACCAAAAGACGTTAAAATATGGTACTTGTTGGTCCCTGTCTGGCGCTCGGCATTAATGGGTACAACAAGGACTGGTCTGCTGGGAGTCAGTATAATGTGTCTGATTGGGGTATTCATGCTTCTCTGCGGCATGGTATCTCAGTGGGTTAGCACTATAAAACCAGCTTCAGTCTGTGCTAGTACAAGCAGCCGCACATACACATACACACGCATGCACGTCGTCATATGAGCGAAATATTCTCAAGCACGACGTTAAACCCAATTCCACCACCACCACCTCGATGAGGAAATTTCTGAAGTAGAAATCAAAAATGCAATTTCTAACCTGATAAATGGGAAGACACCTGGTGTTGATGGGGTACCACCGGAACTTTATAAACTACCATCGGAATTTCTAATTCCATATCTGAAGTTGTTATTTAATAAGATCTTAGATGAGGGTATATTCCCATCACACTGGAATATTGGAATGATTTTGCCTTTATTTAAGTCCGGACATAAGACGGAGCCATCAAATTACAGAGGAATTTCACTGCTAAATATTATGGGAAAAGTCTTTACAACAATAATCGAGTCACGACTTTGACGATGAATTGAACTTATTGGATTGAATTAATATCAGGAAGTCAAGCAGGATTTCGTCCCCAATATTCTACTACAGATCATTTATTTACCCTACAGGCATTGTGTTCCAAATATCTGGGTAAAACCAAAAGGGCGTTTCTACTGCGGATTCATTGACTTTAAAAAAGCATTTGACTTTGTGGACAGGGATAAATTATTATATGTATTAATGCAACGTGGATGTCATGGAAAGTGACTTATCTTGCTTAAAAGTATGTACGCATCAGTGAAGGCCTGTGTTAAAGTTGGTAATTCAAGAACAGTCGCGTTTGATACCTCCCGTGGAGTAAGACAAGGTTGTATCTTAAGTCCCGTACTTTTTGTACTTTTTATTAATGAATTTGCCACTGAACTGTATTATCTTGTAACAGTGGAGTGTTCGTTACCCAGGATATACAAGATCTGCTGCTACTTATGTTTGCCGATGATATCGTTCTTTTTGCCACTAGTGTTATTGGTCTTCAACGACAACTTAGGCTCCTGGAGACATTCTGTTTAATTGGAGACTGGAGTTGAATTTAAGAAAGTCAAATATCATCGTATTTCGAAATGGTGGAATTCTGGCGGAATCGGAGAAATGGTTCTTCGGTAATCTTGTTGTAACTTACTATAAATATCTTGGTATCGTGTTCTCATCAAGATTAATATGGACAAAGGCGTGTGAAACTCTTGCACAACAAGCAAACAAAGTCTGTCTTTCAGTGTTTAGAATCTTTAAGAAAAAACAGGAAATTACATACTCTACGGCACGGATTATTTTTGATAGGAAGATAGCACCAATACTACCCTACGGAGCTGAAATTTGGGGACACAAATATTCAGATTCAATTGAAAGGATTCAAATGACGTATTTTAAAAGATTTCTCAAAATTGGAATATTTGCTTCTAACAAGGCTATCCTCAGACAACTTGGACGTTATCAAATGTATGTTTTCAGCCAGATCAAAGTTATTAAGTTTTGGTTTAAACTGTTACACATGAATCAACAACGTTATCCCATGCAGTGTTATACGATGCTTAAAACTTTTGACGATATGGGCAAAAATAATTAGGTGTCAAGTGTGAGATCTATTTTATTCAAAGAGGATTTTTGACATGTATGGTTAAACCAAGGTGTTGGCGATGTGCAGCTATTCATCTTAACCTTCGAACAACGCATCAAAGATATACCCTACCAGATTTGGCATAATGATATTTGCAGCTCAACGTTTCTCAGCCACTATTCACAATTTAAATATGACCTTCACTTGGAACCGTACATCACTGAATTGAAAAAAACAAATACTTAATACGTGCGTATTGCAAATTTCGAATTTCCCATAACCATCTGAAGATAAACAAATTTAGATGTAAAAACGATATCCCCATAACAGGATATTTGTGCACTGTATGTAATGCATTGCATGACGAGAATCATGTCTTTTTTTTTAATGTAAATATTACGAATGTTGGCGAGAAAAATATTTGGTACAACTTCGGAAAGTGTGTAAAGGTCCACTAACTTTAAAATCTATTTTCAAATCAGGAAACAGTCAGGTAATATGTTTAACTGCTTTATTTCTGCATAATGTATTCCAAACAAGAGCTGGATCCATTTGACCAACAACATCGATTTATACAACTGTATAACTGTATTATAGGCCACTAGGCCGATATTACGCAAATAAACTGTCTGTCTGTATAAACTGTTTTCGTCACGATATGGCTGAGATATTGCCGATGTGACGTTAAATATTAACTCACTCACTCACACGAGAAAATTAGGATCGGCTGAAAAGTAGGTCATATTCTGAATAGTTTAATGAGACTCATGTTTCGGTTTGAAAGCTCTTGATGTACTAAAAGTGGTTTCAAATGCTAAATGGGGTGGACAATCTGTACAAAACATTTATTATCTGGATAATGACTGTTTCATATATGGTACGTAAATACTATGTACAAGAGTTATCCGTGAACATCTGGGTTAGACTTGACCTTCAGCAAACCATCTTTGTCGTAAAAGGCGACTAACGGGATCGGGTGGTCAGGCTCGCTGACTTGGTTGACAACATGTCTTTGGTTCCCAATTGCGCAGATCGATGCTCATGCTGTTGTTCACTGGATTGTCTGGTCCAGACTCGATTATTTACAGACCGCCGCCATATAGCTGGAATATTGCTGATTGCGGCGTAAAACTAAACTCATTTAGGAACCAGTATCTTAAATGAGTTGTGTCTGTAAAACCATGGAACGAATGGTAAATAACAGATTAATTTTGTATTTGAAAGCCAATAACTTTATTACAAATACACAATGTGGTTTCTGAAAAATCGCAGTACTATTGGTCATTTAGTACGATTATAATCGTAAAAATGCCACAGTATCTAAGCAGCACATAGTTTCAATCTTCTTTGATCTTAAAACACCCTGCGATACTACATGGAATCAAGGCATTTTAAAGGATTTACGTTTACTTTTTTCTATCACAGTTTTAAACAAAAAGACGATTTCAAGTCCGAGTGGGGTCAATGCTGTCTGACCATTATAATCAGGATCAGGGTGTTCCACAAGGTAGTATTTTGTCTGTCACGTTTTTTAGCATTAAAATATATAGCCTTCCAAAGTATATTAAGCGATTCAGTTTAAGGATTCGTCTTCGTGGATGATTTTAATTTTTCTTGTCTTGGTAGAAATATGAGGGACGGTGGGGGTAGCCTAGTGGTTAAAGCGTTCGCTTGTTACGACGAATACCTGGGTTCGATTCCCATTATGGGTACAATGTGTGAAGACCATTTCTGGTGTCCCCCGACGGGATATTGCTGGAGTACTGCAAGTCCCCCGTTCTCTAGTATGATGATATACCTTCAGTTGCTGGCGATCTACAGCCCGTTTTTAAATTGTTTCTTCTGATAGAAATATAATCTTAGAGATAGTTTCTGCGATACCCGTTTCTGCGATCCGGGATAGAATAGGTCTTCAGCAACCCATGCTTGCCACAAAAGGCGACTATGCTTGTCGTAAGAGGCGACTAACGGGGTCGGGTGGTCAGGCTCGCTGACTTGGATGACACATGTCATCGGTTCCCAATTGCGTAGATCGATGTTCATGCTGTTGATCTCTGGATTGTCTGGTCCAGACTCAATTATTTACAAACCGCCGCCATATAGCTGTGTGCAGCGTTAAACAACAAACCAAGCAACTGGTCAAAATAGCCAACCTTCGTTTAGGGGAGTATGTGACATCAAAGGTTAGCAGTATTGTGACAATGTTGACCCTGTATCATATATGGACATATCACAAGTTGGGACTTTTCATTAAAACAGTTATTGACAGGGACATCTGACTAAGATCTGCATCAGTTACTGAACGTCAGCCATAGATTTCGTTAGTTGACTGGTCGTGACCCATCTCGACATTTGCGGCGTAAAACTAAACTCACTCACTCAGTTGTTTTTGCTATCCTTCTCTGACAGAGGCTAATAATTTGTATGTATTTATTATGAAGAAAATATGAAAGTGTAGTCACGATATGGCTGAAATATTGCCGATGTGACTTTAAATATTAACTCACTCTACTTTTAGTGGATATGACTGAAGTTATGGAAATGACACTCACAGTATCGATTGAAAACATGCAGCAGGTTTTCCTTTATGCTGTAAGATTCCTCTGCCTCTCCTGTAATGCCATACCGCTGTCTGCATCTTTGCCATTCAGGGCTTGGTGTCATGGCCGTCTTTACACGCTGTAAGGATTAACACATTATAAACTTTCTAAACATTATCGTAATCGCTCGAAAATACTTGAAGGTTTTAACTGTTTATAAATTCAAGTCCACTGTAGTCTAATCATTTAGAATTAAAACCGGGAGACTGAAATAGAGGGTCTTTATGGTTTTATCTGTTGTATCAGCTTTACACAGTATTTGTTTCTGTCTAACACAAACCTCAACAAAGGAGCCTCTCTGCATCAGGATATATATCACCATAGTAACAGGGATAGGAACTACTGGCAGTACAGCAATGCACCAACCAATGGTGACAGCGATTGGTGGGTACTCATAGTCTGCATATGTTGGTGGTTTGTAGGCTGCAATGGTTAGTACCATAGATGCCTGTGTAAAACAAACGGTGTGAATGTAAAAACAGTCCCTGGGTACGACATAAAAACGATATGGACGCACTAGGTCACTATAAATACATTCAGATGTTTATATTCTTACCGAATATAACATTATTAAGAACAAATTAAATTATAGAAAAGCTTGTCATGAAAATGTTGGCAATTAGTCATCGCTAAATGACCATACATGAATCATGAACGTGTGAGAATCGATATTGGTGTGCTTTTTTTCATATTTAGACAGTGATGTAATATTCCTTGATGCTTAATGATTTTCTAGGAGTAATTTATAGTGAGCAATAACGATCTTTTCATTGCCTAACGTCCAAGCAATAGTTGTTTACGGCTACAATATTTGCCTCGAATGCGCAATAAAGAATTTGATATACTCTATCTCATCAATCTGAATCTCTGTACGAGTCTGTATTGAGGAAAGGTATTACACACCAGCAGCAAGGCAGGAACAACGATGAAGCACATCAGCTTGTAGACAACTGGAAGCCGCTTTCCTATCATAGCCTCAACGTCAGCAGAGAAACGTTTCACACCTTGTGGATATAAACAAGAACACAATAATACATAACACATGTTGGACGCACCACTCACGATAACGTGTACATATACACATAACTAAATGTGCATTGGCATCCAGTATTATCACCCGTGAAGATTCGGGTTAGAATTGATCTTCAGTAACCTATATGCTGGTCGTAAGAGACGACTAGCGGGATCGGGTGGTCAGACTCACTGACTTGGTTGGCACATGTCATCTTATCTCATTTGAGTAGATCGATTCTTGTGCTGTTGATCACTGGATTGTCTGGTCCAGACTCGATTATTTATTTATTGCTGAATACGGCGTAAAACTACCCTCACTCACTTTAGTATCATCTGATCTGGGACTAAACGAACGTGTCTATGATGATTTGAAAACATGTTTGCAACGTCTTCAAATCCTCCAATAGAGTTGATAGGAGCTCAGGCTTTCACAACCTCAGCTTTTAGTGGCCGATTGCAATGCCTGCGTAAATGCTCAAGGTCAGTTACATAAACTGTCATACATGCTCAGAACCTTATTCATGTGAACTTTTACATATTACTTATACTGTTCTTTCTATGGGGTCTAACTCCACACGCAGCTGCGAAGTGTTTGCCCGACTCTCCATCCTTTTTCATTAGCTTATACTATCAAGAAGAAAGAACAAAAGAAACTCACTATTGAAAAGAAACGTTCTGAATAGTTTTGACAATAAGTAGCGGATGATGGTTGATTGCTTGTCAAAATGTAGATTCAAAAATATAATGTTTCACGAACCATATAACCACCCAACAACCAGACATTCCAGGACGGCGACCACTAAGCATGCCACAGCACCCACATACCAGTCTATTAACTGGAACATGTACACCCCGGCCTGAAATGTACAATGAGTTTTCATCCAGAGAGAACTACGGTGTACTATTGAACATCTTTATGAAATCATGTTGTTTACACCACATATTATGCATAACCGTGATAACCTTGGATGAATTGGATTTGGAAGTATACATATGTTGTTTACAAATAATCTTTCAGCTATTAATCATTAAACGTGATGCTCACATTGGTGGTGAAGATGAGTCCAGAGAGGAAAACTGCACCCATAAACACAGCAGCCATGACAGTTGGAAGTTGTTTCTTGTGAAATCGTTTTGGTAGAATATCCTCCACACACCCGGTGGCTGCCTCGATCGATCCAAACTGTTCGTATATAAATGCTTTGCTTGAAGAGGAGCTTTAATGTACAACATGATAAACGTTCAATTTATAAATTGCCTTTGGTGTGAATGTCCCAGTCTTCTGAAGGCTGCGCAGATTACATCTATTTGAACTGCATTTTCCGTCATTTCAAATGTTTTCTTTAATTGTCTGTGACGATTCTGTTTTTCGCGTGTGCGCTGCAAACTTTACTTTTGATATTGTTAGTTGTATGCAACTGTATTATGTGCAGGAAAATCGGTCATATTATTAAGATAGAAAGGCGCTGAATGGTCGAAAGGGCATTTACCGCGACGTGTCTACGATGTAAATGAACTCAGTAGGAGACCTTGGAGGCAAAAAGTTTAAACCTTTTAAAGAGACGCTCACAGAAGCACTGAATCTGAATGCTGCATGTCTTGCACCTCCTCTGTGACACTTGACCTCGGACTATAGAACTTGTCCTTTGAATGTGTCTATGTTATTATAACTTTCTGAAAAGCTTTTGAACAGGGGATAAATTTGCTTGCAGCTTGTCACTATTAAACGTCATCTTGCAATTCTTGCTGAGTTGTTCAGGTTCAACATTGAAATGCGTGCCGTTTGTTGATAACAGTTCGAAACAAGAATTAGTGCGACAACCATGAGCCTGAGAAGGATACTGAACTCGTTTACTCTGGAGATACAGGGTATATCAGTATCTTAAGTATGTAGTCACATTGTAGTGAAAAACTGGGGCTGGTGTAAAGCAGGGGATGGTCCAAAACCAGTGCTGTTCCTATTGTTTCAATTGATGATTACATATTTTGAGAAAAGGTTTGTACACGTGTTCATTGTTGCTGTTTCAATGAAAACATGACATGTTTGCGTGTCAGGCTAAAACCTGTGCTCTTGTGTTCCACTGTAATAGAATGAAAGCGCCTCTGACTCACGTATATCGAAATTCGTTACATGTTAGGTTCCTTCAAAGTAGCAAAGTTGCGCATGAACCATTGGGTTGGTGACTGAGTTGTTTAAGGTCATATGCTGTACAACTATAAACATCTCTCACACATTACTGTAAGGAGTCATCGAAATCATATTAAACATATATGAACTACTAAACCATTCCCATAAACGAGCTGATCCGTAAGTCCTAAAACAATTCAACTAAATTTAAACCCACTATGTTTTTAACAGCAGTATATATGTTATTTTAATGTTATGGCTAGATTGTCAAAACTTGCTGACAGCTGAAGGGATGGTGTAAATCCAGCTAGGTTCCATGTAGGTAGCAAAAGTAATGTAAATCCCCATGGCCCCTAGTATGGTGATCTACCTTCGGTTGTTGGCAGTCTATAGCCTGTTTTTATAATTATTGTATTGTCATGTATAGTTCAAATGTTTTCGATTAAATTAATACCTGGATAAATTTATGTCTGTGATAATCTTGTTGTTTTACTGTCCTTCGTTGACAGGTTTTTATAATTTACGTTAAATCATTATTAATCAATAACTTGATTTAGTCACGATATATCACGGCTGAAATATTGCCAAAGTGACTTTAAATTTTAAATCACTCACTCACCCATAAACGATCTACAGACCACCAGCAACCAAAGTTGGTCTACGTGATTCAGTAACAGGTTAGTCTAATGTTATACCATGGTGTCGAAGCCCATCATCAGAACTACTAAGAAGAATAGCACCGACCACAGTTGAGGAACAGGAAGGAGTGAAACTGCCTCGGGGTAGACAACAAATGCAATGCCTGGGCCTGCAAAATAGTTTCACGAAGCATATACCTTCATATAAAAAATGGTACACACATAGTTAGTATGATAAACCATTCTGAAAATAACGATGACACAAATATATTTCATCTCACGGACAAGAAGATAAGAAAAACTGATTCAGGTATTTGCGTTGTTCGTGTGCTGGTAAGCCCTGCTTCATGTAGACTCGTATGGCGTAAAGTGAGTGCTGGGTAACGCTAATAGCTCTTCCCCCATGTAAGTCCTCAGCACTCCATTGCTGGTCGTTAAAGGCTCCCGAATTCGGCAATCTGTTTGTTGAAATGATTCCATTGATGGATTGCTGTTTGTGGATACTTTTAGTATTCTTTGTCATGGGACAAAATATGAACAATATTGAAAGGCAGCTGCAGCTATGTTTAAATATAATCGGTAAATTGCAGGAAAAGCAATTATGTCAACTTTTGTAGAAAATAAAAACCACACAAAGATATGGTCTTTAGAAAATGGTTTTAAATTTAAACGAAACGCACAGTTCAAAAAGAAAAAATGTATACACCGCCTTGGAAGGGACTGCACAAGCCCTCAAGAGTTTTGCTTGGGGATTTCTTCGACAAACCCCCTGCAACGCGTTGGCAAGCTCTGCAAGTGTCTGAGGACGATGGTGACGGTTACGGACGCGTCCCATAGATGCGGGGTCGGTTTCAGATCATTGACGTTTGCATAGGCATATAGAAATAGGCACCTGTCACACGAGCTGTATGGGGCCGAGCGTTGTCGTGCTGAAAGAGCTCCCTGTGGCGGTTTAAAAGTGTAGATGTAGCGATTTGCTCTAACATTGCCTTGAACCACCACAAGCTCCGATCTACCCGTGTAGGACGGATACCCCACACCATGACGCTACCTCAACAAAAACTGTCCACCTGTCGAATGCAGTTCGGCTGAAAACGTTCGTGTCGACGTCGATAGATACGTTGTTTCCCTTCCCGTCCCTGCAGGAGGAAATGCAATTCATCACTGAATCAAACGCGTCGCCCTTTGTAAACGCATGTCTGTACCCTGTTGCACCATTGGAAACGTCGTTGTCGGTTAGTCGTGTCAGGACAGGTCCAACTTTTTGGTTGATATGCTCGAATTCCCACTTCTCTCAGACAATTCCTGATCTTTGGTCGGAAATTGTTCGAAGACCAGGCACCTGTCTTGCAGTGTCAACTGCTGTAGTAACGGTGAAACACCCAGATGAATCGGTCATGATTCGGTCCACTTCTGGGACGATCTTGGGTCGAATTGAAGCGGGTATATCGATGCGATAATGGTGTCAGCAGACTGGGACTCCGCTGCTTCTAAAAGTCCAATTGCGATATTTCGGTCAGTGGAATTCAATCTTGGCATTTATATCTTTGTTTACGTCGTAAATTTCGAAATGAATAATCGATGTCTCCACTCGGTTCCCACATATTGCGCGTGCATTACGTTGAAAACATTTTCTGCATGCACGTTTCACGGCACACGTTTACAAGCACACGTTTACAATACACAACAAATACGACATAATTAACGGGATTCAAACATAGGAATTGTCCTAATGACGCTTGCTATCCAAATATATCGAAATGAACTGAACACGCCTGTGCGTTTCTTTTTAGTGAAGAGTGTATAATTTTTTTATCAGCATTTGACCTTTCAATCCCACATTAAATATTTAAAGAATGTGCCTGTAGGCCCTAGATTTGTTAAGAGTAGTCTCTAACTCAAAGTGTCGAGGGAATCAGAAAACCCTCCTTCAACTGAACAGAGTACTGATCCGCTCTAAACATGATTATGGCTCCACCGCCTATGGTGGAGCAGTCAAGTATATTTAAAATATTGGATACAATATAGGCTTAGGATTGAAAAACCGTATCAATCTCTTGGAGTGAGTTCGATTCTCGTTAAATGTAAGATGAACACAAACCACAATAATATTTTCTGAGCTACATTTTAATATTTCAAAAACATTTATGCGTGTAACGCACCTGAAGTGATGACGTCAGCTACAGGCACATCAACATTGTGAGCCAGGAAACCGACCGTTGCGAACACAATAAAACCGGCATAAACGCTTGTCAACTCCCCTAATAAAGTAACCACTATAGCATCTCTGAAAAGTAAAAAGGCTCGATTTAGATATGGCGTAGTAGAGTGAGTGAGTGAGCTGACATTTAAAGTCACATCGGCAATATTGCAGCCATATCGTGACTACAAGAGCTATATATTGATAAAGGTCAAGTTAGATACAATACATACACGTCGATGAAAGAAAGTAAACTCCCTAGATATCACAGAATTGCTAATAAAACTAGTACGTAACCATAAAAATATACCACGCTAAATAACGATACAATATAAAAACGGACTATAGATCGCCAACAACTGAAGGTGGATCACCATACTAGGGACCATGGGGACTTTCAGTAATTTGTGGACCGGCTTTTAATAATGTATATGCATTTTTTGTGAATTACAGGTTTATAAACGCAAAACAGGATATGAAGTTGCGTCACAGCTTTGTTTAGCAGCAGCAGCCATTGTGTTGTGAGTAATTCCAACTTGACTGGGTAACCAACAGAAGGCGATGTCGTATTGGCCAGTAGCAAGATCATTATACAAGTCTCGTATTTCAGTTAAAATTGGATGTTGGCAAGAAATATTCTATATGGCCTGAAGACAAGAGAGGGTATAAGAAGATATAATGAATAGTCTCCAGACTGACCATTCATATATCGTAGAGCCGTTAATATAGCTATTGATTCGGCCGTAAAAAAATAGCTGTTATTCGGCAATCTTGAACATAGTAGCGTTAACAACTGTGCTACCATGTTTGGAGCCATCAGCAAATATAGCTTTATAAGCATCGTAGCCGTTTCGTAATCGTTTATACACTTGCTGATAAATAAGTCGATTTCTTTAGTTTTGTCAATGAAAGATCTTAAACACATTTCATTTGAAGTAGGTTTATATCTACCATCGTTTTAATAGGATATTTATTCTTTTAAGGTTTGGCTAAATTTCTCCATAATCGCCAACACCTGGAGGGATGGTGTAAATCCAGCTTGGGTCCATGCAGGCAGCAAAGGAGCTGTAAGTTCCCATGGTCCCTAGTATGGTTATCTACCTTCAGTTGTTGGCGATCTATATCCCGTTTTAATATTGTATTGTCCCAAATAGTCATCGATTTTTACGATCAATACTAGTTTTAATGTCTCAAATTGCGATATTCTAGTTGTTTTACAGAAGTGTAATCTAGAACTAAATCTGGATCTCTGTGAGGTTTGTGCTCCTAGAGAAGTGGATACAATTTGTTTAAAATTTGAACTTTGAAAATTTAAAACCATATTAACGGCCATTTGTTCTAGTTAGACATAATTGTAACTGTCCTGCGATAGTGTTCATATTTTCTCCACGACATGAAATGTTAAAATCATCCACAAAAAGAAATCCATCTATGCAATCATTTAAAACCCTTAGAGAGACTATTTTAATACTGAAAAAGATAAAGCACTGCCTTGTGGGACACGCGGATCCTGATTATAATGGAACCCATGCGGACATGTAGTGTCGTATGAACTGGGCAAAAGGAACACTGTTCCTGGCTCCTGTGCCCTCAACCACCCGAATCCCGTGCTCCACTGATACAGGGTAAACCCAAGGCAAACAGGTTGCCCAGTACGATTGCCTTTTATGACCAGCAATGG
The DNA here is from genome assembly GCF_003918875.1 of Haliotis rubra. Lineage (NCBI taxonomy): Eukaryota > Metazoa > Mollusca > Gastropoda > Lepetellida > Haliotidae > Haliotis > Haliotis rubra. The sequence goes on along the minus strand of NW_025767337.1, from coordinate 212,156 downwards.
GGTGCTGAGGACCTATTCTGCCCTCAGGTCAACACAAGAGAAAAGCTATTAAAACGAAAGCCCAGAGGGGTCAAAATGTTTGGGGTTTTTTAATTTTCTGTTTTAAAATTGGTAATAACGACATTTTTCTCTCGTCATTACCACATTTGAAACTTGTAATTACCACTTTTCTTTCTGGTAAGTTCACACAGGTATAGGATACGCCACACGCCTCTATACACACAACCCACACAGCTATGGGACCCGCCACACTCCTCTGTACGCACAATCCACACAGCTATAAGATACGCCATACTCCTCTATACACACAAACTCAACAGCTACAGCTATGGGATACGCTACACTCCTCTGTACACACAACCAACACAGCTACAGGATACGCCACACTCATCTGTACACACAACCCACACAGCTAAAGGATACGCCACACTAATCTGTACACATAACCCACACAGCTACAGGATACGCTACTCTCCTCTGTACACACAACCCACACAGCTACAGGATACGCCACACTCCTCTGTACACACAACTATAGGATACGCCACATTCCACTGTACACCAAACTCACACAGCTACAGGATACGCCACACTTCTCTATACACACAACCCACACAACTATAGGATACGCCACATTCCTCTGTACACACAACCCACACAGGTACAGGATACGCCACGCTCCTCTATACACACAACCCACACAGCTACAGGATACGCCACAGTCCTCTGTACACACAAGACACACAGATATGGGATACGCCACACTAATCTGTACACGTAACCCACACAGCTACAGGATACGCCACTCTCCCACGCACAGGATACGCCACTCTCCTTTGTACGCACAACCCACACATCTACAGGATACGCCACACTCCTCTCTACACACAACCCACACAGCTATAGGATACGCCACGCTCCTCTATACACACAGCCCACACAGCTACAGGATACGCCACACGCCTCTATACACACAACCCACACAGCTATGGGACCCGCCACACTCCTCTGTACGCACAATCCACACAGCTATAAGATACGCCATACTCCTCTATACACACAACTCACACAGCTATGGGATACGCTACACTCCTCTGTACACACAACCAACACAGCTACAGGATACGCCACACTCATCTGTACACACAACCCACACAGCTAAAGGATACGCCACACTAATCTGTACACATAACCCACACAGCTACAGGATACGCTACTCTCCTCTGTACACACAACCCACACAGCTACAGGATACGCCACACTCCTCTGTACACACAACTATAGGATACGCCACATTCCACTGTACACCAAACTCACACAGCTACAGGATACGCCACACTTCTCTATACACACAACCCACACAACTATAGGATACGCCACATTCCTCTGTACACACAACCCACACAGGTACAGGATACGCCACGCTCCTCTATACACACAACCCACACATCTACAGGATACGCCACACTCCTCTCTACACACAACCCACACAGCTATAGGATACGCCACGCTCCTCTATACACACAACTCACACAGCTACAGGATACGCCACACGCCTCTATACACACAACCCACACGCCACACTCGACTATACATACATTACACACAGCTGTAGGACACCTCTCCAACCAAATTCTAAATCATTCGCTTAAATAGTCTCATGTACTCAATAGTGGTAAGTACTAGTTTTAAAAGTAGTATTTATTAGAAAAAGGTGGTAATTACCGGTGTCAAAAGTGGTAGTTACCAGAGAAAAATCGTTATTATCAATTTTAAAACAGAAAATTCGAAAAATCATTTTGCGCACTCTGGGCTTTCGTGGTCAGTCGATGTATGTAGAATACTGTGGTTATAACCAGTTTAAAACAGGTAATTACCAGTGTCAAAAGTGGAAATTACTCGAAAAAAATGGTTATTACCAATTTTAAAACAGAAAATTCAAATTCATTTTGACAATCCTGGGCTTTCGTACTTCTGGGCTTTCGTAATAAGCGCTACCCGTGATCTACCGTCGGGTGTTGGCGACCTTGAGTCGATTTTTGTGTTGTATTGTTGCAGATAGAAATAGCGTTTTATGGTTATATGCTAGTTTTAAATTTGTGCGAGACAAGTTATTTTACTGTCCTTTGCAGACATGTAAGCATATTGTCTAAGTTTGTTTTCATTCATTTATATATTTACAATTTTCATTGTCACAATATGGCTGACATACTGCCGATGTGACTTTAAAGTTTAACTCACTCACTCACTGTTAGAGTTACCCAGCACTCGCCGTGAGGAGGATGCTGTTCGTGAGTGTCTGTAATAGTAGAACTAGTAGTAGCAGCAGTAACTTTCCTGACTTTATTTGTTTATGAAACAAATGTGAAATCAATTCTTCACTGACTTTCCTAATTCATTATGTCTTAATGCCAACATAAAGTATGCCATTTGTTTTTATTCAGGTACATGAATGACCAGCATATGTGTGCGTGAGCTTAGTTGTACGCCTCACTGAATATGCCAGCTATATGGCGACATCTGTAAATAATCGAATCTGGACCAGACAATCCAGTGATCAACATCATGAACATCGATCTACGCAATTTGGATACGATGACATGTGTCAACTACGTCAGCGAGCCTGACCACCCGATACCGTTATACTGTCGCCTCTTATGACAAGCATGGGTTACTGAATATCAATTCCACCCCGGATCTTCACGGGTACCAGCATATGTGTACAGGATACAAAAAGAGCAGACTAGTAAACTAATTGAGCTAAACATTGGTAAGTGGATTTGTGACAATCCCCGCATTCATCTATTACCTGACAATATAGTTTCGGGGAGAGTTGTGGCTTGCAATGACAATCAGAGATCCCCAAGCTGGTCCCGAAGAGTAGAATACATGGAGAAGTGCTTCTAACCACACCTATGAATGAAATTTTAGCCTTCAGAGCTTTTAGGTGTGTTTGCGGGTGGAATGTCTTTTCATAAATAAAAATGTTTTAGAGGTTTTAGCTGACCTGAGCATTTTGAAGACGCATGAAATCTGGAGTTAAGTAAAATGAAATCCCATCTGCAGCGCCTGGCATCATGCACGCCCTGACCAGCAGCGTCGTCAGCAAAACGTACGGCATCGTAGCTGTTACGTACACCACCTGTGACACACGGTGGTCAGTATATCGTAGAATGAAAAACGAACATGTCCCCTATTGGCCTACAATGTGTCACTACATGTTAACTCATTATCAGAACAAAATACATATATGTGCACTGGTAAATGCAATAAGCATAAATTCAGACACTTTGACAAAGAGAAACTTTCAATTTCCAAGGTCAAGCAACAATACCTTTCCAAGAGATTTGACTCCTTTCATCAAACACAGGAACATGCTTACACAGGTAAGAAACCAGCAAATGACGAGATGCGGCTGCAGGGATCCCATATCTTCCAAGCTCGAGGAAATGACAAGGACTTTGTATCTTAAACATATAACATGGTCAGTAATGAATAACCAAAAACCATGTGCAAATAACATTGGATCGAATTTAGAACCATTGAAGTGAACTTACTGCCAAAACTCCTCTGTTGATGTGTGACCAAATGCTTTTGTAGATGTTCCCGAGAGGTTTGAATATGTCGTTCTTGTTGTGTTGAGACTTAACATAGCGATCTCCGTCGAAGTACCAACTTCACGTCTCGAGCCTGCAGCAGCCACACACTGTAGCGTGTTCCATGAATTGCCACAAGTTGTCCAGGGCAGGACGGTGGAGAAGGAGTTGTACAGGTAGTAGAGGGCCCAGGTAAACACCATGCTGTAGTACGGGACGCTCACACAGTTTGCTATTAGTATACCATAACCGATACCTTGAAAACGAAGTTAGTAGTGCAAGTTACCACCGCTTTGGATTTACTCTTAGGAAGAAAAAGAGATGAATTTGAATGTCAACATATATCATAATACATTATGGTTGCTCTGAGAAAGACTTCATCAGCTTTTGACAGTTACATTTCATTTGGGACAAAATATCATCCACTTAATAATGATAATAATCAAGACATTTGTATAGATCTTATCTCCACACCTGATGGGCATGCGCGCTGTAAGCACATACTATAGTTCAAGTCAATTAGTAGTATAGGGAATGGTGGTACGAGACCAGGCCCTTCCCAAGGGCTCAATTTAAAAAATTGAGCCCTTGGTACGGCCCTGATCCCGTACCACCGTTCCCTATACTACTGCTGTGGTGCATGCAAAATATTACGGAAATCGGTCGGATACTTTAGGAGATATCGGTTTTTGAGTGAGCATTGTGTCTGTCTGTTAAGATAGACCCGTTAAACTGACATGTATCTTAGAAGTCCCCGGTAGCGTAATCGGTTGAGGTGCTGACTTATCATGTGTAGTTTGCGCGGCTATGCATTGTGTGTTCGTATCCCACCATTGCTTCAGTGGGTTCCTTGCAACTTTCGTGTGTTTCGTTGGTGGTAGCAAGGAATGAGGATAGCATCAGCTGTGCTCAGCTGACTTGGGGCACTCTCATGGTGAGAGAAAGGTAGCCTACACATAATTCCCCTAGGGAGAAGTGGCGCAACCTCCATGTTTCTACTTCACCCTAGAGGAATTGTGGGATGTTTTGCTACTTTTTTTAACCTTTCTATTTTAACCTTTTACATCTGTCTTATCGTTAGGTGAGTGATCAGCAAGTATTATGGTAATAATTTTCACACCGTTAACATCATCAAGGGTGTTCATTAAGCCTCGGCTGTGATGTCTGCGAAACAGTTTATCGTGAATCTCCTCTGATAATAATTTGTTTGGTTTTCGTGAGGAAGGCTTCTCGGGCCTGTTGCCTCCCTTTTTTTTCTCGTCTTTGCTGAATTCGGAGATTTTACGAGAGTTGGTTCGAATCTCTTGTTTCATTCTGTGGTATTTGGCGAGTTCCGAGAGCACCAACCTAAACTCTTCCTCGGATATTTTACTGTCGGTGAGCGCGGTGGATATGTGATCTTCTATCGTGTTGAGCTTCGCTTCGGCTAGAACTCTAATTTCGTCATGTTTCGACGCTGTACGTTGTAGTCTGCGAGATACGTAGTTAAGCGCCAATCCCGCTAACCCTACCACTCCTGCCGTTATTTCGATGCCCAGCACCACGGGCGCGGCCACTATAGTGGATAGCAACCCGACTCCCGCTGCGCCTAATCCCATACATGTTGCCACCAGGGCGGTGTCAACGCCGTCCACGTAATTGACAGCTCTGTGATATTTGTTATGCAACGCTCTACGCGCATTGCGATCTTGTTTTAGTTGTCGTTTGATGTCGCATATCGGTTGCAAACGGAATCCGTCTACGGTTTCCAGTGTTTTAGCCACTTCATCTACGACCGGGTACAGTCCCATTCTCTGTGTGTGCATATACTCTCGTACAAAAGAGTGTTTAATTTGTTCTTCAGTCAATCGTTGGTGAATATACTTTAAGCTAATAAAATGGAAATGTTCGGATAAAAAAATGGCCTCGAATGTAATGGTGTGTCCATCCTGAATAACATTGACTCTAGCGAGGTTTGTGGTGGGGACTGTTCCTGGTTGTACGTAAATACGACAACGTCGATTTTCATGGATTTTATACCAGAGTATGTATAATGCATCCAGGAGTTGCACTTTTTGTCCGGGGGCATCTCTGAGAAAAACTTCGATAATATGGGTAGAACCTTGTATCGTACGTACCCACGAGCCTGGTGCTGTGAGAAAGTTTTTCAGATACATCCATTGTTTTCCTAATTCCTGCATGTAACCCTTTTGATCTGGCAGTGGTGTAGCATAAAATGCATTTTTCTCGAATGGAATAAACCTGTCCAGTAGAACCCCTTTGTTTTCTAGTTTGAGGACATCATGATAATTATCTGTGATAAAATAAGGGTAGGTGAGGACGAGGTTAATAATCCAGTTCAACTCAGATTCGAAGATGACTTCTCGTCGTTTGTACACATTGTTTTGTAAGTGCAACACGTACAAGGCGTTTTCCGTACCAGGTTGGTCGAATCCTCGCGTGTCCCCAAGATCGGAGAACGCGATGGTGGCTTGCGTAGTGACGTTTGCACTCATGACTTTATCCGTATGTTAGGAAATAATTTTCAATTGGTTTTCGGATAATTTCTCGGACGTGCACTTCAAGCCCATGAAATGGATGTTGTCGGGTAGGAAAAGTTTGGCGAGCGATTTCGTGTCTTCCACCACAATGTAAACGGAGCAAATGTGGTGTTGTTGCTTCTTAGACCACCGGAGTTTGATCCCTCTCACGATTTCAACTTCGCACGATGGCAGATGGTGGTTCACATTAAAGACTTCGATGATCAGCGTGGAATTGGCTGGTATATTTTCCATGATGTCGATCAATTCGTCGAATTCCGTCACCATTTGCAAACTTGCGGTTTGCGCCCCGGGTTTCCCCGATAGCGCATGTGCTAATTTATTTTGTGAGAGCGGGCTGAGGATCACGCTGCGTCTTGGCGCGGGGACGTAAGCCAAGAGCATTATTCCCTCGTGCAAGACTTTCGTTAGGTTAGTGGATTTTGCTTTCCTTAAAAACGAGGGGAGAGCCGAGCGTGATCTCGATGATCCAGTCAATTCTAGAGGGCACGAGGACACATTTGTTGTCGTCGGTGAACATGAAAGTGTAAGGCACGTTTCGAGCGACGACCGTGGTGTCGACATCATTCAGATTGAACAGCTTGCCGTCGAAGGCCCTGGATATCGTCCACTCGTCTTCTTTGTTGCGGACGAGATCGTACGGCTCGTTGTTGACCGCTCCTTCGGTGTTGACGAAATTGCTTAGGGCGCTGATGCGGTTGCCGGATCTGCTGCTGCCTTTGGCGGCGGGCACTTAGACGCGTTTGTAAATGTTGTTTTTCAGTTGCACATGCTTACAGGTTGCCCTCAATTCCGGGCTCGTCGAATCCGCGCGTGTCTCCGAGGTCGGAAAGCGCGATGGTATGACATTTTCCCAGTCGCATGGTCATTCTGGGACCCGAAGCTTCGGTCATTGTCTTTTGCGTAGATGCAGCGTCCCGCTCAGGTATCCTTATATTGACTGGATTATGCTTAATGTCTAAAAACGATATTTTTAATTCCGTGATGGTGCCTTGCCTTAATTTCTTGTACTGCTGCAACGAAAACGATTCGGTTCTGTCGTCGTTGTACTTTTCCATTTTCACCGGCACGGCTCTCAGCAGCGTCGAAAGTCGTTCACCTTGAACGTTGTCGGTCGTGCTCAGCTGATCGAGATGAATGCACAGTTCGCGGTACGGAATGAGATCAGGTAATTTAGTGCCGATCACGGTGGTTTCTGGTGGTATTAGGTTCGATGTAAACCCGAGCGTTTTAATCAACAGCTGTCTGAGTCTCAAAGTGTTTTCTCCATTGTTGACCAACACTACCGTGCCGTTGGAGTCGTTCATTTTGAGTTTGGCTCCCACGGGTTTGAATACTTCGTCGTTGAGCGAGCACACGCTGTAGTAGCCGTATGTTAATTAGTTGTGGTTGTCATTGACGAACAGCCTGTAGTTGTTTCCGCCGATGTTGGTCCGTTGTGGATAGTAGGTGATATCGCAAAGCGTGACTTGAGCTGACCCGACGTGTTATTGATGGCGTGCTGCAGTTGAACGGACCCGAACGACTTCGACATCACCAATCAATACACCGACGCCGAGTCTACCCTTACAAATACATGGACGATTGGACCAGGTTAGAAGAGACCCGATTACCTCCCATCGACCGATTTCACAGCAACCTGACCAACTCGGCCATCATCCCGGACGATTACGTGCACGCGCTCAACGTGTGGGACAAACTGGACTGCAAAACTCTGGGTGACTACCACGACCTGTACCTGAAAACGGACATGTTGCTGTTGGCCGACGTGTTCGAGATATTCAGGAAAACGTGCGCGAAACAGTATGGCCTGGACCCCGCATGGTACTTCTCATCCCCAGGTCTCTCTTGGGACGCCTTGTTGAAAAAGACAAAGATTGAATTGGAATTGCTAACGAATTACGACATGCACCTGTTCGTGGAGAAAGGCATGTGAGGCGGCATTTCCGTGACATCCAAGCGATACGCCAAAGCCAACAACCAGTACGTTCCCGGTCACGATTTGAGCAAACCAACCAACCACATCCTCTATCTCGACGCCAACAACCTGTACAGCTGGGCCATGAGCCAATATCTCCCCACCGGGAAATTCGAATGGGTCGTCTGCCCGTCCGACATTGACGTGAATAGCATCGCCAAAGATTCCTAGATAGGATACATATACGAAGTGGACTTGGAGTACCCCGCGGAACTGCAAGAATCGCACAACAGCTATCCGCTGGCTCCCGAATGATTAACGGTGAACCCGGAGTGGTTGTCAGACTACCAACGAAGCTTGCTCGGAGGCAACAAGCTGACCAACATCGAAAAACTTGTGCCGAATTTGATGAAGAAGTCAAAATACGTCGTCCACTGCCGCAACCTGCAGCTGTACCTGTTGTTGGGAATGAAGCTGAAAAAAGTACATCGCGACTTTGGATTCCATCAAAGCCCGTGGATGGAACCTTACATTCGGTTGAACAGTGATTTATGAAAACAAGCCACAAGCGACTTCGAGAAAAACCTGTACAAGCTCATGAACAACTCGGTGTTTGGCAAAACGATGGAGAACTTGAGAAAACGTGTCAACGTGAAGCTGGTCAGATCCAGCGAAGAAGAAAAGCTCAGGAAGCTCATCGCCAGCCCAGCGTTCAACCGGAGCAAGATATTTGACGACGACTTGGCGGCGCTGCACATGAACAAAACCCACATCGTGTTCAACCGACCCGTTTACGTGGGGATGAGCGTCTTCGACCTGTCCAAACACCTGATGTACGATTTAAGTGCTGTACACGGACACGGATTCCCTGCTCATGGAAATCCACACCGAGGACGTGTACAAGGACATGAAGAAACACATGCACCTGTACGACACCAGCGACTACCCCAAAGATCACCCCATGCACAGCCAAGTCAACAAAAAAGTGCTCGGCAAGATGAAGGACGAGTGTGCGGGCACGCCGATCTCGGAGTACGTCTGCTTGAGACCCAAGATGTGTTCCATCAAGAAGACCGACGACGGTAAAATCAAAAAGGCGAAAGGCTAGCAAAAACAAGTGATGAAAAAACAAATCAAGCACGCCAGATTCAAGGAAGCCCTGTTCGAAAACAAAACGCCGACAACGGAGTCACCACCTACGCGTACAGACACACGCGCCTGTATTCAACAAGTAAACACGCAGGCACTACATACATGATGGAGAAAATATACTACAGCCAACGTGGGTACTGGAAGGTGCTGATGCCATCCTGAAACTCGCCAAAGCCGCTCGAGTCTCAGAAGAGAAAGCCAAAGCCTGGCTCAACAAACAAGCCATCTGGCAAGTCTACCTGCCGGCGCCTCGGTACATCCGAGAAGAAAATTCGACATTTCGACACCGAATCGCGTCCACCAAGACGACCTCCTGTTCCTACCTCATGACAGAGTGAGGCGCAAAACCTACAAGTATGCCCTGACGATCGTTGACGTCGCTACAAGGAAGCCAAACCGTTGACGACCAAAGATTCGAACGAAGTCGCCAAAGCCTTGGAGTGCATCTACAAACGCTTGACCTGGCCTACCGTATTGCAAGTCGATCCCTGACGCCAAGCCATTGTCGAGAGATTGAATCGCACACTAGCCGAACGACGCAAACTCGTGGGCAAAAGACCTGTCGAAGCCATCAAAATGAAATCCGTCGAATAGTCACTGGCTGCGGCACGACGTCGCGATAAAACGGAGAAAACGTTACCGGACCGTGTCAGCATTAGATACTTGTACCAGCCGGGTGAATACGAGGGAGACAGCAGAAAACGCCCCACCGATCCGATATGGTCCATGAAAACGTACAACGTAGACCTGGTCGACATCAAAGACGGCGAACCAAACTTGTACTTCTTGAAAGGCAGGCCGCTGAGAGCATTCGTCAGAGAAGAGTTGATGATCGTACCTCACGACACAGTCCCTTACAGATCACCTACTGCTGAATAATTCTCATGCTCGCTCAAAAGTCAGTATCTACTAAACTATCCGGCCGATTTTCGTGACATTTTCCATGCACCACAGCAGTAGTATAGGGAATGGTGGTACGGGATCAGGGCCGTACCAAGGGCTCAATGTTTTAAATTGAGCCCTTTGGAAGGGCCTGGTCCCGTACCACCATTCCCTTTACTACTCAATTTTAATGTCTCCCAAAGAGATAGGTCTGGAGATAAGCTATTAAAACGTCAAGTGAGGGAGAACATCTCAGATCATACGGAAGTTCCAAAGTACAGCTGAGGCAAACTGACAAATCCTTGCAGCAAATGACTTAAACTTGTCGGAAGGAACACAAAGGAGGAACTGACGCAGTGGCACTGGTACTCCGTGCAGTACTTTTATCCAATGACATGTGTTCTCAATAGCGCAAACAGATACAGCCGTTTATATTTACCTTTTAATGAAGGACACATCGCCCAAACGCCTATGGGACCTTTACGGGAAAACTGACCAAGGGCAACTTCCAAGAAGAAGAGGGGTATAGCCACAACAACGATGCAGATTATGTGAGGTATCAGAAATGCACCTGCAGTTGTGAAATGGGAAGTGTGAGCAAAATGTTTTGGTTTGCTTTGAGAAGTATCTATGCTACAAGAGGGGCAACTGCTCGGGATCAAGGTTGTTTGAGGATGAGGAAGCATTGAGGGACACGGGACGCAGACATACACCTTGACGTAGACTCACACTTTCACGTAGCAACTTTATAAAGCAACCAGCAACTTGCTACAAAGGGACCCATTAAGATATTAAGATACAATTGCATTGTATGAGTGAACGTGTTTGAATAATATTTGGGTCTGTTTGGATTATTGTTGCCATTTATTGTTTCTGTTTCTGTAACATCATACAGACGGTTGACTCTTTGATAGATTACATATGAATAAGACCATACCTCCTCCGTTTCTTTGACAGACATAGGGAAATCGCCATAAGTTTGCTAGACCCACAGAAAATCCAAGCTGAGCAATGACACCTTGAAACGCGTTTGACCATTGTGCTCTCTTCGTATGTTCTTCACGTGATCTCACGTTGAACACCTGAAGAGGAACGTTTACAATCTGCTCCTTACTCATACTCAGCAGTGCATGTGTCGTCCTGAAAAAAATGAAATGTGTCATTCAAGTCAGTGAACAATAATCAAATATGAGAATATTGCCAGTTATATATTGTTATACCTGTTGTCAATTACGAAACTGAACAGATAACACCCCTCATACCCCAACCATTTTACCGTGAAACCAGCAAACACCAACTTAATGTTCATACGTTTAACAATGGTTTACAATTCTTAACAAATTAATGCAAAAATAAATACAATGACAGTACACAATAGATCTCAAGGACAGTAAAAGGGAAACTCCTTGAGGAATGTATTTCAGAGAATATTCTCTTGTTATGTAACGACAAGTCAACTGACTTAAAATGTTAAGCTTTCTTTTTTGGCTGCTTTTGGCACTTTGGGAATGAGGTACACAATAAGAGTTTCACTAATTTGTTAAGTAATATGAGATTAATTACTTAATAAATCCTCTACGTATTTAAGATGGCGAATACTAGATTTAGAGCCCTTACCTTTGATTTTCTTGATCATGTTCCATACCTTTGATATCAGCGTTCGATAAGTGATTGTTGATACATAATTCGCCAAAGAATCATGACCTAACATGGCGCTGGACACCAGAATATAGCACAAGGAACGTCCATGAAAGGTTCAGGTTTAAATTCATTACAACACAAGGCTACATATATAGGTCGGTTACCTTTTTTCAAAATTCCATCTTAAGGATGGGGGAACATCAGATGGGTTCACAGATTCTAATATTGTAGGTTAATGGTCACTTCCTCTGAAATCGTCGTGGACTGACCGTTCAAATGCATTCAGTAGGTTTAAATATGTAACTGATAAAACGAGGAACTGAATATGTTCTTGTGATAGGAAGTAAATATGTATTTGAACCTGTAATTATTATCAGAAAATAACCTCTCCAGTATTTCACGTTAGTGTTTGTAGCTATACCACCCCAGAGTGTGTCGACATTTGAAAACCCATAATAATACAGTTCCAGGAGTTGGTGACTGAGACTTTGAAGTGTTGAAAAAGGCGAAAATAGGAGGACACGGTGTAAAAGCAACGTACAAACGTAGTCGCACTGCAAAGGCCTGGATATGAGTTGTAAGTCTAAATGGAGTATGGATAATATTCTGTTTTAAATGTGTTTCCTGCAGACAGAATACTGACGGTGTAAAACCGGGAACTAATACCTGCAGTTCACTGAAGTTAGTCCTTAGTCCACTGTACAATATTACTGGAATACATTTGAAGCACCTGAGAGGATTTGGCATGTAGGTGTCAACAATGGTGATAAAATAACCTGCCTTGAGTGATGTTGGACTGTTTGGAGAAAGAAAAGAAAAGAGATAGGTAATTGCTTTAATGGTTTCATTGTTTTGACGTGTTGTGAAATCGTTTAACATAAAGTATTTGATCTACAGCTCTTAGACAAAGTCAAGTTCAGATATGTCAAGCATACGCGAGCACGGTCTCTTACGATTCCTTGCTCGTGTTTAGTGATTTGTGACCAGAGACCTATAGTGGAATGCTAACAAACGATTCAGTAGTCATCAGGCCGGCTGTCGTTTACCTCATTCGACAAGCAGTGCCACAGAACGTAAGCGTGACATCACCTGTATTGCCCTCACATAGCAAAATGATTTAATTTCATTGGAAGTCAGCCTGTTGCCTCAAACTCTAGGAAGCCACCCCAGGAATCAGCAACAACCCGATTCGATAGTTTTCGGGTGCAGGCAGAGACTAAAAGAAGACATGTATGCGTTTTGATGAATCACTTCTGAGCTTTGACAATCAAGAATATGGCTTCACATGTGTCTCACCTTGATCTATCAGCTCAGACACCAAGTCAAACGTAGACGTATTGTCTAAGCGATGATCACGATACTTTTCAATGCCTTTGCTAGAATTGAGGGACCAATGGACAGATACAAAACAGGTAGCACATGCAATGTGTCAGTATATAATAAGTCTATACACGTGTACGCGGTAATTGTGAACATTTCTTATTAACTGATGGCTTTTGCGAAGGATTGTGCTGAGGTTAGAGTAAGAGTACGTCTTAGAATGTGCTGTGAATTTTGGCGGGGAATCGGTGCTGCTGACTTTGTTTTGATGTTATTGAAACGGGATATACGAATTCCATTTTGATCAACGGCCCCAGCTATGGAACTAAGAAATAACAAATCTGCCATTGCTCATTCCAGTTTTGTTTGTGAAGCTATCACGGAATTGCTACGTTACGATCTTGTAGTGGAATGTATTGAACCTCCATGTGTGGTGAATCCTTTATCTGTTTCATTCAAGCTTCTGGAAAGAAAAGACTGATTTTGGATCTGTCCGTTGTAAATAAGCACATGTATAAACTGTCAGTAAAGTATGAAGATTGGAAAATTGCTTTAATGTACATAAATGACAATGACTGGATTGTAAAATGTGACATACATTCTGTATACCATCATTTGGAGATGGCCATGTAATAGAAATTACTATAAAGTTTTAGTTTTGCCTTTCGGACTGACTTCTGCCCCTTACATATTTACCAAAGTAACTCGACAGTTGGTCAAGATGTGGAGGCGTGAAGGTATTGTTATAAGGTGAAAAATGCATCTGTTATACAAGAAACGTATCAAATCCATTATTGAGAATAATTACGGTTATTTCGTCATAGAATCAATGCTGTTACTACTTGATAATAAACTAAGGGATAGAGAATAGGATAACTGTCAGTAACAGAACAGAAAAGACTCTTAAAGTAGCAATTAACAGTGATTCACCGATGAGTTTACATTAATTCTCCGATCATGAGGTACAACATGAGACCATGGAATGATGTAACTTTAAACGAATCGGAGTTATTGTATGTGGTCATGTGACAAGGGTGGAGCAGGCTCGAAAACCTTAAAAAGATGGGTTAGCACTAGAAAGTGGTGCGGGGTTGCAAAGTCAGCAGAACGTTCGCATCGCGATCGATCAGGTTCCATATCTGGTGCAGAGCTTGCCCTATCCTGTCCAGACCACGTCACCTTGTAATGACGAGAGGGAGCGAGTAAACCTATGTGAGTATAAAACTTGGTGTTGACTTATTCTGGTATGACAGAGTGCCAGCACATGAATGAAATGAGGTTATTGAGGAGTTACAGTCATCTGACCTCTCACTCCTAGACTTAACATTCCCCATGGACCAAGCGAGTGTGTAACTTGAGTTTAGATTACCCCTGACAATGCGGAACGGCCATCTTAATAGGTAACTGGTATTAGGGTTTATGTAACATGGGGTAATCGCCTCCTTTTTTATTATGACAATTAAAAGGGGACCCCCCAAAAGAATCTTTGTATTTGGGGTTTTGTCACTCTGTTACGGCAGCGCAGCGTCATTGGTCTTCGTAAATGGCCAAAGGGAAGTAACTCTCAGCAACCTGCCGCCTTATATGGTGTTACGCCTACGGGGTTCCCATCCTTGTTACCACGAACCCCGCCATGGTTGCAGTAGTATTCTTGAGTGATGCTCAACTCGTTTTGTTGTTTCTCTCTTCCTGCAGGTAATTTTCCCACAAATATTAAAGTGTTAATTGTGTTTACCATTCCTAGATTCCATATATGTATATATCAAGCTTGTAGAAAGTGTGGTAAAACTGGAATTGGTTAGGTAAACTCAGGTCAAAGCGCGTAATGTCAGGGACAGTGAGTTCACGTACAGCGTTACCTTCAAGATGTGTAAACAGAGTGTATTCGTTAAATAACCATTACTTATGGTTACATATTAATGCTAGAGTTTGTTATGAAATTTGTTGTTTGTAAGGGAATTAACAAATCGTTGTAAATTTGAAGATTAGTTTATATTGCTAGTTGGAAAGATAAGCTGGAACGAGTTGTCTCCCCTACACTAGGTGGCGCTTAGGGATTCAAGATGGGTGCACCCATGTGTAAACATCCGCTATGAGTGGTTCAGTTTATCTCAGTTGTTAGGGAGTATTTTAATCAGGAACAGAATGTTTGGTAATTATTAGCATTATATCAGCTGTAATGTGTATTGTAAATGCATATAGCCATTACTGCCAAGAAGTTGGGGTGTGTGCAAAGGGAGACCTATCTTTTCCAACAGCCCTACATGTGGTTATAATGTTTTGATGTGATAGCAAAGTATTTGTGGCAGCTATTTAATAAAAATGACCTTTGACCTCTGAGGTGTCTCAAAATCTTGGAAAAAATGAAAAAATAATTTTCGCTTCTATGTGAAAGAAAACAAAATTTGTTACAAACCATTTAGTAGTCATGAAGTGTTTCTTGGTCAAATATGTCAAGGAGTTGATGATGATATAAAGAATAGTTAGTATCTTGCACTTTTGAAATTTTTGTATGAATGTATGTGTCTGAAAATTTAATTTTTCTGATCATAGTCAACTAACTTGCACCAAACAGTTAAATCACCTTTCTCATCAACTGTACAATTAGGTTTGTAAATGAAATATCAAAGACATGTTGTGTTTACACTATTTACCTGATTATTTTGATGCATTTGATGACATTTAAATACATAGTGTTCATTCATCATAAACTGACGGGCAAAAGTTAGTATATGACGTTTTGAACGTCCTGTAACAAAGACATACACCGAAATTTCCCAAAAATATTTAATGCATCATAATAAAAAAACACTTGAGCTGTAAATCACAAAAAATCAACAATTTCATTCAAGGAGTTTGTGAGCCGCTGTCAAGTAAACACGCAAGGGGTGGAATTTTGCATAAATCGATTATCACAATCTGAGTTTATGAGTCAGTAGCAGGGGCATTCCTTGAATACAGGATCTTGTGCACATCAGTATCGTGTGTGACCCCCTGCTGCGTCAATGCATGCCTTCACACGTCTCCTCATTGACGTCGTCAAACGTAGAATGACGTCATTGGGAATGCGGTTCCATTCCTCTCTGAGTGCTTGCTCTAGCTGTTGCCTGTTCTGTGGAACTTGTTGCCGACCTCTGATCTTCCTGTCCAGATGATCCCAGAGGTGCTCGATCGGGTTCATATCCGGTGAGCACGCTGGCCAGGGCAGGACGTCAACATTGTTCTGTTGCAGAAAGTAGCGAGTCTCTCTGGCAGTGTGAGGTCTCGCGTTGTCATGTTGTAGGAGTACACCCCGGGGTTGATTCTGTAGGAAGGGTACCACAACTGGCTGTAGGATCTGTCCGATGTACCCCCGTGCATTGAGATTGCCCTGCACTACAACCAGACGGGTCTTCTGGTCTCCACAGATACCGCCCCAAACCATGACTCCACCCCCGCCGAATGGATGAACTTCTCTGATGCATGGCCTTGCTAAACGTTCCCCTCGTCGACGATATACCCGTTCTTTGCCATCACACTTGTAAAGGGTGAAACGTCTTTCATCGGAAAAGAGAACACGTCGCCAATCTCGGACTTGCCACTTGTATACTTGCCCACCGCTGTCTGTTTTGGCGATGTCTGAGGGTCAGGACCATTCCGCGGAAAGGCCGGTAAGCCCTTATACAAGCTAATCTCAATCTTCGATCACTGTGCGACGACTGATACGATGCCCGAGTGCCGTAGCCGCCGTCGACGTTGCCGTCACGAACCTGTTCCGGAGATGGATAGTCCGGATGTAGCGGTCTTCTATGGGTGTAGTGACCCGTGGCAGTCCACTTCTCGGCCTGTCTTGAGTGCTACCAGTATTCCGGTAACGTGTGAACAGCCTGGAGATTGTTGCTGGGGTACAGCCGAACGTTCTGGCAAGATGAGCTTGGGTAGCTCCCATATCGCGCATTCCAAATGGCTCGCTCTCGCTGAATTTGTGTCAGCTTCGGCATTTTTTGCATGTGCTTTCAGTTACTGTGATATGCCAGCGTGTATCCATCCCATTTCTACCCGACTGGTGCACGTGCATGTTCGTGATTTTCAAAGATTACATGTTATACCTTTTTCTCGTGCTAGGGGTCACGTGACTACATCTACTGACATCACTACCATTCTGCAATATTCTCGTGACTTTGACAATGTTTGCTTTGGATGTTTCATTGGAATTTAGACATGCTCAATTTCCCCAAACCAAATTGAAAACGTTATACTAACTTTTGCCCGTCAGTTTATATGTCATCCTCATCACTGTTATCACAGCTGCCATCTTCTTCATCGGAACCAGTCTCTATGTTTGCACAGGTTTGCAACTTGCACATGCTTGTGCATTTGAGTCCATTTGCCATGCAAGTGCAGTTTGGGAGTTTGCATGTTCTGGAGCATTTGCATGCTAAAAGCTGTAGGACAGCTTCAGGTTCCGGTAGACCACTCATCAACTCAACAGTAAGCACACTTTCACTGTCTCCCTCTTCAAGGATCCATCCTTTGCTGACAGTTGATGGAATTCCAGGCTTGCATTCCATGGCCATCTGCCACACATGAGCTTGGTAGCAGGCTCTCTGTGAGTGCCTGAATAAACAGTCTCTGCAAGGAGGAAGCTGGTGGGATTCAAGTTCGCCCTTCCTCAGGAGGAACAACGTGTGGCGAAGATCGTTGACGTTCTTGAGGGATGATCACGTGAACACGTGAAGTCTTCCAGGACTTGAAATGATCTTCTGTAAGCTCAGGATCCTTTCTAAGTTGTTTGAAGCAGTCTTGGTACTTCTTATTCCCCTTGAGGAGTCTGAGAGCGGACAGTTTTCCCTTTCCTGCAAATGAGCTTGTAGTGTCGCATCCTGTGTATGCATGACATGCAGGTAGTGCTTCTGAGACGCTCTGACCGAGGACCTGGGCTACACTTGAAACCTTGATGAGTCTTGTTCTGTTCTTTGTTCCTAGCTTCATGTAGAGATCTGCTTCAAGAGATGATTGGAAGGCAACACAGAGTAGAAATACATCTGTATCCTCGGCACAAATGATTATGTTCCCGTAGCCGTTGCTTGAAGCATGTCTGGCGTGGAGTAACAGCCGAGTGTGTGCTTCCTCTTGCGTGGATGTTAGCTCCTCTATCCTCTCTACACAGTTTGGGCCCAGCTTGATACATATTTCTTCACAGGTGACAATGAGGTTCTTGTTTCCAATCCGACTTCCATACTTCTCACCTCCCCATTCCTTGCCAAGAAACAGAACAAGATTCTTTTTGTTGGAAAGGAATTTTCGCCATTGTCTTATGGTGTGGCCTGCTGCGATGTTCTTGTATTGTGTTCCTTGAGTTCCAGAGCGCTCACCTCTCTCTGCATTTTTGATTGACACGTTCCTGTATACATCAAAGATGACATCAATCCTCTGACTGCTGTAACCTTCATGAAGGACCTGGACAAACATTTCTTCTGCAACCAACTGGCAGGTTTTGTTGTGACCTTTGATCTTCTGGACAAGTGCCATACCATCAATCAGAGTACAGGATGGGTAAGGGAGCTTCTCTTCAGGAAGGATGTTCTTTTCCAGTTCTCGAGCTAGGCTTGACTTGTTGGTCTTTCTGACGGAACCATCTGGATATGCGAGTGATAAATGAAGCGGTCCAAGAGGATGCCTGAAAACAGACTTCAGGTCAAGTTTTCTGCTTTGAGCTATAATTACCATATGAGCAAAGAGTTTCCTGTCAGCTCTGAGCACAACCTCCACTTGACTTGTTTGGATTTTCTTCTTCTTCTGGCTCAATTCAGTGAAAGTTTTCAGGTTGTTCCTTATTATCCGAGCATGAAAATCCTGTGGTGACAAAGGCTGTAAACGATTTGTACAGAAGTCCATCATCCTCTCTTCCCCAATGGCCTGTGCCTTGAGAAGGTCAGATACCATGGCTGGAGTGGTAGCAGCAGCCGTTGACAAGGAGATGAGTTCTGAATTCAAGAAAGGGTTTACCCAGTTGTTTTCCAACATGTCTACAACAGCAAGAACATCTGCCTCATCTCTTGCTCTCCTTGATTGTTGTAAATCTGGATGACTGAAACTTGATCGGGTCAACTTCGTGAGACTTCTGATCTGTCCTAAGATACTGCGACATACTGCCATCAGATAATACTTAGCAACAGCACCACGTTTAAGACTGAAGCCCTTTGTTCCGCTTGCTGTCTGTGTATCTCTGTTTGCTGTTTCCTCCAGAGCCTGGTCTACTGGTACTCTCCCAAAAGGGTTTTCAGTTCCAAGCTGTACAGAAAATCCACCATTCTCTAAGTATTCATGAACGTGCTTGTGAGTAGTCAACAGAGCTGACATGTGACCATGATAGTCTGATAGATATCTCACATAGTTCTGCTTGTCATATGCAAAACACCAAGGTGCAATGTTCCTGATGCTGGATAGATGCAGTTGCCAGTTGCCCTCCCGTGACGCTCGGATAAGACCCAAGAGCACTTCAATCATATCTGTGTATGAAGTCCAGAAAGCTGACAAATCCCCATTTTCATTCCTGAGAAATTCTTGGTAGGCTTTAAAAGCTGTCACAGTGTCTGTGAAAGATGAACACTGAAAGAGTGATTCCAAACTTTCTTTGTTACCATGAAAGTCTTCAATATCTTCCAGTGCAGACTGAATTGTAGATAGCAGGCCACAATTTGTTTCCTCGCTTATCATATGCTGCTGTCAAAGCCTCTTCATAATTTTGCTCTTCTTCTGTGACTTTGGTGACTGAAGTTGAGTGGTGAAGTCTATAATCCTCTCTTGTATAAGATCTGTAGCAACTCATGTGGTAGTGCGCCTCTGTTGCAACAATACCCCGGGTTGTAGCTGCTATGATTCTGGAATCCAATTTCTCAATGGCTGTTCTCCTCAGTGTGCCATCTGTTCTCAACTGTAATGCTATTACCAATGGCTCCCTTGTGTTTGATCTTTTGATGTACTTATTTCGTGTGCAAAATAAACAAAGAGCTTCATATACAGCTGATGACTTGCTGTTACGCACAAATGTCTCCCTGGGCTCTGTTGCTGCTTCCCCATCTTCAGGCGTCATGAATTGTTTTAGGTCTCTTTCATTAGTGAACCTGCTCCGGCAATTCCTGTGATAAAGAAGTGATGGAAATTTATCATCATCAGTTTGTTTTCCAATTTCCAAAATGGTTTCATTATGACGAAGCTTTGCGGCCCTCAGCAGTGTTTTCCAAGATGATATGCTGGAAAGTGTACTTAAATCATCAGATGCCTTTTCACATATTATACAAGTATACTTTTGTTTTTTCACTGATGATTGAGAATTACAAATGTCTGCCATTGTTGATTATGATGGTTTGATGTCACCTGCTATAGAAATATAATCTTGAGCAATCATGTGTTATTGTATTGCTGGTATAAGAAGCTTAACATTTATAATGCTGTGTTGTACTAATTTCCTCCAAAATTTTGATTTAAAGGATAACAACAGTTCAATGCCCTCAGGTTATTTTCATTTTTGAACAGGTATAACAAATTAGAATGCATAACAATAGTAATAATGTAATCCTTTAGTAAATCCCCTCCAAAATTTGTATATTCCATTTCCTATATATATTCAGCAAAAAGATAAGCACCGAAACATAGGTATAGAACACAAGCAGCAATTATTGTGAATTCTACATATAATCGAGATTTTTCCAAAACAAATTAACATCACCAATAACACAATCAAATACCTCAAATATTACATACCATCTGACAAACTGTCCAAATTAGTAAATCCCCTCCAAAATTTGTATATTCCATTTCCTATATATATTCAGCAATAAGATAAGCACCGAAACATGGGTATAGAACACAAGCAGCAATTATTGTGAATTCTACATATAATCGAGATTTTTCCAAAACAAATTAACATGACCAATAACACAATCAAATCCCTCAAATATTACATACCATCTGACAAACTGTCCAAATTCAGATGCAGTTATCACACACACAAAAAAAAATTATGTTCAACAGAGGTATTTACCCCTATTATATAACCTTTGGAAAATACTGTTTCTCAAGTGTTTGTTTATAGTCCATCAGCCAGGTGAGGAAAACAGAAAATATTGGTCCCCAATATAAGTTATTATGTGTGTGAAGTCCTCAAACCATAGTGAGAAGTGTAATCAGTTGTAAGTAAGTACTACTGATTAGAGTTATCCCCCCTGGTAACCTTTGTTGACAATATGGCTGTTTACCAAGTCAAAGACTAATGTTTACAGTCAATGCACAATAATATAAGTGCACATTTGTAAAGTAAAATAAATGCATGATATAACTCATTTCTATCACTATCAACTGTGAACATGGTGAATTGTTGATTCTACTCAGAAAGACACTAGAAAATAATATGTTAACATTTTCACTGTTTGAGTCAATGAGGAAAATAAAATAAAAATATTTTCATTTTCATGTTTTTGGTCCCCAAAATACACTTGTGTAACAGCAAACATTATAAATCACTCATAAAAAAAATATATTTATATGTGATCTATAAATTGAGCTACCAAAACAGTACCATGAGCAATGAGACACCTTTTTAAAAATCATTTGAAGTTTTTTTCATATTTTTTCACATATTTTGTCCCCAAAATACATCAATGTTAAAGTTAACAGCATAAATCACTCAATATAATATGCATCTGTAAATGATGTATATGTTTAGCCTCTTAACAGGTTCTTACCATAGTAGAGCCTTTTTTCTGTTTGGTTGAAGGACTATTATATTTTTCTACCTGGCTTGTAAAAAATCTAAAAACCAAACATATAACCTGCTGAATCATATGCAGGAATGATAACTGTATTTTTTAAACAATAAATTTAAGTTTTGTATATCTTCTACAAGCTACATATTTTCCATATTTTGGACTTGAGCAAACTTGACCATAGTTTCCACATGCACTCTGGCCTTACAATTCATTCTGTCAAAATTACATTTTTTTAAACATTTATGAATGGAAAAAGGATACATGTTAAAGAGGAAGGTACTTACCCAGTGTAGATTGGATTCTATGAAGATAAAGTCCATGAAAATGAAACCTGGACATTATGTTCTCCCACAATCTATAGAGCTGTCACACTGACATATCTACAGCCATAAGATGGAGCGCTAAAAATAGCACATGGAAATACTACTATCCTGCTACTGGTTACATATCGTGAAGTCGGCTATGAACTTCAGAGGTTATGCTTTAAAGTGCTGTAAAAACTAAAAGCTGTGAAATCTACATTGCTATCACATGAAAACATATTGCCAGGGGTGTGAACTATATTTCTATACAGGCGAGACTCCCAAAGTGGTACCAATATTTGGTTGGGATCAAGGGCTATGAGTGATATTAGCTGCTGTTGTATACTTTCATAAGAAACATCATTACCCCTAGACAACAAGCCATGAAAGTATTCTCGTATATTTGTACAAGTATGGGCTACTGAAGACCAATTCTAACCATGGCCATAAAGAAAGAGTTACGTGAATTTCTTTTCATTGCAAAAGCTGTTTACAGAATACAAATCAAATGAATACACTTGTGATTATGGCCTTAGTGAGTGAGTTAACATTTAAAATCACACCGGCAATATTTCTGCCATATCGTCACAATAAAACTAACAGATGAAAACCTGTCAACATAGGACAGTAACATAACTAGAATACCACAGGTTTTCACTAGCAAATAACCATAAAATGATATTTTCTAAACGACACAATATAAAAGCGGGCTATATATCGACAGTAATTGAAGGTAGATCACCATACTAGAACCCATGGGGACGTGCAGTACCTTTGCTACCTGCATTGGTTTAAGCCTTAAAGTCCCCAAACAGTAGTTCAGATCATTGAGCTGCTTCATCCCGAGGGGGGGGGGGGGGCTGAAATGGGCTTCAAACATTGTACCCATGTGGGGATTCGGACTCGAGTCTTCGGCGTGACAAGCCGAACGCTTTAACCACGAGGCTACCCCACCGCCCCTAAATAATTATGAACATATCCTTAAACTACGAGTGCTTCAACCACAGATGCTTCAATTGTACTGATTCCTCCTACGGTATGTAAAGCCTGGTGAAAAAGAACCTAGTGCTAAGGTCCTTTAAAAAATTACAATGAGTCAACTCATGATCAAACTAACATGAAATACTTAATTTATCTCGGGAGGGATAAGTTCTAAGTAATATAAAGACCGAGACTTCAGCCCCCGATGGCTCGGGGGTAGCACCGTGGATAAAGCGTCCGCTCGTCACGCCGAAGGCCTGTACTCGATTTCCTACATGGGCATAATGTCCGAAGACCATTTCTGGTGCACCCCGCCGAGATATTACGCCACAATACAGGTTGGTTTCAAGATGTGTTTGTTTGCTTTGAGTGAGTTAGTAAGTTAAGATTTTAAGTCACATCGGCAATATTTCAGCCACATCGTGACTTAATGAAGTTATGGATTTATAATAATTAAAAGTAAATTATAAACACCTGTCAACGAAAAACAGTAAAACAACTAGACTATCATATATATGAATTTAGAACTAGTAATTAAATCTAAAACACTTTAACTATGGAAGACGACACAAAATAAAATCAGGCTATAGATCGCCAACAACTGAAGGTAGATCACCATGCCAGGGACGATGGGCACTTACAGTGCCTTTGCTACCTGTGTGGGCCCTGGTTGGATTTACATCATCCCTTCAGCCGCTGGCGATCGTACGAAAATATAGCCATAATTTAAAATAGCAAAAATACTACACTTACAAATCCGGTTAGTTTAAATTTATTTGTCTTGAGAGGGCACGTAAGTCCCAAAACAAATCAAGTATATATATATATATATATATAGCGCTCACTCACATATATGGAGGGACAGAATGTACTCTCTCTTCCTGGACCTCTTACTCTTCCTCTCTGGTTCTTACTCGGTCATTCTTTTCGTTGGTGGACTTTTGACACCCAGCGTTCAGAAACACGTCATTCTCCCACATGACAGAGAGTACAAGCCTGCCGTCGATCGCGACCACTCTTGTACTGCGCGTCGATCTGGGTAAGTCAGGGATTGGTTGTCAACATTTCACGCTCAACTGAATCCAATGTACATGTATATCATTGGGCTGGTAAGTAGGACATTTCCAGCATCAAATAACGTTTCACGACAAGTGGAAAGCAGGTTTTCATTAGAAAACGACAACACGTCAAAATCAATAAAACGCACTGGAATTTGGTGTCATGAATAGCAAGTGTATGAGATTCAATGGGTTGCAGAGCTGGCAAAACCCCAGGAAGTCAAACTGGATGGTACTTCTACACTACTCGATTCTAGTGTAAGCACACCTGTCATTGGATCCGGAACAGTATCTTTTAGGTTACCCAATGACAGTTCAATATTCACAGCAGAAGCAAACGCAATACTAACAGCTCTTAAGTATATTAATAGACACTCTAAATATAAACACTATCTATAATTTTTTCAGACTATCTTTCGTGCCTTCAGGCTATAAAAAATCTCTCTTGTAAACATCCACTCTTTTAAATTATGTAATGATCTTGCTACTGGCCAATACGACATTCTCCATGGTTGGTTACCCTCCCATGTTGGCATTTATTTATAACACAATGGCAAATGTTGCTGCTAAGGCAGCACTCAATAAATCCGTGACAACACTTCTCATCCCATATATATATATATATATATATCATCCCATACATATATATTAACATGTCCTGCTTGACTATTGACTTTTCCATCACAAGGGATAAATATTTCAATGTAAAAACAGTTGAGGACCTTTTTTACTAATGTAAGTTATGATTTAATCATTGACGTTTTAAAAGAAATAGAGTTGTTAGAAAAAAATTGATTACAGTAGTGTAAACAGATACATGTTTTACGATTAATAGTTTAAATCAACAAGTGATATTGTTAGTGACTGTATCCTCGAAGGGGTTAAAGTTCTGTAACATTGTCCTCTTGAGAGTACGCGTCAGTCCCAAAAAACTTACAGTAAATTTAAACGTACTACTATTTTTTAACCGCAGCATATATTTTATTTTAATTTATGGCTAGATTGTCAAGAACTGTAAGTCCCCATGGTCCGTAGTATGGTGATCTATCTTCAGTTGTTGGCAATCTATAGCCTGTTGTTTTAATTGTGTTGTCCTCTATAGTTAAATGTTTTAGATTTAATTACTAGTTTTACATTTATATGTGTGATATTCTAGTTGTTTTACTGTCTTTCGTTAACAGGTTTGTATAATTTACCTTTAATTATTCTTATTTTTTAACTTGATTTAGTCACGATATGGCTGAAATATTGTCAAAATGACTAAATTTAAACTCATTCACTAGTGTAATTACAAGCAAAAAATAAGAAACATGAGGCGTTGATTTACTCGTTAAGTGATTAGGATGGACTATAACATTCACGTTATAGGCTAAGTATTAATTACTGTATCCTCCAGTGGTCTGTTTATATTTACGTTTTCGATTTCTCCTCACCTATGTCAATAATTGTCAAAGATATTGGTAAATCATCACAAGTACAGTTTGGATAGTGATAAAATGTCCACGGGCAATTCGTTTTGTTTAATGTATGTTTAGATCTTTCTTCTCGTCAGAGGATTTGCAGTTGGGTAGCTGTTCCAAACTTCACTTTTCGAATGTTAACTCCTTTGTCCTCCTGTGGTCCAAATTACCTAAGGTCGATAGGGTGTGTAATGTTTCTGGGTACCAGAGTACATTTCATTTACATGCCTTCATGCAAGACCGTGTAATATGATGAATCTCATGGTTAATGACAACAGATGATTTTTGGCAGATCTGAATTTTTTGTTCGTTATCGAACATGACCTAGTTTACTGCTTTACATCAATATTTCAAACTGCTCCAAGGTATATTATTTTGGGGAATTATACATGTACATTTATCGCTCTTGTTTCGAGCTCTGAACGGGTTTATACTTGTAATCATGATTGCATTTGTGTCAGTCATTGTATATTTACTCATTTACATATTGCTCTGCGTAATTTCATCGACCACATTGGGGATATGTGGGCTAGTTTGAGGCAGACACTTCATGAACTTATCACTTTACAAAAATACTACAAATTTATGTCAATGGGGGGTGCAGTTTGGGCTAGAATCTTTGATCTTGAAGACACATAACAATAGCTTGACAAACATCTTGACTCTCTACTAAGCCTATTCTCCTTTAGACGTTTTCCAGATCATCATAATGGGCTAGGCATGCTGGAGGTTCTCAACTTTCTTTCCTTGCATGCCTTTCATATTCTCTACGAATAGCAAGCGAGTGTCTCCTGGTCAAGGTAGTTTGAGCAACATCATGACAATACATGTTGTTTTGAAAATGATCAGAAATAATGATAGATGTACTGGGAATTCTCGTATTTAGGCCCATGCGAAATTTAGCCCATGGGCATAAATACGGGATTGTTTCCCGTATTTAAGCTCATGTGCTTAAAGTTGGATTTAATTCTTGGGTGTTTAGAGTGATGTCCCTTTCGAAAGGCATGGCGAACCCCGACATTTTCAATTTTAGTTTCCCTGTTAAAACAGTGAAGGATCTTTTTAATGTAAATTATCATTTAATCATTGAAGTTTTAGAAGAAATAGAACTACTAGATAAATTTGGAAAAAATGGTTTGTAAATAGATAAGGATTTTATTATCGGTAGCTTGGATTAGTAACTGGGATTGTTAGTGGCTGTACCCTCAAAGGGGTTGAAGTCATGACAGGTTTTTACGTTATACCTTTATTGATTGAATATTGATATCAACTGTTCTCGTTACGATATGGCTGCAATATTGCCGATGTGATGTTAAATTTTAACTCACTCACTCACCCAACTTTAGTAGTGCTGTGCGAGGTTATCACGATAACAGAACATTTTAGACAGGGTTACAGGGCAGTTATTAGAGAATATTGAACATTTAAACCCGGTGATGTGCATGGAGTTGCTGTTACATTCAAGTCATTCAAGTGCAGGTATATGACAATATATAATGATCTTACTTTTATCTTTTAACTCAGATTGTATTCCCACACCTTCAAGAATGTAACAATTCAGTGATCACTATTCGTCCACGCCAGCCTCTCCTGAAAATTACGTATAGTGACAATCCGTTTAGTCAAAAAAACACGTGGATACCATATGTTGCACGTACGTTTAGTCATTTACCGTTATATTCATGTATAATAATAGCTGTTATTGATCCTCGTCTGGCCTCTTCTAAACGTGATGCTTATTTACAGTTTGTTTCGTAAGAAAAAAGTGAACAACACGTGAATGCCATGTGTTATACGTTCGCTATCACGTATATATGCGCATAGATATCTTCATGTCCATAATCGTTGCATGCACAATTATAATTTACGTAATGTGGAAAACTAAAAAATCATAGTCAGGAACATATTTCGCGTTCGTGATCATGCACGTTCGAAATTATGCAAAGCGTGAAGCAATTAAAAGTTGGATAATGATAAATAATGAATAGAATTTACGTTTTTAATGTCTTGTGAAACTTTCCTTTGTCTTTATGTCAGTATGAATTGTGGCATATCGACATATTTCTTAATTTAGTACTGAGCGAGATCATGGAAGCGTTTCATGTAAATTTTATGACGATAAGAAACAGAGAGAGCCCACGGCACTTTAGCAACAGACACAAAGAAATGGCAAACACTGGATTACAACATAAAGTCACAAAGTACTGTGTAATTAAGTTTCAGTTCCCATTCGATTCGTCAATCGTAAAGTAGTCAAGACTCAAAACATATTGAAATTTGTTTTTCAGTAACATATCTACATGTACAAATTCATTTTGAAACTCAGCACTACAGATGTACACAACACACTCCCAGATAAAAGAAACGCATCGGAAAAAATGAGAATGTTGATTTTCCTCATTCAATAAATATTCAACACAAATGCAACATTTTTGACTGAACGGTTTATTCGGCAAACGGAACTGTTTTAAACTATTCATAAGGCAATTCTTAACTGAACGGAATTAATATGACATTCACTTCCCATTTATGACCATTTAGCGTCAGATGGATGGCAGACAAAATAATATCCCATATTCATCAAATGCATTCAAGGACTGTTTCATAAATGGACCAAACATTATACACAAATGAATATATAAAGGATACAATACTGTTAATGAATATTTTATCAGAAACACCCCAGTTATGTATCTCAGCAATGTCTTTGGTTGACTTTGAGTTGGTTCCGAAAGGACAAGGAGATCGTAACCTTGTCGGATTACGAGGATTCCAAGTATCGACCTTTGAAAAGATGAAATTGTTTACTGGAGATGCTGCAAGGGAGGGTGCCCTGCTCCTATTTACAATCCACCTAACTGACCTTCCCTAATACCCAGAAGTAGAAAGCCATAGCAATGAAGTTTCGACTGCAACCAGATCTCGTGGTCACCGACTTTGAGGTAGCCACGCAACAAGTCACAAAGCAAGTGTTACAGTGTGAGCTGAAAGGTTGCCTCTTCTTGTGCAGGGGCTTGTATAATTACGTGGGAATTACATGTTAATTGTTAGAACCAATACTTATTGTAATCACTATTGTGTATGAATTCAGAAGAAAAAAAAGTGGTTCCATTTTTTCTGTTAGCTATAAGTGTCATTTTGGGGGTGATTGAATATGAGTTTCCAAAATTTCTTGCGACACCATATCGAGACACAAACATTTTCATACATTTACCACAACATAGTCAATCATGTTTGATGTAGCATATGAAAAGGTAGCTTATGATGCATGGTATAGAAATAGCCATATGATATGCTACTTATTTCAATTTGGGGACATAAAATATGACATAATCATATAAATTAATCAAATATTGCATAGGCAGAACCCCTTTCTCAACAGTGTGCTCCCCACTTTTTCAAGAGGCTGTGTCCGTCCCGTATTGTCTTTCCTTCATCGGTCACCAACATTGTAAGTATTGGCCAATATTATTGGTAACCATTTATTGATTTAATGTATTCTCCCATTTCATTATATATACTACAATGGCACACTTAAGTAGTAATAATAGTACCCAGATAAGGTTCATGTGATTATCATATGGTCATGTACAAGTGTCAAATCAGGCCTACCAGTACAGTCAGAACTGACACACTGCCACTCGTGTCTGGGTAATTAAATGACAAATGACATAAAGCCAAATCTACAGTCAATATAAACTGAATGTATTAATACAACAGTGACAAATTATATCATAGTGAACAGACAACTACATATTACAAGTGGGATATGCAAGTGCAATATATAATGTGTACTAGTATATTTATTTGAACTTTCACAAGGATTTAGCATTGTTAAGAAAGTTGCATTGTCAATCAATCCGTCATTAACCTGCAAGAACAAAATATGCTGTTGAAATACAAGCTTCGAAATTATTGGACATACAAACACAAGCATGAATTCTACGCAATGTGTTTCTTAATTTGGAAACTAGAAGGGCCCTCGTTTGAGAACATTTTTTCCGCTTTGCACAGCAATCTCCTTTCACTATTACATTTTTAAAGTACTACTGTGTACTTGTACTTTCAACAAAACGTATGCAGATATCCCTTGTGTCATACCTAATATAACCACCAAGATTAATTCAAGTCCATCCTTAACATTTTGAGATATTATTCTTATTCTCCATTTACTTCACATTGCGATTATTTTCAAATCACCTCTGTGTATGTTTACTTTAACATACAGTCTCTAAAAAAAGAAACGCAAAATATATTTATAAAATATTGAAATATGAAAATTGAATGGTTTTATCAATCATAATTGTCATGATGAGCTTGACTGTTATGGAACACAACCAGACGCCGCAATTATTGCTTTTCACGTGCAGAACATGAGTACAACCTATGACTTCAGCGTTCATCCCAGCAAAATAAATCGTTTGTGGTATCGTTTTGTGCATTCCAATTCGACAAATGGCCATCCAAGACCAGGAAGACACGGGCCCAAGATCAGGTAACCAACCTACGTGACTGCCATCATTCCGCCTGGGACACAGTTCAAGAACGGTTTAGAGCCCGGAGAATGTCCGACCAGACAATCAGGAACCGTCTCTGACGGGCAGGTATGCGTGCTAGACGTCCACATGTTGCCCCCTGTCCGACACGATTACATCAACGTCCGCGAATCAGGTGGTGTTAGACGGTGCAGCCATGAAACTGGAGGCAAATATGGCTCAGTGATGAATCGCGGTATCCCGGTAATACAATATCATCGCATACTAAATTGTTTTTGCGCTTGGCACACTGGTAGCAGCAGGTCGTACGTACACTTACGATTTGAGTCACGATAAACTCATTCCAAAGGATGGAAAGCACTCCCGAAGTGGGCAGAGACTGATGAATAGGGGCATGGTCAAGGTCAAAGTACATGTGAACTTAACTATTCAAAACTGCTCTCATGGAATGTGGGCGGTCTAAAACAGCTTGTAAATAATAACTTTGTTCAGTTTTTATGTCATTTTGACATTATTGCTTTATATGAAACTTTCCAAAACAAAGGGTGAGTTTGGGACTTGCTGTCACGTTATAAACATTACTCTACTATCACACAGTATGGTGGCAGAGGACGTTATGGTAGCGGTGTGTCTGTGTAAATCAGTAGCCATCTTGTTGACTGCTTTGATAAAGTAGATGTTTCTACAGAGGACGGTATTGTATTATTTGTGGGTAGGAAGCATTGCATGTTACCATATTTTATTTTACCTATAAAGCACCAGACAATTCCTCTCCCTATAAACAGTGTGACGAGTGCAATGGTATAGTCAGTTTTGAAAATGTTCTTATGAAATTGAAGGATCAATATGGCGACAACACAAAGTTTGTTATTGCTGGAGATATGAACGCAGGGATGGAACAGAATTCTATTATTGAGGATGATGTGAAGTAACTGGATGTCGAGTATGACTGCGATGCATTTGATAGCAAGCGGAATGGAAAGGATAGGGTTATTAACACTTTTGGGGAAATCCCTTCTGTCTCTATGCCGCACACTTGGAGTACACCTGTTAAATGGAAGAGCTTATTGTGATACAACTGGGGACTTTACATAATTTAAAATTAAATTCATTTGCAATTCCGTCTGGACCAGGGGCTTTACTGACTGGCAAAGAGAGAATAGTTGTAGATATTTCTTGTTCGGAAAATGGTTGGTTAAAAAAAGAATCATTGTTGCTTGTAGATTGTAAAGGTGAAGGTAAATGTTCTGGTGTGTTTTGCGAAGTATTAATGCATAACAGATTTGAGAAATGATCTGTCCACTGTTGGCATGTGATATTGGGTGAAAGTTGTGGTGAAGATCTGTAATTTTTTAATGTTTTCCAAAATAATTTAGGGTTGGTGCTTGCTGCTACTAGTTTATCTTTCTGTTTATTTTAAAAATTTAATGTTTTTTGCATGAATGTACATTTGAAGAGTGTTCGTAACTGTCTGAAAATATTAAAGTCTGCATTGTGATCTCTATGGGCTCTGAGTGCTGCATATTTGTCATGCTTTAAGTTTTCTAAGTCCTGATCCCACCAAGGTGGTTGAGTTCTTGTTTGTGAAGGAAATAAACCATTATATACGGTTTTTGTGTGATCAGCTGCTTTCTGGAAAAGAGTTACTAAATGTGAAAGTGCTTGGTCGATATTGTTATGGATGAGGGCATTTAAATGACTGTATTGATTATTAAACAATGACCGAAAGTTTGTAATGAATGCCCTGTTTTCATCCTTGCACCACATATATTTTGTCCATTTATCCTGTTTACCCTCTTGTACATTACTGTTTGAGGTAAGCGTATTAGAATAAGCAGGGGAGGGGAGTTTACTGTTAAGTGTGTTGATATTGAGTGTGCATGACAGTGGAAAGTGACATGAGTTATCTAGTGTGCCGACATTAAACTGCGTGATGAAAGGGAATAGTGACGAAGAAGCTAGCATGTAGTCAGCTACACTGCAACCGTTATAAGTAAAGCATGTGAATTGACCACATAAATCATTTGCTAATCTTCCATTTAAGGCATGAATGCCAAAAGTGCAACATAATTCAGCAAGTTTTTTCCAATAATTATTATAAACCTGATCTCTAGAAGATCGAGGCATATCAAATGTATCTTTGGGATAATCATCATTTTCATATACACAGTCAATATTATCATCTGGTATATAATCGAAGAAGTCTTTCATTCTAGCATTCAGGTCACCCCTTAAAAACAGATGTTTGACAGGGTGATCTGCAGTGATTGTGCACAAATAATCTTCAAGTACTGACATGCCATCAGTGTCACTACCCTTATATATGGGAGAGTTTTCTGGCGACAAATATGGGAATATCAAAATAGTGTCCATTTCCCATCCATAACTAGTTGTGTAGAACAGAAGCACAACACAATTTTCGAAATTAGTGTAGATACGGCTAATGAGACCGCTGGAAAATAAGTGGTCCTTAATCAAAACAGTAATGCCGCCGCTATATCGGCCAAGCCGATGCAGTTTTTCACGCACACAGTTTATTGTTGTATAGCCGACAAGAAAATCGCTGAACTCATTTGCTTTGCGTACGAACGACTCACAGAAACTAATAATGTCGAACTTGGCACAATATTCTCATCAGCAATGGCAACGGAATGAGCTTTCACCAACAGAGTGGGGATGGCAATTCAAGGATGGGGTCCTTGTTCCTATTGAGGACAGATAGAGCAATTGCTCCAGAGAAAGTCTTGAAGATGATATCTTGTGGATGCAAGTTTCAGTGCAGGAGACGGTGCAGTTGTTGAAGAGCAGGAATTGAGTGCACATTGCTTTGCACTGGATGTCAAGGATTGCCAACCTGCCAAAATGTACTCAGTATTGAAGCACAAGCATAAAATTTGTGGTTATCATGCCAACATTAAGTGTCTTGTGTATGTGCGGTGTTGAAAGTAACATATTTAGACTCCTTGTGAGAAGGGCTTTCTTTTAATATATCACAAGGTATGGTTAATTAAAAAGAAACATTTTCGTGAGATTATTTTGATTATTTTAAGGACAATGGTGGCAATTTTGAAATCGGCTGCCATTTTGAAACACAAGACATGATACCAATATATTTGGAATCCCTGTGAGATGAGCTTTCATTTGATATATCACATGGCTTAATTATTTACAAAATATCTGTTTGCATAATCATTTTAATGATTTTGGCGGCCATCTTGAAATTGGCGGCCATTTTGAAAATGCCACAAGGTAGAATTTGCAGAACTTTGTATCTTGTACATGGCAATGATGTTCTGAAGCTTTCCTGAAAAATTCAGCTTTCTACTATTTTTTTCCAATGTTAACTATTGTTTGTGTCTAATGCTCCTGGCCTAAAAGAGGAACACCCTGCAAAAACAACCCAAATGAATTCCTTCTTTAATAAATTATAGTGTAACTAATTAATTTGGTCATTTACAATAAAAGGTGACTAAATGTTTAATACATTATTCACTTTAGATCACATTGAATAATTTCTAGAGAAATCAGTACACAAGTTCATATCACAGATGATTCCAGAAACAAATAGTTTATGAGATTCTAGTTTATGAAAAGCATTAAAGGGCCACTGATCCAGAGCGATTAATGTTTCTCGCTAACAGTCTAATTACTAAACCTAGCTGCAAACAGGTCAGTCCCTGCTCCCTCGACCGTGACGGACGCGGGGACCCTGCTACTGTCCGCCTTGGCAGAATTTCCTCAACCTAATCAGTGGGACATTAGCTAAGGGTGGATGCCCATCAGATGCCTTTATTTGAAACTATCCCCGGCAGTTCTTGTCTGATTGTAATAAAGTATCCCAGCAGTGTAGGCTTTTTCAGATTTTCAAATGTTTGGATGGTTTAGTGACTGATCGAAATTGATCCTATTTCTGTGTTTTTACCTCAATATTTAATCATGTAAGAATATGATGTCTATTACGTATGCTATGATATCAAAAACACACATTAGATATATTTGAATCCATAAACTAAACACCCCCACTTTGCCATTGCAAAATAAATCTGAAATTTTACTTAGGTACATAGGTATATACAGTTTTTAACTAAGTACACAGCAAATGCTTATATATATTTCTTAGGTAACAATGAAGTTCCGTTCGTATCCTCAAAACAGTGTCGGCCCATAAGTTGTTGTTTTTTCAGGCAATTAAACTTGCATGCAATACAGCGAATACTACTCTCTTGCTGTAACCCTTGTTTGGTGGTAAACCTACACATATGTTATTTGTCATCATTCACTTGATGGTAGGTCAATGAATTTATAAAAGGTATAATTAGTGATAACACCACTCAGATTACCCAACAAAGCTTCCCATTTGGCATTTCTTGTATCTGGAGTAAATACTTATCATTATAAATTGAGGTCTGATGTGGCAAAAGTATTACATCTTATGTAATACGCGCATGGAAGTGCAGTAAGAGGAATTATCAGCTGAGTTACAAAACAAACATCGATCAAAGTATTAACCGATAACACGTTGATTGATTAATTGCTTTTATCCTGCACAGCGGATTTGTCAAACGGTACGTAGTGTTTATGTATGTAGATTCACTCATCTATACTGAATACACCCTGTCGTAAAGTGCCTGTGTAAAAACAACGTCCTTCCTTCAAAGGATTAACCGCTAATACATTGATTGATTGCTCATTACTGGCTAACTAAATTACTTTTTTAAAGAATGGCGGACATCATGCAATTAGTTGCCAGGTGTGCTATCTTGGGTGACCAATGGGACTAAACACCAATGTGAAAAACCTGAAACATTAACTCACTTTTTCGCATATTAGACTGTTAAAAGACACATGACATGGAACAGGATACTTTGTCAGCTGCAGATGAATGGCATCTCATTCCTTTATGTGGATATTGATGGATACATTCCCCGAACAAGGTAATAGCCTGATATTGTTGCTATAACTTTAGTCTTTTTTAATTTTAATATTTACATTTTGTTTTTATTTATTTGTTATGACATTCAACAGAATCATTTTTTTTGGCCCTGAAGTGTAATAAGACAGACAACATACACTAGGTCGCACTCAAGGCGTGTGTGTGAAATATGATACACGTTGGCAATTTATAAAATGTCTAGATATTACAATCTTGTTATAAATTCACTAAGTATAAGCATTCTATTTAGTTTCAAAGTGCATACAAATATAGGATTATAAGACAAAATATAAAGACGTACATTGACTTCGTTATCAGTCCTAACATTTTTTACCACTGGCAGATGGTTAAACTTAAAATCTTAAAACCTGCATTGAGAATCGTAATCCGATGCTTGTTTGATCAGCATTCTTGATTTACTCCCACTTTGCCGGTAGTTAATCCGACTACAGTTACGAATATCAGATTATAATTAACACCCTAATTAGCAAGGTCATGTCTGGATGGTTATTGCCAGTTTCTGAGGTGTCCTCTCACGCAGCCAGATTCTGTCAAATCAGGTCTCTCACATAGCCAGAGTGGGATCTGGCTGACCAGGGTTAGTGTTTTGATAAAGCATGTCCAGATGAGCCCATATAGTCTGTATCAACAAAATGCTCAATTAGTGAGATTTGTGAATTTTGTATTGAGACACATTTGGATGGTATTATTTGAATTTCTTTACCTTTGTCATATCATGTGTGCTCTGTTTGTAAGATTAGTTAAATTTATATTAAAGT
This sequence comes from Haliotis rubra, assembly GCF_003918875.1. NCBI lineage: Eukaryota > Metazoa > Mollusca > Gastropoda > Lepetellida > Haliotidae > Haliotis > Haliotis rubra. The sequence goes on along the minus strand of NW_025767337.1, from coordinate 176,348 downwards.
GAGATACATTGATATGGTATTATTTGAATTTCTTTACATTTTACAGAGAATGTAAATATAAAAATATGCTTGGTGCAAAAGATGTAGTGTATTAAGAAAATTATGAGAAATGGTGGCTGAAAATGTTAACAAATAATGCTTCTTTGGCTGTAATATTACACACACATGGACACCGCATATATCGAGTGCAAGTATCCACTTCTGAATACCAGCCTAATCATTGAGTGCTACTAACCACTTCTAAATCCTAGCCTATTCACAAAGTCAACAATCGGTTCTAAAGTCAAGAACCAGTTCTTAAGTCAAGCCTATTTATGTATGTTAGCATCCACTTTTTAACAGTGATAAATAGTGCCAATACCACTCAATACGTGTAGGACAAGGTAACATTTTAACTGTTACACTTACAAATTTCATTCACATATGTATGCCTGTATGGACCAATGGATTATAAGTGACACTGGGCGGTGGGACAGCCTTGTGGACACGAAATTGTGCAGAACTATGGCTTGAGAAATAGCTAAATTTTACATTGTCGTATTAGACTGGGATGCAGCAACTTGGACACTGCATTATCTAATCTTTGAAGGACTGTTGTAATATGTATTAGTTTGGGGAGCGACATTAATATAGGGGAAACACAGTTTGTCAATCTCACTGTGCACTACTAGTGGTACAAGAATGAATATTGTTAAACTATACACACACTTGCATACATCTTCAATCGTGTCGCATTGTAGATATACACTATAGCCCTAGAACAAAGGCTCACGTTTCAGTGGCTAATGCTAATTGCCTGGCTGACATATCTCACCTAGCCATAGTGCAATGTTGTCTTAACAAGACCTTTTTAGGAAGACTCTGGCTAAGTGAGAGTGAACCATTTCTGAGCGTGGTGAGCCATGAACAGTGTTCACCACATGCAAAACAATTTTAATCAATAAGTAGCTTCAATTATCAATTTCTTATGCTGTCTCCCACTTAGTGGGATTGTAAATATTTGCATTTGATTAAAATGACATTACATGATTATAAGTTATATATGTATCACTTATTTATCTGTAACTAAATTTATAACACTAATCATCTGCTTAAAATGATAAAAATGTTAAAGAAACATTATGTAACTATAAAGTATTATGTTATATATGTATAATTTGTTTATTTTGGATATCTGTAACTTTATATATAACATAAATCGTATATATTTTTGTAAATTTTGTAAAATGAAATAAATTGGCAAAGTGTTGAATCCCCAACTAATCCCCTTTGTTGCACCATTAACGTTAATTAATTGCTTGACAATGAAACTGGCAAAGTGGGAGGACACCACATTCTTAAAGTACGACTTACAAATGCCAATTTCTTGTTGATGCATAGATGGGAGTTTCCATATTTATTCCCACACCGTTATCAATATAAAAGTTACTACAACCAGGTGAATAGAAGTATATATGCATAATGACAACCAGCAAATTAACAGATAATTTAGCAAGTAGCACATCGTTGGATGGAGGCAGCAGGAGAGTAAGATCAACAAATTGTAAACAGGCTGATTGGATGCTAATTGAACAGCTGATTGACAGATTCTAGCTGTAAATCAACTTCAGTATGACAAAGTCGAAATCCACTCCACTGTCAAAGTGATGGAATCAATCAACATTCAATCAGCTTGTTTATCCTGAACGATGTACATCGAAATGCCGCCCTATTCAATAAACAGGGAGTTGTTATCACTTAAGTGATATGTTTCGTTATGTATTCCCATACTGTTTACTGCAGTATAAGTGAGATCTGATTCAGTTTGCGAATGACCACACTTTTGAAAATTATTTAAGTTATACTTTAGTAAACTGCATCCTAATAATTTGATTTCAGATTAAAACATCTCATTCCGAATTTGTGTAATCCTCGTTCTGGTACTAAGAAATACTGTATTTTTACATATTAGATATAAATCTATCAGTACCAGTTTGATGTGTCGGGTCATGAGTTAACTAACATAATGATTATATATTTATTGTCATTACATGTGTCATTAAGCGTCATTTATGCCATTATAATGTTCTCTGATCCATTTCATCGTACAACATTTATTTCATTCAATGTTTTGAATCTCACATGATGACATGAGAAATGTTACTGTTCCAGTTCAGTTCATTCTTCAAGTGTTCCAACCAATATCGTCATTATGGTTAAAAACGGCCTGATTTTAATACCTATCAACTTAGATGATATATATGAGTATATGCACACACACAAAATAACGTAATTTGTGAATTCTGTTCAGACGAAAAAGAAATATCTAATTTGATAAGAAACACTACATAAAGTATCTTCCCTCACTCTGAGAGAAGCATGGCATTATTCGTTAATTTTTAAATAATTTTATCTGCATAAAAGAAGGGATTATAAAAAAATCTGAAACAAACTTCCGTATACTACCATTTCACCAACTTTGCGACATTGACCATGGAATCATGTTAATTTCAGTCTGATTTTAATGTCATAACTATGCGAGGTTCCTCATTCACACATTCATACAAATTGACAGCTCAACACAAAACAATATGCAACCAACCAAATTCAATACAACACAACTTTCACCGCCTGTGCATACCACACTGTTGATTTTGTATATTTGTATATATGCAATATTGTGTATGCATTTGATGTTACATGCAATATTAGTATAATTAAATATGTCACCATATTTTCAAATTACTCATATTCGTATATTTGCTATTGCTATATGCAATAAACAAAATGTGATAAACTTTACTGTTTACCAACAAGCGCTGCATACTTGCTTTTCTACAACACACTATAGCTTTAATCCCCATTGTTGTAACGATTAGTACGGTCCAGTAATTTCAATCTCAAAACAGTACGTCCAGGCAAATAGAGAACATCCCAAAGCTTGGAACTTGGTTTTCCTTCCAAAGGCCGTCTTTACTGACTTGACTCACTCATTAATTAACAAGGCAGTACGCCTTGTTAATTGGTGAATCTTAACTGCCTTGAATCACTCATCAATTAACAGGGGATTAGGTCTTGGGGCTTGCAAACTAATATCATTTACCATCACCCACCAGTTATCTCCCCTTGTGGACATTTCCAAAATTGGAAATCTCATATTTCCAAAATTGGAAATGTTTGGAAACATCATCTTTCCAAAATTGGAAATGTCTTTGAAACATCATCTTTTCAAGACATTTCCAAGCTTGTAAACGTGGACTTTTTTTCCAGTGTTATGTGCAGCATGGGCTTTTGTGTTACCTGCTATGCCGACGTGACCAGGTAATCAGCAGAAGACGATGTCATATTGGCCAGAAGAAGGTGACTTGAAGTAACATCTTGAGGTGCCCGAAGGCAAGATATTAAATCATTCTGTAAAATACGATGAAGTTTTGGGAATGATTTGCTGTTTGTCACTAAGCCACGGTACATCCATATGTAGAGCCCGTAACTTGATCAGAAGTGCAATGTTGCCTACTGACCATAGACAATTGCTGTTTGACAATGTCTGTACCCAGTGCCGGAAGATGACTGATTCCCATGTGGATCAAGTATACTGAACAAAAAACCCTACTTCACACTCGGAGAAGTGAATTATTTCAAAATGGATCGATGCACAATTTAGTTAATGTTGGCGAATACCAATGGGATGCATGCAGCACGCTCTTTTGTGAAAACGCGAGCCTGCACGTGCGCAGAGTCACGTGACCACAATTCCATGTGCCTTACCACACACACGTGTGCAGAATTTGCTGGTGATTGGAAAGAACACGTTAACAATCATGGAGAAAAAAACAGTTCCCATGCCATTCTTTATGATTGAAATGAACTTGCAGCTGGGCATACTCGAAGCTGCCCCCTCTATTGTGGCTGTTGCACGTGCCATTAGATGCTGTATTCTGACAATTTTCAACCTGAGGACACTTGTGCTCTAAAAGAGTATGCCATCCGACGGCTACTTGTGAAGTAACATGCCGAGGACAATCAAATTCTGCTTCATCATTTTCGTAATCGATTTACGACCGTGACGTCAACTGATAACGCACTTTTAGGGATCGCATAACTGTCCAAATCATAAAAAATCGCTTGTGCGCTCCCCATCTTCATGCCGATTCCGAAACAGGTAGACTGTAATGAACGTCTGCGCTGGGCACATTTGCAACTGCAGTTGGCTAAATTTCCTGCGAAGTTTCGGGTATTGACGTCAAGGAGTGGTCATCGAGATCACCTACCTCGATCCCATCGAACACGTATGGGGTGCTCTTGGAAGACGACTTACTGCCATCTACCCGAGAAAGCGTGTGAAATCGAAAAGGTTGTGGAGGGTGCACCAAGCACACCGTAATGTCTTATCCTGTTTTTGTGTATATAGCGTCCATAAACCAGATTTATCCACAAGCAACACACTTCTATGTGGGTTTGTTTGGTACATAAAGTTACACATGTGAAGTTTCTTTTTCTTTAGTGTAAAATCAAAACGTAAACGCCAGAGAACAATCAATCTTGATTATGTTCTGAATAACATTCCAAAGGGAATTAAAGCAACTATAGTCACGAAAAGTATGTGAATGGATCACTAAACTTCACCAGTTACCCTCTAAAAGGTTAAGTCCGTACGTTTTATGTGGTAGCAACCTCCACGAGTACTACTTTCAGAAAACGTAAATGTGTGGCCAGTACCAAAAGCAACAAGAAAACAGCTATATTTCCTCATAGTGTCTTTTCTTCATAGTAATGTGTAAATAGTAATATATAAGTAAATGAAAAACAGATTCCCAATGAGACCTAAGAGAAGACAAGCACAAGTGTGCTTTACATCATCAGAGAAAATAATTGATGTGAAGTATTAACACCAAAATCACCTTCTCTGGCAAATCATATTTTATGGCACCAATTTTAGAACTCAAACTTGAGTAATTTCACGTGACGTCAGTAGACTCTGAGAAAATGTTTCCCCGTTCAGACACTATTCTTTAACTGGTTATGTTCAAGGGAAAACCAAAAAGCATATGGCAAGGAACATATAAATATGGGACCGCTTTTCGAACTCAAGCTCCAAATGTTTCTATTTGATACGCATGCCAAGTTCCATTCATGTAACTTCATTAGATAGTACAGGCAATAATCTCTTTTTAGTAAGTTAAAAAATATGCAAGAAGGGTCATAAGACTGCCTGCACTACACTATCGTAATACACCCATTTTCGAGCTGTTTTTAGATGATGACTAGCAATGTTATTGTGTAAAACTTAAGTTGTCTAACTTAAATAGATGTTGCGAAACGTATCCCCATTTTACACAGAATGCATTGATTTGAACATGGGCCATAACTCATAAAAGCTATATTTTAGACAAAGTCATTTTAAATCGTAACCAATTACATCGCATATACCCCTGGCCCTCTTCGGTGCGCAGATAATGATCACCTTTATCGGATCTATATAACAGCCATAATTGTTTACCCGATGACACGACTTCTGATATAGGTATCTGAGCCTGATGCGCCATGAAGCCCAGTGAAGAGAAGACCACAAAGCCACAGAATATACTGGTGGCTTCACCAATGACAGTAAGTAACACTACGTCTCTAAAAAGAAACTTTGATAACATTAGTATGGCATTGTGATCAGTATCGGGTAATGCTTCAACAATCAAATCAGCCTGATGTGCTTACCAATGGAAGTGTCTATTTGATTTAACAATGTCAGATGTAAACAACTGTTACCTAAGAAAGATATACATGGTTTGAGATTGGCTAGAATGAGAGGTTTCGTGTGTGTTACTGTGCACGTCTTCATACATATGACAAATGATACACCGAGAACTACATGTTCGTAATATGTCGGAATTAACCTGAATCAGGATCATACTGTTTTCATTTGTGTGGAGTTTTATTATCGACACATGTTATACAATCGTTTATGGTTTCTATTTCTAATGTAAATTGGCGAATTATGTGGCCCTCCAACAGAGGACCTGTTCACCTGAAGCAGTTGTTGTGGAAGTTGTTGTAGCTGCTCATGGTGATGAGGCCTCCGACTGTTGTACTCATGGAGAAAAAAACCTTGCAACAAAGCTTCCAGCCAAACCTTTTGTTGGTATAAATATAAGACAATATTTTCATGTTCTCTTGCTGAATGAGAAGTTGATATTGTGTGTGTTTCCGAGGAGATTATAGCTTCTGTAACATAAATTGCATGTATGCACTTTACCATCAAAACTTAAAGCCACGATCTGTGAATCCGCTTATAAAAAAGCCCAGTAATCAAAACAATATTTGACATTTTCCCCTCTCACTCTACATACTCCAACATAAGCGCCTTTAAGCAGCTAGGCAGATGAATACCAGGCGTTATACAAGTGAATTATTATCAACATTATTATTGTTGTTATTTATATATGATACATCCGTTAGTAAGTTGGCTCTGATAATGTATCTTCCCTGACAGTGATCGTATTAATAATACTAGAGCATCTGACCTGTACATTTCCAAGCCGAGAGAAGTCTGGACTAAGGAAATAGAGTATACCGTCCCCAGCACCCGGCATCATGCACGACCTGACCAGCAAAGCCGTCAGGAGAACGTAGGGAAGAAGGGCAGTCACATACACAACCTGGTTTATAGGAATTTGAAACAGTGAAAAATCGCACAGTCTGTAAATGCTAAAATCTGGACAGGTACATAGTACATGATGACCAAAAAAGCAGTAGTCACAGAACTCAACCACACTGTAAACATCACTGTAAACACACTGGTTATCATGGAATTAATGTCTCCGATGAACATTGTCGAACAGCCATAAACCTCATCACTTCATTGATGATTAAAAACAGTTCAGAAAAGCAAAGGTGTGAAACGGTGGTGTATAATGTCTCTTCTTATGTGCATCAGCACTGGTGTCCTATTCATATATTATTAGGTATTACAGAAGTGTTTGGTCTGAAGCGTATGATATTGGTATCCCACCTTTCCAACAGACTTCACACCTTTAACCATACACAGAAATGTAAGAACCCACGAGACAAGGATGCAGAGAACAAGATGAACCTGTACTGTTCCGAAATTGTCGATACCGCTCGAAATTCGCAGTGTGTTGTACCTGTCAAATAAATAATACTTTATGAAAATAGGCCATACGACATTAGATATCGCTAGAGCCACTGAATGAAACTTCAATGATTGAGTCATAAATTGTCTTTCAGCTAATTATATGATTATTATTTCAATATAATTTTATCAACTTATTTTCAACTCTGATGTCTAAATATGATCATATGATCTACATCCAAAAGGGCAAAGTAGTATTAGGCAGTAGCGTAAACCTACAATAATATGCACGGAAGCACAAGAACGAATGCAATGTATTTCTATATGCATACGAAAGCTATAATTTCTTAACGCAACTACATTACATATAAAATTTTGTTCTTCTTTTAAATTATTAATATTGCTTTAAAAACCTACAACCTACAATAAGCTACAAGTTACGATTCTGTTTTGTTTATTTGTTGTTTAATAATGCATTGAACAGTATTGTAGCTATATATATATGGATCTGTAAATTATCGAATTTCTGGTCGCCGCAATTTAGTAATAGACACCACAAGCATGAATGTACGCTGTAGGAAGATGACAGTATGTGCCAACCAATTCAACTAGCCTGTTCCTCCAATCTTGTTCGTCGTGTCGGAATATGAACAAGAAGACAAAGTCTTCAATATCCCCCACAATGGCAAAATACTCTTCATGATTATGTCTACGAGTTATTATTATGTCAAATATTTAGGTGTGTATATACAAAAGTGGAGCACTGTCACCAATTTCAGTCTAAGTCAAACTTGTTGCCATGGGAACGCCAAAAATATTTTATTCAGAATTCCAAAACTAACAAAAGGCACCAGTACACAACCAGATCTATCTATGTGCCAAGTTTGCTGAAGACATATTGAACGGTTTCAGAGTTCTGCTCCGGAAAGGAGCACTACCACCAATTTCAGTCTAAGTCGAACTTGTTGCCATGGAAACGCCAAAAATATTTTATTCAGAATTCAAAAACTACCAAAAGGCACAAGTACACCACCAGATCTATGTATGTGCCAAGTTTGGTGAAGAAACATTGAACGGTTTTAGAGTTCTGCTCCGGAAAAGAGCACTACCACCAATTTCAGTCAGTCGAACTTGTTGCCATGGAAACGCCAAAAATATTAAATTGAGAATTCCAAAACTACCAAAAGGCACCAGTACACCACCAGATCCATGTATGTGCCAAGTTTGGTGAAGAAATATTGAACGGTTTTAGAGTTCTGCTCCGGAAAAGACAAATGTGCAAGGACGGAAGGACGCACGGACGGAGTCCATTTTAATACCCCCGCAAAACGCGTTGCGGGGGATAATTACTGCAAAGCGTCAGTGAGGGGTCTTAGATATTGTCTCAAGAGGGAAAGATAACCTGTAGTTGTTGAGTTGAGTTGGGTTTTGCGTCACATCGGCATTATTCCAGCCATATAGTGACGAGAACAAGTTTGCATTAATAAACATTGTAAGTACATACTCGGAATGAGTTTTATTTCAAAAACATATATTCATTACATTGTCATTTAAAAGCAGAAAAAGTCATAGCACCAAAGTTAAAGGCAGGCAATTTGTTAGTCACATTTCACAGTTACAATTTATGATGGTCACATTTCACAGTTACAATTTATGATACAGATCAACTTCCCTCAGGTAGTTCACTATCAGATGAGCGCTCACGCAGGAGAACAGATCTTTCAGATTTGTTGCATCATAATGTGAGTCCCTTGCAGACGATAAGTCCACGCATTCAAGCAGAATATGTTTGATGGTGAAAACCTCATCGCAAGAGACACACATGGGGGGTCCATCCCCATCCGTTTTCAGCAGATAGTCATGAGTAAACCGACTGTGGCCAATACGACATCTTCGTAAAATTACCTCATCACGTCTTGACTGACAACCCAAGTAGGTATAACCAATTGGTGGCTTCGATTCATACAGTTTATTTCGTCCTACTTGAGTGTCCCATCTTTTTTGCATGAGGTCCCGAGTATAGCTTTTGATAGTGGGTTTGAAATCACTGTACGGGATCAGCAGTGGAGATAAGGGCTTGTCAAGAGCTGCTTTTATTGCAGCATCGGCTTTTGTGTTACCTGCTATGCCGACGTGACCCGGCAACCAGCAGAGGACGATGTCACATTGGCCAGTAGAGAGGTCGTTGTAAAGTTCTAAAATGTCCAGAATGATTGGGTGACTTGAAGTAACATTTTGAAGGGCTTGAAGGCAAGATAATAATTCTGTGAAAACGATGAAGTTTTTAATATAGGTCAAAGCTGAAAAGATAGCTTTGGCCTCGGCAGTGAAAATGGAACTGTTGTCGGGAATCCTAGAGGAGACAGTCTTAGATCCAATGACTGTAGCACTGGCAACTTGGCACTCATCCTTGGATCCGTCTGTGAAAATGGATCTATGGGTGTTATACTTGGAACGTAACTGGATGTATTCCTGCTGGAACACCAAGGGATTTGTTTCGGACTTTTTGAGATTAGTGAGGGTAAGATCGACCTGTGGTTTCACCATCTGCCCGGGTGGTGAAGACAGGAGTCGGTATTGAGATCATTTTAGCTGCAGATATGTGTGGTTGAATGCTGATTCCAAGTGGTGGAACCAGGCTTGGTAGTTTAGGAAACAAGTTTTCATAGAGAGGGTTGTAAACACAATTGTATGCTGGATTGGACTGATTAGGACGTAGTTTAGTGATATACTGCAGTGCAAGTTTAATGCGGCGTTGTTCAAGGGAAGGTTCGTTAGCCTCTGCATATAGACTGTCTACCGGAGAGGTCCTAAAAGCTCCCAGGCAGAGCCTCAGGCCTTGGTGGTGGATAGAATCTAATTTTTCTAAATTGCTTTTGCAGACTCCACCATAAACAATGGAGCCGTAGTCTAGTTTAGAGCGAACCAAAGATCTGTACAAGTGAAGGAGGGTAATCTGATCCCTTCCCCACTCTGTATTTGAAACGACTTTTAGTAAGTCCAGAGCCTTCAAGCACTTTGTTTTCAAATATTTTATGTGTGGTAAGAATGTCAGGTGGCGGTCGAAGTCCCAGGAATTTGGCCTCTTCTACTACCTTGGTGGGAGTACCATCTAAAGATACGTCTGGATCCTTGTGTGGTCTGTATTTACGACAAAAGTGAGTACAATTTGTTTTGGATTTTGAAAACCATTTTCATTGGCCCATTTTTGGATTTTGTTAAGGCAGAGTTGTAGCTGCCTTTCTATTGCGTGCATGTTCTTACCACGACATGAAATATTGAAATCGTCCACGAAAAGGGACCCATCTACGCAATTGTTTAGGACGTTAGTGAGGCTGTTAATTTTGATGCTAAAAGGGTGACAGACAGGATGCTGCCTTGAGGGACGCCCTGATCTTGGTGGAAATAATCAGACGATGTGGAACCTACCCGTACTTGAAATTGTCTGTTGTTTAAAAACTGAGATATGAACTGAGGTAGTCTGCCCCTCAATCCAAATTCATGTAAATCTTTTAAGATACCATGTTTCCACGCTGTATGCTTTTTCTAAATCGAAGAAGATAGATACAGTATGTTGTTTGTTGACGATGGAATTTTTGATGAAAGATTCCAGACGCACCAGATGGTCAATGGTACTTCGGTTTTTCCGGAAACCACATTGGAGGTCACTAAGGAGGTTACTGGTCTCCAAGTACCAGATTAATCGATTGTTGACCATGCGCTCCATGGTTTTACAAACACAGCTAGTTAGTGATATAGGACGGTAGTTTGAGGGATCGGTATGATCCCGGACAGGGTTTGGTATAGGGATGATAATGGCGTTGTGCCACGAAGGAGGAAAGTTGCCGGTTGTCTAAATGTCATCAAATATATTGAGTAGAGTTTCCAAACTTGAATCAGGAAGGTGTTTCAGAAGCTGATAATGAATATCATCAGCACCTGCTGCAGTGTCGTGAGCCTGCCCCAGGGCAGTACGTAGTTCATGGAGAGAAAACGTTTCATTGTAATCCTCACCATTATCAGAGTTAAAATTGACTGATTTCTTTTCTTGTTGGGTTTGGTATTTCTGGAACTAGGGGTTATAGTTTGACGAGGAGGAGTGGTTTGCCAAAGTTTCGCCAAGTTTGTTTGCAATTTCAACTTTATTGGTTAAAAGGGAGTCACCATCTTTGAGATGGCGAACACTAGATTTGGATCCTTTGCCCTTAATCTTTTGAATCATGTTCCACACCTTGGACATGGGTGTGCGGGAGTTGATTTTGGACACATATTTCCTCCATGACCGGCGTTTAGTTTGTTTAAATGTACGTCTTGCCCTGGCATTTGTCATATTAACGGCATTCAGGTTATGCACAGTAGGATGTTGACGGAAGTATTTTTCCGCCTTCTTCCTATTTTTCCTAGCCTGTTTGCAGTTTGTATCAAACCATGGTTTGCGTATGTGCGGTTTGCAGAGGACTTAGGAATCCTTGCGTCTCCAATAGTATTTAAGATATCAGAAATAGTTCCATGGGATCAGGAATATTCCTGAAGTTGTCCGGTATAAGCTTTTCAGAGCAGAGAGTTTGGAATAATGGCCAATTGGCCTTAGTAAAATTCCATCTTGTTGAAGGTGGTTCATCCTTGGGAGTGATAGGAGTAAGAATAGTTGGGAAGTGGTCACTTCCACAAAGGTCATCGTCGACCATTCAAACTCGTTAAGAGATTAGAATCCGTAAATGATAGATCAAGTGCAGAGTATGATGTAGCTCTGAGTTACGTTGCTCAACATATTACCACTAGTATGTGTCTGGGAAATTTAGAAAAAAAATTGGAGTATCTCTAATGAATAAAATAAGTATTTGAACGAAGAACACTGGAAATGTTGTTAGTTCTTGTGGTTACTGACTTATTGTTCCCCCTGAAATGCGTGAGCATGGCTTCGGAATTGGGGATGGACGGGGGTGTTGGCTTTTTTTGCATGAATGGCGGGTGCTACCGCTTTGGGCAGGACATGCTTATCTATTTCGTGAAAACCGGGTGTCATAAATGATTTTCAGTGATCTATACGTGTATTTTTCACAGCTAGTTTTCGTTTTACACCAAACGGACTCCTTTTCTGAGGATAGTTAAAATTGGGTTTCCTTTTGCACTGGATTTCTAATTTGTGACCATAAAATACGTTCTTTGTCTAGTATTGACAGTCAAATGGCACAGGTCTGACTAATAATATTTCATTTGAACATTATATATGTCACTAGAACTCATATCTTACTGCCAAAACTCCTCTGACGCCGTCAACGTTACATTCGGCTTCCGCCATAAAGAGTTGAGAAGCCGAGGATCATCCGTCATGTTAGTCAGGTAGGCATCAGTGATTGATGGGCTGTTGCGAAGCTTCGTGATGCACAGGGGCGTGTCCCACCAGTTGCCACATGTTGTCCATGGCAACACTGACCAGAAAGACCGGTACAAGTAGTAAATAGACCAGGCAATGATGAGGTTGTAAGGCAAGGATCCAGCTAAACATCCTGCAAACTGCGTGATGCCAATACCTGAAAATTGGTTGTTATATGGTAGTGTTTTTTAATTATGTAAGACAGTGTTTTAATTGTATTACATTGTTACTGTTAACTTTCAGTTGAGGTAAGATGATAGTTACTATCTGTCGACCAGGAGCGAGGACAAATTGGGAGCTTTCATAAAATGTCTATAACAGTCGAATGCAAGATATCGATGCATTGATATGGCCAAATAATTATGACAGAGCTGTGCGTCTTATCCATCAGTGTTCTCGTATCATAAATAATAATAGTTCATTTGAGATCGTAAAACGTAGGGCCGAAGACATTTGTCGATTGGAACGCCTGTGCAGAAAGGCGTTTGACTAACCTTTCAGCAAAGGACAAATGGACCATGCATGTAATGCACTCCTGCTCGAGAACTGGCCAATTGAAGCCTCAAGGAAGAAGAGTTGAACAGAACACGTGAGAATCCCAGCAAAGTAGGGAATGAGAAACGCACCTGGTGAATAGAAAATACTTTACGATTATTATATAATTTAAAGACAAAATGAAATGATGATTTCCTAAATTCATACAGACTTTCCAGTGAGTGGTGTACTCGTTTTGCCCTTTTCTGTACATATTGAAACCATTTTGTCATAGATCTTAAAAGGGAAAAAAATGTGTCACATTTTAGGCTTTTTGCATGATTTTAGGTTTATCATGTAATATTATATTATCATATTGCAAGGAGTAATGAGATATAATGTTGCACTGAAAAAATGTTTCTCAGAAATTGTCTTAACTTATACTGTTATGTTGGCGAAGTCTTTGTCTATAGACGTGTGGATTTTCAGCTTTTTACCATTGAAATTACATGAAATAATTGCTTTTTAACGCAATAAATTCTTCTAAATATGGCTCAGGCGTTTCTTTTTTCTTCTTCTTTTTTTTAAGTGTGTATCTGTATACATGTTTCCAGACTTTGAGTTCTTTCTAAGAGAAGGGTAAAATATCGGAAACTGACTACTCTACTATGGTCTCTTTGATTTTTGTTACCAAAGATTTTTGTTCTCGGGTCTAACTTTCGACTCCCATTTAACGTTCCTTCCTCATATCAAATCCCTAAAAAATTAAATGCCTGAAGGTACTCGATTTATTGAAAGTCGTTTCTAATTCAAAGTTGGGAGGGAATCTATTTGCTCTCCTTTATCTATATAGATGACTGGTCCGCTCGAAGCTTGACTATGGCTCCATCGTATATGGTGGGAGCTGCAAAAGCAACCTAAAACTAATTGATTCGTCCACCACTAAGGCCTGAGACTTTGTCTTGGGTCTTTTCGAACTTCTCCTGTTGACAGTCTCTACGTCGAGGCAGATGAGCCATCTCTTTCACAACTCCGTATAAAACATCTTTAGAGTATATTACCAAACTGTACTCTAACAAATCTAACCCTGCATATAACTGTGTCTTCAATCCCCTACACCAAGAAATCTTCTCTTGTTGAATAGGAATTAAACCTTTCCTTTCTGCTGCTGGCATTGAGATAGAAAATATTTCTCCTTCCCGTCTTCTTTCTTCTCCTCATTGGCAGTTGGTTAGGCCACAAATTGACCTACCATTAACCACATTTAAGAAGTCAGAAACTAATGAATTACAGTATAAACAAGAATTTAGTCAATTAAGAAATAAAAATAATACATATAAATCCTTTCTTTCCAGTTGGATCCAAGGATGGTGGCACAGTTGCTTGTACCACTGTCATTGGATCCTGAACAATATCTTCTCGACTACCAAATAACAGCTCTATTTTCACAGCAGAAGCTAACGCCATATTAACAGCTCTTAAATATATTAATAAACGTCGTCTTTTGTTGGTTACCCAGCCACGTTGGCATTTCTGGGAACACAATGGCCGATCTTACTGCTAATGCAGCACTCCACAAATCTGTGACACCACTTCTGATCCCATACTCTTACAAAGCTGCTATTAGATTTTATATCCGTGATCTGATGCAAAAGAATTGGGACACCCAAGTAGGTATCGATAGATTACATGCAATAAAACCAACTATCGTTTACACCTACTTGGGTTGTCAGTCCAGATTTGAAGAGGTCGTCATACGACGATGTCGTACTGGCCACACAAGATATACTCATGAGTACATATTAAAAGGTGAGGATCCTCCGTTTTGTATTGCTTGACTGTGTTGAATATTCCATCACAAGAAATATCTACATCAAATCACGAACCATGAAGGATCTGTTTACTAATATAAGTTATCATTTAATTATTGCATTTTTAAAAGAATTAGACTTGTTAGATTATTTGTAAATATATACATATTTTATTACTGGTAGTTTAGATTAGTAACTGAGTGGCTGTACCCTCAAAGGGGGTTGAAGTAGCGTAAAATTATTGTCCTCCTGAGAGGATACGTAAGTCCCGAAACATTCAAAGGAAATTTAAATTTACCAGTTGTTTTAAATGTAGTATTCTTGTCATTTTAAATTTGGCTAAATCTGACTTCAATCGCCAGCGGCTGAAGGGGTGATATAAATCCAGCTAGGGTCCATGCAGGTAGCAAAAGTAATGTAAGTCCCCATGGTCCCTATTATGGTGATCTACCTTCAGTTGTTCGCGATCTATAGCCAGTTTTTATATTGTATTGTCCAAATAGTGCTATTAGTTTTAACTTTCCACACTAGTTTTAGTTGTAATTGTGATATTCTTGTTCTTTTACTGTCCTTCGTAGACAGGTTTTTATTATATACATATATTCTATTTCAATGTCAAATATGTTCTCGTCACGATATGGCTGAGATATTGTCGATGTGACGTTAAATATTAACTCACTCACTCTTTACTCTTTACACTTGGATCCAAGGATGGTGGCACAGTTGCTTGTACCACTGTCATTGGATCCTGAACAATATCTTCTCGATTCTCAGATAATACCTCTATTTTCACAGTGGAAGCAAATGCCATATTAACAGCCGTAGAATATATTAATAAACACCCTAAATATAAACAATATATCATCTTTTCATGTCTTCAGTCTATTAAACATCTTTCTTGTAAACATCCTCTTTTAATCGAAATTATAGAATTATATAATGATCTTGCTACTGGCCAATGCGACATCGTCTGTTGTTGGTTACCTAGCCATGTTGGCATTTCTGTGAACACAATGGCGGATCTTGCTGCTAATGCAGCACTCCACAAATCCATGACACCACTTCTGATCCCATACTCTGATTACAAAGCTGCTATTAGATCTTATATCCGTTATGTGATGCAAAAGAAGTGGGACACCCAAGTAGGTATTAATAAGTGAAATAAAATCCTATATTGGTTACACCTACTTGGGTTGTCAGTCCAGATTTGAAGAGGGCATCATGAGACGACGTCGTATTCGCCACACAAGATATACTCATGAATACCTGTTAAAAGGTGAGGATCCTTCGTTTTGTATCCCTTGTAATGAATAAATCAGGGTCAAGCATGTCCTGCTTGACTGTTGATTTTTCCATCACAAGGGATAAATATTTTAATGTTAAAACAGAGAAGGATCTTGTTAATGTTAATTATCATTTAATCATTAATTTTTTTAAAGAAATAGAATTACTAGATAAATTTTGACACATAGTTTGTAAATAGATATATAAGTTATTATGATCGCTTAGGTTAGTAACTGAGCTTGTTAGTGGCTGTACCCTCAAAGGGGGTTGAAATATTGTAAAATTATTGACCTCCTGAGAGGGTACGTAAGTCTCAAAACTTTCAAAGTCAATTTAAACCTACCAGGATTTTTAAACGTAGTATTTTTGTGACTTTAATTTTGGCTAAACTTTCCTACCATCGCCAGGGACTGAAGGTATGGTATAAATCCAACTGGGGTCGTTGCAGGTAGCAAAGGTATGGTCTCTGCACACAGAACACTGAACACCAGTAAGGGTATTGTACGAGACCGAGATCGTCTCTTTGCAGATATGATGGTAATTATCCCCCGCAACGCGTTTTGCGGGGGGTATTAAAATGGACTCCGTCCGTGCGTGCGTGCGTCCGTCCGTCCGTCCGTCCGTGCACATTTGTCTTTTCCGGAGCAGAACTCTAAAACCGTTCAATATTTCTTCACCAAACTTGGCACATACATGGATCTGGTGGTGTACTGGTGCCTTTTGGTAGTTTTGGAATTCTGAATTAAATATTTTTGGCGTTTCCATGGCAACAAGTTTGACTTAGCCTGAAATTGTGGTAGTGCTCTTTTCCGGAGCTGAACTCTAAAACTGTTCACTATTTCTTCAACAAACTTGGCACATAGATAGATCTGGTGGTGTACTTGTGCCTTTTGGTAGTTTTGGAATTCTGAATAAAATATTTTTGGCGTTCCCATGGCAACAAGTTTGACTTTGACTGAAATTGGTGGTTGTGCTCTTTTCCGGAGCTGAACTCTAAAACCTTTCACTATTTCATCACCAAACTTGGCACATAGATAGATCTGGTGGTGTACTGGTGCCTTTTGGTAGTTTTGGAATTCTGAATAAAATATTTTTGGCGTTTCCATGGCAACAAGTTTGACTTAGCCTGAAATTGTGGTAGTGCTCTTTTCCGGAGCTGAACTCTAAAACTGTTCACTATTTCTTCAACAAACTTGGCACATAGATAGATCTGGTGGTGTACTTGTGCCTTTTGGTAGTTTTGGAATTCTGAATAAAATATTTTTGGCGTTTCCATGGCAACAAGTTTGACTTAGACTGAAATTGGTGGTTGTGCTCTTTTCCGGAGCAAAACTCTAAAACCATTCACTATTTCTTCAACAAACTTGGCACATAGATAGATCTGGTGGTGTACTGGTGCCTTTTGTTAGTTTTGGAATTCTGAATAAAATATTTTTTTCATTTCCATGGCAACAAGTTTGACTTTGGAAATTGGTGATAGTGATAGTGATAGTGCTCCTTTCTGGAGCAGAACTTTCAAAACCTTTCAATACTCTCCTTCCACTTTTCTATATACACACCTAAATATTTGACATAATCATACCTCGTAGACATAATCATGAAGAGTATTTTGCCATTGTGGGGGATATTGATGACTTTGTCTTCTTGTTGACATTGTAACGGAGATGAGAGATCAGGAGTCCTTTACGTGAAAAGGTTTACAACCCGTAAAAATACTGAAACTGTGCAAACCAATACATATCTCTTTTCTTTCTCAGCCCCGAATCCTCCACCATCAGTCAAGGCAGGTTACTGCAATGTAAAAGTTGATGTGTACATCCCAAGTCCTCTGCGGTGTTTCAAATGCAAGAAATACGGACACGGTGTTAGTACTTGCACATTGTCTGTTGTGTGTGCTCACTGTGGTGAGAAGACACATACAACAGAAGATTGTGTCAGTACCTTTAAGAAATGTACCAATTGTGCAGGTGATCACTCATCGTTCTCAAAGACTGTCCCATTTGGAAACAACAGATGGAAATAAATAGGATAAAGTTTACTCAAAATATCAGTTTTGCTGATGCCAAAAAGCTTGTCTTGAGATCGGAAATTAAGGAAACTTATGCTTCTAAAGCCAAAACATCTTCAGACACAACCCCAACAGTAACTAAATCATCAGTTAGCTGTCAGACGAACTTGACTTGGATGAAAACAGATTCTCCGAAGATTTTGTCACCTGCATTATCTACACAAACTGCAGGACCACTTCCTGACACACCCCAAATCCAATCAGAACCATCTTATGAACGTAACACATCTTCTCAGTCAACTCAAAGGTCTCAATCAACATCAAACGTTCAACAAACCGTTAAAAACAAAGGCAAACCAAAGTCAGATTCTTTGGAGAAACAAAGTGGCAGAGCCTCAAAAGGGTCAGATGATATAATCAAATTATTTAACAAATACCGATCACGTGTCCGAAAACGTCCATTCTAGGGCACATAGCTTGTCGCCCTCGGCAAAGGTGCGGGGTAGATCTCCTATTAATCCACCTCAAAGATAGGTCTATCTAAACATATCGTGCAGTGGAACTGTAGAGGAATACGGACAATTTTAATGAAATACAGCTATTAACCCAGGAACTAACACCATCAGCGTTCTGTCTGCAAGAGACGTATCTGAAACGGACAGATAATTTTAGCTTACGTCAGTTTGAAGCCTATCATTAATTTTCCCCTCCAGGTGATAGGGCCACTGGAGGTTCTACTATCTTATACGACAGGATGTTACACTTAACACTAATCTCCAAGCTGTTGCAGTGCGACTTACTCTGGGTGTAGCATTTACGTTATGCTCTCTGTATATTCCGCTTTCATCGAACCTTCAGCTGACTGATCTTCAATCACTCTATGATCAACTCCCAAAGCCATGTGTTATTATGGGTGACCTAAACGGTAACAACCCAATCTGGGGCAGTACTAATAATAATACTAAAGGCAAAATACTGAAAGATTTCATTTCCAATAATGACCTGTGCATATTTAATGATGATTCAAGCACCTATCTGCATCCTGCAACTGGCACTTATTCTTCTCTGGATTTGTCTCTTGCAGATTCTAACCTCCTGAATGATTTTGATTGGTTTGTTCATAATGACCTTTGTGGAAGTGACCACTTCCCAACTATCCTTTCAGAAATAACTCCATCTGATTCTCCATCGTATACAAGATGGAACTTTTCGAAGGCTAACTGCTCTTTATATCAAACTATATGTAAATCGAAACTGCGACCTGAATGCTTCAGTGATATACCTGATCCCATTCAAACTTTTGCTGACGTTTTAAAGCAAATAGCTGATGAGTGTATACCAAAGTCCTATACGACTCCACGAAAACCATGGTTTAATACAGATTGTAGACAAGCCAGAAAAGCGAGGAAAAAGGCAGAGCGTTATTTCCTCCATCATCCAACTGTCCATAACTTAAATAAATTTAAAATACTCAATGCAAAGGCGCGTCGTACTTTTAAACAAAACAAACGACAATCTTGGAGAAATTATGTCTCAAAAATTAATTCACGCACGCCAATGTCTAAGGTATGGAACATGGTTCAAAGAATTAAAGGCAAAGGTATAAAATCTGCTGTTCACCATCTTAAAGATGGTGATAATTTAATTACTGACAAATATAAAATTTGCGAAACCTTGCTAAAAATTCATCATCGGCTAATTATGTCCCTGAGTTTCAGAGATATCAGAAACAACAGGAAAAGACAAAACTTAATTTCGAATCAAATAATGGTGAAGATTATAACGAAGTGTTTTCATTACATGAGCTACATACTGCTCTTGAGCAAGCCCATGACACTGCAGCGGGTGATGATAATATACATTACCAGCTACTGAAACACTTACCTGAACCATGTCTGATGACACTGTTAGATGTATTTGACCACATATGGACGTCGCGAGAATTTCCTCCTTCGTGGCATAATGCCATTGTAGTCCCGATACCAAAACCTGGCAGGGATCATACAGATCCGTCGAATTACAGACCGATATCTCTAACTAGCTGTGTCTGTAAAACCATGGAACGTATGGTGAATAATAGATTAACTTGGTATCTTGAAACCAATAACCTTATAACAAATTTTCAATATTTCTTGTAGTGGTAAAAATATGCATACTATTAAACGGCAACTGCACTATGTTTAAACAAAATAAATAAATGGTGTCTTGAAAACGGCTTTAAACTTTCTAAATCAAAACTAATTGTATACATTTTTGTAGAAAATATAAGCCTCATAAGCACCCAAAACTATCTTTAAATGGCACTCCCATCAAAGTTGTAAAGGAGGCCAAATTTTGGGGCCTAATTTTCGATTCCCATTTTACATTCCTGCCACATATTAAATCCCTTAAAGCTAAATGCCTGAAGGCACTCGATTTGTTAAAGGTTGTCTCCAATTCAAAGTGGGGAGGGGATCAAACTACTCTCCTTCACCTATATAGATCATTAGTGCGATCTAAACTTGATTATGGCTCCATCGTATATGGTGGAGCCTGCAAAAGCAACCTTAAACTACTTGATTCTCACCACCAAGGTCTAAGACTTTGTCTTGGATCATTTAGAACTTCTCCAGTTGATAGTCTCTACGACGAGGCAGATGAGCCTTCTCTTACCCAACGCTGTATAAAATTATCTTTACAATATATTACCAAACTATATTCTAACGAGTCTAACCCTGCATTTAACTGTGTCTTCAATCCTCTTTATGAGGATTTGTATAACAAAAAGTCTTTTCTTGTTCCGCCTTTTGGACACAGAATTAAACCATTCCTTTCTGCTGCCGGTATTGAGCTGGAGAATATATCTCCTTCTCGTCTTCTTACTTCTCCTCCTTGGCAATTGGTGAGACCAGCAGTTGACTTAACATTAACCACATTTAAAAGTTCAGAAACTAATGAGTTACAGTATAAGCAAAAATTGAGTCAATTAGGAAATAAATATAATACATATAAATCCTTATTTACAGATGGGTCCAAGGATGGTGGCGCAGTGGCTTGTGCCACTGTCATTGGATCCAGAACAATATCTTCTCGATTACGAGATAACAGCTCTATGTTTACAGCAGAAGCAAACGCCATAATAACAGCCTTAATATATACTCAAAAACACCCTAAATACAAACAATATATAATCTATTCAGATTCTCTTTCTTGCCTTCAAGCTATTAAAAATCTTTCTTGTAAACATCCACTTTTAATTCAAATTGATGAATTATATAATGATCTTGCTACTGGTCAATACGACATCGTCTTTTGTTGGTTACCCAGCCATGTGGCATTTCTGGGAACACAGTGGCTGATCTTGCTGCTAAGGCAGCACTCAATAAATCTGTGACATCTCTTCTTATTCCATACTCTGATTACAAGACTAGCATAAGAACCTACATCCGTGATCTAATGCAAAAGAAGTGGGACACCCAAGTAGGGATTAACAAATTACATGTAATAAAACCCTTTATTGGTTATACCTACTTGGGTTGTCAGTCCAGATTTGAAGAGGACACCAAGCGATGATGTCGCATTTGTCATTCAAGGTATACTCATGAATATTTGTTGAAAGGCGAAGATCCTCCGTTTTGCATCCCTTGTTATGAACGAATCACGGTCAAGCATGTCTTGCTTGACTGTATTGATTTTTCTATCACAAGGGATAAGTATTTCAATGTAAAAACTGTTAAGGATATTTTTAGTTGTGTTAATTTTCATTTAATTATTGAATTTTTAAAAGAAATAGAATTATTAGATAAATGTTGATGAATAGTTTGTAAATAGATGTATATTTTATTATTGGTGGTTTGGATAAGTAACTGAGATTATTAGTGGCTGTGCCCTTAAAGGGGGTTGAAGTATCGTAAAATTATTGTCCTCCTGAGAGGGTACGTAAGTCCCAAAACTTTCAAAGTCAATTTAAAGTTACCAGGATTTTAAACGTAGTATTCTTGTTATTTTAATTTTGGCTAACATTTCGCACAATCGCCAACAGCTGAAGGGATGTTGTAAATCCAACTAGGGTCCATGCAGGTAGCAAAGGTACTGTAAGTCCCCATGGTCCCTAGTAGGGTGATCTACCTTCAGTTGTTGGTGATCTATAGCCTATTTGTATATTGTGTTGTCCTCAATAAAAAATATGTTTCACATTTAATTACTAGTTTTACATTTGTATATGTGATATTCTTGTTGTTTTACTGTACTTCGTTGACAGGATTTTATACTCTATCTTTAATTATTGTTAATCTATATGTTGTTTTAGTCACGATGTGGCTGAAATATTGCCAAAGTGACTTTAAATTTTAACTCACTCACTCACTCACTATTGAGCAGTTGCGCTGCTCATGTTCTGATTTGCTGATACAGGTAGTCCCATAAGTGTTCTATCGGATTCCAGTCTATGTAAGCTCAGTATTATTTGTTACACTGCTTATACTGAGTCTAACAAACCCTAGTAG
Source organism: Haliotis rubra (assembly GCF_003918875.1). Lineage (NCBI taxonomy): Eukaryota > Metazoa > Mollusca > Gastropoda > Lepetellida > Haliotidae > Haliotis > Haliotis rubra. Next base: position 153,844 of record NW_025767337.1, on the reverse strand, counting down.
AAGGTCGCGTCAGCTAACCTTTTCAACTGACCAATCAGGACACAGCTTACCAAATCGCAAAAGTTGACTTTCACACAGACCTTTGAACTTTTACCTCGAAAAGGTTTTTTACTCGAACGATTCCGAATGCTATTTTTCCGTATGATTTCTTTCGACTGATGCACATGGAGCACGCCAAAACAGTGTGTAAACAGTCGCTGTCAATATTCAAGGGTGTCGTCTTGCGCAAATATTAGCTAATGGTAACCATGTCATCAGAGAGCCCTACGCGTATATATCGAACCCTAAACAGTAGCTGTTGGCTGATTGGTTTAATCCGTTCAGCTGTCTCGCATTTGATTGGACGGTCATAGGTCGCTCAAAAGGTTAACTGATGGGACCTTCCACTAGGGTTTGTTAGACTCAGGAAAGCAGTGTAACGAATATTACTGAGACTAAGTTTACTTAGACTGATGGCATTCATGTCGGGAGAACATGTCGGCTGCGGCAAAACAACGATGTTGGGGTTATAAAATCGTATAAAGCTATTTGCGGGCTTCTTTTGCAACCGGTGACACTGATAGTCTTTAACTTAGCTTCGGTTAGAATGCAAATACTATCAATTATCATATCTCGACAGCACTGTCTAATAGTAAGATCGCAGATAAAGATCTTCGTTTAGTGCTGTGAGAACTCATCAAATACAACTCAATGAAACAAGATTTTCGGACAGAAGAAGAGACAAAAATATTCATAGAACAGGGGACAGAACAAGCGCAACAAGCATTACTTACCAAAACCATATAGTGAGTGAGTGAGTGAGTTAATATTTAACGTCACATCGGCAATATCTCAGCCATATCGTGACGAAAACAATTTTTACAATATAAAGAGAGAACACTTTGAAGATTAAAACCTGTCGACGATGGACAGTAAAAAGACTAGAGAATCACAGATATGAATAAAACTAGCGAGCAAAGTTAAAACATTTCAATTAAAGAGGACAATACAATATAAAACACGGGCTATAGATCGCCAACAACTGAAGGTAGATCACCACAGTAGGAACCATGGGGACTTACATTACCTTTGCTACCTGCATGGGCCCTAGCTGGATTTACACCATCCCTTCAGCCGCTGGCGATTGTAGGAAAATGTAGCCGGCAGTTAAAAGAATTAAGATACTACGTTTAAAATATGGTACATTTACATTTTACTTTGAAAGCTTTTGGACTTACGTACCCTCCCAGGAGGACAATAACTTTACAGTACTTTAATCCCCTTTGAGGGTACAGCCACTAACAATCTAAGTTACTAATCTAAATTACCAATCTGTAAAATATATCTATTTACAAAACGCATTAATCAGAATTCATCAAACAAATCAATTTCTTTTCAAAAACGAATAATTAAATGATAATGAACATTGGTAAAAAGATCTTTCATTGTTTTTACATTGAAATATGTATTCCTTATGATGGAGAATTCAACACAGTCAAGCAGGACATCACAAGGGATACAAAACCAAAACCATATAAATAATAGGAGATTAACAATGAATTGTTTCCTCAATATGCATTTGTATCGACTGTATTTTTGGTCGTGTGGTGTAGTCAGTGTAATGCAGTTCAAATTAAGTGGAACTTCGATTGATGTGCTTCTGGTAAATTTGACCTGTTTTTTTTATGGGGCTGTGCAGCATAATTGGGATGAAAGTTCTTGATGAGGGCGGGTTGCGGCCGAACTCTCATTCCCTATAGTACTGTATACCCCCCTTTGTAAAACATACAATCATAATAATAACAACGGAGCTGAGCTAAAGATGGTTTCACTGAATTAATGTTTATACCATAGAAGTACTTTTCACATATAAATTGCTCTTCTGAAAAAGGAATATGTGTACGAACAAGTATTTTATTTAAGCTGGTTGTTAGTTATGTTGGAAACAGTCTTTACATCTCAGGTGTACAAGTGACAGTAATATGCTTTGTTTCCTACCCCTTGTTCAATCCATACAGAAACAAGCCTTAATCTATTAACTGTGTTTTTAACAGAGTAGCCCAGGTATTTTTGCTTCTAGTTTCACTAGCAGTTTGGTCAAGGTTATATAGCATTTTATATGTTTTCAATGCTGAGTGACATAATTGCACAAAAAAAACTTTTAACCAATAAGAAATAGAACGTTTAACAGTATAAACACATATAGGAAATCTGCCAAATTGCCCTAAAACACAATTAGTTGGTGTCCATCGTCTTACATCAATAAAACGTTATAATGCATGTAAATGTACCTTTTCTATACAATCATATTTATGAAGACCCCATATTTCACACCAACAAACAATATAGGCAATATTTTAGTATCAAATACTATAAAGTACATATAATTACACAATAGTACTTTTTTGCCCTTAAAAGCTAAATCATCTGTAGATAAGTGCGTGAATAACAGACCTAAATAGTTGCATGAGGTAGTAATTTGTCATGGAGAGCGTTACAGACACTTATTTTATCTTTTGAGTTCTCCGCCATTTTTAAAAGCTTTTGTTTGAGATATAAATTTACCATTTTGTGTACTATGAATTAATACGATACAAATAATAATACACGAACGATCATTATTTTTTTCTCTCAATACAGTTCGCTACAAATTAATTAGTGTGTTGTGGAACACACGGACTAGTATTTACAGACTAAGCAAGAGTTTTTCAGAGAGGCAAATGCCCTACCACATCAGGATGATTCAGGAGGGTCAACTCAAGGCATAAGTACGAATGTCTTCATAGGTCAGACAGGGTGAATGATCATTATGATTAGTGAAACGTGGTCAAATGTGGGGAACTCGAACCAGTGTTTAATCCATGAATAAAACATCTATAGTACTACATACATATTTGTTGTCTTCATAATGACTTTATTATAAGTTTGAGGTGTTGTTTTCTCTCGACAATAATCAGTAGCAGTTTTCGTAAATGCAGTTCAGTGCAATGTATTCATCATCAACTGGCTGATGTGCTCGCTGTGTTAAACCAACCACCCGGGCCCGACTGTTGCATACGTGACACGAATTCAGCATTGAAAATGTTATGACACATTGTAACATACTAGTATTTGTAACTGCATTATATATGTTATTATAATTGATGGCTAGATTGCCAAATTGCTAACATCTGAAGGGATGGTGTAAATCTACAGTTTAAATGTTTTAGATTTGATTACTGGTTTTTCGTTTCTAACTGTGATAATCTAGTTATTTTACTCTCCTTCGCTGACAGAGTCTTATAAATTACCTTTATTAACTATGAAAGTATAACTTGCTTTTAGTCACGATATGGCTGAAATATTGCCGATGTGGCTTAAAATCTTAACTCACTCACTCATCAGTATATTGAAACAAATATATCTCAGATATATATATAAGTCTGATCTCTTTCCCTCTTCTCTCTCTCTGACACAAACACACACGTGACCGCTCATTCACACATATGTATAAATATATCCGATACAACAAGATGATTTCAACTTGTCACACTTACCACCACCATTTCTGTGACACAGGTAGGGGAATCTCCAAAGTGAGCCAAGGCCAACTGCATACCCAAGGAGGGACAGAATGTACTCTCTCTTCCTGGACCATTCCTCTCTGGTTCTTACTCGGTCATTCTTTTCGTTGGTGGACTTTTGACATCCAGCGTTCAGAAACACGTCATTCTCCGACATGACAGAGAGTCTATGTACAACCCTACCGTCGCTCGCGACCACTCCTGTACTGCGCGTCAATCTGGCTAAGTCAGGGATTGGTTGTCAACATTTTACGCACAACTGAATCCAATGTATATGTATATAATTGGGCTGGTAAGTAGGAAATTTCCAACATCAAATAACGTTTCACGACAAGTGGAAAGCAGATTTTCATTAGAAAACCACCACACATCAAAATCAATCAAACGCACTGGAATTTGGTGTCATGAATAGCAAGTGTATAAGATTCAATGGGTTGCAGAGCTGGCAAAAACCCATGTTTGTTAGTAAACTGGATGGTTCTTCTACACTACTCGATTCTAGTATAAGTACAACTGTCACTCGATCCGGAACAGTATCTTCTAGATTACCCAATGACAGTTTAATTTTCACAGCAGAAGCAAACGCAATACTAACAGCTCTTAAGTATATTAATAGACACCCTAAATATAAACAATATCTATATTTTTTTCAGACTCTCTTTCGTGACTTCAGGCTGTAAAAAATCTTTCTTGTAAACATCCACGAAATAATTAAATTATGTAATGATCTTGCTACTGACCAACACCACATCCTCCTCAGTTGGTTACCCAGCCATGTTGGCATTTCTGATAACACAATGGCCAATGTTGCTGCTAAGGCAGCACTCAACAAATCCGTGACACCACTTCTCATCCCATATTTATATAAGCATGTCCTGCTTGACTGTATTGACTTTTCCATCACAAGGGATAAATATTTCAATGTCAAAACGGTTAAGGACCTTTTTTACTAATGTTAATTATCATTTAATCTTTGACCTTTTTAAAGTAAATAGAGTTGTTAGATAAATTTTGATTACAATAACTTGTGCAAACAGATACATGTTTTGCGATTAATAGTTTAAACAAGTGATATCTTTAGTGGCTGTATCCTCCATAGGTCCGTTTACATTTACTTTTCGATTTCTCCTCACCTATGTCAATAATTGTCAAAGAAATCATCACAAGTACAGTTTGGATAGTGATACAATGTCCGTGGGTAATTCGTTGTATTCCATTTATGTTTAGATCTGTTTGTTGTAAGAGGATTTGCAGTTGGGTAGCTTTTCCAAACATCACTTTTCGAATGTGGGCATTGGACAGAACATTCATGAAAAATAAAATGATTAATTGGTCCGCGAAAGCATCAGGCCAGGCTATTAAGAATTAAGATTTGAAGTCAAATGATATCATGGTACCACTTTTTTAGATCAGATGCAGGTTTCTGTTCACTATGCACAATTTTGGAACAGTCGATTTCTTCAGTAAATAGAATCAAATCAAAGGAAATATGACACGTTGCTGTGATTGAGGGTGATTAGGATGGACCATTATATTCATGAGCCATTGTTAACTCCTTTATCCTCCTATGGTCCAAATTACCTAAGGTCGGTGGAGTGTATAATGTTTGTGTGTACCACAGCACTCACTCATTTACAGGCCCTCATGCAAGACCGTGTAATATGATGAATCTCATGGTTAATGACAACAGATGATTTTTTGCAGATCTGAATTGTTTTTCGTTATCTAACATGACCTAGTTTACTGCCTTTCATCAAGATTTCAATCTGCTCCAAAGTATATTATTTTTTGGAATTACATTGCATGTACATTTATTGCTCTTGTTCCGAGCTCTAATTGGGTTTATACTTCTCATCTTGATTGCATTTGTGTCAGTCATTGTATATTTACTCATTTACATTTTGCTCTGCGTAATTTCATCGACCACATTAGGGATATATCGCCTAGTTGGACACACATTATGAACTTATCAATTTACAAATACTACGAGTGACTACGAATGTGAATTTCGGTCAATGGGTGCAGTGACAACAACAGCTTGACAAAGATCTTGACTCTCTACTAAGCCTTTTCTCCTTAAGACATTTTCCAGATCACCATAATAGGCATGCTGGAGGTTCTAAAATTTCTTTCTTTGCATGCTTTTATTATTTTCTACGAAGAGCAAGCGAATGTCTCCTGGTCAAGGTAACTTGAACAACATCATGACAATACATGTTGTTTTGAAAATCATTATCAGAAATAATGATAAAAGTACCGGGAATTCCCGTATTCAGGCCCGCGCGAAATGTAGTCCATGGGCATAAATACGGGATTTTTTTTCCGTATTTAAGCTCATGGGCTAAGATTTGGATTTAATTCTTAGGTGATTAGATTAAGGTCCCTTTCCAAAGTGAGTGAGTGAGTGAGTGAGTGAGTTTAGTTTTAACCTGCACTCAGCAATATTCCAGCTATATGGCGGCGGTCTGTAAATAATCGAGTCTGGACAAGACAATCCAGTGATCAACAGCGTGAGCATCGATCTACGCAAAACATTGGGAACCGATAACATGTGTCAACCAAGTCAGCGAGCCTGACCACCCGATCCCGTTAGTCGCTTCTTACGACAAGCATAGTCGCCTTTTGTGGCAAGCATGGGTTGCTGAAGATTATTCTACCCCGGATCTTTACGGGTCCCCTTTCCAAAGGCATGGCGAAGCTCGACATTTTCAACTTTAGTAGTGCTGTGCGAGGTTATAACGATTACAGAACATTTTGGACAGCGGTTACAGGGCAGCTATTAGAGACAGACATTGAACATCTTGACCCCGATAATGTGCATGCAGTTGCAGTTAAATTGAACCATATGGTCATTGGTCATATTCTACATGTGCGAGAGCAAAGCAGTGTGTGTAATTTCTTTGTAAGAAGAGTCATTCAAGTGCAGGTACATGGCAATATATAATGATCCTACTTTGTGTTCTTTGTGTTCTATATTCCCACAACTATAAGAATGTAACAGTTCTGTAATAACTATTCTTCCACTCCCAGCATCTCCTGAAAATGATGTATATTCACAAGCCTTTTAGTCAGAAACACCAACATGTGAATACCATATGTTGCACGTACTTTTAGTCATTTACCGTTATATTCATGTGTAATAATATATCCGCGTCTAAACGTGATGCTTATGTATATGCGCATATATATCTTCATTACATAATCGTTGCATGCGCCATTAACATTACGTAATGTGGAAAACTACGAATTCATAGTCAAGAACATATTTCGCGTACGTGATCATACACGTTCGAAACTATGCAATGCGTGAATTATAAGCTGGATAATGAGAAATAATGCCTTACAATAATTGTGAAACTTTCCCTTGTCTTTTTGTCAGTATGAATTGTGGTATGCCGACATATTTCTGAATTGGGTACTGAGCAAGATCATATCAAGATGTGATCCGTCAACTGTTGGACGCGTTTCATGTAAGTTTTATGACGATAAGAAACTGAGAAGGCCCACGATACTTCAGCACAACATACATAAACAAACACTGGATTACAACAGAAAGTTCCAAAGTACTGTGTAATTAACTTTCAGTTCCCATTCGATGCCTCAATTGTTAAGTAGTCACGACTCAAAACAAAATGAGTTTTGTTTCTCACCAACATATCAACATAGACAAATTCATTTTCAAACTCAGCACTCCAGAGGTACATGTAAAATACACGCTTCTCAGAAAAAAACCCGCATGGGATAAAATGAGAATGTTGATTTTCTTTTTTCAAGAAACATTCAACACAAATGCAACATCATTGACTGAACGGTCTATTCGGCAAACTGAACTGTTTTAAACTATTTATACGGCAAATCTTAACTGAATGGAATTTTAACATCATATTGAGTATGCTCATTTAGCATGAGATGGATGGCAGAGAAAATGATATCCCATATCTATCAAAAGCATTCAAGGACTGTTTCATAAATGCATCCCAATAAGGACACTTAGGCTAGTGTGAGGTTCTGTGAACTAGCTATTGTGATGTATAAAATATAAGGACAACTTAGGTTAGTGTCTAACGACAGTGTACTTGGGATGCAAGCAAGACATTTCAAAGGCGAGTTCCGCATATTTTGAATTCTTTTCCTGAATCTTGCCCATCACGGTGCTGTCAAAAAGGGACAGAAAATTCAATGATTATTATCATTATTATTTATTTATTTATTTCTATTTTTAATTTTTTTCATATTTATTTTATTTGTTGAGTTTTGGTGGGGGGATACGCAAATGTCCCTAAGAAGATTCGCAGCTATCTCTCTCCTGACAGTAATGAATGTTCATGACTCCATCTGGAGTACGCTTTCGGAAAGAATTGTTGTTTATTTGGGCTGTGGGCTGAGCTAATAGTTAAGCATTCGTTCGTTGAATAATAGATGTCGAGTAGATAATAGAAAAATGTCGCTGTAAATAGACTGCTGAACCAAAGCGTATAAACAAACAAGAAATATTCGATGGGGACAAACAAGACGGCTTTCATATCTGTCATGACTTACGCTGGTTCTTGTTCTTCAGGTTCATTCTCCACTAAACTTGCACATTAACAGTATCTGACGTCTTTGTGAATTTATAAGAATATTTAAACGATCTTTTAACATTCTTTTTATATTGGAACTACAGCAAAGGTGTATACAAATAAAAACATATCACAATCACCTCGTAGGAGGGGGACCCACTGGGTTGTCAGTCCAGATTTGAAGAGGTCATCCTACGACGATGTCGTATTGGCCACACAAGATATACTCATTAGTACCTGGAAGGTGAGGATCCTCCGTTTTGTGTCCCTTGTGATGAAAGAATCACGGTCAAGCATGTCCTGCTTGACTGTGTTGAATATTCCATCACAAGGGATATCTATTTCAAATCACGAACTATATATACTGAGTTAAAAAAGAAACTTCACATTCTTTCTGCAGGGCACTATAAAAGAAGAAGAGATGGTTAAATTGTTATTATTGCATTGCTGAGATCTGTGTGATGTACTCGACACACTGGCAGTGCCATAATCAGTTCCATAAGGCTACACCGCCGTTCCAAAACAGGGGTATACAGAATGTGTCACAAGAATAAAAATGCGAAATTTCTCAGTTCAATATCGTGTATGGCCGCCCCGCGCATTCACCATTGCCAAACACCGTCTCCTCATCGACTGCCTGATGCTAGTGAACACGTGGTTGGGGATTCTGCGCCATTGCTCTTGCAAGGCAGCGCCAAGTTCCTGCAAATTCTGAGGTTAGTTCCTAAGACCACGAAGCCTTCTCCCAAGTGCATCCCAAACGTGCTCTATTGGATTAAGGTCAGGGGACCTCGATGGCCAGTCCATGACGTTGATTCCAGCGTTTTGAAGGAAATTTCGTGTCAACATCGCGGTATGCGGCCGAGCATTATCATGTTGGAACTGTAGACCTGGGCCATGAGCCGCCATGAAAGGAACTAGTTCAGGGGTGAGCACCTGGTGGCGGTAAGCAGCAGCTGTGAGGTTCCCACGGATGACCAGCAGTCGGGAACGGTTGTTCCCACAGAAAGCACCCCACAACATGCAACTTCCGCCCCCGAATCTGTCGACTTCCTGTACACAACATTGGACATACCGTTCACGACGTCGTCTCCAGACTCTATACCTGCCGTCCGCGAATCTGAGGGTAAACCTGGATTCATCGCTAAAGACGACTCGATTCCAGTCCCTCTGGGTCCATCGGAGGTGTCGTTGGGCCCACAGCAGACGTTGACGTTGATGAAACGGCGTCAATATTGGCCCACGATATGGACGTCGAGAATAGAGATTAGCAGCCCGTAACCGATTTCGAATGGTCTGTGAGGACATCTCAGCCCTGGTTCGTGTAGCTGGCAGAAATCTGTCACGCAGGTGACATAGGACGATTTGACGGTCTTCTGCTCGTGACGTCACACAGTGGTGCCAGTTTGTTGTAGACGACCTCGCAAGTCATACACAGTACGACGGCTGCATCCCATTGCTCTTGCGACGTCAATAACTGATCTTCCCGCTTGCAACATGCCAACGGCACGTTCACGTTGCACATTTGACAATCGTGGCATTTCAAGTACCGTTAGAACTGTGGTTTAAAAGTGTGTGGTTTTTTAGGCCAATGCAAACACGTGCATATGAAGAAAACTTCGATGCGAAGATCACGTGATCGACTGCACGTGCAAAACCTGATTTGGCACTAACGAGGAATGGATGGGTTTGAGTTGGTTTTGCTAACGTTTTTCTAGAGTCGAAAGATAGGGATCCCATTTCGGATACATGGATGTATCATCAGAGAAAAATTATTCATTATTTTTCAAATTACATTTTGTGAAGTTTCTTTTTTTGACTCAGTATATGAAGGATCTTTTTAATAATGTCAGTTCTCATTTAATTATTGCATTTCTATATGAATTAGATTTGTTAAATGATTTGTAAATAGATAAATGGTATTTTAGACATGGTAGTATAAATTTGCAACTGCGATTGTTAGTGGCTGTATCCTCGAAGGGGGGGGTTAAAGTATCGTAAAATTATTGTCCTCCTGAGAGGGTACGTAAGTCCCAAAACTTCCAAAGTTAAATCTTTGCTGACTCGATTTTTAAACGTAGTATTTTGTTCCTTTAAAATTCGGCTAATCTTTTCTTACAATCGCCAGTGGCTGAAGGGATGTTGTAAATCCAACTAGGGTCCATGGACCCTAGTGTGGTGATCTACTTTCAGTTCCTGGCGATCTATAGCCCATTTTTATATTGTATTGTCCAGAAATAATGTTCTACTTTTAAAGATATATGCTAGCTTGTTTTAACTCAATCTGTGATAATCTAGTAGTTTTACTGTCCTTCGTTGACATGGTTTTATATATTATATGTATGTATTATGAATTTAGAACTAGTTTTAGTCACGATATGGCTGAAATATTGCCGATGTGACTTTAAATCTTAACTCACTCACTCAAGCATCACTCGTAGGAGGGGTGCAAGGCATGTATGCTGATCCAACGCAATGCTGTTATGTGATTGTTCTTTTGTCTTTGGCAGTGCGTATTTAAGTTTTTTGTTGATCAATTTGTCTATTTACAACTGTCTGAAATGCTCTAATTTGGACCAATATTCTAATAAATATTTATGTGTAACCCTGAACATCAGAGTTTGTGTTGTGTTTTGTTTTTTTACACCAACTCATATGTCTTAAAATATGTCACCAGATACGTTACACACTTTCAAGCGCTCATAGAATTCCTCTTAACAGCAATAGGAAAGTTAGTTCTGAAGCTTGGGTAGGTCAAAACAACAGCTACATATCCGCAAAGACATACTTACATACTTTATTACGAAAGTAACAATCATGGTAAGATCTTTTGAAACATCGTCTGTCACTTTAGATTTTGACCAGATACGTTACCAAGTAATCGATTATAAGTCCCCTCAACTGACTGTTCCAGGTGAGAAGACAACATGAGTTACTCTCATTAGACCTTCGCTCAATCGAGAGCACAGGATTTTACGTGACTGCCCTGAACAGTTGCAATGAAATGGATTATGAAATTAAGTTAACCAGATACGTTACAACCAGATATGTTACCATGTTTGAAAAAGTAACTACTGCGCCTGCCTAACTTCAGGAGTATTTTAACTGGATGATAGCATCATCTGCTAGTCCACTTCCGGCTGTCATGAGAGCAGAGGAACCTGTCTTGTCATCGTTTGATATGTGTCCACTCAAATCACAAAATCTTTCCATAAATCGTTAAATTTTATCATACGTAAGGTCAACAAAACACCTTTTTTAACCCTTTGTGTTAATTTTGAATGTAATTTAATGTCTTTTGTTAGTAAATAATCAATGTTTATATAGCAGTCGGTTGAAGGAAATCTAACGTTAACGTATCTGGTTTTATTGGTCACGTATGGGGTAAATATTGTATTTGGTTGAGTTAGAATAACGTAAAAAAGTTTCATGTTTAATAACAAAATGATAAATACCATAATGTAATACGACACATTATGTATTTCAATCACATTGACATAGGTACATATGATGTTTTTTACAAATTTAACGTATTTGGTTTTTCACTGAAACATAACTGGTAAAATAAGAAAATCAACTTTAAGGTAACATTCTAATAATTCGATATGATTTCACTATCAATAAAGAATATTTGCCTTTAGAATGTGCAGAAAATACAGTGACCAATAAGATACAGTTGGTGTCTCATGTGAGTCGATCTTAGCCCCGAGTATCTGTGAAACATTTCTATAACATAACTGTAATAATGTTCAGACCCAATTCCTCATATGAGAAATCAAGCAAACTACACAGAGTTCATTCAGTCTGTCACGGGCATTTTAGTGTCACACTTACTTTTTATGATTGTAAATCATGTAAAATTCTTAGTCTTAAAGAATTAAACTGTTAAATTGTTGCGTGATATCTCTTCGTTATATATAGGACCATATTGGAGATGCACTCGTAACATTACCTATGGATGTACACCAAGTTTCCGAGTTCTTGACCTTGAAGGACTGACGTGTGTTTCTGACAGGTACCACTGCTGAGGCAGGAAATGCTCATCTTTATGCGACAAGAATTAACCTGTCGACAATAAGGCCTGAATAGGGCTAGCAATCGCATTTACTCATGTTATGCAGGTAATCCAAACAGAACTAAATATATCATTTCACGGCGTAAATGTATCATTTGAAGGCGTAAATTACTGTATCATATGTAGATGAATGCACTGTTGGCACAGCCACGACTCGGCCGGAGGTAGCTGTTGGAGTCGTTTATTTCAAACTTGTGTAAGTGGTCAATGAATGGTCCTGTGAATGAATGTAGATCACAATGTTAGGATGACTCGGTTTAAAAGATTTTTAACTCGATAATAAAATTCAAATTATATTCACAAAAACATCTTTTAATCAAATACTGAACAATTTGTTCGTAGAATTTGTTTGTAGCAGAGTTCTCCAGAACTAAGGTCTCCCAACCAGGCTTATCAGTACGTTAACTATTCTATTGCGACATAATGATGCTACATTTATTATATTTGGGGTTACACTTTCTCAGTAAAGTACATATACTTGTAGTTTTGTTGGGTTGAGTGCCATCCGGGATTCGAACCCACACCCTCAGAGTCAGGCACCTATTCGCCAGCACACAAAGTCAGCCGCCTAGTCCGCTGAGCGGATCGGACTCAACCCAACAAAAGTACAAGAAGCTGTACTGTACTAAGAAAGTGTAATCCCAAATATAATATATGTTACATTTGGCCCATTGTTATATGGCATTGTGCAGTCACATAATCATGTTGTATAATATGTATTATAAATGAATTTGGTGTTTCTTTGTACATCCTTGCAATATTGGTATTTATTGTATGTATTTGCATTATTTGTGTCACGTACCACCGTTTGTGGGTTTTCGAGAAATGATGATGATGAAGTTGTTGTTGTTCTGCCCCACTGCACAGTGGCGGAAACAATAACATGTACTACAAATGTTCTCAATAAAAAATGTATTTGCGTGTCACTGTGCCCCTCGCGAAGTCCACATTCAAATTCGGCTAGCTTGTTTACATTTGTTATGACTGTTGCCAACGTTGTACGACATATTATTCTTCTATGCCTATTAAATAAATATACGATTTGCAAGCAAATCAGTGCTTACTCATGCACGTACCACATCAGTGGACGTATTTGATACGTAAAACAGAACACTCACTGAACACACTCACAGTACCGCGGTATGTCATGTCAAAACACGTGGAACGTGTGCAGCCTTTGTTGTTCAAATTATCTTGTGTGAATATGCCTCACTGAGATTTTCCGGCTTTCAATTTTATAAAACTTTAGTCTCTTAATAATTTAAGTGTGATTTACGGTTATGCAGGCGCAGTGCATATAGATACTGGTAGAAGGAACTATGTTTGAACTTTTCAGTATCGTTTCATGTAATTTACTTGTAGCGTATTTCAAGGAAATCTAACTACATCATAAGATGGAGATTTCAAATTCTTAATGTGAGTGAGTGAGTGAGTTATTATTTAACAATATTTCAGCCATATCGTGACGAAAACACTTGACATTGAAATAAAATATATACAGAGATTATAAAACCTGTCGACAAAGGACAGTAAAGCAACTAGAATATCACAGATATGTATGTAAAACTAGTAATTGAATCTAAAACATTTTAACTATAGGGGACAACACAATATAAAAATGGGCTATAGATCGCTAACAACTGAAGGTAGATCACCATACTAGGAGCCATGGGGACTTACAGTACATTGGATTCCTGCATGGGCCCTAGCTGGATTTACATCATACCCTCAGCTGTTAGCAATTGAGATATATCTAGCCATACATTAAAATTACACATATTCTACGATTAAAAAACGGAAAGTTGAAATTTACTATGAATGTTTTGGGACTTACGTACCTTCTGGGGGACAATAATTTTACAGTACTTTAACCCCACTCGATGATACAGCCACTAACAATCTGTGTTACTTATTCAAACTTCCAATCATAAAATATTTAGCTATTTACAAATCAGTTAACAAATTTAATTCTTTTAAAAAAGCAATAATTAAATGAGGACTTATATTAGTGAAAACATCCTTCATAGTTCGGGATTTGAAATAGATATCCCTTGTGATGGAGTACTCAACACAGTCAAGCGAGACATGTTTGACCGTGATTCGTTCATCACAAGGGATACAAAACGGAGGATCCTCGCCTTTTAATAGGTACTCATGAGTATATCTTGTGTGTATCGTCGTATGATGACCTCTTCAAATCTGGACTGACAACCCAAGTAAGTGTAACCGATATAGGGTTTTATTTCATGTAATTTATTGATACCTACTTGAGTGTCCCATTTCTTTTGCATCAGATCACGGATATAAGATCTTATAGCAGCTTTGTAATTAGAGTATGGGATCAGAAGTGGTGTCACAGATTTGTTGAGTGCTGCCTTAGCAGCAATATCAGCCATTGTGTTCCCAGAAATGCCAACGTGGCTGGGTAACCAACAAAAGACGATGTCGCATTGGCCAGTAGCAAGTTCATTGTACAATTCAATAATTTCTAATAAAAGTGGGTGTTTGCAAGAAAGATTTTTAAGAGCCTGAAGACACGAAAGAGAATCTGAAAAGATGATATATTGTTTATATTTACGGTGTTAATTATTATATTTAAGAGCTGTTAGTATTGCGTTTGCTTCTGCTGTGAAAATTGAACTGTCATTGGGTAATCTGGAAGATATTGTTTTGGACCCAATGACAGTGGCTGAAGCAACCGTGCCACCATCCTTGGACCCATCTGTAAATAAGGATTTATATGTATTATATTTACTTTTTAATTGATTATATTCTTGTTTATATTGTAATTCCTTAGTTTCTCCTTTTTTAAATGCTGTTAATGTTAGGTCAACTTGTGGCCTAGCCAACTGCCAAGGAGGAGAAGAAAGAAGACGGGAAGGAGATATATTTTCCAGCTCAATGCCGGCAGCAGTAATGAATGGCTTAATCCTGAGCCCAAGAGGCGGGACAAGCGAAGATTTCTTGTTATACAAATCCTCGTAAAGAGGATTAAAGATGCAGTGAAATGCAGGATTAGACTCGTTAGAATATAGTTTTGTAAGATATTGTAAAGATAATTTTATACGTCGTTGGTTAAGAGAAGGCTCGTCTGCTTCGACGTAGAGACTGTCAACAGGAGAAGTTCTAAAAGATCCAAGACAAAGTCTTAGACCTTGGTGGTGGACAGAATCAAGTAGTTCTGGGTCTTTATGTGGTTTATATTTACGGCAGAAATGTATGCAATTAGTTTTTGATTTAGAAAATTTAAAGCCATTTTCAAGACACCATTTATGTATTTTATTTAAACACAACTGTAGTTGCCGTTCAATAGTATGCATATTCTTACCGCGACAAGAAATGTTAATATCATCCACAAATAGTGATCCATCAATTGAATCGTTTAAAACCTTGGATAAGCTGTTGATCTTAATGCTAAATAAAGTGATAGACAAAATACTTCCTTGGGGGGACACCCTGATCCTGATTATAATGGTCAGACAGGGTTGAACCCACTCGGACTTGAAATTGCCTGTCTGTTAAAAACTGTGATATAAAAAGAGGCAAACGGCCTCTCAAACCAAAATCATGTAAATCCTTCAAAATGCCATGCTTCCAGGTTGTATCATAAGCTTTCTCAAGATCAAAGAAAATTGATACAGCATGTTGTTTATTTACTATAGCATTTTTAACAAAGGATTCTAAACGAACCAAATGGTCAATGGTACTACGATTTTTCCTGAAACCACATTGAAAATTTGTTATAAGGTTATTGGTTTCAAGATACCAAGTTAATCTATTATTCACCATACGTTCCATGGTTTTACAAACACAGCTAGTTAGAGAGATCGGCCTGTAATTCGACGGATCTGTATGATCCTTGCCAGGTTTTGGTATTGGGACTACAATGGCATTACGCCATGAAGGAGGAAATTCTCCATATTTGGTCAAATATATCTAAAAGTGTCATCAGACATGGTTCCGGTAAGTGTTTCAGTAGCTGGTAATGTATATTGTCATCACCCGCTGCAGTGTCATGAGCTTACTCAAGAGCAGTATGTAGCTCATGTAATGAAAACACTTCATTATAATCTTCACCGTTATGTGATTCGAAATTAAGTTTTGTCTTTTCCTGTTGCTTCTGATATCTCTGAAACTCAGCGACATAATTTCCCGATGATGAATTTTTGGCAAGAGTTTCGCCAATTTTATCTGCAATTTTAGATTTGTCAGTTATTACATTATCACCATCTTTAAGATGGTGAACAGCAGATTTTGCACCTTTGCCTTTAATTCTTTGAACCATGTTCCATACTCTGGACATTGGCGTACGTGAATTAAGTTTGGAGACGTAATTTCTCCAAGATTGTCGTTTGTTTTGTTTAAAGGTACGACGCGCCTTTGCATTGAGTATTTTAAATTTATTTAAGTTATGGACAGTTGGATGATGGCGGAAATAACGCTCTGCCTTTTTTCCTCGCTTTTCTGGCTTGTCTACAATGTGTATTAAACCATGGTTTTCGTACATGTGGAGTCGTAGAGGACTTTGGTATACACTCATCAGCTATGTCATTTAAAACGTCAGCAAAAGTTTGAATGGGATCAGTTATATCACTGAAACATTCAGGTCGCCGTTTCGATTTACATATAGTTTATTATAAAGACCAGTTAGCCTTCGAAAAGGTCCATCTTGTATACGATGGAGAATCAGATGGAGTTATTTCTGAAAGGATAGTTGGGAAGTGGTCACTTCCACAAAGGTCATTATGAACAGACCAATCAAAATCATTCAGGAGGTTAGAATCTGCAAGAGACAAATCCAGAGAAGAATAAGTGCCAGTTGCAGGATGCAGATAGGTGCTTGAATCATCATTAAATATGCACAGGTCATTATTGGAAATGAAATCTTCAATTACCCTGCCTTTAGTGTTAGTACTGGGTTGTGACCGTTTAGGTCACCCATAATAACACATGGCTTTGGGAGTTGATCATAGAGTGATTGAAGATCAGTCAGCTGAAGGTTCGATGAAGGCGGAATATACAGAGAGCATAACGTAAATGCTACACACAGAGTAAGTCGCACTGCAACAGCTTGGAGATTAGTGTTAAGAGTAACAGGGCTGTGAATAACATTCTGCCGTATAAGGATAGTAGAACCTCCAGTGGCTCTATCACCTGGAGGGGAAAAATAATGATAGGCTTCAAACTGACGTAAGTTAAAATTATCTGTCTGTTTCAGATACGTCTCTTGCAGACAGAACGCTGATGGTGTAAAATCCTGGATTAATAGCTGTATTTCATTAAAATTTGTCCGGAGTCCTCTACAGTTCCAATGCACGATATTGGTAGACATACCTATCTTTTAGGCGGATTTATTAGGGATCTACCCCGCACCGTTTTCGAGGGCGACAAGCTATGTGCCCTAGAATGGACGTTTTCGGACACGTCCATGTCCTCAAGTGATCCGTATTTGTTAAATAAGTTGATTTTATCATCTGACCCCTTGGGGGCTCTGCCACTTTGTTTCTTTGAATCTGGCTTCAGTTTGCCTTTGTGTTTAATGATTGGTTGAACGTTTGGCGTTGATTGAGATCTTTGAGTTGACTGAGAAGTGTCACGGTCATAAGATGGTTCTGATTGGATTTGGGGCGTACCAGGAAGTGGTTCTGCAGTTTGTGTAGATATTGCAGGTGAGAATATCAGAGGAGAATCAGATTTAACCCAGGTCAAGGTTGTCTGACAGCATGCAGATGATTTTGTTATTCTAGTTAACGCTTCTGACGGTGTTCTGGTGATAGAAGCATAGCTCTCTTTATGCTCGGAGCTTTGAACTAGTTTTTTTGCATCTGCAAAAATAATGTTTTGGGTGAATTTGATTTGATTTATCTCCATTTGTCGTTTCCAAACAGGACAGCTTTTAGAGTAAGAGGAATGATCCCCTGCACAGTTTGTACATTTTTTGACAGTACTGTCACAATCTTCTGTTGTATGTGTATTCTCACCACAGTGAGCACATACAACAGACAATGTGCAAGTATTTACGCCATGACCGAACTTTTGACATTTGAAGCACCTAAGAGGGTTCGGAATGTACGTGCCAACATTGATGTTACAATATCCTGCCTTTAGAGATTTTGGAGCATTTGGTGTAGAAAATGAAAACAGGTAGGTATTTGTTTTTTATAACAGTATCGTTTTTCCTGGTTGTGAAACGTTTGACATAGAGTACGCTTGATCTTTCATCTCAGAGACGATGTCAAGTTCCGACATATCTGCAAACAATCGATCACGGTCTCTGATGATTCCCTTGCTCGTGTTTAATGTTTTATGAGCTGTGACGGTGACCGGAACGCTGACAAACGATTCTGTACTCATAAGGTTGATTGACTGTTGCTTTTTTCCGCACTCAACTAGCAGCGCACCCGAACGTAAGCGTTTAATGTTCTTGACATCCCCAGCAATACCTTGAATACCCTTAGATACTGCGAAAGGGTTCAACTTTAACGGCGTCTTGTCAAGAGTCTCAATCACAAGGAAACGTGGCCAATATTCAATCGATAGGGACGGTCTGTGGTCAGTATCAACAGGATCAGTGTCGAGTGGACGTTTTGTTTTTTTAATGGGGGTTTCGTATGCCATGGTTAGTTTTTAATGGTTCATCATCCGAGCTCCCCACCCACCACGGAGTATCACAAGGACAATGCTAAACACAAGTGGGTCTCCAACTTGCAGCACCAAGAATACTCGGATGATATACTCAAGCAGAAAAACTAAAAGATTATTTTTTCCACCAGATTGGCCCATGAGCCATCGCCTTCTGGCACCAGCATCTAGGCAAATTTCTACTTTTCAAACGTTTCAAAAAGCAGTGTAGAGATAATAAACATACAAGAACAATAAGTTTTAAAATGTGTATACAAAACCCAGCCAAAAAGTGAATACCCTTAGAGCAATGAGAAAGGGAGTGCTCAGGGCTCGGCATGACCAGCCGATTGGTTGAACCGGGCCCATTCAACCACCTGTCTAGGTGAAGTAAGGGCCGACGTGGTGTGTTGGGCAAAGGAACACTGTTCCTGGAACCAGTGCCGTCAACCACCAGAATCCCGTCCTCCACCGACACAGGGGCGCAACCCACGGCAAACGGGTTGGTGGACCAAATATACCCCCGGGTCCACAACGGGCGGTCGAAGAGCTCTTAGCGTTACCCAGCACCCACCACGAGGAGGTGGCTCTTCACGGGTGCCAAATTCTTAATGTCAGTGTTTATTGTTTACTGTGATTTGACTGAAGTTTTAGATTTCTTTGTCATCGCTTTCATTCTATATTCGTTTCCATATAGGAAACTATTTGTTTTTCTAGCCGCGAATAGCTGCAAAATTGTTGATGCGGCTTAAAGCAACATTTAATCACTCATTCGCTTACAAAACAAATAACAGAGCAATGTTGGAACATGACGCTGAGCACTACCTGTGTTCGTCACCCAAGCATTCCCTCCACGTCCTCAATCAGGATTCCTGATTGACGCTAAAATACATTTTCGTGGAAGCACTGGGTATTTTGCATATGAAACGGTGTTATGCTGTTGATAATGGGTCGAGTAACAGGACAGAAAATATATGCGATTACGTACTTATCTTAATTTTTCTCTCAAAAAGATGAACAGTACTAAGTAAATATATCATTTCAACACATCCTTGATAATACTTCGTTGTGTTCTGGCTTCAAGATTATGTCCTATTGACGCCGGTGATATTATTGGCGTTTCAAGCTGTATGATTGTATCTGGATTTAGAAAATGATCATTACATTCGAAACATGTAATGCATTTCAAGTAAACACGTAACATATATGCGGTTTCGGTCACGTCAGGAACGGCTACGTGCAGTTGGCTTGCTGGAAGTTCGAACAAGACAGAGCATTGTGGCACGAGCACTTTGGTCAACCAAACTGGCCCGCAAAACCGTTTTATACGAACGATTGTGACCAAACCGTGATCAACGTGGCTCATAAACTGGAGATGAGGTTCACAGGTGTTAGAGGTAGTGGACCGATGATTTGTAATCGCCTACACTGAGGGACATCTGACTGACTGTTATCACAGGATTGATTTCTTGTTGTACAGCAAGGACTGGTCAGCTCGGAGTCAGTATAATGTGCCTCAGTCGGGTATCCATGCTTACCTGCAGTATGGTATCTCAGTTTTCCATCATAAGGGATAATTATTTCAGCGCAAACACAGTAAAGGATCTATTTTATAATGTTAATTATCATGTAATTATTGAATTTCTAAAAGAAATTGAACTCATTGAAAAAACTTGATTAATGTGTATTGTAAATAGACTGAGATTGTTAATGGCTGTATCCTCAAAGGGGGTTAAGTTATCTGTGATAATCTAGTTATTTTACTGTCATTCGTCGACAGGATTTTATGATTTAATTGTGTTTATTATGGATTCATATCTTTTTAAAGTTACGATATGGCTGTTTATTGCCGATGTGACTATAGTGAGTGAGTGAGTTAGAATTTATCGTCACATCGGCAATATTTCAGCCATATCGTGACGAGAACAATTAATTGGTATATATAGTAAGTAATGGTAAATTATAAAAACCTGTCAACAAAAGACAGTAAAGTAACTAGATGATCACAGATATAGATATAAAACTAGTCTGAAACACTAAAAACTTTAACTATAGAAGACAATACAATATAAAAAACAGGCTATATATTGCCAACAACTGAAGGTAGATCACCATACTAGGGACCATGGGGACTTACAGTACATTTGCTTCCTGCATGGACCCTAACTGGATTTACACCATCCCTTTTCAGTCAAATTTAGCCATACATTGAAAATGACACATATACTACGACTAAAAACATGGTAAGAATATATTTACCCTGAATGTATTGGGACTTACCTAACCGATGTGACTATAAATCTTAACTCACTCCTGGTATCTCAGTGAGCTAGTACTATAAAGCCAGCTTAAATCGGGGCTAGTACAATCAGCCACTCAAACACACGCATGCACGTCGTCATATGAGCGAAATATTCTTAAGTGAGACGTTAAACCCTATTTCACCTCACCTCTGGACTAATCGTCGTTGGGACAACGTTATGTTGTCTGTTGAATAAGATTTACTTTGGACTTCCTTGAAAGTAGCAGAGTGTTCGGTGGACAGAATGCTCGTTTTCAACATGTTAACAGATATAACCATCGTTTTGGGGGTGGATCTATGATGTGGGGTGAGATCACTTTTACCGGAAGAATACCTTTACATGTTATTCACGGACGTGTGACTGGGCAGTACTACCTTGACCAAATCCTTGAGACACATGTGGTGTCATTTGCGCGCCGACATTGAGGTCGTGTTGTGTGTCAGGGTGACAAGGCAAGACGAACAGGGCTCGTATTGTTACTTTGTACCTCCAGCAGGAAGGCAGCGCGTACGTCACTGTGAACATCCACTCCCAACGAATTTGGCGCTGCCATACAGGAAGAATGGGATGGATTAGGAGTATGACTCGTCGACTACATGATTGTTCTGAAAATAGCAGTGGATGCATTCGACATCAATGAGTTTGGTCTTATACATGAAATGACGAGATGGACGGGAGGGCGCACTGGCCAAACATCCAGCAAAATCTGTGACCCTCTGAAGTGCAGTGACCAATGCAAATCTCACTCAGATGTCACTGTTGCACTGTTAAGCTACGTGAACAACGTCCAGAAAATCGCATTAGTCCCAAACACGTGCATGAGGTCATTCTTGATTTGGAAGGTCGGTAAATCACTGTAGACCGTTAATTTGGACAATCATCTTGCATCACGCAGTTGTTTCTGGCCGTTTGTTTTGTCTGAAACTAAAAGTCATACCCATGCAAATTTCACGTGATACACCAATCATCATTCAATAGCGATTACTGTACAAACAACTATGGTCATAAGGAAGTGCAAGTGGTGACGGACTCTCAAAACATTAATTATTATCATAACAACATTGATTGACTCCGATATATATCCCAATTTTTTCAGTCAAAAATTATAAATGAAATTCCCCTACTTTGACGCAATAGTACTGACACTGATTGACAGGCAGTCATTATCGCTATCCAATCTGGAGTTAATGAATCCCAAAATGATATGTTTTACGAACCTGCGAGACTGGACACAATTTTGGATGCTAAATATGTCTCAGGTCATATCATTAGGGTTCCAGCTTATGTCGTTTCGTAAGGTAGTTAAACAGCAGACAATCATGCTAGGTCAGAATTACAAAAGGGTGATTTTGATAATTTTGTTTCAGGTTTTGCCAAACAGATTTCGATTTCAGTCGCCATTAAATTATTACACTAATATTTTGATCTTTGTTCTTATTGCCCACATATATATGATATAATGTTAATCGGCCCAGTTGACATTCAACAAAATTTGCATGAAGGCTATGTCATTTTTAACTGTTATATGGAATATGGTGAAAACGTTCGCGATTGCCGCTATTATATAATGAACAGTTAATGATGACAGCTAGTGAGAATTGAGAATATCTAGATGTTACGAAAACAGTGAGCCCAGGAGTCTTTGTGGTGGAATGTGCCTAGAATGTGGTGGAAAATACGAAGAAGTAGCTCAGGTGCATTTCATTGCAGGTCATTACTAATGGCCCCAAATTCCAACTTGTGTATGGATGCATAAAGGGAATTAGTTCACTGTTTACAGTTTGCATGAAAATATGATAAATAGGCAATCTATCAATATTACATGTCTTAACCGGATGTGGCTTAAATGTTCATCTACAGGAATATATTAATGAATGTAAAATAGAGGTATTTTCTTTCACAAAAACATGCGTATATTTCAATTTGCTAATTTCAACTGCATTACACTGACTTTCCTGCCAGGTTCTGTACTGACGGTGTTATAACAATATGCACGGAGGGCAATATTGTTCTCCTCACAGGTGGTGTATGTGACGGCGTTGATGCCTTACGTTCTTCTGACGGTGCTGCTGACCAGACGTGCATGATGTCGGGAGCAAGGTATGGAATTATATTCTGCCTGACGCCTGACTTTGTACGTCTTAAACACTCTCAGGTGTGAACACTTTACAGGACATCGACTCAATTTGTTTTACACCGGATTGTATGCGAATAATTTGAAAATAACCACTCTTGTTAACGTCAAACATCCAAAGTTACCAGCATTACAAAATGCGTCAATATGGCGGCATGTTTGCTTCTCTAAATAAACTACACTTTTTCATCTTTTTAGATCAGTTGATTACTAATGTGCTGTAGGTAACGGTTACATGGATACTAGGAAACAAATGGAGTGTTGCAATGCTATTTTCCATTTTCTGTAAATGGTCTAAAAATTATTTACCCGGCTGCGTTACTACTTTCCATTGTTTAGGTTCATATTTTCCCCCTATGTTTTTCTTTCTGGAATCCCCTGATTCACCTTTGTATCGTTGAAGGTTGATATTTGTCATGTGTCCATGTGGCTGGAAGCTCTGATACAAATGTTTCCTCAATGGGTCCGTCATGGGGCACACTGATAACACTCTCAAGCAGAATTACAAGGTATGCCTCTTCAAGCTGATAGGATCAACACACATATTGTAGACTTCATTTTCTGGCGTGAATGATCTATATTTTGTATCATTGGTTGCGTAATTGATATAAGCCTGTTGTGTGTAGCTACATAATACTTTCATAATTTGTGCAATGTATACTATGTGATCGACACACTTTACAGAAATGACTTGGTTTCCTGGAAACCATCCGTATAGTGGGTAATTGAGGAATCCAGTTGTACAGCCTCAAACCATGAAGTAAACCCAGAGACAATGTACATGTGCGCAACATTGCTTGTCATGTTCATTTGTTGTTTATGACTGTTTTTTCATATGATGTTTTCATTGTATCAAACTACATAGACTGTTATCAATCCTTTATAACATAAAAATGCTTTATGTGATTTGTCATGATTTGTATCCCACAAGAACTCTTTCTTCGTCAAATCTCGAAGTGGAGGAGTCACCTCAGACAAGGACGTCCAAAGTAGTTTGGCATGCCTTGAACAGTCCCTAACTCAGCTCGATTCTTGGATGCTTCCATGTCAGTGATGACTTTGACTTTCTTTGGATCAGGTTTGATTCCATCGGCTGATGTTGATTCCATCGACTATGATTTCAAACGCAAAACTTTCTGATGAGATCGCATTAACCCTGCCGGCCGTAGATGAGTATGTCGTCAACCATAGCGTCAATGTCATCCAGTCTTTCGTAGATTTCGTCCATACGACGTTGGTATTTATTTTGTGCTGCGATGATGCCAGAAGGAAGATGTAGGAAGCGGTAGTGCCCGAAAGGATTGTTGAATGGTGTGAGATAGGATGATTGGTGATAAGATGGCTAGACCAATACCCTGAACTTGCGTCGAGAACACTGAAGAACTTGACTCTTGCTAGCTTAACTGTGACGTCTCCAAGCGTACGCATATTGTAAAGAGGGTGTTCGATTGCTTGATTTAGGTCCTTTGGGTCTAAACATATCCGAAATTTCCACTTTGGGGTTTTTCCACGATTACCACTGAACTTACCCAACCAGCACTTTCAGGCACTTTAGCAATCACACCCATGCATTCATTCTGTCAATTTCCTGCTTGAGTTTCTTTTTCAGAGCGAAGGCACCACGACGTGGTACTGGTACTACTGGTGCGGCATGTTCTTTCAGGTACAACTTGCACTCACCATCCAATTGCCCATCACCTTTGAAGTACACTCGCTTTGTTCCTGCATGTTGAGGGTTAGACTTCGATAGCTAACACTAACTGCAGCAGATGCAGGTCTACACAGGTGCCCAAACATAGCACTGGGTGCATCTGTTTCTACGATGTAAAACGTTAGTGTCACTTCTTTGTTTGCGCTGTGTACCTTCAATTTCAGTTGACCACGTATCTTCAATTAGGTTCCACCGTATCTCATGGGCCTTGTTGAAGCTCGCTGCAAGCATGTAGACATACCAACTTTCATCGGTGTAGTGTTTACTTGAGCCCCTGTATCGCTTGAACTCCAGTGGAATCATTTGATCAGTGAGATGAAGTTTGGCGTATGCTTGGTCACCATCACACATGTTCTTGATGGTGTCGATGAAGAACATAATCAAGAGATTATTCACATATTGTGTTCACAGCTTTCTTTTGACATTCTACTTTCTGTCTTTGCGTTGTGTTTGCATGCACACAGATTCTAAATGATTCCATTTTCCACCATTATTACAATGCTAGCCCTTAGCAGGGCATTTCTGTCCGTTCCGTTGCAACGGTAATGAGAAATAGTATCCACTTTTTTCTTTAACTTCAGGCAACATACTCTTAATCAGGCCTACCACCATACAAACGGTGAACAAATCATCAAAACTGAACTCATATACACCAAAACAGAACAAAACCACCAAAACTGCAACAATATCCTCTAAAACCGAAACAATACATCTGTAATCGTTTGAAATGGAAACAAAACTCGCGTATCAGCTACAAGAGCGCGCGAGAACGGTCGCCGAGCGTACAAAACGGCAGTCATAGCATCCCGAAACGGCATACAAATCGTCAAAGATTGGCGGCGAGGGGAGACGAATAGGCTTTCGTACATAAATGAAAGAACAATGTCCACTGATTTAGTTGGTGTCAAATCTTTACCTTCATGCAACAGTGTTTCACGTACGTTTTGTGAATTTGTGTCAAAAACTATGGCGTCCCGTACCATTTCATCACTGTCATAGATTTCAGAATCATGGGCTAACAACTTCAAGTCTGTTTCAAACGTATCTACACTTTCCGTACATGACTGTAACCTATTCCGGAATTTCCATCTCGCAACTATCGGTTTTGACTTTGGACTCACGTATGCTAGAAAAAAGGTAGAGGGTTGAAACTGTTTACGATCTTTGCCAGCAAATTCAAAAGTGTTAACGATGTCACTTCCTTTATCGCCGACCCACAGAAGTAGGTAACTCATATGAACCTCTTCGTTCCTCGAAGCAAGTGGTCCCAGGAACATAAGTTCCACGTGTTGTCTGAATCGGCGCCATTCTTCGCCGGGGCTTTGTGCCTCCCAATTTACAGTCGGATTAGACTAATTCGACCCAGCCATTAGAACGTTGTATATGGCACTTCTGACCATGTTATGTTCTTCAGGTTTCCTTTATTTAAGTTCATCAAGGGGATTGTATTCAAAACTCCCGAGAATAAGACACGAGTAGCTTCGGTTCAATGTCAAGCCGACATGTTTATTCAACGACTGACTGACTGAGTTTAGTTTTACGCCGCACTCAGCAATATTCCAGCTATATGGCAGCAGCCTGTACGTAATCGAGTCTGGACCAGACAATCCAGTGATCAACAGCATGAGCATCGATCTGCGCAATTTGGAACCGATGACATGTGTCAACCAAGTCAGCGAGCCTGACCACCCGATCCCGTTAGTCGCCTCTTACGACAAGCATGGGTTACTGAAGATCAATATTCTAACCCGGACCTTCACGGGTAGTTTATTCAACGACAGCACAATCTCTGTAGTTGCTTCTTCTCGATATTAGAATGATGACAATAGCGTGACATTTTAACAGAGAAAAATTCACAGGAATGACAAAACCGGCACCTTTGTTTATGGATATAATTTCACAATGAACTGATCAGGCATGACGGATATACTACCTAATGAACATAGATTATTGGATTTTGATGTATATCATTCTACAATGATAAACACCACATTCGTGTAAAATAATTACAAAGGAACTCCGGCTATTGATAATAACGAAAGAAAGAAAAATGGACCAATTTCATATTCTTGTGAAAAAAACCTGTCCTGGTATCCTTTAGTTATTTATCCTAAAGAATTGAACCAAATGTTATCATAGAATTACATATGCATACCTGGGTTACATGGATGAACATATTGGGATAATACCACTAGTGCTAAACTGAAATGGAGAAATAGCAGGCGATAAGTATATGCTACAGAGAGGATATTTTCAGAATGTTTCATTATCTTTCAAAGTAATAATATCATTTCACGTCTTGCCGAATTACCATGTCAGCCAAGCAGCCATACAAATGAGGACGGCTAGAGGTCGGCACTCTGAAGCAATGGCAAGACAGGAAGGGCTGTTGCGGCTGATAAGTTGAAGTTGCCGGTTTGCTTGTCCTCAAGAAGTGAAACTGTACAGGAATAAGGCACACCTGTGCCTAGTAGAAACGTTTCATAAATAACAAATATATGTAAGCAAGAAATTGTAATTAAAAGTGTCTCTGGTCGTCAGACGAGGTGTATATTAATTTATTACTTTATTGAATCAAACTGAAATGTTGATGAAATTATGTATCACGTATTTTACCTCTGTCACAAAGCTGTTAAAATATGTAAGCAATATCCAGTCCAAGAAGCTATGTTATACCAGTGAAGAGAGATGGGTTAGAATTAGTCTTCAGTAACCCATACGTGTAAGAGGTGACAAACGGAATCTGGTAGTCACTGACTTGGTTGATACATGTAATATCTGCCAATTGAGTAGATCGATGCTCAATAAGTTGATCACTGGATTGTCTGGTCCAGGCTTGATTATTTACAGACAGTCGCTAAATAGCTGGAATATTGCTTAGTGCGGCGTTAAACAACAAACAAAACGCTAACTATTTTAATAGTGATTCTGAATATGCTTATATATACTTGGTAAACATTATTTGTAATAGCTACAAATTTTATTTATTATCATAAATATAAATATGGCTTTGTATTCCTATGCACCATGCGGGTTGTTTGTTTTTGGTATATAATAATCGCATGATAAGACTTTCTGGCTGCTTGTGCATCTTCTCAAGATACAGTTCCCTGTCTTCAGGCAACGAAGGACCCCAGTCAGTGGACGGAGAGCTTGCGAGGCAGAGACGCTATGAAATGCGTAAAACTTACTTTTAGTGATTTATACATTAACTTGTCTATTCGTGAAGAACTGAGCTAGAAATGGTGTTCAGTAACGGATACTTAGCATTACCCTTATACAATACAAGGTAAGAACAGGCTATATATTGCCAACAACTGAAGGTAGATCACCATACTAGGGACTATGGGGACTTACAGTACAATTGCTTCCTGCATGGACCCTTGCTGGATTTACACCATCCCGTCAGCTATTAGCAATGTTTGGATAATCTAGCCACAAATTAAACGAACATATATTCTACGATTAAAAAAGGGGAGAGTTTAAATTTACTTTGAATGTTTTAGGACTTATGTATCCTCTCAGGAGGACAATCCTTTTACAGTACTTTAACCTCCCTTGAGGATACAGCCACTAACAATCTGAGTTATTAATCAAACTTCCAATCATAAAATATTTATCTATTTACAAATCAGTTAACAAATCTAATTCTTTTAAAAATGAAATAATTCACCAATGTAAGTCATTAGGTAATTCACTTTCTGCCCTTGTGTTTTGCCAAATAGAGGACCGCTGAATGTAAACTGACAATGTTGTTTGAAACGTTTCCATTCCCGTTCAAGATCAACAGCATCCCAGTTCATATGGGGCGTATTACTGTCTCTTGTTGCCATCTGAACAGTTTAGACACGTAAGCTACGAAGATGTTAACTTCTACTCACTGTGCAGCGACAGGCACCAAATTTTTTTCCTGAAAGTTGACAGTATCACTTCACAACAAGTTGCCGGTTTGATGCCTTGAGAACAAGACTCGTCGTTCAGGTCACTAAAAGCTTCAAATGTTTAGTTTGATAGCTTGAAAACCACTTCTGACACCATGTGGCATATCGAACAACACGGCGAACGTTGACGATACGTTTAATGTGCATACCAAACGATACATGCTAGTCGATAACATTCATTACAAGCACTTGATGATTAAACACATTGAACAGAAACATTACTGTAAGTAGCATCACTTCCGATCGATGGCAGTATGTAGCAAAATGATGTAAATTACAGTCAGAACTATCACGCCCATAGTAAATCTATACTGCAAGTCTGTCACACCATAGATTGTATGATGTGCTGACTTTAACTTGTAAAGCACTTGTGTATCATGAAAGTATTTATATCCTAATATATCATTCACACTTTGCTAAGGGCACCCGTGAAGAGCCACCTCCTCGTGGTGGGTGCTGGGTAACGCTAAGCGCTCTTCGACCCCCCCGTTGTGGACCCGGGGGTATATTTGGTCCACCATCCCGTTTGCCGTGGGTTGCGCCCCTGTGTCGGTGGAGGACGGGATTCTGGTGGTTGAGGGCACTGGGAGCCTGGAACCGTGTTCCTTTTGCCCAACACACAACTTTGCCCCTTACTTCACCTAGACGGGTGGTAGAACTGGCCCGGTTCTATCAATCGGCTGGTCACGTCAAGCCCTGTGCAAGGTGGATATATATTTGCACATTT
The DNA here is from genome assembly GCF_003918875.1 of Haliotis rubra. Taxonomy (NCBI): domain Eukaryota; kingdom Metazoa; phylum Mollusca; class Gastropoda; order Lepetellida; family Haliotidae; genus Haliotis; species Haliotis rubra. Next base: position 124,231 of record NW_025767337.1, on the reverse strand, counting down.
TCTCATTTTGAGGGTATTGGCCTTTTCGATTTCACGATTACTATTTAATTATACGTTAACATGCCTAGAGTCCTATGCCAGAAGGCGGTGGCTCATGGGCCAATCTGGTGATATGGATCTCTGAATACTGAGTTTCTTGAGACTAATGGCATTGGCCGAACCAGCCTGGCATGTGATCTTTTAGAATTTTCATCTATTTATGTCTGTATTTCTGGAGAATAGCATCCCTGTAGCCCTGGTGTTGCAGTCTGGTTTCCACTGTAACATCGTCCTTGTTGACACTCGATGGCGGGTGGGGAGCAGGGTTGTCGAACAATATTATTATACCATGGCTCACTCACTCACACACTCTGGTTCATCCAAAACAAATAAGAGGAGACATCTTTCATCGTCATCTGATGAAGATGTATCCCCTTTATTGAATGATTCCTGGGCAAGGTTCTTGGTTATTGCAACTGATGATGGAAGTCCATTAAATATTTGCCGTATCCAAGGGCATCCAAGGTGTCTGCGGAGAAGTAAAGAATGTCACTCGCCTCCGAAATGGTTCACTCTTGGTTGAATGTGCAAAGCGTCAGCAATCTGTCAATCTGTTGGGCTTACAGCAGTTTGTACACAAACAGGTTGTTGTCTCAGTGCATAAGACTCGCAATACTTGCAGAGATATTGTAAGAGACAGGTCCCGTTGTCTGTCGGATATGACCGAAGAGGAGATTGTGGCAGAGCTGAAGGACCAAGGCGTTACTATGGTGAAGCGTTTTACTAGAAAACAAGCATCAAACATAGTGAAAACAAACATATATCTTTTCACGTTTTGCATGACTACACTTCCCAAATCCATTAAAGCTGGATACTGTAACATCGGAGTGGAGGTATATGTACCAAATCTGCTGCGGTGTTACAAGTGCCAAACATTTGGCCATGGTGCAAGGTCTTGCACCGGTAAATCTGTATGCTCCGCTGCATGAAAGTCATGAGTGAGTGAGTGAGTCTTTAGTTTTACGCCGCACTCAAATATTCCAGCTATATGGCGGCGGTCTGTAAATAATCGAGTCTGGACCAGACAATCCAGTGATGAACAGCATGAGCATCGATCTGCGCAATTGGGAACGAAAGTCATGAGAGTACTGACTGCAATAATACCATAAAATGCTCAAACTGCAGTGGTGACCACCTGGCATCATCAAAATCTTGCCCAAAGTTTGAATATGAGGCCAGAATTCTGAAAATCAAATGTACAAACAACATCTCATACTTTGGAAGCGAAGAAAGTAGTTAATGCTCAATCCAAATCTTCTACCGGTCCAACATACTCAGCCGCAGCTACTTCCTCTGCTCCGACACCTGTTCCTAAATCTGACTCAGTTTCAACTGAATGTCAAACTGTTATATCTTGGTTGAATGCTGATCCAATAACCTTGATGACAATGATAAAATATCAAACGATCATCAATGCACATCAGCCTCTCAGACTGAGGAAACGCAACCAGACGATGTCAATTCGACTCAGGAAACACAGAGTGTTGCCCACCTTTCAAATAAAGAAAAGAAAAAATTAAGAAGAAAGAACAGGACTCTTCAACATTTAGAAGAGTCTCCTTCGTTGACACCTCCTGTGACGGTTCAAAATTCATTTGAGCCACTTGTTATGGAGTCCCATGCGCTCACGATCTCCAGTTGAAGCTCCCTAACATGTTTATGAAGTTATTACAATGGAATTGCAGAGGCCTCAGGAACAATTTTAACGATCTACAATTATTGTCACAAGATTTTACACCATCGGCGTTTAGTTTACAAGAGACATATCTGAAAAGTACTGATAAATTTGAGCTGCGCCAGTACAATTCATTCCATTCATTCTCACCTCCAGGCGATAAAGCCACTGGCGGTGCTTCTATTCTCGTGAGGCAGGGTATTATCCATAGCCCGGTTCCTCTTAAAACCAATCTTCAGGCTGTTGCTGTCCGTCTTACTTTACAGATAACCTTTACACTTTGCTCTTTGTATATTTCTCCTTCTTCAGTTCTTCAGCAGCTCCCGAAACCCTGTATCATCATGGGTGATCTTAATGGACATAACCCTCTGTGGGGAAGTTCTGCAACTAACACTAAAGTATTTTTGCTGTGTAAACTCCTTGAGGATTTCATTTCAAATAATAATTTATGCATATTTAATGATGGATCAGCCACATATTTGCATCCTGCTACAGGAACATATTCTGCACTTGATCTGTCACTAACAGATCCAAACATTTATAACGAATTTGAATGGTCGGTCCACGACGACCTGTGTGGCAGTGACCATTTTCCCACAATACTTTCAGCTATAAACCCTAATGATGAGCCTCCTACAACAAGGCGGAATTTTAAAAAAGGACAACTGGCCTTTATTTCAGACTCTTTGTTCTGACCGATTGAAATCTGGCTGTTTTGTTAATGTTATGGATCCTATTCAGTTGTTCTCGGTCAAGCTAAATATACTAGCTGATGAAACTATTCCTAAGTCCTCTGCGACACCACACATTCGTAAACCATGGTTTACTGATGATTGCAAACAGGCCAGGAAGTGTAGGAAGAAGGCAGAGAAATACTTTCGCCGGCATCCTACACTTCACAATTTAAATAATGTTAAAATCACTAGTGCCAAGGCTCGACGTGCTTTTCAACAGACTAAGCGTCAGTCTTGGCGAAATTATGTTTCCAAGATAAACTCACGGACACCGATTTCAAAGGTGTGGAACATGATACAACGGATAAAAGATAAAGGTTCCAAATCTACTGTTCATCATCTGAAGGATGGTGATAATTTGTTAACTGATCAGACTGACATTGCCAATAAATTTGGTGAAACTCTCGCCAAACATTCGTCTTCATCCAATTATGTTCCTGAGTTTCAGAAATATCAGAAACAACAGGAGAAGAAAAGAATAAATTTTACCTCAGACAATGGAGAAGACTATAATGAATTATTTTCAATGCATGAGTTACGTTCTTCCCTTGAGCAAGCTCATGATACAGCAACAGGGGCTGATGATATACACTATCAGCTGTTGAAACATTTACCTGAAGCATGTTTGGAAACACTTCTAAATATTTTTGATACAATATGGACTTCAGGGAATTTCCCAACTTCGTGGCGTAAAGCCATAGTAGTCCCTATACCAAAGCCTGGCCGGGATCATACTGATCCGTCTAATTACAGACCAATCTCTTTAACGAGTTGCGTCTGTAAAACCATGGAACGAATAGTAACTAATACATTAACATGGTATCTTGAAACCAATAATCTCATAACAAATATTCAATGTTTTTCAGGAAAAATCGTAGTACCATTGATCATTTGGTACGTTTAGAATCCTTTGTTAAAAATGCAATAGTAAATAAACAACATGCAGTATCGATATTCTTTGATCTCGAGAAAGCATACGATACCACCTGGAAGCATGGCATTTTAAAGGATTTACATGATTTTGGTTTAAGGGGTCGTTTACCTCTTTCTATATCACAGTTTTTAACAGACAGGCAATTTCAAGTCCGAGTGGGTTCAACCCTGTCTGACCATTATAAGCAGGATCAGGGTGTACCACAAGGCAGTATTTTGTCTGTAACATTGTTTAGTATTAAGATTAACAGTTTATCAAAGGTCTTAAACGATTCAATTGATGGATCACTTTTTGTGGATGATTTTAACATTTCTTGTCGCGGTAAGAATATGCATACTATTGAACGGCAACTACAGTTGTGTTTAAACAAAATAAATAAATGGTGTCTTGAAAACGGTTTTAAATTTTCTAAATCAAAAACTAATTGCATACATTTCTGCCGTAAATATAAACCACATAAAGACCCAGAACTGTTTTTAAATGGTACTCCCATCAAGGTTGAAAAAAGGCCAAGTTCTTCTGATTTTCGACTCCCATTTAACCTTTCCTCCGCATATTAAATCCCTAAAAACTAAATGCATGAAGGCACTCGATTTATTGAAAGTAGTTTCTAATTCAAAGTGGGGAGGGGACCAAACTACCCTCCTACACGTCTATAGATCACTGGTCCGCTCGAAGCTTGATTATGGCTCCATCGTATATGGTGGAGCCTGTAAAAGCAACCTAAAACTATTAGATTCTGTCCACCACCAAGGTCTGAGACTTTGTCTTGGGTCATTCAGAACATTTCCTGTTGACAGTCTCTACGTCGAGGCAGATGAACCATCTCTTACCCAACGCCGTAAAAAACTATCATTACAATATATTACCAAACTATATTCTAACGTGTCTAATCCTGCATTTCACTGTATCTTTAATCCTCTTTATGAGGATTTGTACAACAAGAAATCTTCTCTTGTTCCGCCTCTTCAGCTCAGGATGAAGCCATTCATTACTGCTGCCGGCATTGAGCTGGAAAATATCTCTCCTTCCCGTCTTCTTTCTTCTCCTCCTTGGCAATTGGTTAGGCCACAAGTCGACCTAACTCTCACTAAATTTAAAAAATCAGAAATTAATGACTTACTATATAAACAAGAATATAATCAATTAAAAAGTAAATATAATACATATAAATCCTTATTTACAGATGGGTCCAAGGATGGTGGCGCGGTTGCTTGTGCCACTATCATTGGGTCCAAAACAATATCTTCCAGATTACCCAATGACAGTTCAATTTTCACAGCAGAAGCAAATGCAATACTAACAGCTCTTAAATATATAAATAGACACCCTAAATATAAAAAATATATAATATTTTCAGACTCTCTTTCTTGCCTTCAGGTGATTTAAAATATTTCTTGTAAACATCCACTTTTAATAGAAATTTAAGAATTATATAATGATCTTGCAACTGGCCAAAACGACATCTTCCTCTGTTGGTTACCCAGCCACGTTGGCATTTCTGGGAACACAATGGCCGATTTTGCTGCAAAGGCAGCACTCAACAAATCTGTGACACCACTTCTTATTCCATACTCTGATTACAAAGCTAGCATTAGAACTTACATCCGCGATCTGATGCAAAACAAGTGGGACACCCAAGTAGGTATTAATAAATTACATGAAATAAAACCCTATATTGGTTACACCTACTTGGGTTGTCAGTCCAGATTTGAAGAGGTCATCATGCGACGATGTCGCATTGGCCATACAAGGTACACTCACAAATATTTGTTAAAAGGTGAAGATCCTCCGTTTTGTATCCCTTGTGATGAAAGAGTCACAGTCAAGCATCTCCTGTTTGACTGTGTTGAATTCTCCATCATAAGGGATAAATATTTCAATGTTAAAACTGTTAAGGATCTTTTTAATACTGTTCATCTTCATTTAATTCTTGCTTTTTTAAAAGAAATTGATTTAATTAATGAATTTTGATAAATATGTTCTGTAGATAGATGTGTTTTAATGATTGGTAGTGTAGATTACCAGCTTAGATTGTTAGTGGCTGTATCCTCAAAGGGGGTAGAAGTAGCGTAAAATTATTGTCCTCCTGAGAGGGTACGTAAGTCCCAAAAACTTTCAAAGTAAAATTTTCACGTCCTGTGTTTTTAAACGTAGTATTCTTGTCATTTTAATTTGTGGCTAAATTTTCCTACAATCGCCAACAGCTGAAAGGAAGGTGTAAATCCAGCTAAGGTCCATGCAGGTAGCAAAAGTAATGTAAGTCCCCATGGTTCCTAGTATGGTGATCTACCTTCAGTTGTTGGCGATCTATAGCCAGTTTTTATATTGTATTGTCTAATTAGTGCTATCAGTTTTAACTTTCCACACTAGTTTTAGTTGTAATTGTGATATTCTAGTTGTTTTACTGTCCTTCGACGACAGGTTTTTTGTAATATACATATCTTCCATTTCAATGTCACATATGTTCTCGTCACGATATGGCTCAAATATTGCCGATGTGACGTTAAATATTATCTCACTCACTCACTCACTCACTTTGCTAAGGATCAAATCATGGATTGAACAGAAAACATGGATCCTCGGTTTCAGTATGTCATTTCATCTTGTGGATCCCATTCTTGCTATTGACAGGTGCTGTGTACTTGTCAATGACTCGTTCCATGATATGCAAAATGGTTTATTGGTGCCATGAAAACAATTTTATGGTTATTCATGTATCAGGTGCATAAGGATAGGTTACAGTGGCTGTTTGCCTAAAGCTGTGTTACCATATTATTATTTATCCAGTTTTAAATGGATACAATTTCAAATCACAACTCTACGTTTAAGTAAAGTAAATTATTGTGATCCTTAACAAAGTGTGAGTAGTATATAATAAAACCCTCGTCTTTTTGTGTATCATGTCATTATTGATTTGTCGTTTTCATTGTCATTTAAGATGGTGCTTGTTCCCACGATGGCTACCTATGAGAACCCTACATACGGGTACTCTAAGTACTCAAGATATGCTGTGGTTGCCGGATGGTGTATTGCCCTGGTGTCAGTTGTCCCTATTCCTGTAACCATGGTGATGGCAATAATCAGAAGCAAAGGGTCCAAAGCATTTTTGCTTGAAAGTCTATTTGAATTATTTCTCTAGTAAAATATCAAAGAATGTTTTTTGGGGGGTTTCCTGTCAATTTTCCTCGCATGAAAACTCCAGAAATGAGGCTGACATTGTCTTCTTGTGGTGCATGAATGTCGGATGATTGTCCAAAGCCTTTGTTTTGACGACACAAACACACCACACTAATTTTCATATGAAGTCATTTCGGCACGTTATACACTAGAGAAGAAAAAATACTTACATATTACTAATATTTTAATTAATGTGTCATGTTATTTAACTAGGAAATACAGTTCGCCCTGAACTATTATAATTAAATCACGAGGATGACTAGAATATGTCGCAGTGACGCTAATACATTATGACGTAAGGCAAAAAAGTGTACATTATCGTCTGACAAAGTAATGTAGGCGCCTTTGCTCTTTCACCGAAGCATTATATTTGGTACATACGTAAGAGTGGTTTAAGGAAACAGACCCAAGCGTGTATTTTCGCTTGCATGTTCTATGCGTTAATGACTGTACATTTTATGTTGTAGTGTGTAAAGGCGTCCATTTCACCAACCCCTGTCTTAGTAAAGTACAGATTCTAGTACTTTTGTTGTGTCCCATCCAGGATTCGAACCCACACCCTCAGATGCACCTAGTGAGAGGCGTCTGACTCTGAGGGTGTGGGTTCGAATCACGGATGGGACTCACCTCAACAAAAGTACAAGAATCTGTACTTTACTAAGAAAGTGTAATCCCAAATATAACATATGTTACATTTGACCACTTTCTTAACGACATTGTGTAATCAGTAACTTGAATGTCACATTTTTTAGAGTACTCTACAAATGTAAAACTCGTCTATGACTTATATGTAAACGTCTGTAGTCTGGCCAGTACTGACGAAATAAAGAATTGAACTGATATGTTGAGTGAGTGAGTGAGTTTAGTTTTAGGCCACACTCAGCCATATAGGTGGAATATTGCTATCTGTAATTAATTGGATCTGGACCAGACAATCCACGGATCAACAGCATGAACATCAATCTACGCAATTGGAATACGATGACCTGTGTCAACCCAGTCAGCGAGCCTGACAACCCGATCCCGTTAGTCGTGAATTACTGATAATCAATTCTAACCTTGATCTTCACGGATCGGGTGAGTGTTGAACGTTTATCATACTGTAAAAGGTTTATTTGTCGACTTCGGATCATACATGTATGTTCATTTCCAAACATACATAGTTACTTTCACAACCAGAAGGGCCATGCCAAGTTGCATATTGATTTAGAACATGTGTATTTCATGCAACAGCGTGTTATGAATGTCATGCAATCAGTTTTCATGATATGCACGTAAACACGGGCGGCATAAAAATTATATTTACAGTGAAATGTGTCAGTGTGTCGCTGTACATTTCAGTGATAAAACGACTGAACGTTGTTAAGATATTGTTCTAACCAAATTAGACGTATTTTCATATGCGGCGTCTGTAACGTCAAAACGGCAACGTGCAGCTGGCATGTTGGAAATTGGAACAGAGCGTTGTGGCACCAGCTCTTAACGTTTCACAGTCAGTAATTACCAGATTTCAACCCCTTTATGGACAAGTAATGGTGATGACAGACGTCGATGTGGTCGACCAAGGGTGAGTGAGTGAGTTAATATTTAACGTCACATCGGCAATATCTCGGCCATATCGTGACGAAAACAATTTATATAATACAAAAATGAAAACATTGTGAAGAGTTAAACCTGTCGACGATGGACAGTAAAAATACTACAGTATCACAGATATGAACATAAAACTACCATGTAAAACTAAAACAGTGTAATTAAAGAAGACAATACAATATAAAACACAGCTATAGATGGTCAGCATCTGAAGGTAGATCACCATACTTGGAACCATGAGGACCTTTGCTACCTGCATGGAGCTGGTCGACCAAGGGCGATAAGTGGCGCAACAGTATGTTTCATCAGAACGACTGTGATACGAAACTGTACCTCTAAAATTGGAGATGAGATTCACAGAGGTACAGGTCTGTGAGTGCTCAGACGTTTTCGTAATAGTAGTCGGCTGCGCAGATGGAAACCTCGTACCAGACGTCCACGTGTTATCCCACGATTGATAGACCATTGCATAATTATAACTTGTATCAAGAGCGACAATGGAAGCTTCACTAAGTTACCGTTGTTACAAGCATGGGACCGTGTCAAGCTTCATCACTTAAAGTATGTGCCTGTGTGTGTTCGTGCGCGTGAATGTGTGTTCAATGACAATAAGATTTTCCTAGACTGCAAAACATTATACATATACGTATAAGAAAAATAGTCTTTGCAGTTACATCGATTTGATTGACTTACAACAAACTATCATCTAAAAGGGACAAGTACCTATGAACACAGCTGTTCTCCTTTCAACCTCTGACTCAAAGAAACATGTGATTCCTTTCGGCCAAAGTGTGTATGCGTGTATCAAGAGATGCACATCCGTGCTCACAGAGCTCAGCACATGTCCCACATGAGTGACCAACATACTGCACACGGGGTGCGTCACGCCTTGTCCATGAGTGTAAGGGGAATGAACTTATTGGCAGCAGTCCGCTAAACCCATTGTCTCCACTCACAGACGCGCCAGCAGTGTTGCATGTGCGTTACATGGATTCTATTTCTGACGTGTACTGTTACTTAGGTTCGTTTTGTTATATTTGTGGTTGTGCTTCCTTGCCACCTTGCTTTCTGTATAACTGCTTAAGTCTGAGGCCGCATTCCTAATCTTTAGGGTCCCACTTCCTTCTTATAAAAATCGTTAATCATACACGGACATCTTCTAAATCCGCAGATTATCCTACCAGAGGCTGAAGGGATGGTGTAAATCCAGCTAGGCTCCATGCAGGTAGCAAAAGTAATACAAGTCACCATCGTTCCTAGTATGGTGATCTACCTTCAGTTGTTGGCGATCTATAGCCCGTGTTTTATATTGTATTGTCTCTTTAATTGGAATATTTTAGCTTTGCTCTCTAATTTTATATTATATCTGTGATTATCTAGTATTTTTACTGTCCATCGTCGACAGGTTCTAATCTTCAAAATGTTTTCACTTTTTTATTGTATAAATTGTTTTCGTCACGATATGGCTGAGATATTGCCGATGTGACGTTAAATATTAACTCACTCACTCTAAATCCGCAGATGTGCACACTGTTGTGTAACTGTACAATTTGTGTCCATCTTCACGATGATCATTTGGTAATCCAAATTGGGCAGGAGCTCCACTCCTGTATGTCTAAACTTAAAAATTCGCTCAACGTTATGTTTGTCACGTGAAATTAGGTATTCCTCCCGTCGAGGGTTTCTTGTTTTCATGTCGTACATAGCTAATTCCTGCAAGGCGGGACAGTGTCGTATTCACTGTGGCATTCCAGTACATTGTACGGTTGCTCTGCATACGTGTACTGAAGTTAAAGGTATCCTACCTTTGTATGATCAAAATTGAAAGCTTTTTGAAAAACAAAGACACGTCCTTCTAACCTCAAACACATGTCTCCAGTTCTGTTGCAATATCATGCACATTCAAGCAATAATGATAATAAAAAAATTAATACATCCTTGTAACATTTCATTGATAAAATCATACAAAGTTCGTAAAGAAATTGCCGCCTCCGTGGTGTAGTGGTTAGGGCGTCCGCCCGGAGAGCGGAAGGTCGCGGGTTTGATGCGCGGCCGCGTTATATCAAACGATATAAAACATGGTCCCTGCCTGGCGCTCGGCATTAATGCGTACAACAAAGACTCGTCAGTTCGGGGCCAGTATAATGTGCCTGAGTGGGGTATTCATGTTTCACAACGGCATGGTATCTCAGTGGGCTAGCACTAAAAAAACAGCTGAAGTCTGGGCTAGTTCAATCAGCCAAACGTACACGCATGCACGTATATGAGCGAAATATTCTTAAGCACGACGTTAAACCCCATTTCAACTCATCTCGTAGAGAAACACATGGAATTAACGCCAGGCAACAACATCTGTTTAATTGGCATTTTAGAAGATGATGGATAATAGAAAAGTACACTACTTTATGGATAAGAACTTCTTTATTTCTTATGATAAGAAATAAAGAAGTTCTTATCCATAAAGTATTATAATTTTCTGTTATCCATCAACTTCTAAAATGTCAATCAAACATGCCAATCAATCAAACTATGCATGATATGTTCAGCTGACCAATCTCTTTTGAACTTTTGAGAGGTAAGAACGGATTTAAGGTTACTGACCATTATTGCGAACAAGCAATTATCAGTTGCTTTGGACAAACTTCAGAAAAAGAATAAACGTCCATCAAATGCATGGTGTACTCACTTACTTGAACAATGCTTACCTTTACATCAGTTGCTATATCACAGACAATTAGATGGTCTATCCAACTAAAACGTGTATTTGGGTGTATATGTACCCACACTTGGATATGTAGCCGCTGTCACAATATCGGGGCTGCATATTCTCTTATCAGTGACGTAAATTGTACTTGTCAATAGGGTTGTGTAACGTTGGAGCAAGCTTGGAGTGAGTGAGTATGATTTTACGCCGCTTTAGCAATTTTCGATCAATATCACGGCGGGGGACACCAGAAATGGTCTTCACACATTGTACCCATGTGGGGAATCGAACTCGGGACTTCAACGTGAAGAACGGACGCTTTACCCACTAGGCTATCCTACCGCCCCAGCAAGCTTGGAACAGCTACGAATGATGTATCTTGATGCTTTAAAGCGCCTTCTTTTTATGAGGCCCGTCTCGCACAGAGCCGTGATTTGACATCTACACGTTTGACAATGCGTCTTCTCGGATAACAGTAGCAGACACGTTTTTGCAGAGGGAATTCTTCCGCGTTTCACGATGCCGGAGAATAAGGGATTAGCCTTGAAGCTAAATGACACGAAGGCGGTAAGTGAATGGCCAAAGTGGGACACGTGGGTTCCGAAGAAAGCGAGTATATTTGTCTATCCTCTGCTACAATGTTGGCTGTGGCTCAATCCTTTGTGACAGAAACTGACGGCGCTGAGTACATTTATAGCTTTGGTGATAAAGTACATGTAAAGCCTTATGAGTTTAAATATTTTCGTTTGATATCATTATATAGATGTATTTTTCTAAACGTGTTTACAGTGTAACAGAATATGAATATATTCGTAAAAGGCTTCAACATAAAATCAACATTGACAGTGGTAGGCTAGTCTGTCATACAGACCCTGAAACAAATATATCCAAGAAAGCCCATGCAAATCTAGAATATGTCGCAAGTCTAGATTTCCACAGTTTCTGAAAATGATATATCTTATTATTTTTTATTATGGACTGTTTCATGTGTAAAATATGTTCATTTCAGAGACTAGTTGTTAGTCTAGAGGTAGGCATACTTACATATATTGCAATCATCGCCAGCGATGTTCCGTGATCTTCCTACAGGTTTCCATGAATTTGTCTTCAAGCAGGAGTGTCACGCATGTCTGTGTTCCATGTAACCTGTTGGATAACATTTTTAAGTTGATATATTATCGTTTTACAAACAAGTGCTGACAGTACTACCGTATTACACAACATCAACATCACGACTGCATTGATTACAAAATATTTCAAACCCCAATGATTGATCTATTATGCCACTGTCTAAAACGCGCATTTTTTCACACAAAGCGAAGGCCAACATTTTGTAACTGGAGTAGGTTTTTGGGGAGTTCCTAACAAGCCTGTCAGTTTACAGAAATGGTACCTGTGCTCTGTAGAACGTCCAATAAACATGCATATATTCTGAAATTAGATAATGCAATATGATTATGAGGAAATCTCCTTGACTTCAATGTCATGATTCATAATTTGCTCGTGCATGTTCATGCAATGTGCACAATTTGGACGTTGGCCTGTTTGTTGGGAGCATAATATTCACAATAGTATTGGAATCTGAACAGAGCACAATCAACTGTGAGATAATCATAAGCAATATTCTCTCTTAAACGGTCACACAGTAGCCCTGCTTGCTCAAAATCAGTGTCAACGCGCCTGCTAGTGAATGACGCAATACGTTGCGATTAACTGAAACAAAATACCATTTCTTTGGAGAATTTATCCACAACAGGGAAACACGTACGATTTGCCACATGTGAAGTCATGTGAATATAACAAAAATATTAGGTTGGTTCATCTATGGAATGCTCTGTGGAATCTATGCCACTGTAACACTTGGGATAATTCTTGTTTGATTGCAAAAACCTATTGAGGGAGTAAAACATCCGGCCCATCGTTACTTCTAGTTTTGCTTCAACGACGTCATCAGGCGTTCTTGAAATATATAAATATATATCATTTCCAAACACATGATCCGAAATGGGATCGATCTAGAAAAACGTTTAGCAAAACCAACTCCTATGGCCATTCCTCGATGTTGATGACGGCGACAGTGCCAAATCAGGTTTTGCACATGCAGTCGATCACGTGATCTTCGCATCGAAGTTTCCTTCATATGCACGTGTTTTGCATTGGCCTCAAGAATTGAAAAACACTTTTAAACCACAGTTCTAACGGTACTTGAAATGCCACGATTGTCAAATGTGCAGCGTGAACGTGCCGTTGGCATGTTGCAAAGCGGGAAGATCAGTTATTGACGTCGCAAGGGGCAATGGGATGCAGCCGTCGTACTGTGTATGACTTGCGAGGTCGTCTACAACAAACTGGCACCACTTCTGATATCCCAAGGTCGGGTCGTCCACGTGTGACGTCACGAGCAGAAGACCGTCAAATCGTCCTACGTCACCTACGTGACAGATTTCTGCCGGCTACACGAACCAGGGCTGAGATGTTTAGAGGTCGACTGTCCTCACAGACCATTCGAAATCGGTTGCGGGCTGCCAATCTCCATTCGCGACGTCCATATCGTGGGCCAATATTGACGCCGTTTCATCAACGTCAACGTCTGCTGTGGGCCCAACGTCACCTCCGATGGACCCAGAGAGACTGGAATCGAGTCGTCTTTAGCGATGAATCCAGGTTTACCCTCAGATTCGCGGACGGCAGGCATAGAGTCTGGGGACGACGTCGTGAACGGTATGCCCAATGTTGTACAGGAAGTCGACAGATTCGGGGAGGAAGTTGCATGTTGTGGGGTGCTTTCTGTGGGAACAACCGTTCCCGACTGCAGTCATCCGTGGTATCTCAGTGAGGCTTAGCATTATAAAACCAGCTTAAGTCTGGACTACAGTAGCATGATAAGCAACCGCACATTGACACACGCATATGAACGAAATATTCTTAAGTACGACGTTAAATCCCATTTCACCTCACCTCATTATATTCAAATATAGCCTATAGTGAAGGTGACCAAATTCCCAATAGCACCCCACAGTTGGGTAGCGTAGCTGTTGTCAGGTTACGAATGCCACATTCTCCTTGTAGCGTAGCTGTTGATCAGCTACGAATCCCAAATTCATCCCTTTTCGTTTTACCAAGCCATTTGTATTTCTTGTGTGATACATCACGTGAAGAGTTTGTGAGAACCGATAGTGATGAATAATGTTCAATAGTTTTGCATTGTAGTGTCCAAGTGTTGTATTTGAGTAAAGATTTAAACCAGCTGGAATTAAGGATCTTGAGATTTACACGAGTTCTTGAAATTGACCATCACGGGACCTAACACATTCATTTGCGTATGGTCAGATAGAGATAAATACATAGAAATAATAATGTGGATGTCAAACTCAGAATGACAGGATAACAGCCTGTACAGCCTTATCTTTTATTCGCTCATTGATACGCCTGATACGATCAAGGGGTTTCTCCAGCACGCCCATCGCAGCCCGTAAAGCTGCGCACGATGTCCAGTCATGTATCAAACGTGTTCTAGAGGATTCAGGACAGGGCCAATTGCAGGTCACGGCAAATGAGCGGTGGCGTTAGGCTGCAGAAACAATGTTACAACACGGGAGCGATTGAACCAGTTGTTTGTCCTCTCCATATTTAGCTCGAGATGCAAGTGCATGGTTGTCACATTCGCTTAACAACAACTGGAGTAACGATGTTTTGGATACAGCCATTGCCGTTGAAGAAGACGTGTACTGTTACTGTGTCAATATTCAGTCATGGCTCCCTTTACCACGAGAGAGCCTCTATCATACGGGAGAGAGGGAGCCATATTCCTTGGTTTATAGGCATTGTGTCTGTCTGTCCACACATGGATAACGTGCCTTAGGAATTTACCGTCGTCAGTAATTTGTCAGATTCCTATCTTCCCGTTTAATGGTATTTCGGGGATACCTTATCATTGCCAGTTCCTTAATATATCGTGTTAATCGATATTTGCGAACAACTTTGCTAAAAAAATACATGAGAATATTCAAGTTCTCACCCGAATGGTTTTGAGGACAGTCATGCTAATGCCACAAGTACCATAGTTTTTTTCACCTTTTTGCTAAAAACGTGACAGTTCCAGAGATTTAATATCTGTCGGGGTGGGGGGTGGTGAGGTGGGGGGTGTTTAACTGAACTGAAACCTGTATTTTTATCACAAGATGAACTTGCATCCTGAATTATTTGAAAGGTTGCCCAACTTAATTCTTTGTGTATATTGAGATTTGTAAGTCATTATTGCATCATTGTTTCCTATTTACATCCTTTAAATCTCTCTTTGTAAATCATATGGACTGCCTATAGCTACGAATGTTAGTAATATAATAGCCGCAATTACAAGTCCGTGCGTGTGTATGTTATAAGTCGTTTCGTGAATCGTGTATTTATATATCACAAATGTTGGAATGTGAAGTGAAAATACATGTATGGTTTGGATTCTTTATGACTCGGTGCCGCACTAATGTTTTCATAAATTGTACTTGTTACAGGCAGCCCTTTTCTATCGATATGACATCGACTAGTACATAAACGACAGGCAACCTAAAAACTGATAGTGTGAGTAACGACCAACAACGTCATCCCGCAGTGAACCAAGTCATCGAGCCTGAGCAGACAATTTGATCAGCATTAGTTGGCGGGATACTGTTCCAAGTCTTCATTGGCTGTAACTATCAGCGGCAAAATTTGAAAAGGGCACAGACAATAGTAAGTGAAACGTCACCTGGTCTCGCCCCTAGATTTCGCTAGTGAACTGTCTTACTGTCAGTAATATCTTTCACATCCGCCAGCATTCGGTTTGTGGGGTTGTTCTGTGTTGTTTTTTGTTTGTTTGTTTGTTTTTTGTCCTTTTGTTTTTTTGGGGGGTGCAGTTACACTGTTGAATGTTCTATACATATGGTGCTGAGCTGTAGTATCAACTGAAAACTTAAATAAGCGCGTTAAATTACACTTTTCGGGAAGCCTAGTGGTTAAAGCATTCGTTCGTGATGCCTAAGATCCGTTTTCGATTCCCCATATTGGTACAATGTATGATGCCAAATTCTTATTGCTAATAGCGGCATGAAACCATACCTACACACTATCACAGAGAGTCCTTATAAGATCTATGTCAAAATGGGTTTGTTGTGTGTTCTGCCGTCGGGATAACAAACTGTATTATTTCAATGTTTTCATGTAACAGTTTTCTGAAGTTAGCCTGAAGTTGACTTGTTAAGAATGTGAAGAAGTCTTGTCATATGCTCTGCAACTCTTAATTTAGTCGAATTAAATCAATATATAATACATGTTCTTGAAGTCCGTATTTGTGTGGCAGGTATTTGGATGTTTCAAGTATGACTAATTTGAACGTACAAGACATTGAGACCAAGATAACGGGAGATGACGAAATTCAAAAGGTAAGACACCATAGGAAGTGATCACTGTTATAACGGTGTACCAACAGAGCTAGGGTTATATTGTTGTCATAGAGTTAACCATTTCTTACGTATGTACATGTGCCCACGAGCGTTTGTTGGGGATGCTCTCGGGCGGTAGGTCAGGATGGTTGATGGACGGAAGACAGAAGTCATATCAGCAGTAGAGTTGATGATGACAGCAGCCATGTTTAATATGGTTGGGGAATGATAGTCGAAATGGTACATGTTGATGGTTTACACGTAACAGAACGCAGACAGGGACAGAGTCGCCCATGTTCCTGGTGCGGACACCCGCTCTGTCAATTACACGCTTTTTAGATGATCTGGGCCCGTCTCCTAGACTGGAGACCGTCTCTCTGACTGATCATGTCAGTCGGGTTATATACATAGGGACATTACGCCACGTTGTGCAAGTTCACTGACCTATGCACATGTACATATGTAAGAGCCGCCGACGTTTGGGAGGTCCTAATTTACATCTACTGACAAGGGTCCTGCCCGGAGGGAGGTTATGATAAGAGGGGATACATCGAATGTTTGCTGAATACAGACAGACAAAGGAGATAGAATTTCGGTTTACTTGTGAGACATATTGAAACAATTAGGTCGTTTGAATATAATACGTTTTGAGGAAGTTATTGAAATGGTTTACTCTGTGACGTAACTATGTCTCTGTCAACAACATGATATCTATATTCATACTACTCGTAGAAGTTCATGTATTCACGGGATGTCAGTAAATGTCTGAGGAAGTTCAACTATGACCCGTCCATTTACCACTTTCTCAAACCAAGGAATACCTTCATGCAGACATTCCCTTTATATTAGATTAGGACCAGTTTGGATTTCTGAGAGATGGATTGTATACATGTCATCACCTGCCATAGTCAGCACCACGTACGTCACTTATTGGCGGCCTGCTGAAATACTGAATCCAAACCAGTGCTTGTTTATACGTTGGCCGCATTCAGCAATATTACAGCTATATGGCGGCGATCTGTAAGACCTAAATGTCTTCTACAACGGCGCCAACATATTGGCTAGACGTCCTTGTTGACGTTCACCGTCTAATTATACTTAACTGTGTATTCCAGATACAAGACACTGAAGAACCCCATGAAGATAACTCAAAATGGTCCAACCAGTTCCAGAGTACCTTGGCTATGCTAGGATTCAGTGTTGGAATGGGCAATCTATGGAGATTCCCCTATGTTTGCCAAAGAAATGGAGGAGGTAAGATTAAGTTGAACACCAGAGAAAAACTGCTCACGATCATTACGAGTAAGGAGGTTTTCATCAAATGTTTTTACAACATAATCGGTTTTCATTTGATCGATTGGTCATGGCTGATGATTTTGTATGCTTTTGAACCTATTTGTTTTCAGGTGCATTCCTGATCCCATATATTATCTTCGTGTTATTTCTCTCAATGCCGCTATTTTTCCTCGAAGTTGCACTTGGTCAGTTTTCTGCTCGAGGACCAATAAAGGTGTGGTCGTTGTGTCCAATCATGACAGGTAATTTTCATCGGAACAGAATGCAAAATTAAAGCACCCACAAAGAATCGTAATTAACACAAACGATTACTGATTACCTTCAATAAAACAACACAACGTTGCCCTATCAAACGATAATTTAGCAATTATCTTATTCAAAGATTCTTACTACCTGATCCCAATTTGATAAGAATCCATTTCCCGAAGTATCTAAGATAACTCAAGGATTTAAACCTACACCTCTGACGGTAAAAATGATTTTTCTTTTTTAATTTTTAGAGAGAATACAATGATTTCAAAAATATCCTCTCCAGTATCCTAGATAAACGAGTGAATATTGAATTAAAATTATACATGTTTCAGAGCAAAAACAATAAGCTGCACATTTGTTTTTCTTTCTATTTTTTGTGTGACAGGTATCGGTTATGGCATTCTGACTCTCGGCTGTCTTGTCGTGCCATACTTCAGTATGGTGTTTGCTTGGGTTCTCTACTACATATACAGCTCCTTCTCCACGGTACTGCCCTGGACAAATTGCGATAATACATGGAACACACCACAGTGCGTTTCTTCAAGGGAGACGCGTCTCTCCATTCCCCCGAATGTGTCTCTGGAACAAGTCACTCACCGAGCGGAGAGCGGGAATACGTCTACAGACATAGCAAGTGTCTTTGGTCACACGTCCACTGAGGAATTCTGGCAGTAGGTTTTGGCAAAATCTCCCCATTAACCATCCAGACTCTGTTCAGTTTCCCAGCTCAGCTAACTGTATTTACGTTGAACAGCAAACTGCAAACATTACCTTAAACTGGTCACCTTTTTAACATTACAAGTATCTTTCCAAGGTCATTGTTCTAGGACCACATACATCTGGTTGAATAATGTAGCTAGCTCTCGTCATATTTCACTATTTTGTTTCATGATATCCCCAGCTTTCATAAATCCCATGGTCTGGATATCCAAGCTGCAAGATTTGTGCGTGTTAGTCATTTCAGAATCCGATGATCAACGGTTCGAATTACATGCGTAGACTCATTATTATTCATCCACAAATGTATCCACGTTATGTTAACCAACGATGTAAATATTCACGACAAGCGTCCTCCCACAACTAATGTAGGCTGTGTTTATATACAACGTTCTTCATTCAGGTTGTTCGGAAATTCAAATTCATTTGCATTTGGTTTGTCAACGGGAACAATCATTCCCATTTGATCAATCCTTTAATGTGACCAATTGGCGCACTATTATGCTCTTTACCCTATAAGCTAGTGCCTGCATTCAGCAAGCATTCACCTCACCCGTCATACAAACATGCACGTAACCAAAATTGTAAGAGACATTACATTCAATCATAGCTGCATGATCATAGCGAACGAATAGGGAACACATTACAAGTATTACAGTAGATGTGACGACCCCCAGTGATTTTGGATGGCATTTTTGGTAAGGTCTGGCAAACATTAAACTTGACTTTTCTATAAGTAGTGCATAGTGTTTCGAACAATCATTCAAATTTTCATTCAAATAGGTACCGTAAATGTATCAATATCACAGTGCAAATGAGGGTTTGGGAACTTCAGTTTTGCTCTACCTGTTTGCACTTGTACAGGCTCGTGTATATCGCAAGTCGAACTGTTGGAATACTCGCAAAGTTCTCTTCGTGACATCCTAAACAGCTTCCAGTGAAAGACAGCATCTGCATAAAACAAGATATTTCAAGATGTTTCTGTATCGTCAGTTAGAGACAATTTGATTGAACCTAGAATCATAGGACCCTGCCACGCCCTCGGGCCATTTATGTGCAGATTAAATTACTGGGCGTTAAACCACTAAGCCACCAATATGATGAACAATATTTGATAATGTTATCAAATATATTCATACTATCGATAGTGGGGTGTTTTAACTTGCAAAATGCTAATTTGTCATCGGCCTCGGACAGTTACAATGCACTCGCAGAGTTAACAATTCATATGTTGCAGATACCGTGTTCTGGGCATCTCCTCTGGGGTCGACGACCTTGGGCCTGTACAACCCCATCTGGTTCTTTGTTGGTTCCTTACCTGTCTGGTTGTATTGCTCTGCATCATTAAAGGAGTTGGATCTGTCGGAAAAGTACTGTATTGTATTTATTCATAAAGTTTTGAAAGGCCACAGGCCCAATAAACATACAATCTATAGAACATATAATGAATGCAGGACTAACATGATATATATCACGCAGATTTAAGTAACATTCTGTTCTTTAACGCAAAAAAGTATAAACTTTTATTGACACAGGGTAGATTTACATTGCGTTGACATAAGATTTATACATTTAAAACATGTTCGATTTTTATAATAATAACTACCTAAATATCTAATCCTCAATGGTGAATAAGCGTTACAAATCATTACAAGGTGATATTCATTTTCTATATCGATTAATCCTGATTTTGCACCGTAGAAACACGTACTTTCCTCTTCGTCTTTATTGTGATGTCTTCCTGTTGGTGACAGCTACAGCGAAATCTGATGAGAGTTTGTAAAAAGGGTTTATCGTTTATACAGTTGAAATAAGGTTCCATGGTTAAAGTTGTTTTGAAAGTAGAATATGTTATTAATTTGGGTTTCTGGAGAACGTCATTATGCCATTGTTGAGATCCACAATCCTGAATGCACTGTTTGAAATCTGATAGAAATAATCCTGAGTCCCCCACATCCTGGATTACCCATGTATATCCAAAGCCGTATTGAAAGAGAATGTTTTTGATATAAGTTTAAGTCCATGATTTACGTCCAGCCCACAGAGCATAAGATAGGTTTGTTTTGGTAATCGGTTAAGTCCAGTATTTAATACATTTGAAGATGAGATGACTGTTAATCCGATGACGTCCAGTTTCTCCCAAAACGGCAGCATTACTTGTAGCTTTAGGCAGGCCCAAAAACGTTTCAGGAAGTTGGTTTGTACTTTTTCAATCCTTTCGTACGGTTGGTATAGGAAAAGGTCGGAAAAGTACTGTCTATCCATATTAATAATTAATTAATGTATCAGTCTCAATCTCTTTCAGGTGATGTTGATCATATCTTCAAAATAAACCTGTGTTTTGAAAATTACATTAATGTAAGACCGAATTGATAAATTTTAAACTTCACTTGGAACTGAAAGCACTAGAGGATTACCAGTTACATAATTACACTGTATTTCCTCAAAGAATTCCGGTGGATGAACAGGGAGCAGGCATCGTTGTCCATAGAGAAGTTCGAGATCAAACACCAACAGATGATGCATAGGTTAACATTAAGAGCCTATAACTGTTTTTAAAAAAAAGACTTAAGTCTTATAATTTAATCTCCCTGCCTACGTGAGAAATAAGGTATTTACTGAAGCGTTTTAACGCAATAGTTCATGTTGGCATATTGGAAAGCCCTTCATTGTGTGCACAGTTTCCCCTGAAAGTAAGATAAATAGTCTTAAGATATGTTGGGTATCTTAAGCACATGTCGGTAAAACGTCTACAAAAATAGTCTCGCAAAAATGCATTTGCTGCTAATTCCATTTATTATGCATTTGTAACGTGCAGCAACATTGATGCAATGCTATTAATTAAAACACTTTCCAAATCGGTTTCACAAAATGGGAAGTTATCTCTTGTATATAGTTATATTGACTGTGATGTACTCGTGAATGTCCAGGTCAGAATCTTCAGCAACCCATGCTTCTCTGAAAAAGGCAACCAACATGATCAGGTGGCCATCAGATTCTTTGACCTGATTGTCATCGTATCCGAGATGCACAGATCGATGCTCGTGCCGTTGATCACTGGAATTCCTGGTCCAGACTTTACAATTTACAGACCACCGCCATATAGCTGGAATATTGCTAAGTGCGGCGTTGAACAACAAATACACAACATCTTTGATCCTATGTGTCACCGCTTCTCATTACCAGCATACATCTTTAGGATCTATTCAAGTGTAGCTCAAAGGACTACCTTAAGTTTGTTGTAGAGCATCATATATGTGTTCGCTATAATGAGGGCACATTCTATACACCAATATAGAGACAATACTGTTTTTCTTACAGGTGGTGTATGTGACGGCGTTGATGCCTTACGTTCTTCTGACGGTGTTGTTGGTCCGGGCATGCACGATGCCTGGTGCAAGGGATGGAATTTTATTCTATCTGACGCCCGACTTTGCACGTCTTAAACACTCTCAGGTATGATGAACTCTGTTGTAACATCTCTGGCACTCTGAATGGGTGTTTTTATTCTCGCAGTACAACTATTTGAGGTATGTCGAGTTTACAGAGTCCGACAGCCAGGGAAAGGCCGGCGAAGTAAGGCTGACACTTGGTCAGTATATGGGCAGAATTGGCTGGTCAGTGATCGTCCCTCCTTGTCCCTGGCTTGCCCCTCTTCTTGTCTGTCAGTGCTCTTCCTCTTGTCTTCCGGTTCCCCTGCTGTCTTACGGATCCCACATCCTGTCTGCTCTTAAAGGCAGATGGACGGCTGACGGTCTCTTTAGGTCGGCAATGTTAATCTACTTTATTGGTCATATTTTGACGAGCTCGACGCATCTCGGAAAAGTATTCTTTATTATATCGATTCTTACACTTATTACCATGGATGATTTATAAAACAAAATTTATTGAAAGATTATGCCGACGTAAATATCTTTAGGTTTTGAATTATGCTTTGTACAACTAATATACAAAGTAATCACAACATACTTTTGTTCCGCAAAACAACCACAGATTTTACCCTTGTATCTGACTATCCTGACATTAATACATTACATGCTGACAACAATAATGTTGGAAATGGTCTCTCTCTCAGGTGTCAGAACTTTCTATTTTCGGTTTATAATTTCTCCCACATTATTATTTTATTGAAGCGCCAGAATATCAACTTTCTAATTAAAATGTACGTCTTTGTCATACTTCTAGGTGTGGCTGGAAGCTCTGATACAAGTGTTCTTCTCAATGGGTCCGTCATGGGGCACCTTGATAACACTCTCAAGCCACAACCCGTTCCACAGCAGCATAATAAGGTATTCCTCTTCAAATAGTAAGTTACACTTTCAAAATGAGACTGATCTATATTTCTTATCACCAGTGGTGTAGTTAATACAATACTGTTCACCTGCACAGTGTTTGCCTGGTCAGCAGGATTTGTCTGATGTATAACAATACATATGATAAACACGTCAACACAGCCTCTAACACAACGGGTAAATGCTGAGTCAGTATACAGCACCACTACTTAATTACTTATTTTCGTTGTCACATGACGTACACGAAGTTTAGCAAGCTTAAACAATTACGATGTTTTGATCCGGGTTAGAATTGACCACCAGTAATGCTTGTCGTAAGAGGCGAATAAAGGGATCGGGTGGTCAGGTTCGCTGACTTGGTTGACACATGTCATCGCATTCCAATTGCGTAGGTCGATGTTATTTACAGACCTCCGCATATAGCTGGAATATTGCTGAGTGCGGCGTAAAACTAGACTCACTCACTCACAATGTTTTCAAGTGAACAGGAATTGTACACTAGATCGTTCTAAATTGTTTTTTTTTAACGTCATGCGAAATTATTGGCCATCGTATCTACCTGTTCAACGTTGTCTTGATTCAGACCTCAAATGATTGCATAGATATATTATGTATCCATATAAATTATCTTGTAACAGGACAACAATCGTGGTAACAGTAGCTGGAAGCTTCACTAGTGTGTTTGCTGGATTCGTGGTCTTTTCAACTGTTGGGTACCTGGCTCACAGTCTTCGGCAACCCATTGATGACGTCGTCACATCAGGTAGTGAATAACACTCTTGTATACTTGTTTATATGTAGATGGCTATCAGGAAACGAGTGTTGGACCTAGGACGTATTATTTTCAGCAATGCAAGCCCCTGTGTCTCAATGCTCTTCCTATGATCTGTTCCCTCATGCTTAATTCCGGCATGTGTTTGTTGTCACATATCTCAAATCTCCCTGAATTTTTTTCCCAAGAAGTATGAGGACAAGCGCGTTGTGCGAAATACATTGCGTTTCGGTTGCAAATTCATTCCAAATGAAAAAAGATTCATATTATTTGATGCATGTTAACTGTAGAGTCCGCATCGTGTGGACCCACCCTGTTTAGTTTCAGCACTTACTCAGCGTAAGATTAGTAACGACAGAACTGACGTTTGATGTTCCATCCCCCCGCATGAGTGTTTTTCTATCATATAGTGACGTTGACCATAACGACAACCTTTTTCCACCTCGCTCTCGACGTACAACACGTAGAAATCATTATTAAATGCTTCTTGCTTTCTGTTACTGTTAATGAGGTTCAAAACAATGTGTCCTGACCGCACATTGCTCGTTCAGATAATGCGAATTAGGTATTAGGATGTATTTGGTTAACCATGAAGTCATAGATGTGTGAAACTTTTATCAATGTTTGCCTGCTCCTGGACCGTTTATCGTTGGTCGCATATGTTTTCCATGAATATTTGCCTTTTTGTTATTAGTCTCGAACTACTAGGCGTTGGTTTGTATCCTCTTTGAACAGGACGGTTTCAACCCATATCCCAGATCCTTCAATAGTGGGTTGAGTATATATGCAGACAGCTCTTTCTTCAGTTAATTCCAATCTGCATGTGCATTTGAAAGGTCAGTGCTAACAACAGTTTCCCTGTAAGTCTAGAACATGTATATGGGTGTAAAGAAACTGAATGAAACATGTAATGTATCACCATTGGTTTCTACATAAAAGCCTCGAGAGCAATGCTGCATCTCTTCAATAGCGATCCTCTGGCATCTCTAGGCATATACGTATGAGTGCAAGTGATTTGTAACTACAGCATTGGATGTGTGTTATATCAATATTCGTTTGTTTATAACGACCACAGTGCATTATTCAGGAGCCCCTCTCTTGAGTCTGGGTCAGAATATGATCACAAATGCCTCATGTTTGTGACAAGAGCCATTCAACATGGGTATCAATGCAAGTGATTGTCTTTCATGGAAACCAATTTTTGTATCCAATTTACATGCTGCACGATGTGTGCTGTGGTGCTAATGTGGATTAAGTTTAAAAATAAACGAACATTTTATGTTCAGGGGAATTCAAGAGTAACATGATCTGGAAACACATAACACTTCCTTGAATTCGCGTATGCCTAGTGTTTAAAATATTACTTGAATGTTCTGTTGTTAGTTTGAAGGATCATTGGACGTTGGAACATTTCGTAACTTACTCAGGTCTATGCCAACGAAATATCCTTCTTTCAGGACCTGGCATTGGATTTATCATATATCCAGAAGCAGTTGCACTTCTTCCAGTGCCTCAGCTATGGTCGGTCCTCTTCTTTGTAACAACGTTGATGATGGTGATAGACTCTGTGGTAACTCAATTTCAATATTAATGACTAAGACGATTTCACATTATCAAATATTATTTGCTTCGGTGCATATGAATCTGAAATTGGGACATTCAAAACGATTTATATAGCCGTCAAGTCATGTTGCTATCTATGGATAAAGAGTGAGTGAGTGAGGTAAAATTTAACGTCACTTCGGCAATATTTCAGCCATATAGTGACGAGACATGTTTTACATAAACAATAAATTTAAGTTGCTAAATAATCAGTCATCGAAGGACTGTAAAATAACTAGAGTATCACAGATGGAGTCTAAAAATAGCATGAACATGTAAAACTATTTTATGTGAGAAGAAAATACAATATAAAAACGGGCTATAGATCGCCAACAACTGAAGGTAGATCACCATACTAGGAACCATGGGGACTTACAGTGCCTTTGCTACCTGCATGGTCCCTAGCTGGATTTACACCATCCCTTCAGCCATTGGCGTTTATACTGAGATTTAGCCATACATTAAAAACGCAAAAATACTACGACTAAAAACCTGGTACACTTAAATTGACGAAATGTTTTGGGACTTACGTACCTATGGATAAAGATGTCGAGTGTAACAAACTAACCACAAGACTGCATTACAAAAAGAATAGTTTCAACCGATATGGAGCGGTCATCCATTTACTCCAGGCTTATGAGGTATAGTTAAGTATTCCCCTACTACAAAGATTTCAAAACGAGATATTCAATCAAGAGATGTTTGAAGAAAATTAGTCTCCACTACTTGTGTTCAGTTTTTCCACGAAGGATGAAATTCCCAAATTCAGCGCATTTTTTAACAAACCTATGTAAAAGAATTCCTGAAGTGTATTTCAAATACATGTTACAGCGTGAGTACTACATGTTACCACCGTTAGGAAAGGTTCATCCTTTCTGCAATCAACACTTGACGATATGTTTTGGGTATAGATAAAATATTAGTCACTACCATGTTAAGATTTCTGATGTCTGATCAAAGACTTTGTGTTTTTTAAAGTCGCATTACGGAGTTACATCAACACTGTTATATTACAAGTGACAGAATGAACAAGTTTTATCAACTTCGAAAGTTGTGGATGAATGAAACGGTATGCTTTTTGTTGATTCAAACTTACTTTGACTTATAAATAATAAGCCTCGTGCCTTGTATAACATTTAATGTGAAATGTTTGTTCACAATTTGCAATATCTTGTTTCTGTTACTGATTCGCGTTTTCTGTTAATGATAGTTCGCAAATGCTGAATCAGCTCTCAGATGCATAAAAGAACTTCTGCCAGAGCGGTTTCATTTCAAGTACATGCAGCCCGTCATGGCGGTTGCGTTCATGGGAGCAACGTTTTTGGTGGGGCTCATCTTTACCACTCGAGTGAGTCTTGTTTTACATTAAATTGTGATATTTCCATATACAAATGTGGCGCTGGGGTAGTCTAGTAATTAAAGCGTTCGCTGGTCACGCCGAAGACCGGGTTCGGTTCCCCACGTGGGTACAATGTGTGAAGCCTTTTTTTAGTGTCGCCTGCCGTGATATTGCTGGAATATTGCTAAAAGCTGCGCAAAACATACTCATTCACCCACTGATATACAATTACATTACTTTACTATAAAAGATAATTTTTCTTCCATTGTTGAATGATAATCATATTGCCTGCTGTATATTTTAGGGTGGCGTGTACCTGTTTACGTTGATTGATTGGTATGTTGTGGCAGTCGTCTTGTTTGTCACTGCGGTACTTCAGTGTATCGCCGTTGGCTGGTTATACGGTGAGTCCATTTTTCCATCAATGTCATTTTCTGTCTTCATGTCTTTAGTTAATTTTACAGCTGAACTTTTGTTTCAAAATGTGATGTTATATAGTCAAATATGAAAATTGAAACGATCATTGTTTCGGTTATAATCGTCTTAAACACCACACATAGAGCAGAGATGATAAATGAACAGGAACTGCGACATCCTTGTTCGGATAACCTTCGAATGAAGAGAACGGTAATGTTTTTGTACTAAACTAAAAACACAATACATTTTCCAGGCCGGGATGGCAAAGGGCATCAATGAGTGAGTGAATTAAAATTTAACGTCACCTCGACAATATTTCAGCCATATAGTGACCAGAAAGGGTGTACATAGATCGTTAAAAGTAGAAAACTATTTTGGACAATACAATGAAAAAATGGGCTATTGATCGCCAACAACTAAAAGTAGGCGTAGGTGTGTGTGTGTGTAATAAAGTACCATATAACTAGTCATCGTCTTCCCAACAGAAGTGCTTGACGCGATTGAAAAACTGTCTTGGTGACTTGCTTGAATATGTCTCATTGTCCTTCACAATGTGTAACGTTGTTCACAATATTACTGGTTTGTCAGGCGTTGACTCTTGTATGTAAAGGACGTCATGAGACCGACTCAAACACAAAACAAATATATGATGATGATGATGATGATATGATAATTGTACATCTTCAGGAGCTGAGCGCTTCTCTTCTGATGTAGAAGCCATGACAGGCAGACCACTGCCAGCCATCTACATGCTCGTGTGTTTTATCTTCATTTCTGCGGCCTTGCTGGTAACAATACCATCTACTCGTTACAAAATATTGGCACTGGATTAGTTTTCCTTTTACCATGTTAGTATTCGGCTTTTAACACCTGTATGATAAGGGTAACGTAAGCTAAACGTTGCTCACAATTTTACTTGTATATTAATTTTCTTTGAGGTCAGTGGCATTGGTATTGACAACAAAAACGATTTTCTTCAAACACCATTACATATGTCAAAGTATATCGCAACAGTAAGCATTCCTACCATCCGCTGAAACAGTTTCCTTTTAGCGTTAAAAGTACACTAGTGGTGAACATTATATGAATGGAATAATGAAAAGGAGTGATGATTCCAGATGTTTGCGGTAAAGTTTGGCCTGTTTTCCCTAGCAAATTATACCCACATAAAGAATCATGTATGTTTTTCATGTCTTCGCGTCACAAAACATGAGCACAAAAAATGAAAACTCACGAACGTAAACAATTGAGAATTAATTATAATGGACAGAAATATTACGGCAACGGTTACATGAACGGATATATTGCATATGAAGTCAACAGTAACACATACGTCTAACATACATATGTAACAAGAGACATTTCCATATGCTCGCGAACTCTCTAGGTCTACTATATACTATAAATTATAAAATGTGTTCTGTGATAAATGTGATTTTGTTCTTGACTATTGTTCACCTGGCGTCATGTAAAAAACGTGATGTCATAAAAAATGAGTGACGA
Source organism: Haliotis rubra (assembly GCF_003918875.1). Lineage (NCBI taxonomy): Eukaryota > Metazoa > Mollusca > Gastropoda > Lepetellida > Haliotidae > Haliotis > Haliotis rubra. Next base: position 95,768 of record NW_025767337.1, on the reverse strand, counting down.
TGGCAAACAGAATTTTTGGCGTTTAATATTCATTCAAAAGTCATATTTCTCAATGAAAGCCTCCTTTCTTTAGAATAGAAGAATAGAATAATATTTTAATGCCTTTTCAGGAATTTGTGTTACATCAGCAGAGCTACTGACACATTAGAGAGATACCAAACATATTTACATAAATTCTTTGATTTAGGTATCTTCACATTGGTTTAAGAGAGATATGGTACTTGGAATAAAGGATGTACGGGCTCTCTTAGTTTTCACAATTGGAACTTTGTAGCGGCGGCCTGAAGGGAGGAAGTTGTATTCCGAATTTAAGTAATGAGTACGGTCAGATATGATTTTGACAGCTTGATTCACGATTTGCCGCTCATATATTGATGATAAACATTTAAATCTGACTCCAGCGATTTTACTTGCAGTGTTAACAATTTTGTCTATTTTAGATTTGAGATGAAGTGAGAGAGACCCGTACCAACAATGGAAGGAAAATGTTAAAATACTCTGAATAAATGCTACATTAACTTTGTGAGTAAAATGGAAAACAATAATGATTGTTTTACTGTCATTTAAGATGGTGCTTGTTCTCACTATGGCTTCGTACGAGAATCCAACATACCGGTACTATAAGTACTCCGGATATGCTGTGGTCGCCGGATGGTGTATTGCCCTGGTGTCAGTTGTCCCTATTCCTGTAACCATGGTGGTGACAAGACTCAGAAGAAAAGGATCTCTGTTCGAGGTATTCTTTGCTACTTAAAACACATGTCACTGATAATAAATTGTGGAATATATACATTGAGTGAATGAGTTAACATTTTACTTCACATCGGCAAAATTTCTACCATATCATGACGAGAGAAAATCATGTATTAACAATAAATATATGTACAATTTATAGAAATTCATCGAAGGATACTATCACAACTAGATAATCACATATCTGTAAAAACTACCCATTGCCAAACGCAGTATAAAAAGGGGCTAGAGATGGCTAGCAACCGAAGTTGGTAATCATACTGGGGACTGTTGGGAATATATGTATACTGAGCTTGCAGCCTGTTTTAAGCAATTGTCCAGTCATCACCTTTGCAGTGTTTTGAGCCAGGGTGATCTGGCAAAGGCAAGGTTTTGGACATCATGCCAGCGTGTCCGAACTATCGATGCTCTTATGCAGTCACTTCGCATTACACTAGTGGTACGCAACTAATAAACCTGCCTGTTAGCATACGCGAGTTCACATTCATTTTCTATTTCCAGCGAGTGAAAGACTCGGTGTCTCCAGACCCTGTCTGGCAAAGGTTAAGAAAGCGACATGATCTCGAAGAGCGAACAGATTCAATCTCCATCAAAGATACGTTTTTGTTTATGCTCGGAATCAACAGAAGGAGACATCATTTCTAAGTTATCTTGCTGCCCTGTACGTGCCTTTTTCGGGACGTCACCTGCCTACCACTTCACAGTCTGATCGCACCTGTGACCTTTGTGGAGATTTTCACTTAAAATATGCAAACAACTATCCATATAATGTATATAGCTTAGTTCACTTTTCTGTTATTAACCAATAATGTGCTACCCGTTCCCTAAATTGACAAGTTTAGATGAAAAGAAGTCATTGTTTTGCTTCACAGAATTTAAAGAAATGTAATTATATAAAATAGTTTTACTGGTCTCGGTCTACAATGACTTGTGTGTTAAGTTCGTTTCTTACAGAGTTATTGCCCTTGATCCTTGTTTTGCAACTCAGTGCATCCTAGCTGACATGAGAACGATGTTTCTCGGAAACCTTTGAATATATTATATGAATGTTTCCATACACATCTAAGAGATACTTTTCCAGACAAAGACAGTGGTTGGCGTAAATTATTTTTGTGCACAGTTACGGCCTTACCTCACTCACTTTATAGAATCTGAAATGGGGAGTTCGAGTGCCAAAACCTAATTCATTCCTGTGTTACGTCCCTTGCTACATGTTTTCGAATCTGCACATGACGTCATCAGTGGCGACGTTGTCTGAAACTTCCTAAAAGTCTGCATACTAATACTAGAAACTTGTTAATTATTAGCTAAAACAAAGGTCCCGTTAAAACATGTTTCTCTAAAGTTGCAGCCTTTGATCTATGTTATTTCATTTCCTGACTGACTGAGTTTCGTTTAACGCCGCATTTACCAATATTCCAGCTACATCACGGCGGGGGACACCAGAAATGGGTTTCACACATTGTACCCATGTGGGGATTCGAACCCGGGTCTTCGGCGTGACGAGCCAACGCTTTAACCATTAGGCTCCCCCACCGCCCCCTCATTTCCTGAACGATGGCTGCAGTGGGTGAAGATTTCTCAGGAAATCAGCATTGAGGTGATATGTCCCTGGTGAAGGAAGGATAGTGACACTGTGACACAGTTAATTGCAGTCTGTCACATTGATATACTACAGGCCATGCACCTGCTATTGATCAATATCAATATGTTATCAAGATGTTATTACAGCCGTTTGACATCTAAATGATCGAGGCGGGCAAACTAATATTTCTAATTGACTTCTATGTGCCTATTCGCACGCTAAGGGATCAGATGATCAGGAATGCAGCTGATATTGTTTTTTGTTAACTTTTTAAACTTTCGGTGTGAACTCGGGAATTTATATAATATACAGTAAATTCACAATGGCCGTATCTCTGTAAGAGCATAATAAATGTCATGATTGTTGCTAAACTTAAAGATAGTAATATATGTTGTTGTTGTTTTTTATAAGGTTGCGTTGTCTATCATATGTTGTATATTTGTGAGGTCGTGAAATTATATATATTACATACTGTATACTGTATATTTAGAGAGGCGGTGGTGTTGCCTAGTGGTTAAAGCCTTCTCTCGTCACGCCGAAGACGCGGGTTCGATTCCCAACATGGGTACAATGTGTGAAGCCCGTTTTTAGTGTTCCCCGGCTGTCATGTTGCTTGGATATTGCTAAAAGCGGCGTAAAATCATTCATATTAATTTTTAGATCTGTGTATTGCAATTCTGGGCGACAAACTATATCCACAAGACTGTTTCGCAATAGTCCGCTCTATCTCCATGTCGAGCAATACACCACCAGATCCAGCCTTTGATGTGAACACATTTGAATTGTTCAGCATGCTCAAAGGACAGACTAAAAATTAAAACCAACTAAATTCAAATAAAACCATCATTAGATGAAAACACGTGCTTTAAGAACTAACTACGGAATCTAAATGACTTGTAATAAATATTACGTAAGATATGTCCGGACTCTTCAAGGACCTGTAGCTGTTGGTCATCAATTGATCATGTGATCGAAAGGTGGTTATAGAAATTTATCAGGTAAACATTTACGTTGTTTTTAAGTCTTCTGAGCAGTCTAGACACTGATAGTGTTTAAAGAATGGATGTGCATTCCTTCGTTTCGTTCAGTCAAAGCGAGGATATTCTAGAACTGGCATATATCCAGACCTATTTCCAATGTGTGCATAAACATACAGGCCACGATTGAATGTTTAAATGGTCAGAAGCAATGCGTCTGTATTCATTCCTACCAGGGAATTCATATGGGTTTCGCTAGGATTGTGGATGTAGTCCGTCAATATTTACGCCATTTCAAGAATACCGTCTTTTGAAAAAAGTGTGATGGCAAGAATGAGTCCGGTCACCGTCAGTAATTAGTGGTACGTAGTTTATGTAATGCCCAGGAGTTACCTCTCTTGGGTATTGCGCCTGCGTTAAGTAACTCTTCATGATCACCCGTTAAGAGCCTCCTCTTGAAAGTCGGTTTTGAAAGCCTTTCTCACTGAGCACCCTTTTCTGCTGCAACAAGCGCATGTGATCGACTTCTCATCCAATGGAGAACCCATAAAACACGTGAAGTTGACATTTGGGAAAATATATGTATGGGAGTCATGTATCATTCACACAAGTCCTAATTGTACAGTTTCAGCAGCATCTTATATATATCTTTATAATTACACATCTTACAATATGGTGTAACTTTCAAACCTTTCGTGGAAATCAACACATTTGGCTCACTGAAAACAAAATGGATTCTTCTTTGAAAACCTAGGGAAATATTTGGACATTTTCAAGTGAGACGTTACACAGTTATAAATCAAATTATGCTGTTTAAAACTCCTACCATTGTTTGAACCGCAGTCGGAAATACAGGAGATCTGAAAGACTAATATTATGGTATTACTTTTCTGAGAAAAATGAGCTTGTGTATTGGAAATAGACCAAGCACAACAAGAAACTGTCATTGGTTAGAATTTTTTTCTAAATTTATAAATATAATAATGATGAAAAGTTGCTATGTAAGGTTTAACAAGGGGATATTAAGATCATATGAAGATTGCAGAACATGCATGTGAAACGTCCATGAGGCGGAGCAGGTGTCACAAACTCAATAACACAGCGGTTTATTGCCGACGTACAGAGCCCATCAAATGGACATGATAGCTTCTAGAGTGGCTTGCTCCCTACAACTGCTGCCAAATCTAAAAGGTTGTCTTACGAATTTGGGATACGTTGTAGAAGTCGCTCTGTTTCATCCGACACGTGATATATAGGGGATAGATCCAGTGGATGTGCAGTCCAGGGCAGTACTTAAATATTGTGATGTGGAAGAAAAGCAATAGCACGGGCATTATCAATCCTGGGCCATGACGATGGGGAAACGAAATTATCACTGGTTCTTTCTCTGTAGCCTACACCTGCCCAACTGCCCAATTTACAGCAACTAAAGGGGTTCTCTGACGTGCACTTATCCAAACCAAGCTTATCACGGAACGACCACTAAGCCGATTCTTCTACATGACACCGAATTGAGCATGACGGTAGACACATTTTCAGTGTGAGCTGTTTGAAATATACAGTCCTCAACCACGACCATGGCACCAATATGGCAATACGATGTGGTCGTATACCGTAATGACGTAACGGGTTCCTGACTGTCCCTGAATGGATACGCCGACTTACTGGACTGGTCTGATCACTGGTCACTGCTGTTTGGAACCTGTGCCGGAGATGGATCACCTTTATCCTTCTGTCCTGTGTTGGCGTTCTGACACATGTGCCCAAGACATGAACCTTAATATTTGCAAATACCCGTGAAGGTCCGGGTTAGAATATTGATCTTCAGTAACCCATGCTTGTCGTAAGAGGCGACTAACGGGATCGGGTGGTCAAACTCGCTGACTTGGTTGACACATGTCATCGGTTCCCAATTGCGCAGATCGATGCTGATGCTGTTGATCACTGGATTTTCTGGTCCAGACTCGATTATTTACAGACCGCCGCGTAAAACTAGACTCATTCACTCACTCATATTTGCAAAACAGTAGCGATAAGCATAGTTTAGAAAGTCTATCTCAATGTTGGCTATATTTACCAAACATAAACGTAAGAGTAACCAATGGTAAGAATTGCGTATTTAACCACATGTGCAATAAAGTCTCAGCAAAAAAAAATACAACTTAAGCATGCAGCAATACATTCAGTTCCAGATTCCACTGTATGTAAAGAAACACGTCTAAGCAAATTAATTTCCCTCACCAATGGAACAGTAAAGTCAAATCAAATTCTGGCAGCTTTTACAGAGAGCCAATATTGTTTTTCACAGGAAACCTAACGTTCAAGAAAAGTATTTGGATCGTCTCAAGCATTAACGAATAACGATCATGTGCTGAAACATCATAAATAGGTTTGAGGAAATACTGACAATCAGCTGTAGGTCAGTAAGTTTCATCCCTTAAAAAGAAATAGAATGTTCTCCTTCATAGTTAATTTTGATTTTCTCTCCACTCCATAGCGTTGTCTGAATTCTTCCCATTTGCGGTTGGGAGTTGTGGCTTTTCTCACACGCTGAAATACAAATACACTGTAATACAATTGTACCTCATAGGAGTCGTACCTTCCATAAGATTATACGATCAGATTTTAAGATCAATTACTATTACACATCTGGGTGCATATACTATTTATACGGCGTTGACCCGAAGAGACCTCTCATCAATTAACAAGGGGTCGCCATGTAACAGCCGGAAAACAGTAATTAAACAGATGACCGTCTTTCATATTTGACTCAAATTCCGTACAAGTTGTTGATTTAGCCAAAAGGAAGTTAAAGTTATGTATTTGCCATCAGTTTGGTTAACTCTCTAGTTACAATAAGTACTGGACAACCTTTGTAAGAGGCTATATTTTGGCTCGTATTTTAATTCTCGGTAACTTGTCAAGCCATCATACAACGACTGCATGGAATTAGTGTAGCTATGAACAGTGAACAAAACAGCTCATTGTTTTTGTTTAACCGAACGTGTGGCCTATTTGAAGCACAGCCGAAACAATGATCTTCGAAAAGACATTTTGCCGTGAAACAAAATAAATATACCAATTGATTCAAGTGAGTTCAACTGTTCAACTTAGCATCGAAAGGCAAAGTACAAACCTGAGCTAAGGTGCCCTTTTCCTTCCAGATATCTATCGTCATGGATACTGGAATAGGTACCAGCGATACAAGAGCAATACCCCAGCCAATAGAGACAGCGACGGGTGTATATTCGTAACTACCGTAAGAAGGTGGTTTGTAAGAAGCGAAATTCAGAAACACGGCCACCTTTAAAACAAGAATATATTATTGTATAAACGTAAATATGACACAGAAGCATCACTCATGTAATTCATAGGATTGCAGAACTATATATGTATGCATTCTAATTTCACATGGCAATCTCAATGTTCACTATCTGCGTCAACACATGTTCAAGAACGCAATCGAATTTGCTATTTAAGTAGAATATATACTTAGTAAATACATATTTAGCTTTTTCTCTGTAAGCCTATATTTAAATTAACGTTATTAGTGTGACAGCGACAAAATATATATCAACAAGTGTCTTTAAATACGTTCTGTAAAATGTTCAAGAAACAAACGTTATAACCATTTGCGTATATATAGGGATTAGTGTTGTAGCCATACTCAACTATTAGAATTACAGGGATTAAGATGAAGCACAGAAGTTTGAAGACAATTGGCAGCTGTTTTCCAATCATAGCTTCAACGTCAGCAGCAAAAAGTTTCGCACCTTGTAAACAGAGTCAAGGAAGGAAACTGATTATTCTTTAATACAACAAACATCTATTTGTTTAGAGTTTAGAGAATCCATCTATTTAAAATCAGCAAATATTTAGTTGGGATTCTAAAAGCAAACCAGGGAACAAAATGTCCTTTTCCCCTAAAAGTTCAATGTTCACATCCACTTCTCATTAGAGAATATAACTCATATCCAGAACGTCAATGCAGAAGCAGTCGCTCGGATAAAGCAGCTTCTAAGATGCAGAACGCTCAAGTGGCATCTTGAGGAGGATACATTATATATTTTGTTTCCGACCGTATTTAAGCATCATTTCCTATGCATTCAATCTCGACAATCGGATAATTTTTAATTGTATATTGACCATTGAAAAATTGAAATATATGTTAATTATTTTTCGAATTAGTCTGAAATATGGCTTAATTTACACCTCATGCACGTGTTCTGAAGTACTAAAATCTATGTCATCTTTACACAGCCTTTACGATTATTAAACACGTTAAAATATATGAAGTAGACGACCATATACACACACCTCTAATATATGCTCAATTGTGTCAAGACCTGCGTCGTATGTCACATATGGTGTCCTAGATGATGCACAGATTGCGTTTGTCATGTGAACTACTAAGTTCTTTCCTAGCATGCACACATTTGGAAAATACTGTTCAATCGTGTGAAGTAACAAACCGAAAACTGGCCGCAATGCACCGGATACGTAGCACACTTATCGATATGTTTCACATTGGCATACCAACTTACCGTAGCACCAACCATCAACAATGCATTCCAGAGCACCGATTACCAACAAAGTAATGGCTGCAACATACCAGTCTACTAACTGGAACAGGTACACACCACCCTGAAATACAATTGAATGCATATTCAAAAACGGATGGAACCTTTTGACTCCAGGGTATTCATGTCAAAAGAATGAAAACACGATCGAAGGTCGACAGTAAGCACTCGAGAAAACTGTTCAGCCAGCTATCAAGGTCAACATCAGGTTTTGGGGTCCATAGAACGTGTCATTACCCTTAAGATCAGTTTGTCGAATTATGATTGGTCAATAGCATAGGCATCATGTAGGCGGATTTGCAACTGCACTGAAATTGCATAATTTCCGCACAATCTCCGAACAGCCTTTGTACAGATTTGCCCCGGCCAGCTCTTGAGAGCCAATACAAGAAATGACACGATGCTCGTAGACAATGTGAACACAAACCCCGCAGGCTGTAGCCATCTGAGATGCCCAAAATCGTGGACAAATTATCGTACGGCGCCGAGGGCAAATGTAAATTACGTAATAATTAATTGAAAATACATATTTCCTGCCACTAAACAACTTTGAACTTTCATCTATTCTTAATTCAGAAGCAAACAATGGTATTTTTTGGGGTAGTTTATGCCAATGATTAAAAACATGACTCCTGATCTATTCGTCTACTGCAGGTACAAAATCCCAGTTCTTATCATCGAGTTGTATTTTATGACCATCTGCGTTAGAAACGTTCCATATTCTGATCCATCAACCTACCGAAGAGGGTTGACATGTCTTCTTTGATCAGTCTGATCTAGATGCTGTTATATACATATGGTAGTATGGTAGCTGTGTGTTACGACTCATTAAGTGTCATCATATCCTGACGTTGTCAGACAACTTCGTGTATGTCTTAACGATCCCGCCTGGATGTATATGAAATATTGGTGAGTTTCGTGTAAGACAACACACAAAACAAAAGAATACTCACATTAGTTGTGTAAGGGAGACCAAACAGGAAGACAACGCTCATCCACAGAGCAGCCAGTATGGTCTGGAGGTGTTTGGTATGGAAACGCGATGGTAGGATATCTTCTATACACCCAAGAGCTGCTTCTATATTGCCGAACTGCTCAACAAAGACTAACGGAGTTGTTTATGATAATTTCATGATGTCATCACCATACCCACCATTATATTTATTACTAAACGTCAACGGATTGTGTTACTTTGTAATACCCTTCAAAGACTCAGTGAAGCCTTCAAAATGTATCACAATATCAATGTGTAGGAATTTCAAATTTTGACGCATCAGTGACAGAAAATTATATCAGATGTTTTGCTTTGTACCATACTTTCATGATTTGTTTGAGGAATTAACTAGGCTTTGCCTATCTTTATGACAGATGGAGCCTTTAAGGAAAGATACGCTCATCTTTCGCGAACACCTGGTATCATCACTAATTGATAGTTATTCATAAACACATGCTCTTGAAATAGTTGGAATTGTGCAATCGATTTCTTTTTTGATGTGGAAAAACGGTTTATAGGTTTTACTTCCAATGGCCGTGATGAAACTGACATTATATTCGCAAATTCATTATGGATGGATAGTATCAACGCGTGTTTATTCTTATCTGGATGCTTTGAGGTCATGCAATGATTTTGTTTTCATATTCTGTGAATTGATAGGATATTGTTAACACAAAGGCATTTATATGATGCATATGGAATTGAAATCACCATCGAATCGATACCCATCATCAGGACTACCAAGAAGAACAGCACTGACCACAGCTGCGAGACCGGTAGTAGGGCAACTGCCTCTGGATACACAATAAACCCAATGCCAGGACCTACAATCAACAAGCAGGGAATCATTTTGAAAGAATGAGTGAGTGAGGTAATATTCAAGTCACAGTATTTCGGCAGTCGGCAGTATTCCTTCGGAACTAATACGAGCTATATAAAACAATGCATTCTACAACTATAAAATATGTCAACAAAAATCAGTAAGAGAACTGACTGTCCCATCTAGCATCTGATGATTAGAATATATTTTTATACGTAACTATTTATAGACATATTCTATTTTTCTCCAGAACTGAGTGAAAGATATGTAAGCAGTGGTTTCTGAGATGTACGGGGCAGACTAAGACACAAATTTGAGGACTGCTTTGGATTTGTCTGCTGGTAACTTTAGCTCACTTCGTTTCGTTTCCGTCAACTCAATCCTCAATCAGTACCACAGAAAAGTCTGCGGTAATTATAAACATTTAGTATATATATATATATATATATCAGATTTGTGACTCAATAGTTAAGAAATCTGTAGTGGCATTTATTGTAACCTTGCTCATTCTTTATTCAATATATTCTTGAATATTTTAGAATTGTCTGTGATCAATTTGCTTTGTTCAAAGGGGACTCTCAGACCTCCCCAAGGCAAATTCTTAACCGTAACAATTCGTATTGAATCGGATAACTTACCTGAAGTGATGACCTTAGCTATAGGTTGTCCAAGATCATGAGCCAAGAAGCCTACCGTTGCAAACACAACAAGCCCAACAAAAACACTTGTCATCTCTGCTATCAGAGTGACAACGATTGCATCCCTGTAAGGAAGAATCAAGAGTTATACTATCGACTGTCAAACAGTTTAGTTTATTAGTTTATTACAGTGCCATGTGATACAATGTGCATCTATAATGTATGCCAGTCAGTACTCTCCTCTTCATAACCCTTCCCGGCCTCCTGATCCTCTGAAGGGGCAGTCTACGCCACTCCTCGTGTAAAGCAGCTTCTAATTGGCCAGGTTCTGTAAAGGACGATCCTTCTGTTGCACACTACGACCAATCATGTCCCAGATATGCACCAAAGGGTTCAGATCGGGGCTCATTCAATCGTGAGATATGTCAGGGGGGTGCTTAATTAAGTTCTCTCTGTGTATATGTACGGGTCTGGGTGTTTTCAACAAATCGAAAAATTGTCCATATTGACAACTGATCAATGGAAACGATCTTGTACGAAGTCAAGCTGGAAATATTTGACCTTATTCAATAATAGTGTAACTATAGCTGAACATACTGAATTGGCGTGTGTGTGTGTTAATCATACCAAACGATTCACCAGTTGGTCAGAAAAACGGAATGCTTAGAAAATTGCCAAAAATAATTGTGTTACCTTGCAACGTTGTTGTGGGGAGAGTTGTGGCTGGACATGATGATGATAGTGCCACAAGCAGGTCCCACTGAGAAAAACACCTGAATAATTGCTTCTAACCACACCTGAAACAATCGTATATTATATATATTAGGAGTATGGAGAGTTTCTGATTATATAATCCATATTTCGTCCATTTTCATCCTTATGACCATATTGTCATCAACTCTTGTGTATTTTTTAAATAGCCCGGTAAATTTTTCATTTGGTTAAACTCAAATGAGCAAAACAAGAGGCGAACTTTCATCCTTTTAACAATAATTTTTCATGATTCCTGAAAATACTTACTGGTCTGTTAAGTAAACGTGTTGTTACTGTGGTCTTTACTTAACCTTAAATGACGTTTTATTAAGAAATATGGTCGTTGACCTGTGCTTGTTGAAGACGGCGAAAGTCAGGAGTCATATAATATAAAATCCCGTCCAGAGAACCTGGCATCATGCACGCCCTGACCAGCAGTATCGTTAGCAGTATGTATGGCATCAACGCTGTCACATACACTACCTGTTGACGCACGAATTATAAGGAATTACAATCATGGTAATCCAGGTAGGAAAAAGTAGTCATAAAATATATCTTGAGAAATTGAGAAATAGCTTTTATGTAGCGGCAAATATAATTTAGACCATCTTGATGTTACTTAAACACCACACTGAATTAATTTTTCTGAATCAATTAATTCACGAGTTGTCAGTGATCGCGACTATATCAATAGGTACTTAAACACTATTCTAATTAATATGGAAAATTACTTTGCCAAGAGATTTGATTCCCTTTGCGATACCAAGAAAAAGGAGCAGGCATGTAAGAAACCAGCAAATGAAGAGGTGGAGCTGGACAGTGCCAAGGTCATCTATTCCTGATGAAATGTCCAGTACATTGTACCTAAAACAGATAATTACACACGTGCAGATATAAAACGTCATTTCAATGTTGCATCAGTAGGAATAAAGAAGTGTGTGTGTGTGTGTGTGTGTGTGTGTGTGTACTTACTGCCAGAATTCTTCTGTTGCCGTATGACCAAAGACGTTTGATACTTTTGTGACCATGCTGGTCTCACTAGAAGCGTTCATTGGATACGAATATGTTGTCATATTGAATCTTGATTCATCTGTAGAGTTATTGGGGATACGTGTTGAATCACCAACAGCCACGCATTGCGGTGTGTTCCATGAGTTGCCACATGTTGTCCAGGGCAGGACGGTGGAGAAGGAGCTGTAGATGTAGTAGAGGGCCCAGGCAAACATTACACTGTAGTATGGCACAATGATGATACTGATAATCAGGATACCAAAGCCAATACCTGCAAAAACGAGTTGAGGTAAATGAGGCATGTTGTTGTTATACCAACGTGCATGCGTGAGTTTGTGTGTGTGGTTGAGTATACCAGTCTGTATCTGTGCAGGTTCCACAGCTCGCTGAGATAACATCAATTTGTGCTTTATAAGTTTAAGTCCATTGTACGTGTACTGTCAAACGCCATCTTTGGAATGGCGCTGGCTTCGCCAACTGTCTAGTCTCTTGACAGAGCCTCTATCCACGATGATGAAGAAGATGGCGTCTGAACAACCAAATGTTTCACTTTGGTTAAACCTTGTTTTCAAAGGTGTAGCCTATCGTATGCAACTTTGTTGGGAGATTAACACGCTATACACTTTTTGATCAGTTTGACAGTATTAATTTACATTTTAAAACTAATATTTATTTTAATGCTGTCAAATCTACATATTTTTCTTCGCTTTGAAATATTTTTGTTTGTAAACTTGTTGACAATAACATGTTGATGACCAGACCATATAACAGTCGCAGTGCCCAGATTGCTTCAATCTCGCTCCTGCTACTCTGCTGGAGTTGAGTTTGCGGTTACATGTCCATGGTAATGCTGTATAGATATAATATCATTGCTACTGTTTGTTGTGAATTAACCTTTCAGGATCGGTTTAAGCCAACGTAGCCTTAAATACTTTCATGAATATTTCACACTGTGTGCTTTCAAATATTTCATTTATCCGACGTACCTTTCATCAAAGGACACAGCGCCCATACTCCTATGGGACCTTTACGGGAGAACTGACCAAGGGCAGCCTCCAAGAAGAAGAGTGGGATCGCAACAATGACCGTGAAGATCATGTGAGGGATCAAAAACGCACCTGCAATACGCAAATGGGAAAATATTAGTGAAGATCCGGGTTAGAATTAGTCTTCAGCGATCCATATTTTTCTTGAGAAAGAAGATAAGCGAAACCTTCCCATCTGTTTCCCAAGTATTCTTTTTTTTATTCACTAGTTTATGTGACAGCTGTGGGAAGAGTATCAGGGCCCCTATTCTCGAAAGTGTCCCAGCTAAGACAGATCCTAAGTATTTAAGACAGAAGTTAAGACATCCTACCGTAAGGATAAGACCCATTCTCGAAACAATCCTATCCCTGTCCTAACTTGTGCTGCCTATCCTAGCTAGGATAGCGAGCTCTTCAGGAGGTGAGATAGAAAAACCTTCATTTAGTTGGGGATTCCCCTAAATAATACCCATGATTCGTGGCATAAAAAAACACATAATATAAGGAAATTCAGCTTTTGATGGACTTAGTAGATCTAGAAGAAATTATTCGATATTTTCATCACATTATAGTAATTGGAAATGTTTTTGACAAGGCGATAACAATTTTACTTCAGAATTTGAAAGTCTGCCAAAAAGAAATAAGGATATTAAAGATATGTGTAAAAACATATTTTCATTGTTTTTTTGTTTTTTTTATGAAAATCATGACTTGAACTCTCATTATGCGTCATCTCACAAACTGAAAAATTCACCTAGGAAATAAACAGGAGTTACTTCCCCTATCAAGTTGGCCTTGACATTGACATTTTACGTGAATGTGACTGAAAAGAGCAATGTTGTGATTAAAAAAGGCCGAGAATAGGTAAGAATTGAACAAATCTCTTTTGTAGATCTAAAGAATGCGTGCATTGCAACAAGTGTGTCTATTCATTACCGATTAATTGATAATATGAACTGAATAAACTCTTCATAACTCGTCAAAACTGTGTGCTGTTGTAAATTCAAATGTAAGTTTGACGAGTTATTTTGTTTGACGTCAAAATTGGTGAACAAACAAGTACCACTCTATGTTGACTTCCACTAAGATAGACTTAGGACACGTCAGAACCTATCCTAGTATTTGTCCTAAGTTAGGACATCCTAGCGCTAGGATACTTTTCGAGAATAAGGTAGGACACCTATCCTAGACCCTAGGATCAAAGTTAGGACATCCTTGGGCTAGGATCCTTTCGAGAATAGGGGCCCAGGACGTAGATGAATAAGAAAACTTCTGAACAACAAATGTCTAGTTTAACTAAAAGACAGAGTTCCAAGGTCGCCGACGACTAAAGGGATGGTGTAAATCTAACTAGGGTCCATGCAGGTAGAAAATGCACTATAAGTCCCCATGGTCCCAAGTATGGTGATCTACCTTCAGTTGTTGGCGACCTATAGGCAATTTTTGTATTGTATTGTCCTTAATTGAAATCCAATTTTAGAGAGATGCTAGTTTTATTTCTTGATATTGTGATATTTTATTGGTTTTACTGTCCTTCGATGACAGGTTTTTATAATTGACATGTATTTATGGCGAATTCTAATCTTGTTTTAGTCACGATATGGCTGAAATATTGCCGGTGTGACTGCAAATCTTAACTCACCACTCACTGTTCTATTTGTTTGCTAAAGGAAAGAGTCAGCAATAATACTTGTTCAGGATGGCGGTGTGAATTATAGAGCCCCCACTAGACTATCTAGAGAATGACATAATGAGATATGATGACGAAGCATGTGTTTATGAATCACTATCGAATAGCGATGATATCAGGTGGTCTCTAAAAGGTTATTCGGGAATTGTTTATTGTCAATACCAAGAATAAGAATTTCACATCTACGATCCGATTGTGAAACAAATTTATCTTCAGAAGTAAGCAAATTTAAGTCATTATCAAAATTCAAATCTAGCATTTATAGATCCTCTACCTAACCTTCAATGTACATTTCCAACAGAATAAGAAAACCTTGTATACTGCATGCGCAATTACGGTATACGTTAGTACATTAAGTTCCAGCCTGTGCATGGGGTAACCATGCACAAAGTCAATACTTTTCAGGGTGTTCATTATACTATCAGCGAAAAACACTCATACCACTGCATTGTCTAATCTAACAAATGAAATTAAACTCTTTAACAAAAATGAAGGAAATGTATTCAAAATATTTAAGACTAGTGTATATAAGTCTATTAAGTTTGACAACAGAAGAAGGAAATTCTACACACGGATGAGCATATGCACTGGGTATTAATAGCTTTCGGCGATGGAAGCTGTTTACACTTGACAGGCAGGTACACACAGTACATGTTCCAGACTACCAGTTGTCAGACTTCTATGTTTTCTTGAAACAGAGTTGGCTGGGATGGGTTGATTGCTGATGTATTGGCAGTTTTTGGTCATTTAAATCAACCAAGATATGAATTCGAAAACAGTATTGACTGTCGTATTGCTATGTTTCCCACAACTAGTTACTTCAATGAGCCAAATAGCGACGAGACTAAGTTCACACATATAAGCAAGTTCATTATAAATGCAAAGCCACACAACTTCTAGGACGGATTTGAAGAATAATGAATATTATTTATTGCCGTATGTATACGTAGTACTTGTATAAAGAGAACATTGTTTATGATGAACCACGAGGTGATACTTTTATCTGCACATTTTAACATTAAAATATTATTTACAAGTTTAATAAAGGACAAATGTAAATTGAGAGTTAAAGTTTAAAGTAACATCAGCAGTATTTCAGCCATATCGTGAATGTGATAAAAACAAATTTATATACTTACCTGTCTGCAAAGGACAGTAAAATAACTTGTCTATCACAGATTTATACATAAAACCAGCATGTAACCATAAAACACTTTTTCTATCTTTAACAGTACAATATAAAAATGGACTATAGGTCGCCAAACAACCTAAGATCAACCATGGGGACTCACAGTGTTTTTGCTACCTGCATGGACCCAAGCTGGATCTACACCATTCCTATATATAGCTGTCTAATAACACGACCCTATTGTTTGCTTTCAAAATGGAGAGAACCAAATGTAAGGCTGTTATGAAGTATCTTCATTTAAGAAAGTTTACACCAAGGCAAATTCATGATGACATGACACAGGTGACAATGCTCTTTTCGTATGGTGCGGTCAAACAGCGGTGTGCTGAATGTACAAGGGGGCAGGCGCAGCACCGACGAGAAGGCACGGTCTGGTCGCCCTCATTAAGTGACTACCAAACATAAAACTGTTGCTGTTCTCGACACAATGATGCAGGACAGGGTACCTATTAGCTACTGCACATGGCATTATCAAAACATCAGTGGAACGAATAATCCATGAAAATGTGCATATGTACAAGATGTCTACCTTGTTGCCTGACAAGTGTGGTGTTGATGCTGCATCTCAATGACATTGCATCAGAAACATGGAAACCTGCATACACAACGTGTAATCCTTATGTTGAACGCGGACAATATAGACTATGATGATCGGTCCTCCAGTTGGCCTCAGAAAGTTTGAACATAACCACACGTACAACAGTTGATGAATCGAATATTCCCTTCTCATCCTGTCTGAAAAATCTAAGAGGTTATCTCGACACCTCACTCTCCATGGAACAAGTGACAGCCATAATCATGAGTCATATTGTTACGTCTTCATGAGAAACATCGGCAGCATCCGCAAACTTCTACAGGATAGACTTATTACCCGTTGGATGCCCCGACTGTTATCTGAAGAAAACAAACGTCAGAGAGTCGGGGTTTGTCGTCAGTTTCTCGAGACATCCATGTGCTTTCATGTGTCATATTGTTACGCAGGGTGAAACCTGGGTTCATCATTTTGACCAAGAGACAAAAACAAAGTATGTAGTGGAAGCACGTGACGTCACCAACGCCCCCAACAATTAAAAGAACATCTTCCAGTGGAAAAATCATGGTCTCCGTTTTCTGGTACTCTGCAGGCGTAATCATGACAGACTATTTAAGGAATGGTTCCACAATATATTATAATATTACACCGATGCATTGCGTAGATTTACGCCGATGTAAATTTCGCCAAGGTGCCTGTCTCCTGCAGGAAAATGCTCCCGTTCACACGCCCCAAGTGGCATGTGCTGCACGGGACCGTGGCTTCAAGATCCTCCCTCACCTTGCCTATTCTCCAGATCTTGCCCCTTCTGACTTCTTTCTTTTCCCTCAACTCAAATGTACCTCAGGTACCACAAATCATAGACGGAGGAATTTGGGGGTCACGTGACAAACAATGGTTTTCACACTGGTTAAATAAATTGGAGAAACAGTGGACTAGTGCATTGAAGTGAAGAGAGATTATGTTGAAAAATAAGTACAATAATTTTCATTTAGATTGCATATTAGTTAGGGAGGCCGGAAACGTTTGGGACATCGCTCGTACATATTTGCAATATCTTTTCAGGTAGTTTGTGATGAGATGCCTGGAAAGTATTTCTTTCAGATTTACTGCTTGTGCATCTCATAGTGTATAGGATCTACATTTTCTCGGTTGCTTGTGCAGGTTACACCACAGACAATAGAGTCACAGAGTAATGATCTGTAAACGTGAAGGTGAGTTGTTTGGCCTATTCCACACTGGGAATTTGAAATAGCACTGATACACTTTGCCTTCAGATATTTTATGTGAGGTAAGAATGGGAGGTGGCTGACTGGTTGGTTTGTTGTATAACGCCGCATTCAGCAATATTCCAGCTCTATGGCGGCTGTCTGTAAATAATCGAGTCTGTACCAGACAATCAAGTGATCAACATCATGAGATCAATCTGGGATGCGATGACATGTGTCAACCGAATCAGGGAGCCTGACCACCCGGTCCCATCAGTCGCCTCTTACGAGAAATATAGGTTATTGAAGACCAATAGAGCTTTGCCTGAAGTTAAGATCATCAGGGAGTCCAATGTCAAAACGACAAAAGGCAGTTTGGAGAAAATTAAAACTGAAATACAAAACGACGAAAGAAAAGATATTTCTCCAAGTTACCCATTCCCTTAAGGCAAAAATGAAGGTTTGGACTGAAAGAAAGAAAACATGGGAAAATAAAAATATATTCATCCAACAAATTAAACTTTTTAGAAAAAATGAAAAACACTTCTAAATGCAACTTAAAACAAACGGTGATGGCGAGCATGAGATACGGCATCCCATGGATGCCAATGAAAGGTTCTGGAAACAGTTGTGGTCTGTACCCGGCGACAACATGGGTCAGTGATTATGACCATGCAATGCATGAGAAAGTAACTAGGTCGTTTGCCTGTTACATCTCACCAGATTGACTGAAAAGTGTCATAAAAAAAAGTCCAGGGCCTGATGGCATTCGAAACCGGTATTGGAAACTGTTCCACCATTACTTCACTGTTTCAATTCTCTTGTGGACACAGGTGATGTTCCTCCATGGTTCTGCAAAGGTCGCACAATACTCTTTCCCCAAAAAGGAGACTTGACTGATCCCAAAAACTTCATCCCTATCACATGTTTGAATTTCAGTATAAAATTTTCACAGGATGTTTAACAAGTCTCGTGTCATCTTACTGCTCTTCCAATGATATAATTTACAGAGAGCACAGGGGGGCGAGACAGGGATGTTGGGGGTGCAAGGGTCAACTTCTTGTACAGAAAATGATTTTGGAAGAGGCTAAAACATCACCGCAACCCCAAAATGTGCTGGATTGACTACAATAAAGCATACGACACTGTCCCTCATGAATGGATTCTGAAGTCTCTCCGTTGTATTGACCTCCCTGAGCGACTACTTGATTAACTCAAGTCTTTAATGAGTTGCTGGTCGACTCAACTTGAGATGTAATCGCAGGTGCAGACTTAGGAATCTATTCCAATCAGAAGGGGAATTTTCCAGGGGGACTCCTTCAGTCCTTTGCTTTTTTGTTTGTCTCTAAATCCTTTGAGCTTTCTGCTCAATAAAGAGGAGGGTTACCATCCCGGACCTCCTCAGCGCAGATCCCCAATACCGCTTACTCATCTCCTTTACATGGATGACATTCAGCTCCTTGCCAAAGGAGATGCCAGTTTAAAAGAGCAGGTTCTCATTGTCGAATCCTTTTCTAAAGATATTGGCATGACATTTGGACTCGACAAATGTAGTACTCTTCATTTGAAGGTGGCAAGGCAGTTAATGGTGGATCGGTCAAGTTACAGGGGGGGGATGAGTTATTGAGCATCTTGTGAAGATCAGGCCTACACCTATCTTGGAATGCAAGAAAAACTTGTACACATCTCGCTTAAAGAAAATCTGGAGCTCAGGGATAAATGCTCCAAACAAGGTCAAAGCCACCAATACTTTTGCTGTGCCAGTCCTTTCCTATTCCTTTGGAGTAGTTGATTGGACAAAACAAGACATCCAGAGTCTTGACCGCCTGACCAGAAGGATCATGTCTGATAACAGAGCCCACCACCCTCGTTCCTCTCTTAACCGTTTATATATGCCAATCAAATCTGGAGGTTGGAGTTTGATTAATGTGGAGGCTCTTCATGATAAAATTGTATTGTGTACTTTTGCACATATTTATTTGTCGGATGATCCTCTGGTGATGCATGTGAAGACTCATGATGAAAGCAAGGAATTCCACAGCTATTTTAAGCGTGCCAAGGTTGTTGGACAGAATCTGAAATTTGAGGTTGATTTTGTTGATGGCGTTGTACTGCTGGACGGTACAGCGATGGGTGTAAACCAGGTGAAGTCCTTCACCAAGTCTGCCCAGAGTCGGTCATTTGTGGAGAAGCTTTCTGAGAAGCCATTGCATCGTGTGTACATACAGTGTGTAGAACAGAATTGCAATCCAACCGACTCCTTCGCCTCGATGAAGTCGGCTGGTCTTAAATGTGGAACTGAGGGCTTCCTTTTTGCTGCTCAGGACCAGTCACTTCCCACTCGTAATCGCCAAAATGTGATTCTCAAAGAAAACATTAATAAGATATGTCGACTATGTAATGAATTTACAGAGACTGTCCAACACCTTGTCAGTGGATGCCCTTTTTTGGCACAAACATCATATCTAAAACGACATGATGGCATGGCTCGTTGCTTTTACTACCGTCTCCGCCATGTCTGTGGCTTTGACTCTGAGGCCCATCCATGGTACGACCCTGAACATGTCCAGGGCGTCATGGAAAATGATGCTTTCCAGCTTATATGGAATAGGCCCATATACAGCCTCAGAAGAATTCCAGCCAAAAAACCTGATCTTGTCCTTTTTGATAAAGCCAATGAATTTATTTATATCAAAAGGGATGCCTGACCACCAGATCCCGTAAGTCACCTCTCATTACTATTAGGTTGTGTTTAATTTTGTGAACTATTTAAGAAATAAATAACTCATTAAAAGCATAGAATTGCTGTAGCGAGAATTTATTAGATATTGTGACACTGTCAAATGAATGTATTTGTCAACTGGTTCCTTCTTACTTTCTGTTAAGAATCTACATATACAACAATGTATTCTAAATGGTATGTAATTTAGAGCTTTTTTTCTCGGAAGTACAGCAGAGACAAAAAAGCAAGAAATGTACCTCGTGTCTGTCAAAACAGCTATATTTCTGACTAAATTATGGCCGAGGCTGATGACATCTGTTACTTAAGCATCATGTAACTACGTACCTCCTCCATTCCGCTGACACATGTAGGGGAATCGCCATAAGTTGCCAAGTCCTACAGAAAATCCGAGCAGGGCAATGACACTCTGGAACTTGTTAGACCATTGGGCCTTCTCGACAACATTTCCCTCAAAATCCACATCAATTTCCTCTCGACGAGAAACAGTTTCTGCCCCCTGCGTGATATCCATCTTTCTGGGAATTACTAACATTCAGCTATATGCACTGATCCGATTCACCAACAGCTGTCGTGTTATGTATTTCTGTACAGCATCGCCAGGCCTTTGTATATTTCATGTCAGATACCGATAAAGTGTAATCCAAATAGCATATGTTACATTGAGCTCATTTTCACATGCATTGGGTATTAATAGCTTTCGGCGATGGAAGCTGTTTAGGCTTAACGGGCGGGTACACAAAACTACCAATTGTCAGCCTTCTATGTTTTTGTGAGTTGGCTAGATTCGGTAGATTGCTGATGTATTGGCAATAGTTCCTGTTGATTTTATTCAACCAATAAATACATTCGATAGCAGTGACTGTCGTATTGCTATCTTTCCCACAGCTAGCTGCTTCGGTGAGTGATTAAATTATGATATAACGTCTGCCAAACAACGACGAGACTAAGTTCACACTCAAAAGCAAGTCCATTATAAATACAATGCCACAAAACTACTAGGACGGATTTCAACAATAATGAATAATATCTTTGCCGTAAATAGTACTTGTATACACAGAACATTGTTTAAGATGAACTAGAAGATGATCTGCACATTTAAACATCACGACATTATTTACAATTATAACGAAGAACAAATGTAAATAGTGAGAGTGAATTAAAGTCACAGAAACAAAACGTCAAAGTATGCAGTTGAAGCACGTGACATCACCAACGTCCCAAAGACATATCAGAACGTCTTCAAGTGGCATATTCGGTTTGGTTTGTTATATTACGTCGCATTCAGCAATATTCCAGCTCTATGGCGGCTGTCTGTAAAGAATCGAGTCTGTACCAGACAATGATTGTCTGATCCACAGCATGAGCATCAATCTGGGATACGATGACATGTGTCAACCGAGTCAGGGGAGACTGACCACCCGGCAATTATTGGTTTATTGGTCACGACAATTATTGGTAACTGAAGACAGGAATTTGACCCATTTCCGATTTTCTTTTAGACATAGTTGTCGTTCTTATTATCGTATGCAATATCTTACTATGACCTGAAATGTACAAGATGATCTATTAAACAAGATTTCATAAGAACGTTGTTGAACAGACTGAACCCGATATCACCCTTTCACCTTGAGCAAAATATTAATATACAATAAAAACGGTTATTGAATATCCGTTGTCGTTAATGTTCAGATAAAACACAATATCGCAATTAGATCATCATGTATAAATGGCAGCAGGATTTTTATTCATTATATATGTACGTATGTGCAATCCAATCACACTTCAAACGTGCATGTTCTGTCACTACTCACTGGTCTCCTTTGTTCTATGAACATATTTATGATGATAAGAAAGAAACACAGCATTGCAAATGCAGTTCCTGCTGAGCAATTCTAGCTGCATGACAGTGTGCCACATGTTTACGTTCCTGTTAACTGACGTTCAGTATGAAAATAAGTATGAAAAATATTTGTCGGTAGATGCAAAAAGCAATTCCAATATTTTAAAACTATTCATCCACTACAATGAGACTGATATATTATATAATTTATCTTACCCGACACATAAATGTCGCGTTCTGATTGGCTGAGCGCTCGTCTATTATGTTCAATGTACCCCGCTTACAAGTGAGTAACATTTCAATGTACCCCGCTGTCAATGGCAACTGATTTGGTACTTCGTGGTAGTAATTCTTTATCTCGAATTACATTGAATCACGCTTGATGTACGGAAATTACCGATGTTTTGCGAATGCAAATCGATGGAAGGGGAGATAACTCTAAATTTGTTTTTATTGTCAGCAAAATTTAGCATGGCTACAAAAAGATTTGTACCCGTGCTTCAAACAATTCAAAATTAACATTAGGGTGTTCGGTAAGATAAATACGTTGTTCACTGATCCCTTGGGGCCCATGGGTCGATGTACCCTCGATGTTTGTTTATGTTCCCTGGGCCTTTCATAAACAAACAAACATCGAGGGTACATCAACCCATGTCCCCCTCGTGACCAGTGAACAACTTATAATATACACGGTTCCTTGCTCCTGTGCCCTCAGCTACAAGAATCCCTCCCACCACCGGCACAACTCACAGCAAAAACATAAAGATACATTTTTCAACAAGCAGGGGTGAGGGGGCGCTGTGGAACTATTCCAGAGAGAGCATCAGTCGGCATGTTAGTACAGCCGTATGTTTTTATGGTCAGGTTGCTCTAAAATCTTCTAGACCAGACGGCAAGACAGTACGTGGGCAGAATTAATGTCAATGCCCAAATATCTCCTCAACTGCCTACCTATAGGCCATAAATGTCAAATGGCGCCGAGCCCACGATGGACGATGGGGACCGGCAGAAAAATCGTAAGGGAGTTAAACTCACATCACATCGGTAATATCGTGACGAGAATTTAAATATAAATGTAAAATATAGTTTGACTAAAACGCTTGTCATCGATGGACAGTATAATAACAAAATAGCACAGGTACAATATAAGTTGCAATCAGTTAAAAGAATAGGTTATGAATCAACAACACAACAGAAAAATCGGCTATAGAACGCAATTAACTGAAGGTACATGACCATACTATAGACCACGGGGACTAACAGAACTTTACTACCTGTGTGGACCCTAGCTATGTTTACACCATCCCCTCAGTCACTGGTGACATTTCACGAGTCTTGCCTACATTCAAAATAACAAATATGCTGCGTTTCAAAGTCTGGCAATCATACAAATACTTCAAATGGGGGAACACTTATATTTTACGTTACTTCAACCGGCCTGGAGTATATAACACCCATATAACGTGAAGTTGACTTTTAAAAAAATATATGTATGGGAATTACTAGTATATCATTCACAGAAGTCCTAACAGCATGCTACATTTTAAATGTTTGCGTCCTACAAAATGGTTTTGTGGGCAATAGTGGACATCAACACATCTGTCAGGCTTTCGAGCGAACCATGATCATATCGGACTCACTGTAGACGAAATAGTCTTTTCGTTGAAAGCCTTGGGACTTCTCTGGAGGAGCAGTGGGGTGGCCTAGTGCTCGTCACGTCGAAGATCTGGGTTCGATTCCCCACATGGCTAAAATGTGTGAAGCCCATTTCTGGTGTCCCCCGTTGGGATATTGCAGAAATATTGCTAAAGGCGGCATAAAACTATACTAACACACTCACTCACACCTTTGGACATTTGCATGTAATACATTACACAGTTATAAATCTAATTCTGATGTTTTAAACTCATACCACTGTCTGAACCGTTGTCGGAAATACAGGGAATGGTATAATACAGACGGTATGGTATAATATACTAGGCACATAAAGAAACTGTGCATACAAAAAATTTAAATCTAAATTTATCAAACCTGTGTAGACACATAAGGATTTAAACTCAGAGATTAGTGACATGTATCCAACATGCATGCACGTGCCACGTGCCACGTTCCGTGACGTCAGTGGGTTCGTCCTTGAGACGTGCAATACGTTGTTGCACGTGCATTCGGGGAAAGAGAAACAGAGCAAATGAATGCCACACAATACTGTCACTTTGGAAAGCTCAACCCCTGCCCTTGCGATCGTTCAAAAAATTAAACGGCTATTGAAACGCATAGCATGCCAAGGCTGACGTCTGCACAACGTCATGAGGCCATTTGGATGGTCCGTGGGGGAATGTCTCAACGACAAGTGGCTGCACATTTCCACTGCCACCGGAACACCATTTCTGCACTGGTGAGACGCTACCAGAACACAAATGACGTCATCGATCGGCCATGTTCTGGACGTCCACGTGTAACAACGCCAAGGCAGGACAGGTGGATAAGGGTGACCCACCTTCGCCACAGGTTTCAGACTGCAGTGATGACTGCCCGAACCATCCCAGGACTTCGCCGTATCCACCCCAACACAGTTCGACAACGTCATCACGGGATCAGACCACGAAGTCCGCCATACGGCTTATCCTGGCACAACGTCACCGACAAGCTCGCAGAATATGGTGCCGAAATCATGTCCGCAGACCCTTGTTTTGGTGGAGAAATATTGTTTTTTGAGTCCAGGTTTAACATTTCCCATAGTGATGGACGTCAACGTGCCTATAGACGCGTGGGAGAACGTTATGCACAGGCCTGGGTCTTGGAAAGGAATCGCTTTGGTGGTGGTTCCGTGATGATTTGGGGTGTAATAACAGCACGCAAAAGAACTCCTTTGGTGATTGTTCAGGGCAACTTAACTGGTGTGGGCTACAGGGATCAGATTCTTCGACCTGTGGCAATTCCTTTTCTGCAACGTCATGGCCCCGGGTTAACATTCCAACAGGACAATGCCCGCCCTGCAAATTCACCGGATCTCTTCCCGATAGAGCATGTTTGGGACGAGATGGATCGACGTCTATGCCGTCTTCCTCATCCGCCAGATAACGTCCTTGACCTTGCAACAGAACTTGAGAGAATCTGGCGTGACATCCCACAAGCCTTCCTTGCACGTTTGATAGGCTCTATGCGTCGTCGATGCACTGCTGTTCTCAATGCCGATGGTGGACATACCCGTTATTGAGCTTGTGACATGGTCGTTTGGCCCCTGTCCCGCTTGTGGATTCGTGACGTCATTGTGATTGACTTTTCAATTGAAATTCTCCCGACTTGTTATGGTCTCATGATCCCTCCATTAAAGTTTATATGTACCTTTGACATTGTTAAAGTAATTATCAACTGGGATAATATTTTGACAATGCACAGTTTCTTTATGTGGCTAGTATAGTTAGAATATGATTATGACCTTAGATTGTTTGTGGCTATACCGTTGAAGGGGGGTGAAGTACTTCAAAACTATTGTGCCCCCTGAGGGGGTACATAAGCCCATATCATTCAAAGAATGCTCTATTCTGTCAGCGTAGTATATTTGTATATAATTTTTTATATAACTAAATATCTGGGTATAATAGCTAGCAGCTAAAGGGATGGTATAAATCCTGTTTGGGAGCCCTGCAGGAAGCAGAAGTATTGTAAGTCTCCACGGTGCATAGTATGGTGGCCTAACTTTGGTTGGTAGCGATCTCTAGCCCCTGTTTATTCAGCGTTTGTCAATTGATAGTTTAAATTTCTTACATGTAAAGAAACTAGTTTGAAAAATATGTGATAATCTAGATGTTATGCTGTCCTTTAAGGACAGAGTTTTATAAAGTATTCTTTGATATATTTTTAATTTATGAATTTCTGTCGTCACGATATGGCTGAAATATTACCGATGTGACGTAAAATGTTAACTCACACTCTCACATTTGCCTTAGAACATATGAGCAATCACCACAACAGACATGTTGGATATTAAAAAAACCCAATTTCTTCACAAAATAATGATTGCACATGTTATTTTGTAATCAGTTATCAGCAATAATGAAAAAGCTTATACATGGTAATCTAGCTTCTTGCTTGTTAAGTCAATATATATACTATCACAATTTAATGAGAAACAAACAATCCTTTCCAGAGTATGTGTTTGACGCTGCAATCAGCAGTGTTTCAGCTGCACGAAGTATGAAAATATAGTAATTTCATCAGTTTATTCATCAGCGCCCGGCCTCCTCTCAGCGTGATGCTTATTCACAATCCATTTCGTCAAAAGACAACAACCATATGTTCTACGTATATTTATGCGTATAGATATCTTCATGTAAATTATCGTTGCATGTGCCTGCCCGCATTATAATTACTTAATGTGAAAAAGTACGAATTCACAGTCAGGAACGTTTTGGCGTTCCTGCAAGTTCGAAATAACAGAGGGTGAAGAAAAGTAGGCTGAACACATATATGATGAATAATGTGGAAGTTTTTAATGTCATAAAGTGATTGCGATTTTTCCTAGTGTCTTCTTGACAGTATAGTATACAGTATGGTAAATCGGCATATTCCTAAATTTAGTATGAATGAAAATTGTATCAAGCTGTGAACTGTCAACTGACGGACGCGTTTCATGTGAAGTAAGAGATAACTTACATGTGACGTCACCATGACAAGACGTGGTCCCTTCAGCTCTGCTGAGACCGAGTGAAATTTCACAAGCTATGATGGACACGACCGCATTTGTACAGCAAATAACGCTACGAATGTAAGCATTATTGTATTTATGTGCTAATGAAAGTCATTCATGAACCGATGGTGATAACTTCTTACGATAAATGGCGATATAAAAATTCTGTCACACTCATCGATGACTCACGTTGTCTGGATCCCAACTTCTCTTCCCAGCGTTCAGTGCTCTATCTTGTTTTGTGACTCTGACAAGTCGAATCTGACTCTTGGTTATCATAATAGTGCTTTTCACATGGAAAATATTCCGACAGTAAAACGTAACCGTCAAGTAATCTCTTCCCCTGAATCGGACATTGAGATGAATTCAAAGAGACTCTGTAACATCTGTACGGACTCGGAAAGTGTATTAACTGCGAGCATGATTGAACCAGTTGATACAAGTAGCGATACTGATGTTATTCCTGGATCTGATGTTTTACCTTGAGAAGCTCTTTTTAACTTTTCAAAACAAACAGTCTCTTACAGTGCTCTGTTCAACCATAACGGATCTAATTAGACCCATGTTCAAAGAAGAAATGGGGAAAATTTTCGAACAAAATAAGCAGCTGGAAAAATCAGTGTCCATCCTCACAGAGAAAATCGAGGAAAAGGATCAGGTAATAATGATCTTACTGACCGTCTCGACAGGAGCGAGCAATACTCGCGACGTAACAACGTCCGAATCTCCGGCATTCTGGAAAAAGACGACGAGAACACTGATGATGTTGTGGTAGAACTAGCAAAATCCATCGGTATTAACATCACTACAGCTGATATTGATATCAGCCACAGGATGCCGAGGCGTCCGACGACACCTCAAAAGCCTCCTCGCACTATCATCGTCCGCTTCGTCAGCAACGCCACGAAACGTCAACTCTTGAAGTCGAGATCTAAACTGAAACTACTTACTCGACCTAACCAACCTAGGATTTACGTGAACGAGGACCTGACCAGAACACGAGCAGTACTCGCTAGCAAAGCCCGAGCCCTCGTATCCGAGAAAAAGGTGGAATATGCCTGGGTCACCCAAGGTGTTATCCTCATCAAGTTGAAGGGTGGATCGGTCACGAAAGTACCAAACCCTACTCATTTCCAGCAAGTGGTCGAGAAACCTCGTCTGAGGATGGGGATCAACCTAAGTCTGGGTGACCAGACACCAGAGCAAACTTAATACTCAAGTGCTTGGAGTGACTTAATTATAAATCATGTAAGTTATATTTCCTTATTATGTGAAAGATTCACTAATTGATCACTGAACAATATCTAATAACTTGCCAGTTGATTTACATATCAACAACAGAACGGTTCTATTCTCATCAAGCACGATATTTCAGATGCTGTATACCAATTGTAGTTTTCTTACTCAACAGCAATATCAACATTAACTATGTTTCTATTGTAATATCAACGATCAATTGCAATCATTGCCTTATTGTGCTGTGTCAACAACAACTGTATACCAGCCCTGGCTTTGATGTCTTGACGAAATAATATTCATCAAGGATGCTACCCTAATTGAAGAATATTTAATGACTTGTCAATTGATTTACATATCAACAAACTGTTATATTCTCATCAACCAAGAAATCCAGATGCTGTTGACTTGTTGTGTCTTCCCTAGTAAACAACAATATCAACAGTAACTATGTTTCTATTATAATATGAACGTCCAATTGCAATCATTGCTTCATTATACTGTATCAACAACCGTACACCAGCCCAGGCTTGATATCATGATGAAGTAATATTCATCAAGGACGCTACCCTAATTGAACAATAGCTAATGTCTTTCCAGTTGATTTACACATCAAAAACAGAAATGTTTTAGTCTCATCAACCATGATATTAAGATGCTGACTTATTGTGTCTTCCCTACTAAACAGCAACATCAACAGTAACTATGTTTATATTACAAGATCAACGACCAATTGCAATCATTGCTTCATTGTGTTCTGTCACCAACAACCGTATACTAGTCCAGGCTTGTTATCTTGATATCCTGATGAAACAATATTCATCAAGATACTACCCTAATCGAACAATGCCAAATGACTTGCCAGTTGATTTGCATACTAAAACAGAACTGTTCCATTCTCAACAATCACGATATTCAGATTCTATGGTCCTGATGTATCAACCTTACCAAACAGCAACATTAAAAGTGAATATATGTATTATTTTTCTGTCATAGCAACGACCAATTGCAATCATCATTTCAATGTGTTGTGCCATCAATAATTGAATATCAGCTTAAGTTTGATACTTGGATGGAATAATTTTCATTAAAAGTGCTACCCTAATACGAATCTATTGACAAACAAAAAGCTATCGTTCCACAAAGTGCGTTCTTGTTTAATTGGTTCGTAATTTATGCTACTTTGTTGAGACCCCAACTGTCGTAGGTAAATGAATATTAACTGAAGTCCATTGCTATTACTTCATCATTTAATATAGCATATTCCTCGGTAAGTGGATTAAACTGCCAATGGTATCGCTGATAAAACAATTATATTGGCAACTACGAAGTTGGTTATTTGTCTAGTTGCACTAAGACTCACTTTATGTATGTGCTTAAATTTTGTTAAACATCAATCAATAGAAGTTCTGTTTACATCGACACCTTTGCTTTTATTTGCGTTATGATCATCCACGGTTGCACATGGAAAATACGCCAGTGTTATTGTTTTGCAGTTTTACCTGATGCGACAGCATTGACGAAACCGATCAAAGCTATCGTTCTACAAAGTGTGTAATTGCATAATTGGTTCTTAATTTTCTGATGCTTTATTAAGACTCCATTTGTCGTGGGTAAATTAATGTCAGCTGAACTTCATTGCTGTACTTTGTCATTTAATATAGCATCTTCCTCGGCAAGTGGATTAAATTCCCGATGGTATAGTTGACAAAATAACTATATTAACAATTACGAAGCGGATTGTTTGTCTTGTTGCACTGACTCACATTATGTATGTTCTTAAACTTTATTTAACATCAGACAATAGAAGCTTTGTCTGCACTGACCCCTTTGCTTTTGTTTACGTTATGTTTATTTACGGTTTCACGTGCAAATCATGCAACCCGCCGGTGTTACTGTTTTGTTGCAGATCTCTATTTTATTCATGTTCAAAATATTGAGCAATTCAACACAAAGGTTTTACTCACTGGATAGGAAGTCATTAATCATTGTAGGTACCCTGTGAGGACATCGCAAGGTCGTCTGTTTTCACAATTATCCATAGATATTTGAGCTCACAGCCGGCAGGTATCCACGAGCCATGCAGCTTAGATCCCGTGACCTCGTACGAGTTATGTAAGCGCGCGAGTTACTTAACGCTTTTTGATGTTGTAGAACATGCTACTGCTGTTGAAGTTCGTGTTGACTGACTTTCTTTGATATCTCCACACTGTTATTATTATGATATTTTTTATATATGTTTTTCATTTGCTTTACTATTACTATTATTACTTTTGCATATGTATATGTGTGTATATGTATGTGTGTGTATATGTATGTGTGTGGGTATATGTGTGTGTGTATGTATGTATATATGTATGTATGTTATTTATATTTTTTATTTTATTTTTATATATTTTTTTTTCAATTCTATTTATAGTTAATATTATAGTTAAACATACACACTTGTTTCTGTTGTATGTAAGGTAACATACATCTCCTCTAGCGATTATAGATATAAATATAATTAATCAAGAATTAACAATGATATGCAAACTTACCTTAGGTATTTTTATTCCGTACTTTTGCTTTTTATAGCAATTAGCAGGTTTATGGCACTTTTCCCCCTTTCTGTACAAATTATTTCATTTTAATTACCCATACTGTTTCCACCATGGTATTTCCCCATCTCATCGAAATGATGGTGTGGACTTTTTCATTCCTCTTTTTTACATGTTTTCTTTCTTTTCTCTACTAATGTAAAAACATTTTCTTTGACTTTACTGGATGCTTTTACTCTCCCCCAGTTGACTCTGATATCTATTTGCAAACTTATATGTTGAAAGACATGACATTTTGTGTGTATTTAAAACAAGTACATGATGGTTTTGATGTGCATCTACCCGCTGCCTACAATAGAATGTTTGAATGTATAGATGCCGGTTGACATCAGTCAGTAAAGACAGGCAGTGGGGACATTTGCAGTCGGGATACACTCATATGCAGCTTGTAAACTAAATAATTTCACTTTTCTATCCCGACATCTTTGCGTTTTCAGCAAATCTGTTAGTATTATCGCATCTCTTCTAATACTCTGTTGTGGAGACGTACATCCTAACCCTGGCCCAGTACTAAATACTTTAAAGACAGTCCACCTAAATGTTTGCAGTCTCAAAGACAAATTGGATGTTATAGAAGTTGAATTCAATTATTTTGATATCATTTGCATAACTGAAACGTGGTTGCATAAAGACATTCCGAACGATGATATTCTTATACCGGGATTTCAACCTCCATTCCGCAAAAATCGAGGGAGTCGCGGGGGCGGTGTGGCTATATATGTTAAAGACAATTTGTATGCGGAGCATATGCACCAGCTAGACATTGCTGGACTTGAAGCCGTATGGGTTCGTGTTAAATGTCAACATCGTACCTACCTCATAAGTACCTTCTACAGAGCTGACCGGAGCATTGCGTACTGGGAACTAATTGATCAGTCAATTGGAAACGCTGTCGATCTTAACTTATTTACCGTTATTACTGGCGACTTTAATGAAGATATTTTAAATGAAAGCAATCGTAAAATTCAATTATTGGAATTTTTACACAGACTAACCCAAATTATTGACAAACCAACTCCCAATCACCCCGCAATCCAGTACTTTAATTGATCTCATATTGATATCCTCTATGCAAAATGTGCAGGATCGCGGGGTGTTAGACCCTATTTGTCCGATATAAGTTGATATCAAACCTGTTAGACCCAGGTGTGATACATTTAAACGTAAAATATATGATTATCAACATATGGACGTTAATGGTATGATTTCTGACATCAATAATCTTGACACTAATGACTTATTCTTTAAAAACCACGTGGATGACATAGCAAATAAATTAACGACTATAATAAGGGATACTTGTGACAAGAATATCCCAATTAAAATTGTTACTATTCGACCATCGGATCCACTTTGGATGAATAACGAAATTAGATCGCTAATACGTAAGCGCAATAAACATCATCAGCTCGCTAAGAGGAAAAATTCTGTTAACGGTTCGGCTCGATTCAGACAAAGTAGAAATAGAATAATCTCGGCTATCCGAAAAGCGAAAAGAGCGTATGCAAATAAACTAGATGAAACGATAAATCGATCCACTACGGACAAATGTTGGTGGAAATTAGTCAATAATTACGTGAAGAGAAATAAAAAAAACTCTAATTTCCCCCCGTTGATTTGGAATGATGTCGTAAGCGAAGATTTACAAGATATAACTGATTCCCAAAATGATTATTTCACTCGGCAATCGCGAGTAGAAAATCCGGATTCAACATCCCCCAATATCAATATAAAGACAATCAATAGTCTATCAGAAATTAATCTTATTAACAGTGAAGTATATGATATCTTAATGAGTGTTAATACTGCGAAAGCAACCGTCCCTGACGGCATTGGAAATAGAATTCTTAAATTAATCGCTGTCAGTATTTCACCCCTTTTAACGGGACTTTTTAATCTATCACTTCAACAACGCGTATTCCCGGCAGTTTGGAAAGAAGCAAGCGTTATACCGATTCACAAAAAGGGAAGTGTAAATGATTGTACAAATTACAGACCAGTAGCCTTAACTAGTTGTGTATCTAAAATATTTGAGCGATGTATATTCAAACATGTTTTCAACTATCTCAGAGGCAGTAACATCTTATCCAATTTACAGTCAGGTTTCATCCCAGGGGACTCTTGCGTGAATCAGTTGACATATTTGTATAATTTCATAGCCAAGGCAATGGACGAAGGTAAGGAAATACGTGCAGTATTTTGCGATATCAACAAAGCTTTTGATCGAGTAGGGCACAAAGGTCTCGTGCATAAGTTAAAATCTTGTGGAATCGATGGTTCACTATTACAATGGTTTAAAAGTTATTTAGAATATCGATCCCAGCGTGTAAATGGTTATAGTTCTAATATTAAACCGGTAAAAGCTGGCGTCCCGCAGGGTTCTGTTCTAGGACCACTTCTTTTTTTGGTCTACATAAATGATATTGTTGAAGGCATTGACAGTAATATCCGATTATTTGCCGATGATACTTCTATCTATGTAATAATAGATGACCCTTACGTAGCGGCGTTTAGTCTGAATAATGATCTACTAAAAATAGCGAACTGGGCAAAAACCTGGAAAATCGATTTCAACCCATCTAAAACTAAAACAGTCTTATTCAGTAGGAAACCAAATTCAAATCCTCATCCAAGCTTGTTTTTCAACGACGTTCGAATTGAAGAAACTTCGAGCCATAAACATTTAGGTGTAACTCTTCAAAACGATTGTACATGGGATATACATATAAACGATATCGTTAAGAGAGTTAGCCCCATGATAAATTGCTTAAGAAGCCTTAAATATTGACTAACGAGAAACACCCTAAATCGTATGTATACGTCGTTTATACTTCCGATCTTTGACTACTGTAGCCATATTTATGACAATTGTACCAAAACTCAAGCAACAATCTTGGAAAACATGCACTTAGACGCGTTACGTACGATATGTGGAGCTGTTCGCGGCACCAGTCACGATAAAATCTACGCTGAAACATCCTGTTTCTCTTCGCGAAAGAAGAAGAAGAGCTAAACTAATCACATTTTTCAAAATGTATCATAACAGATTACCCCCCTATCTAAACGAACTCGTCCCTCCCCTCGTCTCTCAAGTCAGTAACTATCCGTTACGTAACGCATCGCATTTGCAAACTATTGCCTGCCGTACTGCTCTATATGACAATTCATTTCTACCGGACGCTTCAAGTTTATGGAATGCTTTACCGCAAAATATTAAATCTCTTACAGACGTCAATGATTTTAAATCTGCCTTAAGTCCCAGAGCTAAAGACATTCATTTCGATCCAGGTTTCGATATAGGTTCAAGAGTTTGTCAAATCATCCACTGTCGCTTAAGGTTAGGATGTAGCGATCTCAACGCTGACAAACACAACAGACATATATCAGAGAGAGCAGATTGTTTGTGTGGCCACGCTACTGAAGATGACGGTCATTATTTATTTGTATGTCCCAGATTTGATTCTGTAAGAGTAAATAAATTTTATTATACCAATGACTTTTCATTAGAAACAATCTTATACGGAACGTCTTCCATGGACCCAGAAATTCAATCACATATCTTAAAATCAGTCCATCTATTCATAATTGAAACTAAGCGCTTTAACTGAGCAAGTCATACACTAAAACCTATAATTCTCAAAGCTATACTACTATGGATCCCGACTGCAGATGCCATAAATGTATACAGCCATCATGATTTTAATTTTCCGACTACATGTCATACCATCTACTTTCATTTTAGATATCATCATTTCTTGTCATGATACTGTTTCATATATCTATGTATATTGGAGCGGTCTTCATATAAGTTCTTTTGAGCTTGTTGACCAATCCAGTTCATGAAAATTCTGTCGTTGCTTTTTCATGAAATAAATATGTTTAAACGAGTTAGAGATAAGAGACATTGAGAAAGTCCACGTTATTTCAGCACAACAGACACAAACAGACTACAAACACTGGTATATAATGTAAAGTCACAAGGTAAATATGTATATGTAAGTTCCCATTCGATTCGTTAATTATAAAGGAGTCAGTCCAAAACCAAACTGACTTTTGCTTCTTACCAACATGTCACACAAATTTACTTTCAAACTAGAACTCCACACCAACACTACAGATTCCTCGGGGAGAAAAAGAAACACATCGGAAATAATGATAATGGGAATGGTTTCTGTCATTTGGACAGTTTGTAATCTTGCGATTACACTTGCTCAGTAGATAACAGATTCTTTGACGGTTTTGGGTTGAGTCCCACTTGGATTTCAAATCCAATCACAACCCGTTGGGCACCAAATCACTTACACTCACAGTCAGCGATCTAACCCACTGAGCCACTGCGGCTTCAACAGAGATTGGAATCTAAAAACAGGTCTAGGTTACGTACTTTGTGCACCCCTCTGACAATTGTTAATTGACACAGCTCCTATGGCCGAAAGTATGAATACACTATGCCTTTAGAAAGGGGTCAAATGCAACACATGTATTTTATGTCTTCTCACGGCTGATGCGTTATGACAATGTCAAAAGAATTACGGTATGTCATTGCTGTATGTTAAAATCCTTTATTTTTAAAAAAAGCATCCTCACAAAGCTGGCGATTAGGTGCCTGATTCTGAGGGTGTGGGTTCGAATCCCGGATGGGAAATAAGCCATTGGACATTGCTTATTTTCCCCCGGTGTCCTTATCAGTTTAACCCGACATCATCTTTATTTCAATATCACGTTTTACTAGGTATCGAAAGTAAGTTGCTTGGTTATTATATTGTGCACACCTAGGACGATGGCCACCATGTTAACAGCATCTTGTACAGGAATAATGCTCAAAATGCTTTACAGTGTTCAGGTACGATGGTAATTTCTACAACGAAACAGTTAGGGTAACACATGTACACTGGATACAAAGAACCGTATAGATAACTGAAATCACCATCAAACCATTGTTTATCAAATGTCTTTGCTGTGATTCATGCAAAATATATTGGAAACAGATGTTGTAAAAAACCGCTTTTACAAATTACTTTTTTATATGTACGCTATCTAGTTATCCATACAGGAAGTGGTTACACTGTCAGTTCAGGTGTGTAACTCTAACAATATCCTGTTAGACCTATGATCCATTACAACATCATACAAATTAAATTGTATCGGAAATGATAGAAAAAACCTCCCTGTGCCATTGTTATTGTATTTGTCTACGGCATCTGTCTGTTAATATCTGTTGTTTTTTCGTAAACGTTCAGTTGCAAAACTGCCCATCGTTGCGTCAGGTTTGCTTTATGTAATGGAATACTACCTACAGGGCAGGACATCCTGACCCTTTTTATGAACGCTTGGTAACAACACTCTTTTTCATCACTATTAGCGTGTGGGTGTGCGTGTGTGCGCTTGTGTGCATGCATGCAAATGCGTGTGTCAGTCCTAGCTGACCGAGGTAACATGCCACACTTTAACATGGATAATCTGCTCGGACACTGACACTGACACCTTTGTCATGATTTAAACTAGTATCATGTTAGACCTATAAATCATACCAAGTTCATAAAGTCTGTTGTGATTACATCTGTCTGTTAATATCTGGGGGATGCACATTCATCTAACTTTAAAACTGTTCACTATTTCTTCACCAAACGTGGCACATAGATAGATCTGGTGGTGTACTGGTGCCTTTTGGTAGTTTTTGGTTTCTGAATAAATATTTTTTTAGTTTCCATGGCAACAAGTTTGGCTTTGATTTTTTTTTTTATTCGAGCTCTTTGGTGGTAGTTTCATTTCTGGAGCAGAACTTAAAAACCTTTCAAATCACTCTTATCATTATATTTACACAGAAGAAATAGTTCATTAAATATTTCATTATGATTTTTTATTTACACATTTTGATGATTTGCGTTATTATGATGTTTGTGTGTCATTATAAAACTTTTGGAGATTTTGACACTTTTCATATTGCTGTTACCTGAGTAGGTTACTATCCACAAGATTCAGTTAAATAGCTAATCCCTAATTAGCTGGGGTTAATCCATTCTATCAGATAGGGATAAGGTGTGTTTTGTTTGCTACTGTACCTACTCCACTGTCTCATTTGAAACCGTTATAGTAATCCCTGAAAGAGTCAGTGATTTCATGAAATCCCTGTGACCCCCAGGGATTTCATGTATTCCCTAAAATTTCATGCCAAACCATTTGACATAGTCATAACTAGTAGACATTTGCATGAAGAGTATTTTGCCTTTGCGGGGGATATTGATGTCTTTTATATCGTCGTTTGATTACAAAATTGCCGATCGCTTCGTTAGATTTGCATTATGTAATGGAATTGTTGGCGGATGGTACGTATAGGCAGGAATTTCAGATCCCCTTCACAAACGTTTTGTTGATAACACTCTTTTTCATCACTATTGGCCTTCTTTTGTCCA
Source organism: Haliotis rubra (assembly GCF_003918875.1). Lineage (NCBI taxonomy): Eukaryota > Metazoa > Mollusca > Gastropoda > Lepetellida > Haliotidae > Haliotis > Haliotis rubra. The sequence goes on along the minus strand of NW_025767337.1, from coordinate 58,491 downwards.
TGTATAATTTGTGTGATGACCTTCGACAGATGTTTCCATATGTATTCACAACATGTGCAATTATTGGAATATGCTTTAAGTGAAGTGTCAATGGTGATCCTGACCTTCTGCAGCGTAATCTGAAAATGAAACAGCCAAGACCCTTCCACGCGCATCGCGTGTTATGAGTTGGTAAAACTCCCAATGCTAGATACTCAAACTATATTGTAACCAATCAGTTATTTCGATCTTTGACATCAACACAATATATATTCTCAGTTTGAAGTCTCTTTTAATCTGTTCTCATGGCAGAGATTTCGTATGAAGTTGCAATGGCTTTGTCACTTTATTATAACTATCTAGAGGCTTTTAAGTCATATTGACCGGTGTGCTGCACACTCGTTGAAACGTATGTGATACAAGTTTATAGTGTCTTTAAAAAATCGCTTTAGAGTTCACACAGTGTTGTCCAACATTCACTTCCTTTTTCTTTTAATTGACAAAACACATCCTTCTTGGAAGATGCTTAGCACATAGTTATCTAATGTCAAGTTTACATAATAGAGCATTGCTTAAAGTCATGGCACAGTTACTGTCGTTTGTGTCAATCATCAACTTACTGTAAAGGACACAGATGAATTTAGATGGTTCTCATGTGGGTTTCCAAGAGATTAGTTGTAATTAAGAGCATTTTCTCCCTCTCAGTCACAATGGACGGGGCCCATTTCTGGTGTCCCCCGCCGTGATATTGCTGGAATATTGCTAAAAGCGGCGTAAAACCAAACTCAGTCAGTCAGTCAGTCATAATGGACGGGGTGGTTCACTATTCGGTGCATGAGATTGCTGTGCACACCCACCACTTTACTTCTTACCGTCTGGTAAAGTTCATTACACAGTCGTACATACACGTGCACTTTTCATCTTCTTAAAATGTCACTGGACGCTTTCTGGCCTGATTTCCTTGATGTATGTTCAACCTTCTTCCTTTCTGATTTTTCCATGTATACTTTTAAATACATGACATGCTTTAAATTTAAAGAAACCACTTCTTTTCTTCTTTGCAACGACGTTTTAGGGACCACTTCTTGGATATTGCGTAATAGTATAGCCATAACCAGAATACTGACAGTCTTAGAACAGAATTCCATATCCTAAATCCCCATTTAATGTGATTGAGAAAAAAATACAATCGAAAATCCAAGGTACCCAAGCACGGAAATCCTGTTTCGAAGTCAGTACCAGACCCCCTTCATCCTTCCTCGTCAGATTCACTTTCCAATTCCCGCCAATAATCAGATCATCAGATTTTTGTGACAAGAGAATTCGAATCATCTTATGCAAGTTTATAAACAAAAATATCCACTTTGGTTTGGTGTAACCTTTGTATAAAGTTCTTGTTGGACCAATTCACATTTCATACAGGTTATTTCACCTCGTGAGATTTCCTCTTGGGTCACCATTTTGTGATCCAAGTTATTACCACCGACGTTGGCTGACTCACAGGGAGATAAATGTCATTTTTTAGTCGCAGCAACCTGTTACAGATGGTGATCAATCACCGATCTACATGCAGTTGGTTACATTTTATGTAGGGTTATGTATTCACTCACAGCTTCTAAATTTCATGTTCAGAAACTTATCTCGACTTTTCTCAAAACTAGCGTCTTTATAATGCTTTAGCTTCACTGTTTGACGTGAGGGCATTGCCCTCGATCGTTTCTTTGTTTGGTTCAATATCAGCTGTAAATGGCGTTCATAACAGAGAAATCTACGATGAAACCTCTTCAGTTCTCGACGCAATCGTCAGCACGCCAGGGGGAAGATGCTAAATACTCACAGAGTATATTCCATTTAGTAATAATAGGTGCACGTAACATGGATTCACCCAAATATCATTAGGTGGCCAGTGCCACACACACACAGCAAATGCACCAGTACAGCACGGTGTTTTTCACTTTGAGGCTCGTAATATGTAGGACACCATACGTGTAGTGTAGCTAAGCACTTGTAACCTCATTGTACACTCAAGATTGCATAATATCTGTGAGTCATCTGTCTCATTTGATTTCAGCCTTTGATTCCTTTCTTACAAATGCTGGGATTGCACAATTACCAATGAAGATAACATTCAGTTGTGTTAAATGAATGTTGTTTTATACAATTGTTCCTTTTATGTATTCATTATATCATATAAGGTGTACGTTGTGGACCGTGTACCATGCTGGAAGGTCAATTCAAATATGCGTTCAAACCTCAAAAAGAAGAATTTGAACGCGGCATGTATTAAGCGGTTAATACATATGCCACAGGCTCAATTGTTCATACAAAGTACAGCACAGCACCCCTGGCACATTTTACAATTTTTGTCCCTAACAGCTTGCCATACAGATGAGCTGGCTGCCAGCAGGTACATCCTGGGCTCTGGCACATGCTGTTCCTGCAGTCTGTGCACTCAGGTGATATAAACGCTGCATGTGCCATGTGCCCGGCACACACCATGCTGGCAGTGGCAGCCTCTATGTAAATAATAATAATTACAGGTACGCGAGTTTGTTTGAATTGTTCATATTATAACAATTTCTCATAATTGAGTCAGGTGTAAGCCTCTATGTAAATAATTATATTTAATAATGGTCTAGTAACCCTTTACTTTCATAATTATTTATATCTAATAATTATGTAAAATGTCACAATAGTTTTACTTGTTGTATTGATTTATAAGGTCACACCATGCTGGCAGTGGCAGCCCTCTATGTAATTTCCCTAATTACAGGTTTATGGCACGGTCGTGTTTGACCAACCCCTAATGGCAAATGGCAGAATAAAGAGATTGAACACCAGCCCAGTGGTCGTGTTATAAAACCCTGCGACACATATTTCCAGCAAATACTCCAAATTACAGTAGAAGAAAACGTAAAAACTACGTATCTGCTCTTGCTCATAACCATCCACAGAGCATCTGGTTGGAACAAAAGCAACGAATTGCAACATATCTTCCACGAGATCATATCTTCCACGAGATCAGATAGAAGTACATATATACATATAAATCCACAAAACAATGAGTCAACACGAAAAACCCATAATGTGGAAGACTACATTGTATTAATATGTAAAGTTTCATATTGTTACAAACTCTTTTAATACCGATTTTCTAATAAATGGAGATTACATGGTATATTTTACTCACCACATATTAGCGTGAGTGAGTTTTGTTTTATGCCGCACTCAGCAACAGTTTAGCTATATGGCGGCGGTCTGTAAATAATCGAGTCTGGACCAGACAATCCAGTGATCAACAGCATGAGCATCGATCTGCACAAGTGGGAACTGATGACATGTGTCGACAGGGTCAGCGAGCATGATCACCCGATCCCGTTAGTTCCAAATATTAGCAATTTGGATGCCAGCTCGCAAATTGGCAACCTGTTTGCACAAGGAGTGGTCGATTCTAAGCGGTTCACCTTTGAGAAGGATGGAATATGTTCACTTTGGAACAATTACTTTCATTGAATGTAATTGACCATTTTAACCATTCGAACCATTTTAAATTGACTGAGATTTAAATAGTCATAATCCATTGTAGGGATCAAATCTCGATTATGGTTGTTGCATTTACGGCTCAGCTCGTAATCATATCTTGACGCCATTCACGATCTGGGTCTTCTGTTATGTCTTGGATCATTGGGACCTCACCCATTGACAGTTTGTATGTTCAAACAAATAAACAAATTAATTTCAGACGAATTAAATAGGCATTACAATATATCACTAAACTTGGCTACAATACTGCTAATCCAGCATTTAACGATCATTGGCCAAAATCTACTCCATTAGCCATATATAAAAGTCGCACCTGTTCTGGTCTTTCCCGCCGTTATGAAGTTGTATTGCAGCGGTAGGGCATTGGACATTATTGTAATACATATTCATGTCTATTAAAAGGTGAAGATGCACCTTTCTGCATCCCTTGCAGTACGCAAATAACAATCAAGCACATTTTGCTGGAATATGTTCATTGTGCGCTTATCAGACCGCTTTTTCATTATGGTTTTTAACCATTTAGTTTTGCATATTTAAATGAAATCAAACTATATGACAAAACATAGAATTTTATCTCAATAGTCAGGTTTTACCATTGAAGGTAATATTTGAGTGAGATTTTGGTTATTTTCAATATCATGCTATATATATTATAATACCAAAAGATATTTCTCGCGAATAGCGTCAAAATTTCTGATGCGGCGTAAACCAACTTTCACTCACTCCATCAGTCAGTCACTCACTCACTAGTTTCACTACACGACGCAGAAACTAATAAGTAAATGTCATTGCTACTGTCATCGGTTCCCAATTGCGCAGATCGATGCACATGCTGTTGATCACTTGATGGTCTTGTCCAGACTCGATTATTTACAGACCGCCGCCATATAGCTGGAATATTGCTGAGTGCGGCGTAAAACTAAACTCATTTACTATATTCACTTGCAATAATATTTTGTTTTATTGTGTACCATCACCATTAGTTCGAGAAAAGCAAATGTATAAAATAAAATAAAATGTGCAATGACAGTGGTTAGGAGCTGAGTATATTCACTAATTACTTCATTAAGCCGAATGGGAATCGATGGTGATGAAATGACGTCATAATGTAGTTTTACTTCTGTTACGAAGCTGCTGGTATCAATATCTAAACGGTCTGAAGGTGTATAATTGCTCACAGTGGCGTAAATCAATATATAGTGACTCACTTGTAATATACTAGCTTAGAAATATTTAAAATACAGTGAACGAACATGGTATATAAGACTATGCTTCTCTAATAACACATCCTTGGGTATCCTCTGTGTTTTCGTACGCGTCATGTGGGTTGTCCGTTGAGTATAATCGTTGCAAGATAAGAGGTTCTGGTTGATTGTGCATCTTCTGAAGATACCGTTCTTTGTCTTCAGGCAGGAATGGACCCCAGTCAGTGGACGGGGAGCTTGCGAGACGGAGACGCTGTAAATGCATAAAACCCATTTTCAGGAAATGGTATATTGATCCAAACATATATGTGGTAGGGTTTGTAACTCAACACCTTTTTAAGAATATGTATATATTTTTAAGCGCAGTATATTTATACATCACAAACTGGCAGCTAAAACTGCTTATACTCGCACTTGTTTGGATGTTATAATCCTACTGTGAAAGCAGAAGCATTAACCACAGTACCTCGTTTAGTGACCAAGCTTTAGTTGTTGGCCCTTTACGTAGTGTGTCTTTTAAAAGTGTTCGTTTACATGCTCTCAAACTGGATCTAAATATATTATGTGATCAATTTGTAATTGATCTGGCCTTATTGGACATGATATTTCAGTCTAGATATATTTGCTATTACGATAAATTTATCCCTTCAAGCTTAAGTCAATACAGAGCTGAAATATTTCCGATGTGATATTAAATTTTAACTCACTAACTTTACAGGAATAGAAGTCACAAAACGATTTCCATAATCGTAAGAAATATCTGTGAAATTGTGAAATGCAGAGTCCATTGTACATTGTAGGCATATCTTTATGAATCACTGGCAGATGTGAAAACTTATGTTCGTTAAAAAAGTGGGCGTATCCTGCCCTGCTTTTAGCACCATCGAAAAAGAAAAGTGTTCACATGAACAAAAGAGGAACATGTCCAAATGGCGAATTGCACCCTGAGCACTTAAAAGAACCAACTCATCCAATGGAAGACACGCGAAGACGTTCAGATACCTAGTCGCTGGTATAGTAACGTGCAGTATCATTGGACAAAAAACTTTGACTGTGTCCCATTTCACCCCACTGAGAATGGGTACCTCATGAGGATGAGTTAGTTAAAACAATGCCAGAAAAAAAGACATCCGTTGATCAAGGGAACACTCCTGCCTTGAGCATGTACTAGTTGCATGGATATGTGCGCTATATAAATGTCCTATAATAATAACGTGTTAAAAGTGGAAGTGTCCTCCTCATTTTGGATGTTTTATTACGACCTTGACTGTTTCAATCCTGCAGATGCAATATTAATGACTTAATAGAACCTATTGCCACATATATCATATATGTACACCACGTTTCGTTACACATGTAAACCTACCTGAAGAAATGATCCTTTCTTCTTGAAAAGCTGGTATACCAACATGACAGGTATTGGCAATGACATCACAACCGCCATTAAGATTCCAATCAACTTTGCGTATTCGGGGTAGATGTACTCGCCATAGCTTGGAGGATCGTAGAGAAACAGGGAAAGAATCAGGGACGCCTGTGAGGGATAAGCAGACACTTGATGAAGCTGTTAGAACATCAAGTGAGTGAGTGAGTTTGGTTTTACGCCGCTTTTAGCAATATTCCAGCAATATCACGGCGGGGGACACCAGAAAGAACATCAAGGCAGTTATATCATGGAATATCAGCTTCATATAAACAGAAAGCAAGAGCCCGCTGCATGGATATGTAAATTGGCAATTTGGGAGGAACCTGGTTGGTCCTAACGCCAGTATGAACAGTATGGTAGTCTCATAGTATAGCATATATTTCGAAACGAAAGCCGGAACAAATACGTGAGTATGACAATTGTGGATTTGGAGAAACCACAAGTTCGAATATGGTGCTGACGATCCCGAGATCACACGATTCTGGTCATCCCTAGCGGCACAACTCTGAACAAGGAATCGTGATACAAGACAAATCTTATGGATAACAACTTCTTGATTTAGTTTACACAACGTTTACACAACGTGCGGTTATCCATAAGATTTGTCTTGCATTACTACACCAACTTCTAAATGCCTTTGAAGAATTTCAAGGAATCGGGAGTCCCACATGAGTAGGGCACCTGTGCTGTCACACGAGTGATGCGGTTGATGTGTATGTAATGTCTGTTGTACAGAGCCTAAAATACACCCTTATAACAGTAGGTATCTTCCTTCCCTGAGCTTACTCTGATGCCTATTGCATTAAGTGCACAAATAACGAATCACGTAAGTACTCACATCAGCAGGTACTAAGATAAGTTATGACTCAATAATCACAAATGTATCTCAGTATCGGATGCATGACCCTTTTTGAGCAGGACCTTTGATAGTCAACATTGCTTAAATGAGGCATTATTTTAACGTGGTCTGTTTAAAGCTGAACTTACGAAGAGGATGACAGGGGTGAAATAGGAAGACAAAACTTTCAGCAACCACGGGGGATGTCTTCCAATCATCATTTCAACATCGTCGCTAAATCTTTCACAACCTATGGAAAGTTAATTACATACTATAAACGACATTTAATGTTGACATCATAGGAATATATACAACGTTTGAAGTAATTTGTTTTGATGACAAACACCGGTAAGATAACATTGTCCTTCCGTTGGCCTGTGCAATCAAAACATGTGGCGTTTACATAAGAAATGCCACGGAAATATCTTCTGCAGCCTAAACTAATAGCAGCGGAAGCGTCTCCCACAAGTTTTCTTTTTGTGCAACAGAAGGCTTCGCCGCCAAAGCTCTGAAACATGTCCAGGAACTCATTTGGTATTTTTACTTACCATAGATCCAATTAATGGCGACACACTCTAGACAAGAAATGAGCAGAAAGTTGAACGAGCACGAATACCAGTCTAATAGCTGAAACAGGTACACACCACCCTGAAAAATGAAAAAATAAATGATGCAAGCATTATTTTATTCAGAAATCCAAATCTATAAGAAAAACAACAGTTCACCACAAAGCCTATCTATCTATGTGCAAAGGTCTGCACTGGAAAACAGCACAACTACCAATTTCAGTCAAAGTCAATAGGCCATCGAAACGCAAAAAAATATTCAAAAATCCAAACCTACCACAAGATACTAGTTCACAACCAGACCTATCTTTGTGCCATGTTTGGTGAAGAAATGATAAACGGTTTGAAAGTTCTGCTTCGGAAAAAACAACACCAATCGAAGTCAAACTTGTTGCCATGGAAACGCAAACAATATTAAATTCAGAAATCCAAGACTACCAAAAGGCTCCACCAGACCTATCTTTGTGCCAAGTTTGGTGAAGAAATATTGAACGGTTCTTATGTTCTGTTCTGCTAAAGACGAAGTTGCACGGACGGAGTGGTCAATTTTAAAAACCCCAGATAAACGCGTTGTGGGAGATAACAAAGGATTAATGATACTTTCTACTCTCCACATAGGAGTTTTAAAATAGTAAACTCTTTCCTCAAATTTGTCTGTTTTTCCCAACGTCACAGGTTACAGTGTGACAAGTTTGTCATTTGACATACATTTTATCGATATACCTCGATGCCATCATGTCTACAGCAACGGGTTCAATTCCTTCTATTTGAGATGTACGGAATAAATATACGACGCATGCTGAGTGTTCCAGGAGCCTCACTTCAGTTGCATAGGGGATGGAAATTCCAAAGTTGAACAGGCACACTCCAGCAGTGACATACACTCTCCGATGTTGCAGGTACTTTGGGTTCGTTTCTATTATGGCAGATATGATCGTTTCCAAGAAAACAAACTGTAATAAAATACATATTTATAAGATATCCATATTTAGAATGAACACGAAATCTTCCTTGATATGCTGTGTTGTGTAAATAAGAAAGTCGCCCTTTACATTTCTTTTGTTTTGCCTCCAAACATTATACAGTACATGACAAGTGATTTCATTCTTGATTAGAATGGGTGGTTGCTTGCTTATGGATTACTAAACGGTACCGGTACTATCATACGCACACATTTAGTATTATTTTAACTAGCGATAGACAACATTACGTACCAAAAACAAACTAAAAGAAATATAGTTATGTAAGATACACTTTTGGGATGAGAAAAGACCCAGTGAAATCAAATGCCTCAATTGATTTATTTATTTTGGAAATGTTCACCAAAAACCAAACGTTTGCAAGAACATGTTTCAAGTTTGATCAGCTATTGTCTAGGCTACGGACATTTATTCCAACTGTATATTTACCGCAGAATCTATTCCCATTGTTAGCAGCATGATGAAGAACAGAACTGCCCACAACTGAGAGACTGGTAGCTGGGCAATTGCTTCGGTCAGGATGATGAACCCTAGCCCAGAACCTGGTACACGCAGCTCGGATTTAGTAGTGATAGTATTACATATAGTCATATGCATTCAGATGATATGCGAGTTGATTGAGGAACACTGTTTAGGATTCTTCCCTCAATATAACGGCGGGGATTCCCCCTTAACTTGATCAGAAGATGCAACGTTACCTGGTGAGCACAAACAATGGTTGTTTGGCAATGCTGTTAGGACGCAGTACCGGAAGATGATTAAGCTCATACGTAAATCAAAACGACAATACAAGAAAATAAAATCAATGTGAAGTATATACACACAAAAGGTTCTTTCTCTGGTGCATTTTATGGCGCCAATTTTCCAACTTAGTTTTGAGTAACTTCATGTAAATTCAGTACTTTCTAAGAATAAGTGGCCCCATTTTCAAACACTATGTCTATAACTGGTTATGTTTAAGGGAAAACAAAAGGCATATGCAGCAAGGGCTATTACTATGTCAAACATTGTTGTAAGACAGCAATTGTCTTGTCTTTTTTAGATTATGACTAGCAACATCATTCTGTATAAATTGAGTTGTCTGACTAAAATACTTTATGAGAAATGTATCCCCTTTTCAGACAGTATGCACATTTGGAAAACAAGTATTGGCCATGGCTCTTTAAACATTTTAAACAGGTACCAGTAATCTAAGTCATTTAAGATCGTTAACCAATTAAATCGTTGTGTAAGATGTGAGTTCTTGTACAGTTTTGATGACAATGTGTCCCATTGAAAACACACGGACGGCCCCAATGTCGGAAAGAAGGGACTGACGGAGGAACTCAGTTCTAATATCTCCCCACTCAGGAGGGGGCGGGGATAATTAACCACTTTGTCGAATCCACATTATTGTTTACCCGATGTCACAACTTCTGATATAGGTATCTGAGCCTGATGTGCCAGGAAGCCAAGTGTAGAAAAGACCACAAGGCCACAGAATATACTGGTGGCTTCACCAATCACAGTAAGTAACATCACGTCTCTGAAAAGACAATTTTATAACATTATAACTTCCTTGTGATCCATATCTAGAACAACTGCAACAATAAAATCTGCATGGTTTGCCAATCAATGAATTAATCTAAACGTTAAAAATCACAGATGTAAACAACGTCTACATATGTGAGATGTGCAAGAATGAGAGTATGAACTTGAATGATCAGTCAATAGCGATCTGTGTGGCAGCGACCATTTTCCGACCATTCTTAAAACAATAACTCCTGCTGATGTTGCTCAATCATCAAGATGGAACTTCAACAAAGCAAACTGGCCTTTGTTTGAATTACTCTGTATTGACAAACTAAATCCTGCTCGTTTTATTGATGCTCTTGATTCAGTGCAATTATTCTCTGATGAACTACACAAAATAGCCGTTGAGTGTATTCCTAGGTCCTCTACAAATCCACATATACGTACACCATGGTTTAATAATGACTGCAAACAAGCTAGAAAGGCACGGAAAAAAGCTGAATACTATTTCTGTCGCCACCCAATGGTGCATAATTTAGATAAATTTAAAATTTTAAACGCTAGAGCACGTCGAACCTTTAAGCAAAATAAGCGCCAGTCGTGGCAAAATTACGTTTCGAAAATAAATTCACGGACGCCGATGTCCAAGGTACGGAACATGATCCAGAGAATTAAAGGTAAGGGTACCAAATCAAGCATTAATCATCTCAAAACTGGGGACCAATTATTAACAGATAAATCTGACATCGCAAATAAACTGGGTGCAACACTTGCAAAACATTTTTCCTCGTCAAACTATGTTCCTAAATTTCAAAAATACAAAAAAATTGCAAGAAAAGAAACAAATCAATTTTCATTAGGATAATGGGGAAGACTATAATGAAATCTTCTCTATCCATGAGCTTCATACTGCTCTTGTACAAGCTAACAATACTACAACAGGAGCTGATAACATTCATTATCAACTCCTGAAACACTTACCTGAATCCTGTTTAGAAACACTATTAAATATTTTTTTGTACATCTCGTAAATTTCCTTCATCTTGGCGTGATGCCATTGTTGTACCCATACCTACACCTGGACGTGATCATACCGATCCCTCAAATTATAGGCCCATTTCCTTGACTAGTTGCGTTTGCAAAACCATGGAACGCATGGTCAATAACAGATTAACTTAGTACTTAGAGTCCAATAATTTAATCACAAATATTCAATGTGGTTTTCGTAAAAAATCGCAGTACCATTGACCATTTAGTTCGATTGGAGTCATTCGTTAAGAATGCCATTCTTAACAAGCAGCATGCAGTGTCAATATTTTTCGATTTAGAGAAAGCCTATGACACGACATGGAAGCACGGCATTTTACAAGATTTACATGATTTTGGTTTGAGAGGCCGTTTGCTTCAGTTTATATCCGAGTTTTTAACTGATAGACAATTTCAAGTCCGCGTGGGTTCTACCCTGTCTGACCATTATAAGCAGGATCAGGGTGTCCCACAAGGTAGTATTTTGTCTGTCACATTGTTTAGTGTTAAGATCAACAGTTTATCAAAGGTCTTAAGTGATTCAATCGATGGGTCACTATTTGTGGATGATTTTAATATTTCTTGTCTCGGTAAAAATATGCATACTATTGAACGGCAACTGTAGTTGTATTTAAACAAAATAGATAAATGGTGTCTTGAAAACGGCTTTAAATTTTCTAAATCCAAAACTAATTGTATCCATTTTTCTAGAAAATATAAACCGCATAAAGACCCTGAACTGTTTCTAAATGGCTCTCCCATCAAAGTTGTTAAGGAAGTCAAGTTCTTGGGTTTAATTTTTGACTCGCATCTAACTTTTCTTCCACATATCAAGGCCCTTAAAACTAAATGCATGAAGGCACTTGACTTGTTGAAAGTCGTTTCCAATTCTAAGTGGGGAGGGGATCAAGCTACCCTCCTACAATTATATCGGTCATTGGTTCGTTCCAAACTTGATTATGGCTCCATCGTATATGGTGGAGCCTGCAAAAGCAACCTAAAACTTTTAGATTCTGTCCACCACCAAGGTCTAAGACTATGTCTTGGTTCCTTTAGAACTTTACCTGTTGACAGCCTCTGCGTCGAGGCTGATGAGCCATCTCTTACACAACGCCGTATAAAATTAACTTTACAGTATATAACAAAACTTTATTCCAATGAGTCAAACCCTGCATATAACTGTGTCTTTAATCCAATATATGAAGATCTGTATAACAAGAAGCCTTCTCTTGTTCCGCCTCTTGGTATAAGAGTGAAACCTTTCCTTTCTGCTGCTGGCATTGAGCTAAAACATATACCTCCTTCCCGTCTTATTTCTTCTCCTCCTTGGCAATTGGTGAGGCCACAGGTTGACCTTACACTGACAACATTTAAAAAATCAGAAATAAATGAATTACAATATAAACAAGAACTTACTCAATTAAAAACTAAATATACTACATACACATCCTTATTTACAGATGGGTCCAAGCATGGTGGTGCGGTTGCTTGTGCCACCGTCATTGGATCCAGAACAATCTCTTCTCGATTACCCAATAACAGCTCTATTTTCACAGCAGAAGCTAATGCCATATTAACAGCTCTTAAATATATTAATAAACACCGTAAATATAAACAATACATAATCTTTCCGATTCTCTTTCGTGTCTTCAGGCTATTAAAAATCTTTCTTGTTAACATCCACTTTTATTAGAAATTATTGAATTGTATAATGACCTTGCTACTGGCCAATGGGACATTGTCTTTTGTTGGTTACTGGGAATACAATGGCCGATCTTGCTGCCAAGGCAGCACTCAACAAATCTGTGACACCACTTCTGATCCCGTACTCTGATTACAAAGCTGCTATTAGATCTTATATCCGTGATCTGATGCAAAAGAAGTGGGACACCCAAGTAGGTATAACTAAATTACATGCAATAAAACCAACTATCGGTTACACCTACTTGGGTTGTCAGTCCAGATTTGAAGAGGTCATCATACGACGATGTCGTATTGATCACACACGATATACACATGAGTACCTATTAAAAGGTGAGGATCCTCCGTTTTGTATCCCTCGTGATGAAAGAATCACGGTCAAGCATGTCTTGCTTGACTGTGTTGAATATTCTATCACGAGGGATAAGTATTTCAATGTCAAAACATTGAAGGATGTTTTTTATAATGTTAGTTATCATTTAATAGTTGAATTTTTAAAAGAATTAGATTTGTTGACTGATCTGTAAATAGCTATATATTCTATTATTGGTAGTTTAGATTAGAAACTGAGATTGTTAGTGGCTGTACCCTCAAAGGGGGTTGAAGTAGCGTAAAATGATTGTCCTCCTGAGAGGGTACGTAAGCCCCAACACTTTCAAAGTAAAATATAAATTATCACGTTTTAGACGTAGGATTTTTGTTATTTTAACTGTTGGCTAAATTTTCCTACAATCGCCAGCGTCTGAAGGGATGGTGTAAATCCAACTAGGATCCATGCAGGTAGCAAAAGTAATGTAAGTCCCCATGGTTCCTAGTATGGTGATCTACCTTCAGTTGTTGGCGATCTAAAGCCCATTTTTACATTGTATTGTCCAAAAATAGTTTTGTACTTTTAAAGATATATGCTAGCTAGTTTTAACTCATTTTGTGATACTCTAGTGGTTTTACTGTCCTTCGTTGACAGGGTTTTATATATTATCTGTATGTATTATAAATTTAGAACTAGTTTTAGTCATGATATGGCTGAAATATTGCCGATGTGACTTTAAATTTTAACTCACTCACTTCAATGTCTCCTGAAATGTTCACCTGAAACAGTTATTGTGGAAGTTGTTGTAGCTGCTCATGCTGACGAGGCCTCCAAATGATGTACCCATGGAAATAAATCCTTGCAGCAAAGCCTCAAGCCAAACCTTTCAGTGGAATAAGACATAAGACAATACTTTCAGGTTTTGTTGTAACATGAGAAGATGACATTATGTGTGTTACATAGGAGGTAATAGGTTATCCTTGTTCTGAAACATGATTTACATGCAAGCGTCAAGTCCGTTTGTTCGTTGGTTCTGATGATGACCATTCCCCGATTGTTATCACATTAATAATACTTAAGTATCTTACTTGTACATTGCCGAGCCGAGAGAAGTCTGGACGAAGGAAATACAGGATACCCTCCCCAGCACCCGGCATCATGCACGACCTGACCAGCAAAGCCGTCAGGAGAACGTAGGGAAGAAGGGCAGTAACGTACACAACCTGGTTTATAGAAATGACAGCAAAATCACTGTCTGTGAATGCTCCGAACAGGTACGTGATGACAAAAGGCAGTAGTCACAGAACTCAGCCACACGACAAACAGTCATCACGGGGTTATCTTGTTCAATGAGCATCGTTCGACCAGCCACAGAGAACATCAATTCGTTTACAAGTGAAAAACTATTCAGAAAAGCAAAGGTGTTTAATGTCTCTTCTCGTGTACATCTCATTTCTTATTTGTAAAGGGTGTAACAGGAGTGTTAGGTCTGAGGCATATGATATTGGTATCCCACCTTTCCAACAGACTTCACACCTTTAACCATACACAAAAATGCAAGAACCCACGAGGCGAAGATGCAGAGGACAAGATGAACCTGAACTGTTCCGAAATTGTCAATACCGCTCGACACTCGCAGTGTGTTGTACCTGTCAAATCAAGTATGTAATTTATCAAGATGGATCAAACTACATTCGATACATCGGGAAAGCTACGGGTCAAATACCATCTAGGACAATTGCCACCCAGGACAACTGCCACCCGGACAATTGCCACCCAAAACATAAAAAAATAATTCAGTCTCTTTACCAACTTTTATTGAGTTTGACTTGGTAATCCATAACAAATGATAACATATTCTGTGTCTTTTATGGCAAGCATCCTTTGCTAATGTTACTTTTGATGGAACAGAAATGGTTTGAAAGATGGCAAACTACTTGATTTCTAATACAAGCTCTTACATGGTATTATCTATACAAAAAAGGAACTTTTTATAATGAAATTGCTTGACAATTTAGTTTGCTGTTTCTTTAATGAGCTGAATGAGAGTATTTGGCATGTTTATTGGGTATGTAAAAAAGCACAAACATTCCGGAATGAACGTGAAGGTTGGATGAATAATCATATTGAGGACACAATTGAATTAACAAAAAGCCTTGTTTGGTTTGAAACAGTATGCACTGATAGATAAATTATCTTTATATATGTCCAAAATTGCTGAAGATCGATCAAGACGTTTCTTCCATGAAAATGGTTATGCTTTTTATATGGAAATTATTCACTTTCTGATGAAATTAATCAAAATTTTGTGAACTCAGTACACTAATATTCTCAAATAAAATTACACAAAAATTCAGGTTGGCAATTGTCTTCATTATTATAGTAAAAATAACTAGCTGGCAATGTTCGTGGGTAGCAATTGTCCTAGGTGGCGATTGTCGTACTTGATGACATTGTAATGGTTCAGCCGTAATTTGTTTTTTCACAGCTAATGATATGATTATCATTTCCATATGAGTTTATCATATTGATTGTTTTTCTGTAATATGATTATATCCATGGCATCTTTAAGTCCTAAGGTAGACCTACATGAGTATGCACGGATTTATGAACCCACAGACGACCTGACGTCGTCAGGAGTATGTATTCATGTTCGTACAACGTCTAAATTCCTTTCAAGAACTTCAGATGAATGTATTGCATTGCATTTCTTTTATGCAGGACAATTATAATTTCTCAAAGCAACCATTAAACCATTCTTGTTTTAAATTGTCAGTATTTCTTAAATAAGTTACAGACTACAAATACTGTTTTGTGTATTTGTTGTTTAACGCCGCATTCAACAGTATTTCAGCTATACGTAAATTATCGAATTTCTGGACCGGATTATCTAATGATTACACCATAAGCATTAATCTACACAGTAGAGATCCGACGATATATGTCAACCTAATCAACGCGCCTCACCACCGAATCCTTCCGTCGTCTCGGGTGATCTGTTCATAGTGAATTACTGCTGAGCTTCAGTGAGGAGCCTCAAATATTGTCTGTATGTTTGGTGTAAATACGACGCCATGTTGCAAGCAAAGAAAACAATTTGAGTGTACAACCCTGAAGCAAACCTATTTTACTTCTCATCAATAGTTTTGACTCACTAATGTAAATATAGCCACTTACTTCAGGCAACTGTTCTAAACTAAATTTTGCAAAATATGCCATACTGTTTAAAAGCACTGTTTACACATGAACTGATGTATTGTAAAACAAATTCGTAACGTTGAAGAGATTATTGTCATGAGTTCAATAAATGATGAATATGTATCAAAACTTTACACCACAACGCAGCTGATTCCCCAAAGTTAGTGCAGAAATCAATCTTCGATGTAACCATATATATATATACATAACATATAGTGAGTGCTGATTTTGAGTCTGAACTTTTGAAGAGAAGTATATTAATACTCAGTGGGAGTCACTGAGCAAAACCGCACCAAGATAATTTGATTATCCCAAATGGATAAAATAGAACTATTTGAACAAATGACATTGGGAATGCTGTTAGTTCAAGTGCTCACAGACTTATCGTTCCCCATGAAACAGTATAACGTCCACGTCTCTCAACGCATTTTTCCTGTTTTTAATTTTTATGTTTGGTGAAAGTGGTCCACAATCTCCGACACGTGAGGGGTGATGTCACCATGTCCCCAAGTCTGGTGATCTGCCTTCAGTTGCGGGAGATCTTTTGCCAGCTTTAACAATGTAATGCTGAGAACTGACCAGTGTTCATGTTCACATGTGTTGTCTTTAGTCAGTATCTGCGATATTCTACTTCCTTTACCATTCCTTGTCGACAGGTTATATAATTTTAACACTATTTATTGTTTATATGTATCTTTGGTTTAGTCACGACATGGTTGAAATGTTGCCGATCGACTTTGAATCTGACTCTCTGGTCATACAATGTCGGTAGGCCTGTCATGGGAATGTTGGGGTTGTGGGGTGTGCTTGTATGAGCATGACATGGAATTTCATTTCGTTGCAGTTTTTGTGAATAGCGGATTCTACCGGTTGGGCAGGACATACTTATCCTTTTGGTGGAGGCCTGGTGTCATCACTGATTTTCAGTAAGCCATTCATATATTATTATTCACTGATTTTTCATTTGTACCAAACAGACTTTGTTTATGACGATTGTCAAAATTGGGTATCCTTTTGCACTGACTATCTATATTGTGACCATAAATACGAAGTTTGTCTAGTATTACCAGTCAAATGGCACAGGTCTGACTCATATTCTTTCATTTAAACATTATTACATGTCACTAAAACCTCAGATCTTACTGCCAAAACTCTTCTGATGCCGTCAACGTCACATTGGGCTTCCGCCATACAGAGTTGAGCAGCCGAGGATCCTCCGTGCTGTTAGTCAGGTAGGCGTCGGTGATTGATGAGCTGTTACTAAGCTTAGTGACGCATAGAGGCGTGTTCCACCAGTTGTCGCATGTTGTCCATGGCAACACAGACAAAAATGATTTGTACAAGTAGTAAACAGACCAGGCAATAATGAGGTTGTAAGGCAGGGATGATATGAAACAGGTTGCAACCTGAGTGATGCCAATACCTGAAAATAGAGTATTATATGGTATTGTTATTCAGTCATGTAAGACTAGTGTTGTAATTTTATTACATTGGTACTGTTAAGATTCAGAAGAGGATATAAGTTGGGACTTTCTAGAACAGCCAGAATAATGTTAAATAAAATTGAATGTTTCCGTGTGCAAACAGTCCTATTAAAAATATTGATTCATTGATATGCCCAAACATGATACAAGCTATATATCGGATCCATCAGTGTCATAGATAATAATACATTTGAAATAGTGAAATGGAAGTCTGAAGACATTCGTTGATTGATCGCCTGTGCAGAAAGGGCGTTTACTAACCTTTAAGCAAAGGACAAATGGACCAAGCATATAATGCACTCCTGCTCGAGAACTGGCCAATGGAAGCCTCAAGGAAGAAAAGTGGAACGGAACACGTGAGAATCCCAGCAAAGTAGGGAATGAGAAACGCACCTGGTAAATAGAACATTCTTTGTGAATGTAGTGAGCTGTATATTCTAACTACTTTGCAAAAGCCCTGAAAGTTGATCGTTTGTCTCAGTCATAAATATTATCAGCTGTATGGCGGCGGTCTGTTAATATTTGATGAATTTCACGATCAGGCTTGTAGTGTAATGAACATTGACACGTATCCACCGCGATTACTGTTCGTACCCTTATATTTTAAAGATGAAACAACAGGTTGCCAAGAAGAAACGGTCATACACATTTTGCTAACCGCACTTAGAGAATCACTGTAGCACTCAATTATTGGGATCTTCATTTTGTATGTCATGCTTTCCACAACCGTGAAGATCCGAGTTAGGATTGGTCTTCAGCAATCCATGCTTATCGTAAGAGGCCACTAACAGGATCGGGCTCGCTGACTTGGTGGACACATGTCGTCGTATCCCAATTGCGTAGATCGATGCTCGTGGTGTTGATCACTGGATTGTCTGGTCCAGACTCGAGCATTTGCAGACCGATGCTATAGCTGGAATATTCCTGAGTGGATTAAAGAATATCTCAATCACTCGAGCATATATATATACACACATATATATACATACACACCGTCATATTCATTGAGTGCAGCGTAAATATATAACTCATTCTATGAATGTCACAAGTCTAGTGCTTTCTGCCACTATGTGAACGGAACGGGGACTGACATATCCTACCCTCTCCACATTGTCTATCATCTTCCAGACTCCATTATTTACAGATCACCGCCATATTGCTGGAACATTGCTGAGTGCAGCGTAAAAGTAAACTCATGCTACAACTCACTCATGCTTTCCGCCCATGTGTAAACCTGACACGACAAATGAATACTGCATATACAATTCCCTGAGAGCGATATTATCAGAGGTATCTGTATTTTTCATAAAGCATAATGTATAAACATTGAATGATTCTTTTAATGGGCATTTAATGGCGCTTTTGGGTTTCTAGAAATTACGTTGTCTACTGAAATACTAAAACCACATGAAGTGTCAAGCAGTCCAGAGACCTTCTTGCGAGCAGCACGGTAAAATGTATTCGACTAAAGCCTACAAATGTCGGGACCACCCTTGATTTTCCACAGTTGGGCACAGCAGGAAAGAAGTCGAAGTTCATTTGTCAAGGTTTTGTACAGCCTGCCATGCAAGGTTAACTATCATAAAGAGATCAACAGCATGAGCATCGATCTACGCAATTGTGATACGATGACGGCAACCTCTCCCTCAACCCAATGCTAACACAATGCTCTGCTGTCCCTGGTTCAGTGTTGTAGAGAGAATGTGATACTGTGACAAACAAAGTGGGTGAGTCAGTATAGTTTTACGCCACTTTTAGCAATATTCGAACACTATCGCGGCAGGGAAAGCCAAAAAATCGGCTTCACACATTGTACACATGTGGGAATCGAACCCTGGTCTTCGAACACTTTAACCACTAGGCTACCCCACCACCCGACAATCAAAGTTGCAATTGTGAGCTTGAACTTAGCATGTATAAAGCATGTCTGGGAATGTTACAAACAATTATGACAATGATTAAACGGATTCACTTCATACAGCAAGTCGTGCTTTTTTTCTCGGCGTTGTTATCGGTTACATTCCTAATGACGTTATTGTAATTTTGAGATGCCGTTTAACCTGGACAGGTAGTAGCTGTTTTCGTAAAGGCAGTTCAGCGCTACATATTGATCATGAACTGGCTGATCGGCTAGTTATGTCAGAACAATAACCTGGGCCTGACTGTTGCATAATGACACATACTCAGCATTGAAAATACTTTGAGTCATTGTTACAGCGTTCATAATCATAATTTCTTCTTCAAATATATTTATTTACGTTTTAAGCCAAATATCACAATCAGCTTTATTTCAGATACATATTCATCTTGGGGCAACACTGCAAGGTATCATGACATGGTAAAAAATGATGTATCACCATGGTACGGTGATGATGTCTTGTCCTCAAAAAGACGCAAGCGTGTTGCTGAACGACGTTGGCGCAAGTCTCAGCACAAGATACACCGCCAGATGTACAACGCTGCTCGGCAGGAATTGAAAACCATTATCAGAAAAACTAGAGCAGATTACATTAACTCTGAAATCATCAAAGCTGAGGCTGATCCCAAACTGGTGTTTTCAAAACTTAATGGCTTATTAGGTAGAAAACAAGACGTTATATTACCTAAAGGAAGTGATCCTGTCACTCTTGCAAACAGTTTCTCATCCTTCTTTGCCAGCAAAATTTCCGATTTAAGTGGGAAAATTGGCTCATTCTGTGATAACCTGTCCTGTAGTGAGTTTAAAGGTGAACATTTCAGTAACAAAATCATCAAGGACACAAAACCAACCTGGTGTTGCCTGGACTGTTTTCCAGCCAAGTTACTTCTTCAAATCATGGACTGTGTTCTGACAGTTATAACCAAAATTGTCAACTTGAGCCTGTCAACCGGAGTGGTTCCGGTAAGCTTCAAGAGAGCTGCCATTAAGCCTACGATCAAGAAGCCTTCCCTTGATCCAGACATCTTGAAAAGTTACAGGCCAATATCTAATTTATCTTTCTTGTCCAAAGTCTTGGAGAAAGTTGTAAAAATCCAACTTTTGGAACACATGGAGACATTTTCCCTTCAATCTGGGTACAAGTCTAACCACAGCACGGAAACGGCCCGTAATTGTGTCCTTGACCAGATTATATTATATAAATTATTATTGATTACACGGTCATAATCTGACCTTCACTACTATATTAATACATAATATATTACAAACGCATGTCCCGAATTAACTAAGTTGATACCAGTTAGTCACACTTACCACCACCATTTCTGTGACAAAGGTAGGGAAATCTCCAAATTGAGCTGAGGCCAACTGCATACCCAAGCAGTGAAAGAAAATACTCTCTCTTCCTTGACCATACCTCTCTGGTTCCTACTCCATCATTATTCTCGTTGGTGGATGTTTGAGAGTCAGCGTTCAGAAACACGTCAGGCTCCGACATGGCTGAGAATCTATGTAAAACTGTGAAACGTGGAACGCTACCAGTCTAGTAATGCGTGGAAATGTGGTGAAGCCAACCATTGGTTGTCAACATGTTATGCCCAACCAAGCCCTATGTTACATCGAACAGAACGCGATACACTTTTGCGCCACTTACAAAACCACGGCAAGTGGCAGGCAATTAATAACACACTGGAGATTGATGTCATAAACATCAAGTCAGTTATTTGTTGTCTACATTTTATGCTCTACTGAGTCAGTTCAATATGGTCTGACTAGTAAGTAGGCACTTCTAGTCAGAAATAGTCACTGCAAGGGGAAAAGCATCAAAGAGCACCTATATAATCATATTCAATACACGCTTGTGTAACTTACGACCCGTCACAGACAATAAAACACTGGAATTTTGAGTCATGAATACAAAGTGTATTCTTTTCAAAGCGGTTGCAGAGCTGCCAAATCCTCCTATGATGGAATTTAATTGAATTACGTTTTCGCTTGTCCTTCACTTTTATGGATAATTGTCAACATTGATAGATAAATCGTGTCACGAACATTGAGGATGGTGATCAATCGTCGATCGGGTAATTAACGTTATCTAATTGATGTTAGACCTGTCTTATATAATGATTTGCAGTTGGCTTTTCCAATACGCTTTAAACGTTTTATTTGGTTCAAACAGACCGGAAAAGCTCACGTTATTAAGATTCAATACATGAAGTCAAATACATGCACCAAGAGTTAGCGAATGTCTCATGGTCAAACGATAATTGTAATAGATGATGATCATGGTTTTTATAACCCCGATTACATTATCTCAACTAACAGATCAATTCACTGTTGACTATTCGTCCACGCCCAACCACTCCCGAAAATGACGTATATTCACAATCCGTATGTTGTCCGTATATGTAGTCATGACCATTGTATTCCTGCAATGAATTTGGAATTCATAGTATAATAATATATGCTAATCATCCTCGTGTAGTCTCTTCTGAACGTGGTGCTTATTTACAATTTGTTTCGTCAGAAAAAGCAACGCGTGAATGTAAACGGGCTAGTCCCATAGATGACAAGGGCCAGCCGTAGAGCAGAGTTCTTTATTTTTGATCCAGCCAGATGTAGTGGTACGCACTCGCGATCAATTCTGCAACATGTTATAGTACATGTACAGGTGTCACAGAATATAACATTTAAATACAACTAACTATTTAAGGAAAATTACAGAAACATTAAATAAATACAACTAACTATTTAAGGAACATTACAGAAACATTAAATAAATACACATATGGCCAGTGACAGCTATTATAATTATTGAAAATAGCACTATGGATAAAACTACCAAATTAAACATAATTACCAGCTATGGGCTGAATCAAAAGGCTGGTGCTTCATCAGAACGCCTTCACTAGTATATCTGAACACAATATCAAAATTATAAATGCTTTGCAAAACACTAGTATAAATTAGACCACAAGTGCAATACAAATTGTTTTGCACAAATACATCACCAAGATATTGGAAAGTATTTTATATCAACATTCCATATACTTTCAACAATACTTTAAAAAACCATAAACCAATTGAAATATTTTTGTATGTTTATCCTTAATAGAATACATTATAATACATAAACTAACTTTCAGTTCCTTCAAGACCAAAACATGTGTCCCTGGTGAAGTTGCCAGCCAGAAAGAAAAATACTGAGCAACTTCCCTTGCATGAAAAGCATGAGCAGCAACTTACAGCCAATGAGAAGTTTCAAGGCTTCTTCATAAACTTTAGGCCAATCAGCACAGTTGGTATAACATTTGAACAGTGAACTATCCTTACATAGGTGGCAAGGCTCCAAATTAGTGGTCCTGAGGGTCCCTACCTCATTATGAAATTAATATTTTAAAGCTTATAATTAAAACCAAACACCAAAACAATGCCAAAATAAATACAGTGTTTGCACCCTGTTACATGAATGTTGTACGTTTGTTTTCACGTATATGCGTATAGGTATCTTCATACTGAATACTATGAATTCACAGTAAGGAACATTTTCGCGTTCATGATCATGCATGTTCGAAATAGCTCAAAGTGTGAAGTAACTTAAATGTTGTACACAGATAAATGATGCATAGGATTGAAGTTTTTAATGTCATAACATAATTGTGATACTCTCCCTTGTCTTTTTGTCAATATACATTGTGGTATATCGACATAGTTCTGAATTTATTACTGATCAAGATTATATCAATATGTGATCTGTTAATTTAAATTATATTCACAAAAACATCTTTTAATCAAATACTGAACAATGTGTTCGTAGAATATATTTGTAGTAGACATCTCCAGCACTGAAGTCTCCCAACCAGGCTAATCACTACGTTAACTATGCTATCGCGACTTAA
Organism: Haliotis rubra; assembly: GCF_003918875.1. NCBI lineage: Eukaryota > Metazoa > Mollusca > Gastropoda > Lepetellida > Haliotidae > Haliotis > Haliotis rubra. The sequence goes on along the minus strand of NW_025767337.1, from coordinate 34,906 downwards.
TGATTTTGTTGTATTTTGATTTGATTCTGATATGTATTATAAATGCTTTCGATGTTTCTTCGTACATCCTTGCTATCTTGGTAATTATTGTTTTTATTGGCATTTACTTGTCTCATGAACCACCGTTGGTGGGGTTTCTAGAAATAGAGAAGATGATGATGTTGTGGTATCTGTGCATAAACAATGACATCTACAACAAAGGGTTTCAATAAACAATGTAACTGAGTGTCACTCGCTAAGTCCACATTCAAACGCGGTTAGTTTGTTTACATTTGTTATGACTGTTGCCAACGTTGTACGACATAATCTTCTTCTATGCCTATTAACTCATTAAGCCCGAGAGCCCCATCACTACTCAACACCTGGAAGCCCTCGCTGATTGCCCACTCTCTGTGCCGAGACTAATTAGTGCTAGTCACACCTGATTTCCCTGGCAGGTTTCGGGGATCACAGGAAACTGTCTAGTCGTACAAACAAGTCCTGATTGTTTAATTCTGTCGTAAAGATATATGTTGAAAGAAATCAGGTGTGAATACATGTCGTGTATTGCAAGCTTTATGTAATTTTATTGCAAGTTTCTCTTGGAGACCTTTTGTCGGCTTGTACATTTATATTTTATCACAATATGCATACACATGTATTCTTTGTATGTAACAGATGAGACACACGTTAACAAATTCTCTCTCTTATATCATTGTGTGAGGCTTAAATTTACAAAACATCTATGACAATGACATACTGTAAAGAAGAATTTACTTTCATACTTTATAATCTTCGACGAAAATAGCGGTTTTGCCGATACATTTCTAGTGTTTACAAATTATTTTAATGAAAGTACTATAACGCTAGTCTGTGACTAGCACAAAGCACATTCGTAGCATTGCACTTTTCTTCATACAGATTTAATGCAGAAAATATACGTCACCATACAAACATACATATAGAAAATGTATACTACATATTCCTTGCATAGACATAAAACAAAGAGTCACGTGATAGGGCGTCATCAAATTTCCCGAATAGAACGTTCGGTATCTCAACTGTTCAATGTAGTGGCTGGTCATATGTTATCTGCGACTAATCGTATCATGAGATACCTGTCACAGAGGAAAGGACAGGTGATGGGGCGAGGGCGAAATTTCTGAAGAGCACGTTTGGTCACTCAGCAGCTTGGATAGAGATTGGTTATTGGCTATATCCTTGACCAGTCGATATGCTGGGTTTCGGCTTTATCAATTCAAGCTTTCATGTAACAGTTTGTGTATTGTAAACATACATACTGGTATCTCAACTGTTCAGTATAGTGGCTGGTCATATGTTATCTGCGACCAATCGTATCATGAGATACCTGTCACAGAGGAAAGGACAGGTGACGGGGCGTGGGCGAAATTTCTGAAGAGCACGTTTGGTCACTCAGCAGCTTGGATAGAGATTGGTTATTGGCTATATCCTTGACCAGTCGATATGCTGGGTTTCGGCTTTATCAACTCAAGCTATCATGTAACAGTTTGTGTATTGTAAACATACACACTGGTAACGATGTATGAAATATACACATAAGACAAATAGGAGTAGATAGTCACTTTGGCGAGATTATTTGTCCTCATTTTAGTGTTTTTCGATAAGTAAAACAAAGCGATTGAAATCCAACCACTGAGTAGAGGTAGTATTTATTTTCATATACATTTTATGCACACAACTAGTACATAAAACATAATGGCTTGCTGTACATGTAAATATAATCTTCACCTTGATACGAATGACTATCCAAACTAGAGTACACGCATTACAGAATTCACGAGGTGACACTATACTGAATTTATATAGTGTTTAAACTTGCAGTTGACACCCCCACCCCCAATATTTATGAAGGTGGGCGTGCCTATATCTTTACTGAATGCAAACGAGGTTCATAAGATTACAGATGTGCATGCATGTATAAACATCACAAAGAGGGGCGTGACTCCATCAAGCAAGATGTCCAATGATATAACAGCGCATCTGTTTATTTTACACTTGTCACGGGACAAACAAGGACGTAACTACATATGCATTCTACCGGAGGCTGTTATTTCAAGGTCGAAAGAGGCGTTCAATTATCTCATTACTGTAATCTGCTTGAATGATTATACGCATGTGTATCGATACCGTAACTGATATACCATCCAGCTTTGATTGACGATGGATCAATAGAGACTGAGTTGATTGATACACGTGATAATTGCACCGGATTTGATAATTACACAGATCAAATACAAACGTTTTACAGAATGCTCATGTAAATTGCATAGAAAACTGACAATTCAAATCAACATAAAAAACTTTCAACAGCTTGAACAAAAATGCTTGAAATACCTTTGTATGGCTTACATGTAATAACTTATGATATTACTTCTGTCCATGTGTGACAATGTTTTGAATTACCAACTTACTGTCTTTTGTAACAAACGTAGTAAAACATTTCATTGTTGTAATAACACTGACATGTATATATGTATTCGATGCAAAGGCGCGACTTATCACTTTATATTCGCTTAGGTAACATTACGAACTTTAGATTATGGAAAACAACTAGTTACAATTCAGTAAACTTCAAATTAGTAAGTTCAATTATGTTTAATCTATTCGAGCTTAGATGTATAATTACTTGTGTTTATACATTATGTTTCAGTATATGAAACATGACAACGTAATGATGCCTAAAAAGTAAATTCAAACTATTCTATTGTGTTTGAATTCTTTGTATGTCCTTGAAATTTCGTATATTGTTTCCTATTTATTAGGTAGTTGAAGGAAATATAAGTTTTAGTAACCTCTAAACCATTACATCTAATTCAATCAAGGTGCATACGAAGTATTTTAGTATCCATTCCCAAGGAAGAGTACCAGGCACTTACCTCTGTAAAAACATCATAATCCCCTTTCTCGCCGACATGCGTTCATTTGCTAAACGCTGTACAAGCCTATGATAATGATTAGCAATTGTTATCAAAACACTTTAAATACTTCTTCTGATTGATACTAAAGGTGGGATCTCTCGTAAGAAAAGCTAACATTTGCTCAGTACTGCTAAATTGGTTGAAATAATATGTACAGTGCGATGTTTAAAAGTACAACACACATGTGCGTCTCTCGCTGAATAAGAGGTGCTTTCTGTTGACGACTGTATGGGGCTCTCGCTGTGAGAAACTGCTAATTACCTGCCCCATAAACACGTCACTCGCTGTGAGGAGCTGATTAATTTGCCCCATATATGCGTCTCTCGGCCTTAATGAGTTAAATGATTTTATATTTGCGAGCAAATCAGTGCCTACTCATGCACGTTCCAGATCAGCGGACGTATTTGATACGTAAAACAGCTGAACACCCTCACAGTATCGCGCTATGTCATGTCAAAACACCTGGAACGTGTGTAGTCTTTGTTGTTTACATTACCTTGTGTGAATATGCCTCACCGAGACTTGTAATTTTATAAGAACGTATGTCTTATAATAATTTACGTGTGACTGTACGGTTAGGCAGACACAGTGTAAATAGATGTATTGGCAATGCATAGTGAGCCGTGTATGTACATGTATGGACGTATGTTAGTGTGTGTAGGTTAGTAGGTGCGGATGTATATGTGTGGGGATGGTAGGTATGTGAGTGTTTTGTGTTTGTGTGTGTGTGTGTGTGTGTGTGTGTGGTAGGTGCAGATCTATCTGTCTATATATGTGTCTAGGTAGGCAGGTATTGGTGAATGCATGACACAAAGCTAATATCCTAAGAGTGAGCGAGTGAGTTAAAATATCACATCGCATCGGCAAAACTGCAGCAACATCGTGATGAGTACAAGTTAATTACAACTAAATGTCTGTCACCAAATGACAGTAGAACAGTAAGTTAAGTATCACAGTCAGGTAAAACAAACCATTCCAGTTACTGATATATTCTACACATATATGAATAGAACGTTTAATACTATTAAAATACGAGCTATATACCACCAGCAACTAACGCTTGGCCACCTTACTGGGACCAAGGTGTAATATCCTAAGAAATACATTCCCTTTGGTGTTAGTGGCAAATGTTAGTATGAATTACTGAAAATCAGTTGACACCAGGTGTTCGCGAAAAGGGTAGGACCTGAAACTATTGCCAGATGCCGCCCATGAGTACTGTGGAAACAGTATAGCAGCAAGCAATTGCTGGACCAACAAATATTTGTTCTGCGGAGGTCTTAAAATCTGTCACCAAGCTTTGATATGCAAAGACGTGTTTCGTTCTGAATAACCAGTTGGAATAATAGCAAATGTTTTTGTTTACAAAAAATTCTTATTTCTGATAATATTTATGAACATTATGAATTGAAACGTATCACATATTATTATGTTGGGGATTTTGAGAATATTGGGTTTTTTCTTTTAGATTGAAACATGTTGGGATCAGTATATTTACAGACCGGGCTATTTGGCATGAAATTATTACTGTTATGTTGTTATGAATCCAAGGTTGTTTAAATCATTCACCTTTCCTTAATTGTAATTATTTCAACAAAGTATATTTTCTCGATTCTTCGAATATTCATTTCTATCATCTGAAGTGCAACAAGTCATCCCGTGAATAAGAAGTAAGAGTTTAGACCTTACCAAATGTGCAACAAAATGTTGCATGCACATCTTTGCATGTGTTCAGGTTGGAGATGCATATGTTGCATATGTTAATCTTCACAATAAAAACAACTGCATACATAACATTTATTGTTTTGTGAGAAATGACTTTACACATTCCTTACTTAATTGCTATAAGCTAATGTGACAGAATAAATATTAACATAAAATAATTAAAACATATATGTATAAATTTCAAATTCAAATGTTCGACTAGTTTATAAATGTGTTGGAAAATATATACGCATGAATACAATTTACTAAAATATTTCCACATTACAAATTCATGGCATACTGATATTCATCTACTAAATCTGCCAAATAAATCTGTCAAATGTACATGGGTCCATGACACTGCTCATGCTAATCGACTGATGAATATCATTTACCTTGTAAAACCAAAGCTGAACAATATACATATATTATCAAAATGTTTTTCCATTTTGTGTATATTTGATATTTTTATAGTTCGTGCTGTATTGTGTAAGTATGGACCATACTTGTGGAGTCAACCCGTCACAAAATATATCGTAACTTAAACTGAATCTGACATTAGTAATGTATATATGGTCGTTGTTTTATACATAATGTGAAATGATTTATGGGCTTTGATAAATTCGGCGTGAACTCAGTTACAGTGACATCTGAATCAAGCCACCAATAAGATGAATACTTCAGTCTCTGAAACACTGACACATTCTCGCGCGGCGGGTTGTATATGAAGAGAAAGGATGTGGTTGGTTGGTTGTTCTATAACACCGCACTCAGAAATATACGGCGGTCTGAAAATAATCGTGTCTGGACCAGACAATCCAGTGATTCACAGCATGAGCATCTATCTATGCAATTGGAATACGATGCCATGTGTCAACCAAGTCAGCGTGCCTTGACCACACGATCATGTCAGTCGCCCCTTCTGACAGATTGGTTTCTGAAGATCAATTCTAACCCGGACCTTCAGGGGTCTATTTTCACCAGTTATCAAGTTTATGTTGAACCAGTTCTACATCAAATGCATATGTAAGGCATTTCTCAATATTGAACTTAGAGTAATCCTTCCATATAAGAGTGCCGCCATATAGCTGGAATATTGCTGAGTGTGGCATAAAACTAAACTTACTCACTCACCCAATGTTGAAATGAGCCATACTAAACTTGGCATTGGGCCTGTCCCGTATTCTTTGAGAGAAAAACAATACATACCATACCTTGTAACGAGAAAAGTAACCAATAGCTGAACTAAAATGAGACCTTTGACTCACACATGTTGCAGAAACGTGTATGTACATTTATTTATACAATGAGGTTACGACTACTTACCTACACTGTCTGCATGTCCTAGATGTCTACTTGCTTGAAAATGAGCCACTCTGAGCAGTATCGGTTCATGTAAGTAGCCGCACACCCTTCGTGTTTCGTTTGCAGCAGCACTCATAATGGATTGCATCCATTTCTTTTCTTCTCTCATTTGGCTGCTTGTATGATTAGTCAGTCGATATATTTGAATCAGATGAAGACGTTGAATATTTTGAACTTTCCCATCTGCACCCACATGATGGCGTCAACCTTGTGCATTGATTATATGTAATTGCACAAAATTTGATTTGGAACTGTTGAAATTTTGGTCTTGGCACCCTTTGTTTATTGACACTAATTGATTTTGTATTACGTTTATCATGAACTTTGCCTAGAGTCTTAATGCCCAGAAGGCGGTGGCTCATGGGCCAATCTGGTGGGATTTATCTTTTCAAGATATTTTCTGCTTGAGTATACCCTCCTAGTATCCTTGGTGCCGTCTGCTGGATATCCACAGACATGAGCCATCGTCCTTGTTGACACTCCATGGTGGGTGGGGAGCTAGGAGGGTGAATCATATATATTTCTACCATGGCACCCCCACTAAAAAAACGTTCCCACGAGTCTGATGATTCGTTCTCGTCGGTGGATGAGGCTCCTGTAGCTCTCACCAACACTGAAAATTGGCCACGTTTCGTTGTCATGTCAGCACCTGATGGTGGTCCTCTAAGGTTAAATCCATTTGCCGTAGCAAAGGGTGTAGAAGGTCTAGCTGGCGAGGCAAAGGAAATCAAAAAGCTGCGATCTGGTTCTCTGTTAATTGAGTGCAGGAAACAGATCCAATCGCAGAACCTACTCTCAACCAAATCTTTAGCAAATGTCCCTGTTGAGGTTTCTCCTCATAGATCTCTTAATACAAGTAAAGGCATCGTCCGTGACATTGGACGATGCCTTTCTGATATGACAGAGGATGACATCGTGACAGAATTATGCTCACAAGGAGTTACTAGTGTAAAACGTTTCACTGTAAAAAAGAATGATGAAGTCACAAAAACTAACACTTATCTGTTTACTTTCTGCCTTTCCATACATCCAACATCTTTGAAGGCTGGGTATTGCAACTTGAGGGTGGATACTTTTATCCCTAATCCCTTGAGATGCTATACCTGCCAAAAATATGACCACGGTTCCAAATCGTGCCGTAATCAAGCAGCTTGTCATCGATGTGCAGGATCATGTGAGAATTCAAACGTTTGTGACAAACCTCCCGTATGTGTTAATTGTTCTGGTTGTTATCCCTCCTCCTCCAAGGAATGCCCTACTTGGAAACTTCAGTCTAAGATATCACGCGTGAAGCACGAAAGCAACATTATGTTTGTAGAAGCAAAGAAGATTGTCATTGCACAGGAACCATCGGGCCCTACTTACTCTGCTACTGTTTCTTCATCTCTTCCGGTCACCAAACTTAAACGTGTTTCATGCAACTCAGTAGGATGTCAGACCGATTACACATGGGCGATGACATCCGCTCCTACATTGCTATCAGTTGAGATTCAGTTGAAGCCAACCCAAACAACCTCCAGTTCACAAACCACATGTCAATCAAAAACAATCATACAATCCAAGATATCTTCTGAGAAGGATTCATCTAAATCTCAGAAGCAATCATCTCAACCAGAAACACGTATCAAACCACCAGCAAGGAACAAATCCAAAACAAACAGTGAAACGTACAAAAAGACTCAAAGTAACAGAACCCCTAAAGGGACGAATAATCAGGTCCAGCTTTTTAATAAGTTTGGATCTCTCGAGGAGATGGATGTGTCAGACCATAGCCATGGTAGGGCACATAGCTTGTCACCCTCAAGGAAGGTGAGGGGTAGATCTCCCGTTCATCCTCCGAAGAAATGATACCTTCACCTATAATACAATGGAACTGCAGAGGACTTCGGTCTAATATAACCGATTTACAGTTATTAGTCCAAGATTTTAACCCGTCAGCGTTTAGCATACAAGAAACTTATCTGAAACAAACAGATAATTTTGATCTACGTCAGTTTAATGCGTATCATTATTTTTCTCCTCCTGGTGATAGAGCTTCTGGTGGAGCATCAATTCTGGTGAGGAACAATGTTATCCATAGCCCTGTTCCACTTAAAACAAATCTTCAAGTCGTTGCAGTTCGACTTACATTACAGGTTGCTTTTACCTTGTGTTCTTTGTACATCCCGCCTTCATCAACTGTTCACCTTACAGATCTGCAAGCTCTCTATGATCAACTACCTAAACCCTGTTTAATCATGGGTGATTTAAATGGCCACAACCCACTCTGGGGTGGATCTACTACAAACGCCAAGGGTAAATTACTGGAGGATTTCATTTCAAATAATGACTTATGCATTTATAATGACGGTGACAATACTTATTTACATCCTGGCACAGGAACATATTCAGCTCTTGATTTATCTATTACTGACTCCAACCTATTGAGTGAATTCGAATGGTCAGTCCACGACGACCTTTGTGGAAGTGACCATTTCCCAACAATACTAAAACCTGTGAATCCATCTGACGTTCCTCCATCATCAAGATGGAATTTTAAAAAGGCTAACTGGCCTTTATATGAAATTCTCTGTGCTGATAGCCTCAAGCCTGAACTTTTTATTGATATTCCTGATGCCATACAATGTTTTTCAGATGAACTAAATACCATAGCTGACGAGTGTATCCCAAAGTCCTCTGCAATTCCACACGTACGAAAACCATGGTTTAACGACGAATGCAAACAGGCAAGGAAGGCAAGGAAGAAAGCTGAGCATTATTTCCGTCGCCATCCTATGGTCCACAATTTAGACAAATTTAGAATTTTAAACGCTAAAGCACGACGTACTTTCAAGCAAAATAAACGCCACTCTTGGCGAAACTATGTCTCAAAAATCAATTCGCGCACACCTATATCAAAGGTGTGGAATATGATCCAGAAAATCAAGGGTAAGGGCTCTAAATCTAGCATTCACCATCTCAAAGATGGGAATCAGTTATTGACTGATAAATCAGATATTGCAAATAAACTTGGTGAGACGTTGGCCAAACATTCTTCCTCATCTAATTATGTACCTGAATTCCAAAAATATCAAAAACAGCAGGAAAAGAAATCTCTTAATTTCAATTCAGATAATGGGGAAGACTACAATGAAACCTTTTCGATACATGAGCTTCATACTGCTCTTGATCAGGCTCATGATACTGCTTCAGGGGCTGATAACATACATTATCAACTCCTGAAGCACTTACCTGAATCATGTTTAGAGACGCTCTTACATATTTTTGATGACATTTGGACATCTGGAAATTTTCCTTCGTCGTGGCGGGATGCTATTATTGTTCCCATACCTAAACCTGGACGTGATCATACTGATCCCTCTAATTATAGACCAATTTCACTGACTAGCTGCGTTTCCAAAACCATGGAACGTATGATCAACAATCGACTTGTTTGGTACTTGGAAACCAATAACCTTATAACTAATATACAATGTGGTTTCCGTAAAAACCGTAGTACCATCGATCATTTAGTACGTTTAGAGTCTTTTGTGAAAAATGCCATAATTAATAAAAAACATGCAGTGTCGATCTTTTTTCGATTTAGAAAAAGCATACGACACGACATGGAAACATGGGATTTTAAAAGATTTACATGACTTTGGATTACGAGGCCGTTTGCCTCAATTTATATCCAACTTTTTAAATGACAGGCAATTTCAAGTCCGAGTGGGTTCAACCCTGTCTGACCATTACAATCAGGATCAGGGTGTCCCACAAGGCAGTATTTTGTCTGTCACATTGTTTAGTATCAAGATAAACAGTTTATCAAAGGTTTTAAACGATTCAATTGATGGATCACTTTTTGTGGATGATTTTAATATTTCTTGTCGTGGTAAAAATATGCATACTATTGAACGGCAATTGCAGTTGTGTTTAAATAAAATAAATAAATGGTGTCTTGAAAACGGCTTTAAATTTTCCAAGTCCAAAACTAATTGTCTACACTTTTGTAGAAAATATAAGCCGCATAAAGATCCAGAACTATCTTTAAATGGCGCTCCCATCAAAGTTGTTAAGGAGGCCAAATTCTTGGGTCTAATTTTCGACTCCCATTTAACTTTTTTGCCGCATATTAAATCACTTAAAGCTAAATGCCTGAAGGCCCTTGATTTGTTGAAAGTTGTTTCCAACTCAAAGTGGGGAGGGGATCAAGCTACCCTCCTCCACCTATACCGTTCATTGGTCCGCTCGAAACTTGATTATGGTTCCATCGTATACGGTGGAGCCTGCAAAAGCAACTTAAAACTTTTAGATTCTGTCCACCACCAAGGACTAGGACTTTGCCTTGAGTCCTTTAGAACCTCTCCTGTTGATAGTCTATATGTTGAAGCAGATGAGCCTTCTCTTACCCAACGTCGTATCAAACTATCTTTACAGTATATAACAAAACTCTATTCTAACGAGTCTAATCCTGCATTTAACTGTGTTTTCAATCCTTCTTATGAGGAGTTGTACAACAAAAAGCCTTCTCTTGTTCCGCCTCTTGGGCACAGAATTAAACCATTCCTTTCTGCTGCCGGAATTGAGCTGGAAAATATATCTCCTTCCCGTCTTCTTCCTTCTCCTCCTTGGCAACTGGTGAGGCCTGAAGTTGACCTAACTCTGACAAAGTTTAAGAAATCTGAAACTAATGAATTACAGTATAAACAAGAATATAATAAATTAAAAATTAAATATAATACATACAAATCCTTATTTACAGATGGGTCCAAGGACGGTGGCGCAGTGGCATGTGTCACTGTCATTGGATCCAGAACAATATCTTCTAGAATACCTGATAACAGCTCTATATTTACAGCAGAAGCAAACGCCATCTTAACAGCTCTTAAATATATTAATAAACACCGTAAATATAAGCAATATATCATCTTTTCAGATTCTCTTTCGTGTCTTCAGGCTATTAAAAATCTTTCTTGCAAACATCCACTTTTATTAGAAATTATTGAATTGTACAATGAACTTGCTACTGGCCAATACGACATCGTCTTTTGTTGGTTACCCAGCCACGTTGGCATTTCTGGGCACAATAGCTGACCTTGCTGCCAAGGTAGCACTCAACAAGTCTATGACACCACTTCTTATCCTATATTCTGATTACAAAGCTAGCATTAGAACCTACATCCGTGATTTGATGCAGAAGAAGTGGGACACCCAAGTTGGTATTAATAAATTACATGCAATAAAACCCTACATTGGTTACACCTACTTGGGTTGTCAGTCCAGATTTGAAGAGGTCATTATGCGACGATGTCGCATTGGCCACACTAGATATACTAACGAATATTTACTGAAAGGCGAAGATCCTCCGTTTTGCATCCCTTGTGATGAAAGAATCACAGTCAAGCATGTCCTGCTTGACTGTGTTGAATATTCCATCACAAGGGATAAGTATTTTAATGTCAAAACATTGAAGGATCTTTTTTATAATGTTAATTATCATTTAATAGTTGAATTTTTAAAAGAATTAGATTTGTTGACTGATCTGTAAATAGCTAAATATTTTATTGTTGGTAGTTTATATTAGTAACTGAGATTGTTAGTGGCTGTACCCTAAAAGGGGGGTTGACGTAGCGTAAAATTATTGTCCTCCTGAGAGGGTACGTAAGTCCCAAAACTTTCAAAGTCAATTTAAACTTGCCAGGATTTTTAAACGTAGCATTCTTGTCATCTTAATTGTAGCTAACATTTCTTACAATCGCCAGCAGCTGAAGGGATGGTGTAAATCCAACTAGGGCCCATGCAGGTAGCAAAGGTACTGTAAGTCCCCATGGCCCCTAGTTTGGTGATCTACCTTCTGGTGTTGGCGATCTATAGCTTGTTTTTATTGTATTGTCCAAATAGTGCTATCAGTTTTAACTCGCCATACTAGTTTGAGTTGTAATTGTGATGTTCTAGTTGTTTTACTGTCCTTTGTCGGCAGGTTTTCTAATCTCTCTATATATTCTGTTTCAAATGTCAAGTGTTCTCGTCACGATATGGCTGAAATATTGCCGATGTGACGTTAAATAATAACTCACTCACTCATTAAACTATCTAGCTTAAGGGGCAACTTGTGTCCCATCATTAGATGTAGCTTACTGTGAGTACATCTTTGACCCACGGTGACATAACCAGCTGTGGGCCATTAGCTGAACCGATAGGAAATTTATTAACTGTTCGTTAATTGGTCATCCACGATGAAACAAGCTACCAGAAAAAGGGTGACCCAACTTATTATATAACTAGATGTGAGTAGCTTGGTGAACTGAAATGTACCAAGCTTAGACTAAATCGATGATCAAAGATAATATGCATGAAAATACGAAATTTTCCTAGCTCCGAGTCCTCGGCTCACACATGTTAATTAATCCCTGATTAGCCAGTGATTGTGGGAGCTACTGTAACAGGAGCTTCGGATACGACTAAAAACTAAGACTAAAACAAAAAAGACTATAATTGAAACTGTTTAATCTTGAAAGTCAATCACTTCAAAGACACCAATCACTGATCAACACTGTCACAGGCAGAAAGATATGACGCCATAACTCTGTCACATGTCATGTATTCCTTACCAAGTTGGTACAAATTTGCTGAAGCATTATCAACACGACGTCTCCATCTGTTTCATGCCAACCTTGCAGCTGCATAATATACACTTCTTTGTTGGAATCTTCTGGTTTGAAAAGTAATATAAGTCCACACATATAGGTGGCTCTTCGAAACTTCACACCTTAACGGATCAGTGACCAAGACGCTGTCAAAAATGGGACACTGCCGTACATACCAGCAGTGAGTGAGTGAGTGAGTGAGTTAATATTTAACGTCACATCGGCAATATCTCAGGCATATCGTGACGAGAACATATTTGACATTGAAGTGGAATATATGTATATGATAAAAACCTGTCTCCGAAGGACAGTAAAACAACTAGAATATCACAATTACAACTCAAACTAGTGTGGAAAGTTAAAACTAATAGCACTATTTGGACAATACAATATAAAAACTGGCTATAGATCGCCAACAACCGAAGGTAGATCACCAAATTAGGGACCATGGGGACTTACATTACTTTTGCTACCTGCATGGAACATACCAGCAGTTCTCAAATGTCAAAACATTTGTGATACAAAGATTTCGAATCGCAAACCTCAACGCCCGATTAAAAAAACCCCAAACAAACGTTTGTTGGAATATCGGATTTTGTTGTGAAACAGATGTTTCATTTAGGCTAATAATAATTTCGCCTTCATGTAATTGAGGTGGAACTTCAAAAGATGATAAGTTATTCTGCTAGGTCTTTAACCAAGGCCTGAATATTTAGGTAAATATTGAATAGAAAAGCCTGTGTGAATTGTGTGAGGGTTTGTGTGTATTAAGTAGTGCTTAAGACAGCAAATGAAGATATTAGAAATGAGAGTTGTAGATGAAAGGTGTTAGGTAAAGGTAACTCTTATGGATCTTGCTTTGTTTTCAGCCAACAGTTTTTCACGTCAATTTTGGCAACTAATTTTGAATTGACGTCAGCACGTTGACTCTATTTGGATATATTCTGACATTTTACCTAAGGGAGGATGATTTGTAAAAACAGGAAGTCACCTAAGTTAAGTGGTGGGACTGGTTGTAATGACACAGAGCCGACAAGGGTAATATCTCATATGGTGATCTTATACATTCAATCCCCAAGGGTCCTATTGTTGGGGTTGAGTGAGTTGGGCCTAAACCGTTGACATATACGAAACAGCTTGATAGAAAGTTTCCTCGCAGTAAAAAAAACCCAAACTTTTTGCAATTATTTTTTACAATGATAATTTTCTTTTTCATAAACAATTTACATTAAATGCAAATTGGGAAGAGCATTCAAACCGACATTTTTCTGAATGCGGTAAAACATTCCGATCAGAAATGCGATAAATGCATATTGTTGTTGTTTCAGGAATTGCCATCGCCCAAGTGTTAACATGCATAATTGGTATTATGCCGTACGCTCTCATAACGGCTTGGTCAATATACTATCTGAGCCAACCCTTCAGTTCGTTATTGCCCTGGACAACATGTGACAACTGGTGGAACACCCCTGTATGTATCAATAAGGTAACCAATGACCCATCCGAAGTATACTTCAACAGTACTGTGGAGCACCAGCTTCTCCTCGATGCAGTATGGAGAAAGCCGAACTCGACATTGACAGCGTCGGAGGAGTTTTGGCAGTAGGTTTTTCAAGACAGATACTTATATTTTTGTTTCAAAGTATGAAGCAAGCACACTGCTCATAGAGAATTGATTCCACATGAATTCGCGAGCTGTAAATATACTAATACTCTGCAAGCCTCAAGCTTATCTATCGAGTATACTTATTATTAACTTAGCATTTTTGCAAGATCTTTGTTTATTATAGATAATTGGCCAGGTGGGTGAGTTTTATGCCGCTTTCGGCAATATTCTAGTAATATCATGGCGGGGGACACCACAAATGGGCTTCACACATTGTACCAATGTGGGAAATCGATACAGATAATGGGGTTGATCTGTACAAAATGAATGTTTCAGGTGTACTGATATGTATGCTTTCTTTCTTTAAAGGTTCAACACCCTTCGGGTGTCAACTTTGGATCGGGATCGACAATTTTGGATCAGTACAGTCCCATATGATCATTTGTCTCCTGTGTTCCTGGACATAAGCGTTTCTGTGCGTGGTGAAAGGTGTGCGGGCTGTAGGGAAGGTGGGTCACTTGAACCGAAGGAACGAACAAAGGGAGGTGATTTGAGTCACATTGTTTAAATATCAAGAGAATCATCTTTCCTGTAATACGTAAACCTTACCCTTTTCCAACTGTCTTGATAAAATTCTCTGGAATGGAATTTTGGGTGTTATCTTGGTGACAAAAATATGAAGCAGAATTTGAAGACGTTTGTAACATGCGTTTGGGAATCGTGTGACAAGCACAGCCTACTACCGCGATTCCGTGCAGAATGGCAAGCATACGGAAAGTTCTGGTCGTGATGTCGTTTGCAATAGGTGACATTTAAGTATGGCAAGTATATGGTGAAGTGTATGTGTTTTGCATGAGTTGCATTTTTTGCATGGCATTTTGTAGGTTCATGAAGTGTATGTTCTGCATCAGTTGTCTTGTGGGATGGCAAAACGTTGGTGTACATCTGCATCACAGGGGGCGTGCTTATTATGTTCAAGGTTTCGTGTCTGATTCGGCAAAGTTTTAGACTGGGCATTACTGTTCTTGGGTATGAGTAGTATACCACAGTTGACTCTTAGGAAAACAGGAATAAAGCACAAAAGGTGTACACGTACATGGACTTATATGTGTTGGCACTGTGTTGCATGAGGTATTCTTCTGAGAATCAAACATTGGTCCAGACAAAATTGTTTGTAAAATCCCACCACCCAACCATGGGAACCGTTGCTACTGTGCGTTGTAAATTGATTGGATGTATATGTAATTGACTTAGCTGCAAGTTTTCTTCCATAGTTTGTGTACGTGACAGCTGTGATGCCTTACGTGCTCCTTATGGTGTTGTTGGTCCGGTCGTGCATGATGCCGGGCTCCGGCAGTGGACTTCCTGCGTCCAGATTTCTCACGACTTGGATCAGTACAGGTTTGATATATTTTTTATTACAATCACCATGACATTCATCAACTATTCAAGTCTTTTTGTCTATTGTTGTTGAATTAGTAAATTGTGTATGTTACCACCTGCTATTGCTGCAACTTAGTTTGATAAATTGCCCAGCACATGTTTGATTTCGTGCATATTGATATTCTTCTTTAATCAATTGCTCTGTGACAATTATAAGAATAATAGGATGCTGAGGAATTTTATCGATGAAATGAAATGGGGAAATCTGTTGATTGGAAAATAGAGCTACGGTGACATTTTACATGGGTACACCTACGGAATACCGGATACCATATTGTTTAGCGTCACGTCACCCTAACGCTAAACCCTGACCCTAAACCTTACCCTAACACTAACCCTAAACCTTACCCTAACCCTAACTGTAACCCTAAACCTAACCTCAACCAAAAGTTAACTCGCGTGCTTTCGAAGATAAAGGAAGGTATCCGGTATTCTGTAGTCTTGCCTTTACATGTAGTATATATTTAGAAATCCTATCCAGTAGATTTAAATGTTCACAATATATTGCAACTAAATATCAGAATATACCTGTATATCCTCTTGAAGTATGAACTGTAAGAATTAGCACCAATTGCCATAGCAGCAAACCGTCAATCTTGTAATGCATGTTTTCATGGCAGGTATGGCTTGAAGCTCTCCTCCAAGCCTTTTATTCCATGGGTCCAACGTTTGGCACGCTCATCACTATCAGCAGTTACAACAAATTCCATAACAACTGTCTCAGGTGATTCCATAACAACTGTCTCAGGTGATTGTCGGAGAACATGGATATCGTTATAATCTAATCATGTTAAAAGTAAACTAATGTGCATGTGTGTAAACATTTTTCAATGTTTGCATGCTTAAACACGTCTATTTTAGAGACGTTGCACTGTTGACAATCCTTGGAGAAGCCAGCAGTATATTTTGCGGATTGGTAGTCTTCTCTACTATAGGATTCATGGCTCATGAGGCTCAAGTACCTATATCAGAGGTAGTTTCGACTGGTATGTGGGAATTACAATGTGCATTATAAATACAATAACTTGATATTGCTATGTTGACTTTGTAGGAGTAACTGGCCTTCAAGGGCTTGTAGTTTGTAAGAACACGGCATGTAAAGACGGATTAAATATTCATTACTTCAAGTATCTGCTTCATTAAGTTGGGAGTTGCAAGGTTTATCCCAATTACAACACCCCCATATGAGTGAACCTTTTATAGAATGTATATTATCATATGGATCATGTAGATGATTCATGTATCCTAGGTATATATTAACTTCGACATATCTAAAGCTAAAATATATGTGTAAAATGTTCACGGTTCATTTACCCAGGAGCGGGACTTGGTTTTATCATCTACCCTGAAGCTATAGCCCAGCTACCCTTGCCTCAGCTGTGGTCAGTCCTGTTCTTCCTCACATTGTTGTCCTTGGGGATCGACACACTGGTAAAATACACGGTCCAACAATATAGATGGTGCCTCATTTGTCTGATGCTTTTACACGATGACGTTGAATGTTCGATCTGTCACCACAGTATCATTTAAATGATGTTCATGATGCGTTTGTTTTATTATGTTCTCTAGAGCATGTTGTCATTGTTGTTCTCCCACAAGAACTTGTTTACCTGTTGCTGAGCTCCGACATTAGCGATATTCAAGTCATACGATGATCTGTGAATGATCAAATCTGGACCAGCAATTCAGGGAATGATATTGTAATGTACGCCATCGGGTAAGATTACGTGTCACTGAGCCTAAACATCCCATCAACTGAGATATGAAACTCTTTGGGTTGTAAAGACAGTGGTGATTTTAGTGTGTGTCATGGCTGTATGTCCTATCAATATTGAATACGTGAGCGAGTTAAAATTTAACGTCACCTCGGCAATATTTCAGCCATATAGTGACGTGAACGGTTGTGCATAAAAAATAAATACGATTTGTTAAGCAACCAGTCATCGAAGGACTGTAAATAATAACTAGAGTATCACATACTGTGTTAAAACTAGCATGCAAATCTAAGACTATTTTATTAACGAAGATAATTCAATATAGAAACAGGCTATAGGTAGCCAACAACTGAAGGTAGATCACCATACTAGGGACCATTGGGACTTACAGTGCCTTTGCTACCTGGGTAATTTTTACATTTAAAATAGATAGCAAACATCTAGAAAATGGTATTCTGTTTGGCAATGTTCCAGGTTTGTTTTCAGTAACAAGTCTTAAACATGAACGTTATTGTCTTATAGAACCCACGCGTCAATTTACATGGATGTTGTCACTATAGATGCTTTGTTTCGTTGAAGACATATTTCACGGGTCCTCGTTTGTAAAACGTCTTTGTAATCCTTTGTTATAGTTTGGGTCAGTAGAGACAATCATAGCGGGGATAACCGAAGCCTTTCCTCAGAATTTACAGAAGAAAAGAGTTCGTGTCACAGCTGGAGTTTGTCTATGTATTTTCCTGCTCTCTGTTCCATATACGACAAGGGTGTGTTAATTCATACATTCAATTCATTCATATATATACTGAAAGGCAAAAGAAACGTCGTAATATTAGAAATGACATTTGAGTATCAATGGAGTATTTGAACCTATTTTTTTAAATATACACCAGAAGTCAAGTTTCAGGAAACATGAATCGTGGTCGTATAGCCTGCATTGCCCAATAAAGTATTGTTTGAGATTGAAGTTAGAAATGTTTTGGTTTTTTGGAGAGGGAAAAGTTCCCACAAAACACAACACTGAAATTGAGATGCACGTGCATCATAAATGCATTCAGGCATAAATTGCCGGCTTGAATGGCAATCGTTCACTTGTTTTCTGAACACAGCAGCTATGACTAGGTTAACGAGAGATCAACCACAACAAGTTATTGGACGTCTGCACGCTGGTCAACATGCTCGAGTCATTGCTAATGACTTCAGTTGCAGCGTACGAACGATAGAACGTCTTAGAGTGCGATACAACGCCACCAGCAGCACTGATGACCGTCCACGTAGTGGTCAACCCCGTGTAACAACACGTCGCCAGGACCGTCATATCGTCCATCAACACGTGCAAGACCTATTCGCAAGGGTCAGAGAAACAGCTTGGGTGACCATAGGAAACCACCAGCGACCAGTCAGTGACCTACCATTCGGCGACGTCTCCAAGCCAGGAACCTGTTTTGTCGATGTCCTGCCAGGAGACCCATATTCACCCAACGTCACCGCCGGGAACGTATCCAAGTGGACACAACATCGGCAAAACTGTCGTGGGGGACAATGGAGAGGGGTTATCTTCTCTGATGAAAGTCGGTACTGCATTTCAGTGGCGTATTATTTAAAAAAAATAGGTTCAAATGTTCCATTGATACTTAAATGTCATTTCCAATATTACGACATTTCTTTTGCCTTTCAGTATATATCTGCGGGTATTAATCTCTAGATATGTTGCATGTGGCATTCCCACATACAGGGTCATCTACTCGCGTAGATGTCATAATATTGTATTTACAACACGAGTGACTGAAAAATTATATTTCCCGAGTGAGGGGGGTGGGGTGGGGGGGTATAATTTTTCTGGCACGAGTGTTGTAAATACAATATGACATCTACGCGAGTGTGTTAATTTCTATATTATCACCTAATTTTCAGAAGGCTTTAATTACAATAAACAGTGTTTTACTGGCAGTTTCCATGTTAAAAGCGATCTAAATATAGCCTTGAAGCGTATGAATACAAATACAGCAAGGTCAAAGTAGCTGCGCACTGACAGGAACTGTTGTATAACTAAACATCTAGCGCCAATTTAAAACAGTGAAACGTGACAAAATGTCCATTTTAATTACCATATAATTCACTTTCTACTAATATATTTTTAAAAGTCATTGTAACCTTACAAACGAGAGTAACTGAGGTTGTAGTAAACATTGTATCGTAGTAAAACGTTATTTATGACAAAAGTAGCTGCGCATTCTGATGACCCGTGATTGTCGCAACAGGCCAAGGAAATGGCCTCTATGGTTTATAACGCGTGTGCTACGTATCGACAATATGTCACAATTTATTTTTTAAACATATGGATAATAAAACTGTATATGCAATACTTGAAACAATGAATTCTCATTCCATAATTCCAGGGTGGAATCTACCTCTTCCAACTTTTGGACTGGTATGCCTCATCATTCAGCGTCCTGTTCATTGGTTGCCTGGAGTGCGTGACGATCTGCTGGATTTATGGTATGGAAAGACCGTGATGTTGAGATTTGTTTTGTCGAATTTCAGGTGAGCGGCAACAAACCAGAAACCATTATTTGGGCTAAACGTTTGTTCCAGTCGACTGCTAAAGCATGTTGTCACACGCACAACCGTCGATTGATGAGTTCTGAGCCCAATACTGAAATGTGCCTTTGTGGACATTATGTGATGCCATGGAGTTTGATTGACAAAACCCCGAGGAAACTGTCCCGTTGTGGCAAGTCAGTGAATAAACGGGTATCTGTGACGCGAAAATGTACACGCGTGAGGTGCGTGCAATGATCAAACACTTACAGGTAAAGGGCGTAAAACCAGAACCCACCCATGAACATTAGACAACACCAAGAAAAAACAGTGAAAAGGTGGGTTGCGTAGTTCGACAACAACACTGACTGTGTTATCCGGTTCAGCAATGGTTTTAATATAGCACTGAATATTTATTGCATGTTCTAAACGTTTCAGTCTGGACGTGGAGATGATGCATGGGCGACGAACCCCGGTAGTGCTGAGTATCATGTTATCCTACATCACCCCTGTCATCATGTTTGTAAGTAAAACAGCTTCACACACATTGGCTATTATGAAGTCTAAGTATATTTTAACAGTGCTGTTTCCTGCTGTATACGTTAGTTTCTACTACTAACGTTTCAAGTCAATGGCTGAGCTTACAGTTACAGAGTTACAGACAACTATAAATCCTACCTTTATTCACCTTTATCTTATCTGTAGTTAGGGTATATATTTTAGGGCTGTGCAATATTACCGGTACACCGGTATATACCGGTACAGTATCTCGCGATGCGATTATCGCGATATGGTTCAGATTCTGCAATATATTGGGTCATCCAGAGTTAGCTCCATTCGAATTATCTGCCCTTGATTTCCATAGTAAACAAATGTGCTCTAAAAGTGCGAAATATACTTTTATTTCTGTTGGTTTCATGTAACATTTTTCAAGTGGAAGTGCCATTATAAGTGGCTCCAAAATTGCCAAATTGTCTACCAATACTTTACGTTTTGTGGGTGTGAATGGTTTCATTTGGAGGAATTAAAAGGCCCCAAATGGATCAACTTTTATTTGGACTTATCAGTAGAGCCTCTGGCTCTGAGTGACCATTTCGCTGTTCACAGGATTTTGTTATTTTTGTTTGTTCATAATGGGGCATACGATATCAATTTATCATACAGGCCTGAGTCTTAGAAAAATTGTAGGACTGTATAATGACATTCCAGTAAAGGATCTTAGCTATTATAAGTAACATGCGATATTAAGCTCAAGTAGTTCAACTAAATCTTGTTTTTCTTTCATTTGGCAATAGTTCATGTTAACACATTGAATCTGAATGAATCACATACAGTAACAATAATTACATACTGCACTGAAGCGCATTCTGTTGATGCAAACAACACTGACTATGAAAATCATGTTATACTATTACCTTTATCATTATGTTCGCAAAACGTTGGTGCAATAATTCCACATTAAGGCTCTATATTATTTTATTTATCTGTAAACAATTGGCGTAGAGCCATACCCAATGGGGACGGGGAGCCTGAAACTATGGTGTAACAGTTACTGAGAAGATGATGTCGCACACAGAGAGCTATTATGAATTTATGATGTGCGCACTTGTGCAGAAACTGTCCCGTCAATATATCACAATATGTATTGCAATATCTCTTAAATTATTGCAATATATCGCAATATGAAAATCAGGGCAATATCCAGGCTTAATATATTTCCTGCAATGTCATGTGATAAAAGGAACGCAATAATTGAAGCCATTAACACATCTATACCTATCAACTTTAAAGAGAAATGCCAGTAGTCGAAATTAAGGCTACAATGACAAAGGAGTCCAAAGAAAAGGTTTCTACTCTAGCTGTTTAAAGTTAAAGCACGGAAGCTAATCATTTATTCCATGTACCCCATTTGCATGTTAAACATTGGTTTGAATCTTGAAAACGTTTTTTCAGGTGGAACAGAAACCCAAATTTAGACTTTAACTTTCGAATAGACAAAACAACATCGCCTGATAAAGCACCATTTGTTCCACAGGCAGCCCTGGTCCTGTCTCTCTTCATGTATGACCCGCCAAGCTACATATATCCAGTCTACGCTTAAGGTACTTGGAATCATCATGGCAGTTCTCATGACTGCACCGATACCGGTCATGATGATATACCAAGTCGCACAGAGGGAAGGGACCATCATGGAGGTATGTTTACATAGAAACATAGGGTGTGTATGGAGTTTGTAAAAAGTTACTACTATTCCCCATGTCAATGTTCCTTTCACCAAAGTATCACATCACCAATGACATCTTTTTAAGATTTTATCAACACGAACTTTATTTTGTTTGTTATTGTTTTACGTTCAGCGTATCAAATTTGCAAGTAAGCCATCTCATGAATGGGGCTGGCACAACCAGAACTCAGGAAAATCTATCTTGAACATACACCACAACAATTCATTATGGATCAGTTGCCTGGAGCAGATCACCAGGATCACTGAAGAAAGAAAATACCCATAGGGCTGGTCGTTATGGATAATTTAAACACAGTTGTAATTTTGTGGCGTTATTTATCAGAAATAGGAAAGTTCATTTATATTTTATACTCAGTATGACATGTTGACTCTGCCTTCGTGTTAACATAATCACTCTTTTCTATTTCGTATGTAATTATAAGTTATAGATATTTTATTTCTCAGATGTTAGAATATAGTGAAAGGCCAATGACACGTGATTTAAACCTACTTCCCACCATGGTATCATGATGCTATATTTAGCATTTTATAAATATGCTCGTCTTCCAGTTGCAAAAGCGAATGTTTTAGTTAGTTATTTTATATTAGTTTGTTTGATTATTTGAGACGGTTGTGTATTTATATAACAAGTAATAAAATACCTCATTCCAACATATGGGTCTTCGTGTTTGTCTCTGTCAAATTTAACAATCGTCGTTCTATTGATGCAGATAACACAACCGCAAAAGCGTTGACGGAATGGCATATAGCAATATGCGTCATATTAAATGATTTACTTAAAATATTTGGACATGCTTTGTTCCATATCAAACCAGTCCCCCATGGTTGTGTAAGCAATGCAACCCACATTCATATGATATACGTCAACCATCCAAGTTGACAGTCAACAAATTTACATCAAGGCTATGTCATATTTAACTGTTTAATTGAAATCAGTGCACAAAGTGACGGCCGCTCTCCTATATTCTATCGCAGGGCTCAGATCTTTTTTGCGTCAGTACCGTGTTCCACTGACGTTCACAATCTGTTCTATTAATAAGGCCGAGAGACGCATATAAGGGGCAAATTAATCAGCTCCTCACAGCGAGTGACGTGTTTATGGGGCAGGTAATTAGCAGTTTCTCACAGCGAGAGCCCCATACAGTCGTCAACAGAAAGCACCTCTTATTCAGTGAGAGACGCACATGTGTGTTGTACTTTTAAACATCGCACTGTACATATTATTTCAACCAATTTAGCAGTACTGAGCAAATGTTAGCTTTTCTTACGAGAGATCCCACCTTTAGTATCAATCAGAAGAAGTATTTAAAGTGTTTTGATAACAATTGCTAATCATTATCATAGGCTTGTACAGCGTTTAGCAAATGAACGCATGTCGGCGAGAAAGGGGATTATGATGTTTTTACAGAGGTAAGTGCCTGGTACTCTTCCTTGGGAATGGATACTTAAATACTTCGTATGCACCTTGATTGAATTAGATGTAATGGTTTAGAGGTTACTAAAACTTATATTTCCTTCAACTACCTAATAAATAGGAAACAATATACGAAATTTCAAGGACATACAAAGAATTCAAACACAATAGAATAGTTTGAATTTACCTTTTAGTCATCATTACGTTGTCATGTTTCATATACTGAAACATAATGTATAAACACAAGTAATTATACATCCAAGCTCGAATAGATTAAACATAATTGAACTTACTAATTTGAAGTTTACTGAATTGTAACTAGTTGTTTTTCATAATCTAAAGTTCGTAATGTTACCTAAGCGAATATAAAGTGATAAGTCGCGCCTTTGCATCGAATACATATATACATGTCAGTGTTATTACAACAATGAAATGTTTTACTACATGAGCATTCTGTAAAACGTTTGTATTTGATCTGTGTAATTATCAAATCCGGTGCAGTTATCACGTGTATCAATCAACTCAGTCTCTATTGATCCATCGTCAATAAAAGCTGGATATTATATCAGTTACGGTATCGATACACATGCGTATAATCATTCGAGCAGATTACAGTAATAAGATAATTGAACGCCTCTTTCGACCTTGAAATAACAGCCTCCGGTAGAATGCATATGTAGTTACGTCCTTGTTTGTCCCGTGACAAGTGTAAAATAAACAGATGCGCTGTTATATCATTGGACATCTTGCTTTATGGAGTCACGCCCCTCTCTGTGACGTTTATACATGCATGCACATCTGTAATCTTATGAACCTCGTTTGCATTCAGTAAAGATATAGGCACGCCCACCTTCATAAATATTGGGGTTGGGGGTGTCAACTGCAGGTTTATACACTATAATAATTCAATATAGTGTCACCTCGTGAATTCTGTAATGCGTGTACTCTAGTTTGGATAGTCATTCGTATCAAGGTGATATTATATTAACATGTACAGCAAACCATTATGTTTTATGTACTAGTTGTGTGCATAAAATGTATATGAAAATAAATACTACCTCTACTCAGTGGTTGGATTTCAATCGCTTTGTTTTACTTATCGAAAAACACTAAAATGAGGACAAATAAACTCGCCAAAGTGACTATCTACTCCTATTTGTCTTATGTGTATATTTCATACATCGTTACCAGTGTGTATGTTTACAATACACAAACCGTTACATGATATCTTATGTTGATAAAGCTGAAACCCAGCATATCGACTGGTCAAGGATATAGCCAATAACCAATCTCTATCCAAGCTGCTGAGTGACCAAACGTGCTCTTCAGAAATTTCGCCCACGCCCCGTCACCTGTCCTTTCCTCTGTGACAGGTATCTCATGATACGATTGGTCGCAGATAACATATGACCAGCCACTATACTGAACAGTTCAGATACCGAACGTTCTATTCGGGAAATTTGATGACGCCCTATCACGTGACTCTTTGTTTTATGTCTATGCAAGGAATATGTAGTATACATGTTGTATATGTATGTTTGTATGGTCACGTATGTTTTCTGCATTAAATCTGTATGAAATAAAGTGCAATGCTCTGAATGTGCTTTGTGCTAGTCACTGACTAGCGTTATAGTACTTTCATTAAAATAATTCGTAAACACTAGAAATGTATCGGCAAAACCGCTATTTTCGAAGTATGAAAGTAAATTCTTCTTTACAGTATGTCATTGTCATAGATGTTTTGTAAATTTAAACCTCACACAATGATATAAGAGAGAGAATTTGTTAACGTGTGTCTGATCTCATCGTACAAAGAATACATGTGTATGCATATTGTGATAAAATATAAATGTACAAGCCGACAAAAGGTCTACAAGAGAAACTTGCAATAAAATTACATAAAGCTTGCAATACACGACATGTATTCACACCTGATTTCTTTCAACATATATCTTTACGACACAATTAAACAATCAGGACTTGTTTGTACGACTAGACAGTTTCCTGTGATCCCCGAAACCTGCCAGGGAAATCAGGTGTGACTAGCACTAATTAGTCTCGGCACAGAGAGTGGGCAATCAGCGTGGGCTTCCAGGTGTTGAGTAGTGATGAGGCTCTCGGGCTTAATGAGTTAAGGCACTGCTCTCATATCGGAGAAAGGGCACAAACACTGGATTCCACGTGGCTGTCCAACACAACCAGCTGAGGCGAGACAGATGCCACGATTCGATTTGCTGGCTAAAGTTTCTGGCTAACGTTCTCTAGACTCAACGAGACATACAACTGCTAAAAAACGTTTAATTCCAGTATAATGCTATACTACCATTCTTATCACAGTGTGAGTGAGTCTAGTTTCACGCCACACTCAGCAATATTCCAGCTATATGGCAGCATTTCTGTCTCAATACCCTCTGGATGTATATCACTGGCAAAGAAGGCCCATAGGTCCAGCCGAAATGGAAGGTACATTATTGTCAATGGAAGTTACTAGTCACTACAGGTTCTTTTGAAGTTCACACCAACTATGACCTCGCTGTGACATCATCATCACAAGCACGTTGCTGCATCTACCACGCAAGGTTAACCACTGCTTTACAAAGCTATGAAATTACATTTGCTGGTTCAAACCGTAACATAACCTTCACAATCAAATATTTATGTCTTAATTCATTGATATCTTAATAGTCAGATATTACTAAATATCTATATGAAATTGTTATACAATAAAATGACTGCAGACGATAACATTAAGTTTTATCACGAAACGCATTTAGTTGCTTTCACTTCCATAAATAAAGTTTTCCGTCACAAGGAATAAATATTTCAGTGTCAAAACAATTAAGGATCTTTTTTTTTATAATGTAAATTATCATTTAATACTTTATACAATAAAATTACTGCAGACGATAACATTTAGTTTTATCACTAAACGCATTTAGTTGTGTTACATTTATATGTTAATCACATAAATACACTTAATATACACACGTTTCAAATGATACTTGAATGCCAAGAACATTCCCAGCTTATGTAGTGGAATTCTGTATGGCTAGCATAAAGTACTGGTTGTCCCCGAGAGGTGTTCCCTCACGTCTGCTTGCTTTCACTTCAATAAATAGTGTTTTCCGTCACAAGGAATAAATATTTCAGTGTCAAAACAATTAAGGATCTTTTTATAATGTAAATTATCATTTAATACTTCTTTTTTTTAAATTAAAAAAAATATTACATACATTTTGGAAAATCTGTTTGTAAATACATGTAGATAAATGTCCCCCTGAGAGGGAACGTAAGTCCCAAAACTTTCAAAGTAAAATTTAAACTTACCAGATGTTTTAACGCTTTATTTTTGCTATTTTAAATTTCGGCTAAATTTTCCTGCAATAGCCAGCTGCTACAGGGATGGTGTAAATCCAACTAAGGTCCATGCAGATAGCAAAAGCACTGTAAGTCCCCATGGACCCTAGTAATACTATGGTGATCTACCTTCAGTTGTTGGCCTGTTATCAGATTGTATTGTCTTCGTAAGAAAAATAGTTTTAGATTTACATGCTATTTTGAAACACCATCTGTTATAATCTAGTTATTTTACAGTCATTCGATTACTGGTTATTTAACAACTTATATTATTGTGTATGGAAAACCTTTCTGGCTGAAATATGGCTGAAATATTGGCGAGGTGACGTTAAATTTTAACTCACTCACTCAATAAATAATGAACATAGGCTGGGGTAAAGTTTTCGATTGCTGCCACTTCAAAATATCATGAACATAGACTGAGATACAGTTTCACTTCAATACATTTGGTATGGGTAAAGTTTCTACTTGCTTTAAACATGATTACTTTTGCTACTTTTGCTAAAAACCATAATGCCTGCACAACGCTACATCACAACATCAACAGAATCAAAGCAACTAAGATAACTACAAATCACACGTCCAATTTAAGTAGGTAGATATTGTACTAGGGCTTCAGTCAATTTCATCTTCAGTCAACAAGACTACTGACACATCTTACCACATAACGTTTCTGAAAACATTTTGTCATTGGTCTTGACTAAAGATATAAATGTTCTTAATTGTCACTGTTTTCATAAAAATAATTCACTATTATGTTTTCTCGTCTGTAAGCGTTTGACACGAATGAATGCCGTGTGTTTTAAAAAATGGGAAAACTAATTCCCTTCAAATATCATGACACTAACAACAACAATGTAGAACAAGTGTTTGCCACTGATATGGCAATGTCCCTCGTCGTTAAAGAATGGAATATCTATATTTACTACAGTAACTTTTTATTTTGTGGTCACATACAAGACGCCTGAAATGACTGATGTCTGCAAAATCACCAAATGTAGGCTGTCAACATAATTGAAAACATTGGGTGCAATGGTTTATGAGATATCGCGATTAAATAAGTTTCAAAAGCGGTCAAAGTGTCGTGGTGACCTTGAAGATAAGGTCAAATAAACTGGGGTCTGCGTAATCCCCCAATGTAGGCTGTCACCAAATTTGAAGACATTGGGTACAACAGTTCATGAGATATCGCGTTAACAAGAATCGGGACGGACGCCGCTGAATACATAGTCCCCCGTTCCGCGTTGCGGCGGGGGACAATTAGAGCTATCCCAGACATAGGGTTATGGTGTTATGGATGTCTTATTGTCGTATTTTAGTTGTGGCCATTAACCCATGTTCACATACTGCAGCTTCTTAAAGCATACACATGTATACATTCAGTGCACAGTACAAAGTAAAATACTTGTACATAACATTCAACACTTCATGTCTATCTCTATCTGATACCTATTACCGCTAAAGTATCGTGCTGATGTGGAAGAAAGTGGAAGCATATTTATCATCTAATGGAGGTTGTTATCGGTGCAATAAAGCAATCTGATAAACTTGGAATCCAAATCTGATAACTATGCAAATTACGTCAATCCTAAAAAATACTTTCACAAAACTCCATACACGCCATGCGAATCCTAAAACGTTAACATTTCATTGATGACGTCGTCACGAGTTTACATTGTTAGTAAACAAACATGGCTGCCCACATTCTCAAAATTGGTGATTCCGTAAGAATTGACGACTGAGGTTCTGGAGTCGTTACTGCAGTAATTGACTTCGGAAAACATGCAACGGAGTACTTCGTTCACATTGAAGGTACGGATTATGAGGCACGACTGAAGGGCAATCGTCTAAGAAAGGTACCAATCAAGGATTTCGATCTATCGATCACAATGCAGACGACGAATCGATTCCGCCAGGTATCAGAAACTGATATTGATGAGGTGATTACCCGCAATGAAAATAGAAACACTGCCAGGAAAACCCTGCCTGGTTTTGTTGTTCCCTTTAGACAGAAAGATCTCATTTTAAGCATGAGTTTTGTTTGCACTGTATTAGCAACTAGTCACAACCATATGCCGCCGTCATTAACGACATTCGCCTTGGTGTACCGCTAAGTATTCTTACGTGAATGCTCGATTCTCTTCATATAAATTCACGTACGATTTGCTTTTTTTTTAGAGTAATTTTAAGAATGACTTTATTAGATCAAGAGGTTATTAACCTCGTGTGTTTCCGTATCATTAATATCATATATTAGGAATAAAAAATTATGTATTATGCTCGCCACAGGCTCGCATAATACAATGTTTATTCCTAATATATGATATTAATGATACGGAAACACACTCGGTTAATAATCTCTATATCATGCATCGAGCATATCGCTCCAATCTTTATACTTGTGGAGAGGGTTCCAAAATTCATAACGCAATCAATCATATCTGCGAAACAGATTCCACTTGGGGACAAAGGCACCAAAAAAAAAAGTAAACCACATCAGTGGCGTCACACCATGTTAACAGGTGAATATAGGTCTGGTTAACGATTCAGAGATGGACAGGCATTTTATGTAAAAGGGGACCTACATCTCCATGGTAACGAACAAGGCAATGTAATGCGGACGTGATATTGAGACCCGTTGTTGCTCCTATAGCTGATAGGGAGGGTCAGAATGTTCTCTAGCAAGACGATTCAGAGCCGGTGTTATAAACTCAACAATGTATTGTCCCCTTTCCTTGGCCAGCTCAATCAATAGACAATACGTAAAATAAAACGTTTACTCCTGTAAGGAAGCTATCGTTCATATTGTGCTAAGATGCAATTATGCCGTATTTCCCATATCTAGAGCTCCCGTGTTAGACCGTGCACAGTAAATATCAGTCAAATGCCGACAAGCTAGGGCATAATTTTATTGCATACCCATTAACTCTTATGATAGCAATTCAGCGGTGCAATACGACGAGCTCCGACGAATTCCGTATTGTAGTCCGATTTTCGTAATGTACGGCTGCCTTGTCCTTGAACGATACTGCTTTTTTGCAATTAATATAGGTGACGGTCTGTTGTTTTGTGGCGTGTATATTTCTGTTTCTTTAGTGAAGCGGGTACTTTTATTAATGAAGAATGGGGTAATGACAAGAAGAAATATCTTAACTCCTCCATTATAGATGTATTGCCTTGACTGACTGACTGACTGAGTTTGGTATTACGCCGTTTTTAGCAATATTCCAGCAACATCACGGCGGGGAACACCAGAAATGGGCTTCACATATTGCCTTGACACCCATATATATATATGTATATACACACACATACATACATACCGATATATATAATCTTACCTCACACATAAATGTCGTTTTTCTAATTGGCTGCGCCAATCAATGTACCCAACTTACAAGCGAGTAACATTTTCTATGTAATAGCAAATCCCGAACAGTGGGAATGCGTTTGGTACTTCGTGTTAGTAGTATTTGGGCTGTTGCCTAACTTCGGTATTATGATCCAATACCCGTGCTTCACACAGTTCAAAATTAACATTGAGGTGTTTGGTGAGACAAATACGTTGTTCACTGGTCCTTCGGGGACCATGGGTTGATGTACCATCGATATTGTTTCATCTGGTATTGGATATCTTTATACAAATACAGATTTTACTTGTTGCTATTAACGTAACTCAAAAATAACAAATGTAAGAACTGTAATTCTAACTAACTCGAGTCGTTAGAAGAGGTATATATTAATTCATTACTTCATTGAATCAAAGATGAAATGTTGTTCATGAAATGATAAATCACATCGTTTTACTTCTATCACAATGATCTTAACATATGTAATAATGTTCATTTGTGGTCATTTTTGCACGCTGTTGCCTGAGACATCTCCAGTACCCGTGACGAGCCGAGTTAGAATTGGTCTTCAGCAACCTGTGCTTGTCGTAAGAGGGACTGACGGGATCGGGTGGTCAGGCTCACTGACTTGGTTGACACATGTCATTGTATATCAATTGCGTAGATTCGATGTTCATACTGTTGATCACTGGTCCAGACTCGATTATTTACAGATGGACTATTGCAGAGTGCGACGTAAAACAACACACAAACAAAACACAACTATTTTGGAACTGATTCTGAATATCCTTAAAACATACTTGGTAAACATTTATTGTAATAGCTACAAATATTCTTTAGCATCATAAGTAAAACTTTGTCTTTGCATCCCTATGCACAATGCAGTTTGTTTGTCTTTGGAATTTAATAATCGCATGATAAGACTTTCTGGCTGCTTGTGCATCTCCTCAAGATATAGTTCCCTGTCTTCAGGTAACGAAGGGCCCCAGTCAGTGGACGGAGAGCTTGCGAAGCGGAGACGCTGTTAAATAGATAAAACTTCCTTTTAGTTGTTTATAATTATATAAACGCTCTACATAAATATAAAAAGACAAAAGACCTCCCAAAATAATTCCAAAAATGTTAGCATAAGTTGCTCAACCCGTAGCAAGTGTTCATATGAACGTGCATGCGACTGATGCTAAAAACGGAGACATTTCCTAAAGAGCCGTTTGAAATCTTTAATAAGGCTTTGACTCTTCCAAACCGTCCAAAACGACACTTCTTTCGTATGAATGTGACGGTCAGTTGGATGTAGTTTTTCTTATCTCGTGTTTTGAGGTTCGTTAAGTGTGTAAACCTACCTGAAGAAAAGTTCCTTTCTTCTTGAAAAGCTGGTATACCAATATGACAGGTATTGGCAATGACATCACAACTGCCATTAAGATTCCAATCACCTTTGCGTATTCAGGGTAGATGTACTCGCCATAGCTTGGAGGGTCGTAGAGAAACAGGGAAAGAATCAGGGACGCCTGTGAGGGTTAAAATTAATAACGTTTTTAGAAGTACGCGGATTGGCCTTGACACCAGTATGAACAATATGGCAGTTATATCAATGAATATTGGAATGGCACAAATAGAAAGCAAAAGGCGATGCATGGATATGGCAACTGGCAATTAGGCGACACCACGTGTTCTGACATGGTGCTTACAAACAAACAATTCGCCATAGCTTTGAGGGTCATAGAGAAACAGAGAGACAGGAAAAAATATCAGGGACGCAAGTGAGGGATAAGATGGACGAATATCACAGATTGTAAAAGAGAGTGAATTTGGTTATAGGCCACTTGAAAAAGTATGACGTGTCAGAAATATTGATTTCTGAGCTCTTTTGTATGGCTGTTCAATTATTTTCACAGGTAATGAATTGCATAAATATTCGCATGCACTACGATATATTATGACAAAATAATAAACAAATGCAGTACATAATTAGTAAGGAAACATGGCAATTTAACACTTTACTTCAGAAAGATCGATAGCTTTATTGGATGATATGAACCTCAACTTACAAAGAGAATGACAGGGGTGATGTAGGAAGACGAGACTTTCAGCACCCACGGGAAACGTCTTCCCATCATCATCTCAACATCGTTGCTAAATCTCTCCGAACCTGTGAAACCCCACTCACATTATAGAATGGATATTGGAAGATAAAATGGTCATAAAAAGAAAACCTATATAGAATGAATGTCATGTGTCAAAAGTAATAACGTATTTTACGTGTGTCAGTTTCCAGATTTTTATCGAAAACCAAGGAAGTCGGGAATTTGTGCTGATGTCACACACTAGTCTGTCTCAGTCCCTGAACCACATTATTTACCCTACTGTCTAGCCCACCCTGCAATAAAGCCCTAAATGTAGCAAGTCTAGATTTCCCCAGGTTCCTGAATCTCCCAACTCACTGGGGCTCTTTGTCAAGTTAAATTTGTTTGTTACTATCACAATCATATGTGTTCAATAATTTGCTATTCTGTGTTACCTGTCTCCGCATATCTAACGTACCATAGATCCAATTAATGGCGATACACTCCAGACAACCGATAAGCAGTGTGTTGAACGAAGATGCATACCAGTCTAATAGCTGGAACAGGTACACGCCACCCTGAAAAAGGAACATGCCATTCATGCAGAATTCATAAAAAGTCATAAACCATAAAACCACATTAAGATGACTGACACGATCAGTATGTTTTAAAGGAAATGAAAATTCAAGTCAAAAAGTAATGTCAAGACAAAATCATATATGAATAAAACCGGGATGGGTTGTAAATAATGCATGTAAACGTTTACGCTATCAATAAGGTGATGTCGGAAAATAGAAATGAAGTCAATTCAAAATTACACAAAAAGAATTACAACTGAGTGTTCGCGGTAGGAAAAACAGCTTCATAACCCCAAGAATCTTGGGTGTGCATGCCCAGCAGGTGTATGCCCCAGCCAGAAAGCGGTGAGGTGTCTAGCGGGCCCCCCCTGTAACATTTTTGAAATTTAGACGTCATTTCCTTCCATTTTAGAACATGTTGTCATCTTTATGTCAACTTTAATTTTCATGTATTTTGCTGTTCCTTGGGCAAAATACGTTTTTCGGTTACTTGTTCCCCGAACACAAAACGCTTAGCGTGCAGAACACGCAGGTAGAAAATATCGTGCGTGAAATGTAGATTTATTTGCGTGAAACACACAGGTTTTGCGTTGACGCAAACACTAACGACAAATAGATATATTAGACAATACACACATTGTGACACAGATACATTTTCTTTTATAAGAAAATATTAGAATAGGAATAACTTACACATTCCTTAATCTAAGTGATATACATGATAAAATGCTATGTTCACATTTAATTTATTTTTAATTGTAACACAGAACTAACTGGTTTCAGAAAATGACGAGGATTCATTGATTAGTTATAAATATAACCATAGAATGAATTGTGTAATAGACAAATTTCTCCACATGTTTGCCAATTTTCCAAAGATGACAAGCCCCTGTTTATTTTAAACACTTGTTCTTTTTTTACTCAAATTTTGTGGATATACTCCAATGTCATCACGGAATGTCCTCAACCAAAGATATCATTATTGCACAATTCCTTCTTTGAAAGTATCAGTTGCCACTTGTCCCACGACGGGAATGAATGTGTGAGGTATGGTAAATGTTCAAGAACCTCACTTCAGTTGCATAGGGGATGGAAACTCCAAAGCTGAACAGACACACTCCAGCAGTGACATACACTCTTCGATGTTGAAGGTATTTGGGGCACGCTTCAATTATGCCGGCTATTACAGTTTCCATTGGACCAAACTGTAAGAAAAATAAAATGTCTATGTCTTCCATATCAACAAGGAAGGTGAATAGTTATTTAACGAATTATTTAGCGTCATCTTTCAACTGTGCGCACAGTACCTGTGGTCTGAACAGACCACAAGTATATTTTGTTTCACTTTCACATGTAAGTACGCATGATCATGTGCTAATATCACTGAAGTTTTTTTGAACATTTGGAAAACATGTTTAGGAAGTCAAATTGCTAGAGCTACTGTCAGTTAAAGCTGCAAATCTGTAAGCGCACTTGACCGCAGCTACGTTTGACATTAGTTGTTATATTTAAATATCACTATAACAGTTTAAAACTGCTGCGAAGTTATTTGTTATGTAATTGGGACGTAGAACGTGACCTGCATAATGTTCACATTCCCATTCTCAAGTAGGTTGAAATAATCTGGTTTACTGTATGCATCTCAAGCGCAACTTGACCTAAAGTAATGATGAGAAATGCTTTACAGCACGTACAGGAAACTTGTTTAACCATTGAGATGCTCATTTGACGCAAAGTTTTGATAGTTTGGAATGAACACAGTGCTTGTGATATGGGTATTCTGCAATGTATGAAAGTGATTATATAGCATGTAATTATGTATATATACTCAGCAGCAACAAAACGTCAGTGCGAATTCAAAATTAGATTGGCATTGTAATCGAATCATTACAGAAATGGACATAATAAGCGGATCAAAAACATTTTTGTGTACAATATCTTGACACATCAATGAATA